>NC_132792.1:142567177-143192177 GCF_048418805.1 Vulpes vulpes
CACATAGAGGCAGAGAAATTCAACCATTCATTCATTCATTTTATATAAATGAAATTGAAGAGTAGTTTTGCCAGGTATTCTAGATGCTAAGCAGAGGAAGAAAAAAGGACAAAAAACCAGTGTCCTAATAGAGCCTTCATTCTAGTGGGAAAGGCAATTTTAAAAAAAAGAGCCAACACATCATATATAATATGAAGACAGGTGGTAAGAAGTAGTAAGAAAACACAACAGGATAATAGAGAGTGGGGGTTGGTAGAGAAGATCATGGTCTCTGAAATCAGGGAAATGTTTATATTGTTGTATAAAGAATAAAAAAGCTTTGATTTTTGTTTCTATCTTCAAGAATCTTCCAACCATCAAATTAAAAGAATCCTATTACAGGTCGATTTAACTTTTAGAGAGAATTTTAAATTAACTGTTCATAATTTTTTTAAAAAGATTGTTTATTTTCAGAGAGAGGGAGAGAGAGAGAAAAAAAAAACAGGGGGAGGGGCAGACAGAGAGGGAGAGAATCTCCAGCAGACTCCCTGCTGAGTGTGGACGCTCAACTGAATGATCTACCCAGGCATCCTTGATCATACTCTTTATGTATTTAGATTTTATTTAATGAATTATTATGCAAAGGAAATGTGCCATAACTAAAGTTTACAAACCTTTGCTAACCATGGACTTTCTTGTATTGGTGTTTGTTTTATCCATCGAATGAATGAACGAATGGAGATACCTCAGTTAACAGATGGGTTCAAGGTTATCAATTATTAACTTGACTCTGAAGCCTCTATTTCTGTAAAATGGGAGTAAAAACCATAACCATAGGATTGTGAAAGTAAGATACTGCATTTAAAATGTGTAGCACAGGGATCCCTGGGTGGCGCAGCGGTTTGGCGCCTGCCTTTGGCCCAGGGCGCGATCCTGGAGACCCGGGATCGAATCCCACATCGGGCTCCCGGTGCATGGAGCCTGCTTCTCCCTCTGCCTGTGTCTCTCTGCCTCTCTCTCTCTCTCTGTGACTATCATAAATAAATAAAAATTAAAAAAAAAATGTTTAAAAAAAAAATACAATTCTTTAAAAAAAAAAAAAAATAAAATAAAATAAAATGTGTAGCACAGGGCAGCCCCGGGTGGCTCAGCAGTTTAGCGCCTGCCTTCGGCTCAGGGCGTGATCCTGGAGACCTGGGATTGAATCCCACGTCGGGTTCCCTGCATGGAGCCTGCTTCTCCCTCTGTCTGTTCTCTGCCTCTCTCTCTCTCTCTGTGTCTCTCATGAATAAATAAAATCTTAAAAAAAACAATGTGTAGCACAGAATTGGGTAAATGGTAAATATGTATTGACTTTTTTTAAGAATAAATAAATACTAGAATGTAATTTGTGTGAATTCTAAACTATTTGTTTAATGAAAATTATTTAATGACAGCCTGTAAAATAACTTTAGAGCCTAGGATTATTCACAGAAACCAGCAAGAATTCTCAAGAAAAAAATGGAATCAGTTTGTTGCTCTTAGATTCATTATTAATAGAGTTTACAACCAAATGTTTTTTCTTAACCTAAAATAAAATACATTTTTCCTCATCCTGGTATCTGTGAACAGCTGTACCTAGACCACATTAAGAAATTAAGGAGAGGGGTATGTGGGTAGCTCAGTCAGATGCTTAAGCATCTGACTCGATCTCAGCTCAGGTCATGATCTCAATCAAGGTCATGAGATGGAGCCCCATGTTTGGCTCCATATTCAGTGGGGAGTCTGCTTGAGATTCCTTCCCTCCCTCTGCCTCTCTCTCTGACTTCGTGGGTGGTCTCTCTCTCTCTCTCTCTTGTTCACACAAATAAGTCTTAAAAAAAAGGAAAGAAATCCAGGGGATCTGTTCAGCAGGCTTTGGGGCCCTCTGTACAGTACAAACAGAGATTTGAGATTCGAATGTGCTGTCGACGCAACTGTTAGGAATACCAGGCATAGGCCAAGACTTTTAGAAATGGATTATCTAATTCTTTGAAAGCTATTATGAGAAATATATGGAAGCTACTTTTCTCCTGAGCAGATATGTCCCTTCTCTAGGCCAAAAGAAAAAATGTCCATTTTACTTTTGTATAAATGCCATATACATCCCTCTTGTTGTCTTTCTGATCACCAAAGTCATATTTTCATTGCAGAAAATAAATTACTTGTTACCCTCCCTAGTGCCACTAACAACTTGGAATGTTTTCTAGGTTTGTTTCTTATCTCTTTGTCTCTCTTTTCTTCCCTCTCTCTGCTGCTTATCTGCAAAATTGGAATTATGTAATAAAACATTCTTTGAACAAATGATATTTAATGGCTTTTAGTATTTCATTATATTTCATAATATTTCATTATAGGATAAACCATTAAGTTACCCTAAGGCTAATATAAAGAATTTAGGTTATTTTCAGATTTCCACCATTATAAATAATGTTATAATAACTATTTTACATGTATCTTTGACTTCCTTCTTCTTAGAATCAATTTGAACATAAGCATCTTCATGGGTCAAAATATTGTCATCCAGAAAGGTTGTAACAATTTACACCCTCAGCAGAAAAATATGTGTAATCTAAGTTACTTGACCTTTGCCAGAATTGGCAGCATGATTTTAAAAACAGATACAACCACAAAATGGCACAAAAAATGTTGTCAATTTCCTAGGCAAAAAAATGTTACACATATTTTTATTACACGTTTTACACATAATTCTGTTTTTTTTCCCTTGATAATAAGGCTAATATCACTTCTGTTCCTTCTCTGTATACTATTTTCTTTTCTTTCTTTTTTTTTTTTTTTTTGTAGACTGTCTACCTATGTTCTTTGCCCATTTAAAAATAACTGGATTGTTAGAAATATCCTATTGTCTGATAAAAACACTTCCTATGTTAAAGACGGTAAATCTTTTTTCTGGTAATATTTGCTGCAAATATTTCTTTACTCGGTGGCATTTACTTTTTAAATGTTTACTGTACTTTTTCACCTGAGGACTTTCAAATTTGAATATGTTCGGCATGATTCATCCCTGACCTGCCGAGGGCCCCTTTCTGTCCAATTCACATCCTTTTTTCAGAGAATTTGCTCCTGCCTAGGAAGAAGCAGACACAGGCTATGTAACTGAGTTTAGATCCAGTGCTCAGATTCCTGATCCTTCTTTAATCCAGAGTGCTTTCTCTATCTCACCCTGGAAAGGCCCAGCCCAATCACATTCCCTGCCCTGGGGTTAATCTGAGATCTTTCTCTGGTAAATCCTCCATTTATTTGTGGTATTTTGAGTTAGTTTAGTTCCTCATACTCATAATCTTTACTAAAACATAATGAAATAAAAAGAATCCTTTCCTTTGTGGTTTCTTCCAATGCTTTTATATTTCAAAATCCTTCCCCATCTCAGTATTGGTTAAAAATATTCACCTATTTCTTTCTCCTAGATTTTTAAAAGAATAGTTTTAAAAATCCCACACGAGTCTCCACTTCTATGGAGTTTATTCTGTTATGTGGTTCGCTGAATAATCCATTTCCTCCCCCACAGGTTTACTGTATTCCAGTGATTATAAACTAGTGCCTATGTGTCTTTGTGTGTATTTCAGTGCACTGTTTTAATTACTGTAGCTTTATTATCTATTTTAATATTTGAGATAGCAAGTTAATTTTCATTGCTTTTTAAAAATTTTTCACAGCTACCCTGTCCAAAATTATTTTGTTATTAGAAATTATCTTTTTGGGAGCTTTGGGGTTGGGGAAATGAGGAAATGTTTGTCAAAGGGTTCAAATTCTCAGTTATAAGATAAATGAATTCTGAGAATCTAATACATAGTATGTGGATATGGTTAATAACGCTGTATTGCACACCTGAAATTTGCTAAGAGAGTAGATCTCAAGTGTTCTCACTACAAAAGAAAAAGCTATCTGTGTGATGTAATGGATGTGTTAATTAACTTGACTCTGGTAATTATTTCACAATGTATACATATATTAAATCATATTATATACCCTAGATACATATAAATTTTGTCAATTATACCTCAATAAAGCTGGAAAAGATGTTTTTTTTTTTTTTTGAGAGAGAGAGAAGAGAGGAGAGGAGAGGAGAGGAGAGGAGAGGAGAGGAGAGGAGAGAGGCAGAGTTAGAAAGAGAATCTCAAGCAGTCTGCTCAGAGCCCAATACTGGGCTCAACCTCACAACCCTGGGATCATGAAATCAAGAATCGGACACTCAACTGACTGAGCCACCCAGGCCACCCCATCTTTTTTCTTTCATAATGTCACTAACTGGGTATCTCAAGCTTTTGAAAGCCTGTTACAGTTCAACCAAGTTTAATAAGTCTGTCTTTATAAAACCAGAAGAGATTTTACTTTTGGACAGCCAGATCTACTCACTGCTACGTTCCTGGCTTAGCAGCCCTGCCAGATTAAATTAATAAGGCAGCTACAAGAAATTCAGCAAATATGCTATAGGCAGCATTATAATTTGCCTTTTTTTTTTAATTGGGTAAAGAATACTGAGGAGTTTACAAAATTAAAACAAATTAATTTACTTTGCTTCCAAAAGTTTTTAAAAAATACATTAACAGGCTTACAATCTGGTCTAGCATCATATGCTTTCCTTGATATTGAGATCTCTTTAATTTTTAGGCATTTATTCCTATTATTTGTTTTTTACAATAACATACAGTAGTTACTGGTACCTTAAGGAAAAATATGAACACCTGCAATCTACTATATTTTGTCTTTCACCATTTTGTTCTGAGGCATTTTCTATATGTGATCTTTTCAGTGACACACATATTTATTTAAAATTATGTGAAATACATGTAATACATGAAAATAAATAGGAAAATTAGTCATTTAGAGATTTTACTGATAAATTTTTCATTAAAAAGAAAAGTGATGGGGTTGCCTAGATGGCTCAGTCAGTCAAGTGCCTTACCCTTGATTTCAGATGCAGTAACTATCTTGATTTTAGATGTAGTAACTATCTTGATTTTGGCTCAGGTCATGATCTCAGGGTCCTCGGATCAAGCCTGAGTCCTTGGGCTCCATGCTCAGTAAGGGAGTGTGCTTAAGAATTTCTCTCTCTCCTTCTGCCCTTGCCCCCACACTCTGTACATTCTCTTTTCTCTCTCTCTCTCAAATAAATAAGCTTTATAAAAAAAAAAGAAGAAAAAGAGAAAAGAAAAGTGATGGACTGGGGGGTGGGGGGTGGGGGGGAAAACCCACCTGCTAGGAATGTTCCAGAACTGTCTGATTGGCAGTATATCCCCAGCTGTTCCTCATGTGAATTTTTATGTATCATAAAAGCAATCAAACAAAAGAAAAAAGCCCACAAAAATATTATCTCAGGCTGAGAATGGGTGGGGAATGCAACATATATATATATTTTTTTAACAGAAAACTAGGGACTAAAATTTGTAAAATGCAGCAACTAAAAAGGTAAAAATGTTAGTGTTTATATATATATATAGACTCACTTTATATTTAAATATAAATGAATTGTATTTTAAAACACTGCTGCTGACAGAGAAAACAAAATGCAAAGAAACAGATGAGGATTTTTTGTGATATCTTAATGATTCTACTTTATCAGTTCAAAACCAAAGTACTCTAGGGGTACACAGGTGGCTCAGTTGGGTTAAATGTCCGACTTTGGTTTGGGATCAGGTCATGATCCCAGGGTCATGGAAACCCCATTTTGCAGGTGACAAATTGAGGTTCAGAGGGTACTATTCTAGGATTACACAGCTAGGTGACTAAACAGAATTTGAACCTAGAAAGGAGTTCCTTAACCTTTTTTTATGCTATGGACCCCTCTCTGGCAGCCTAGTAGAGCCTACATACTGCTTCTCAGAACTGTTCTAAACTCATAAATACACAGGATTATAAAGGACAAACATTATGATTAAATAGAGTTACCATAATATTTTTAGGAAAAAAAGTATGGTATAGCAATATATGTATGTTCCTTATTAATGTATTGAATGAAAAGATGTAATAGTGGGTCTGATAAATATGGCAACTTTGAAACAATACGACCATTAATATTTCAACAATTTCAACTCAATAACATATTAGGAAAACATCTGTGATTTTTACTGTTGAAAAGTCATAGGTACTGCTATGGCTTGTTAGCTGCATTCATAATTAGCATGTTGTCTCCTACACACATTCTTTCCTCCTCCAAATGAAGGTACCCTAAACATGTATGCTAACTGGAAATCTAAATTTTAGAGGTTAGTGAAAATAACAATCTATTTTCTTTTCCTTCATTCAAGTTCACAGACTCCTAGAATTTTGTCTACAGCCTTAGGAACCAGCTAAGTATTCGATGTAGATTCCATGTACACACCATACAGACTCCTACAATGAACCTGTGATGAGCGTGAGTCAAACAAAATACAGACGTGAAAGTTTCCCCTAAAACATGGAACTGGGTCAGGTTGTATAAGCCGATGGTTCACTTCCTCTTTCAGAGCCAATTTAACAAGCCCTCCTTCCCCACCTATAGTAGGTCTGTGTGAGCATGTCTGCATGTCTATGTGGGTGTCAGGTGGGAGATTAATTACCACACTTCTGAAAGGCACCTTTTTAACTGTCTGACCTGTGCCTGGTACCTGCTGACCCTCTCTCCTTCAGAGCATGCAGTGGAGGTACCCCCAGGAGGTGTTGGCAGGTCTTTGGGAAACGGACTCTGTTAGGCAGCCTGGAGAAGGGGTAAAGGGAGGAGCAAGGAGGGAAGGCCCAGCTGAGAGTAACAGCCTTCAAGAAGCTGCAGCAATCTCTAGCTGTGGTCTAGAGGGGCAGGGGCCACCAGTGTGGATGCTGATGAGGCAGCAGGAGCAGGTGTCTGTTTCCAGCCACGTGACTCGCCCACCTTGCAGCTGCACACCCTGATGCCCTAGGTCAACATTTCAGATTGTGATGAATATCAAACACTCCTTACCGAGAAATTCTTGTCTGATAGTCACCCACATCATCTTCCTAGAGAACAGCATATTCATTCTGATTGTTCTTCTCATAAATGAGGTATGTTCATTTAACCTATTCAAGTTTTTAAATTAACTTAAGATGTGAGCTAAAGTTTTAAATACCTGAAATGCTGCCAAACTAAAACAGACAAGCACATTTGGCTTTATTTCCCTGACTTTGTATGTGGGAGAGAACATTCCGGTGGTTGTGTGCATTTGTGTATGTATCCATGTGTGCCGGTCATGGGGAAAAGAACAGAGCTTCTCTATGATTTTCTAGATTTCCTCCCTGTGGTTCTCAGAAATCGTTTTCCTTGCAGCAAATCCAAGAACTTGTTTTGAGCATTCATGCCATTTGCAGTTTTTTTAAAGAGGGAAAGACGTAAGTTTATATGTATCTTTAATTGGCAAGGAAGTAGGATCATAATTACAAACATAAATGAGCAAAGACTGATTACACTCGACAAAAAAGGAGGCAGAATAATTCAGACTCTATATAAATGAAAGAATGGTACTCTACAAAAGAGGAGGGTGTGTGTGTGAGAGAGAGAGAGAAGAAAGAAAAAAAGAAAGGAAGGTACTCCAATTCAAATTCCTTAGCTTGGCATTCAAGGCTTTCTTCCATCTAGGCCTACTGACTGGTGTGAGGAGGGCCTGCTCTGTTTGGTCTGGAGGTTTTCAGCTGCTCTGGTTTCATCCCATCCACCTCTGTCCTAACTCTCCTTCTCTAGTCTCAGTTGCTGGAATATGCTAGGCTCTGTCCTCTTTCTTACTCTTACACAGTTTTCTCTGCCTAGAAGATGCCTGATGGTCTTCCCCACCAACCCTCCTCCATCGTCTAGTTAATACCTACTTATCCTTCAGATCTCATCTCAAGCTTGCCTGGATCCTCCAGATCAGCCAGGCTCCCCAGGGCATGCGCATGTAGAATGTGCTCTTGATCAAGGAGGAGGGAGGAAGGCTGCGCTACTGGCCAGGTCATGTGCCCTGGGACCGGGCTGTATGGGTCTGGAGAAAGAGATTCCTTTGTGTGAACTAGAAAAAGCCTCTATCCACTTGCCAAACTGTGTGCCCACTGTATGCATCTACCTGGAGGGGCTGACTTTCAATTTGTCTACCTAGAGGCGATGGCTTTTTCTAATTTTCACAAAGGCGCTATCACTGGCCCTGCAAGTCTTCCTGCTTTATACCTGCAAGTGGACTCCTTCATAGCCCTGATCAGAGCCTGTAGTCATTGCTTCCCATGCTCCATTGCATAGTGGCGATTCTCCCACCAGACAGTAAGATCCATTTAGGGCAGGGATAGTGAATTTTTCTTCTTGATTCTACTTCTAGTCTTTTATACAGTGTCTGGCATGGAGTAGGTGCTAGATGCATATTTGTGGAATGAATTAATAAAAAGGAGAGCCACAGAGATGCTGTAATGGAAGAAATACTCAGACTTGGGATGCGCTAGAGGTATCCAGCAAATTTATTTTACTCTTACTGAATAAATGGGGATTCAACAGATAATCAGACATGGAAGTTGGCAGACCAAAAGATAGACTTCAGAACTTAAAGCAGAATTTTCACTGAAGCATTTCACTTGAGGGCTAGAAAAGAAACATGGTGCTTCTGGAAGAAAGCAGAGTCAGGCCAGTAGAACCCCAATAGCTTGCCTGGGAATAAAGGGAGTTTTCGACAGGGCAGCAAGCTGGGAGGAACCCTAAGGGAGACAAGAATCTAATGACTCATGAGATTCCAGGTACACCAGGCATCTTGGAACTTGCAAAATTGATTGAAACAAAAATTCTTGCCCATTTGGCTGAAGGTGTGGAGGCAGAAAGCCTCTATGTGCCACTTAGTCAGTGCACTGCATAACGGGAAAACGGGCTGCAAATGAAAAGCAGAGGCCAAGGTAGGAACAGTTATGGATCAGAAACTCCTGCAGGCCTCAGGAACTTGGAAAAGAGAGATCTGTGTGGCGCAGAGCCTTGGTGCTGAGAGGGACAGGGCAATAGGGCTGTTCAAGCAGACATCAGCACTCCAATTCCAAAATGAAAAAAATTACTCGGGGTCCCTGGGTGGCTCAGGAGTTGAGCATCTGCCCTGGGCTCAGGTTGTGACCCTGGAGTCCTGGGATCGAGTCCTGCATCAGGTTCCCTGCAGGGAGCCTGCTTCTCCCTCTGCCTTTGTCTCTGCTTCTCTCTCTGTGTTTCTTATGAGTAAATAAAGAAAATCTTTTTTAAAAAAATTACTCATTAGGGAATGGAAGGAGGAAAAAAGATGAAAGGTAATCACTGGCAACAGTTTTTTATTCTAGAAGAAAAAATGTATGCTGTACCAGATTACATGTATACTATTAAAAAAATCTTTATCATTGTAGATCACTTTCTCTACCACAATTCTTTATTTCATAGTATATTTTAGGGATATTTTCATATCTGCGCAGATAGATCTCATTCTTTTTTTTCTGAGAGAGAGAGAAAGAGAGAATCTTAAGCAGACTCCCTGCTGAGCATGGAGCTTGACGAGGCACTCAATTTCATGACCCTGAGATCACGACCTGAGCTGAAATCAAGAGACGGTTGCTCAACTGACTGATCCACCCAGAGGCCCCAAGACTTATTTTTTTTTAACACCTGCAACACATTCCACTGTATGATGTACTGTGATTTATTTAACAAGAGATGAACATTCAGGTTGGTAATACAGCTTGGGTTATGATTCATTTTAAAGTCTCCACATGTGGTTGGCAGCCTTTAAGAGAACCCCCAAGAATTTCTGCTTCTTGGCTGTCATATTGTTCTTGGGTTGTTCTATGAAATGATGGCGCATCTCTTCTAAGATAAGCTTTCAAAAGATTGTGGCATCTCTCTGGTGTGTTCCTTGGCTTGCTTGCTGGGTCTCCCTTGGATCAAATGCTCTGGGGGAAGCCAACAGCTATGCTATGAAGACACTCAGGCAGCCTGTAGGGAGGCCCACGTGGTGAGGGAGTGAGGTTTTCCGACAACCATAAGAGTAAACCTAGAAAAGAACTCCCCACTGCACAGGGCCTTGAAATGATTGTCGACCCTGCCTTCAGTTTGACAGGAACCTCGAGACAGACCCCGAGCCAGATCCATCCACTAAACTGTCCCCAGTTCCTGAATTCAGAAACTGTGAGATGATGAGTATCTGTAGTTTTAAACTGGCTATGACCTATGGTAATGTATTATGCAGTAATAGATGACTTATACATCACACATGGTTAAAGTCTTAGCAGTGGCCTACCTACACCAAACAGTATATGCATTAAAAGTTTTGAAAAATCTTGCCAAATTGCCTACCAAAGAGGTGGCAGCAAATTATCATCACACCAATAAAGCATAAGAATGTCGAGTGCCCCAAACTCTCAGCAGCACCAGATAGTATCAAACTTTAGCAATTGTGCTAAGCTATTAAGTGAAAAATGGTGTCTGTTTGCTTTGATTTGTATTTCTTGAATTCCAAAAGTTCTTTTGGACAAATACCCTGCGTCATCAGAAGCACAAAAAACAAGGTGCATCGTAGGGTCCCAAATGATTAATTACAAATGAGAGACTGTGGGCTGCCATGCCTCAACCTTTAAGCCACTATCTAATTATTTCAAATTTCTATCAAATGATTAACTTTATAAAAGTAATAACCACTGGAATTGAGTCTGGGAGTGGAAATAAGCATCTGGTTTTGATTAATTTCTCAAAAATGCACAGAACATTAAGTAATTGTAATGAGAGGAATGACCCCGAATCTCAAGCTAGGAGTCATAAATTAGAAGTGATCTAAATCCAAATATTAATTCTCCTTAGTGGTTCTGAACCAGAAGTTTAAAAACAAAAACTGAGTGAATGATTAGGATCAAATGGGAACTAAATGCCTATATTTTCCAAAACTACTTAAGTGAAACATCACAATAGGATCATATCAAATATAAATTAACTGAGTCTTATTTGCAGTTGCTAGAGAGAATAAATAGTTTTGGAAAAAAATCCTTTATCTTTAGTAAAAAGCTATCGAGGGGACTGGAACTCAGTGATATTGAAGAGAAACAGAAATGACAGTCATCACTAGAGAAAAAGCACCTTCAGTCATCACAGGTTTCCCACTGTCACACTCCAGCTTCACGATAATGAAGACAAAGCCTATTTGGTTTATTTAAAAAAATAAGCTTTAGTCTTGTTGACATGTCACTAAATTATGAAATCTATCGGTTTCTCCCACCAGAAGTCATAAGAAACATTTTTAGAACAAAAAAAATCTACTTTTCATAACAGTACAGTGGAATTCTAGAAAGCATTCCTAAATATCCAAGTATCTAGGGTTGAAATCCAAGACAAACTGGTTGCACATGATATCAAACGTTAACTTGAGGCACATAAATGAGCATGGTAGAAGGTTTTGTATGGTTATTAAAGTCATTACAGTTGACCCTTGAACAATGAGTTGGTTAGGGACACGGATTCCCCATGCAGTTGAAAATCTGCATATAAATTTTGACTCCGCCAAAACTTAACTACTCATAGCACACTATTGCCTGGGAGCCTTACCGATAACATAGTTGACTAATACATATTTTGTGTGATGTATGTATTATATACTGTAGTCTTACAATAAAATAAGCTAGAGAGAATGTTACTAAGAAAATCATGAGAAAATATATTTATAGTACTGTACTATTTTATATATATAAAAAAATCTGCACCTAACTGGACTCATACAGTTCAAACCCATGTTGCTCAAGGGTCAACTGTAGTTGACTTCTCATTTAGTACATGACAAGTAAATGGCAATATAATTATCATCATTGCTCCCCTAGGCTATACTGGCCTGAGGAAGGAAAAATGAAGGATGTGGGTAAATATAGGGTCTCCTCTCAGGAGACTCACTGGGACCTCCATGTCTCTGCTCTAGCTTTCCTGGGAGACAAACCCAGGGTGGACAAGAGGGCATGAGACTTTTCTTCCTGCTCTGTTCTGCTCCTGGGATAACCTCTAATGGGTAGCCTCTGTTCCACCTGGCTCTGACCTGAGTTGGCCTAACTGTTCTTGTCACTGTCCTGGGCTTGTGACAGGCTCTAGCCACGCCATCCTGTGCACCAGCATGCGTGTATGTTCTTCCTGAGTGAGGCAGGGTTCCTCTCCCTAGTACTGGTGCATCTGGGTCCCTGACCGATGTGAGACTGCACTTTCAGTGACCCTGGACCCTCTTATTGGCTCCCATGGTAGGATGGATACGGTGCTCTCGGTTCTCCAAGGTTTGGATGAGAGGATATTTTAGTCATACTATATGGTGTTTGTCTTCCTCTAAAGCATTCCTGCCCATTCACAGTTGAAGGGAGCTTTGGATAAAGCCATGAAACTGCATCTACCTCTTTCCTCCCTAGGATGCTGTGGCCACGGGAGGCAGGCAGTCTCTGAGCTTTGGCAGGAGCTCCATTTATAGTCAACTTGACTCTTTCTCACTCAAGGTCTGCTGGATCCTTGGGCAAAACACAAAGACAATTAGCCCTATTTTGTCACTGCTACATGCTCCACACATGGCATGCACCCCGAAGAGATTTTCTAATCATCTACCTATGTATAAGCACTGTCTATTATGATATCCACAACCTCTACTAACTCTCCATGCAAAGGTGATAAAGCATTTTCCCACATGGAAATGTCTCATCCAGTAGCAGCTCAGAACTCTGACCTGCTTGTCAGGTGCTCATTTGTAACCTTCCCATGATAAAAACTAGTATTTTGCTAAAATATGTATTTCCTTCCTCTGAATCATCATTGATTGTATGATTTACCATTGTCAAGTGAATACTGCTTTTGTGTGATTGGGTCATTCCAGCTCCTGGTGCTAGACTGCCTGGGTTGGAATCCAGCTTTCTACTGGTTGCATAACCTTAAGTGCTAAAGATTTCTTTACCTGTGAAGTAGGGATATCAAAAGCATCTTCTCCATAGGTTGTTATTAGTATTAAATGAGTGAATGCATGTAAAGGGCTTAGAACCATGGCTGGCACAGTGTTTACTATTGATGTATCACATGAATTGCTGTCCTAAATCTCCATATCCCCACATCTGGTGAGATCTGCAGGTGAGATCAGTTACCTAGCTGTAAGTGCCTAAAATGACGAGCCTCCCAACATGTTGTGACAATAACATGCTGACAAGCTAAAGACTGCACTCTGTTTGGAGGAGGAATTTGCCTGAAAGCAAAAACAGGAGCACAGTTCAGGCAATTAATCACTCTCATCCCGCCTCTCTCAGAACATTCAGCTTCAGCAAATTCAGGAATTCTACGCTTAAGAAATTGTAAAAGGATAGCTGGCCAAGTTGACATGCCGCACCTGCCAGAAGCCACATGGAATGCTGTCAACTTCCCATTCAAGTTCAGGTGGTTCTGACTGAGCAACTCTGCACATCAGCCTGTGATGCCCTCTGGTTTCCAGATTAGTAAGTGAAGACACACACCTTGGCACACTTTTCCCAAAAGCCAACCAAGATCATGAGCTTCCCATCTGGACTGCCAGTTCTGCTCTTCTTATACACAAGAAGAAAACGAGGCACTGCTTTTAAAGTTTTAACTGGAGAACATTCTGAGCAATTTTGGCCTTCTGGGACCTCAACATCAATAGGGAACCATGATGTGATCTCTCAGTAAGCATCTGAGGATCTATTTTCTCTCTATCATTTCCGCTAGGGCCTGAGCATAAGATTTATACCCCTATCCTGTCACCTGAAGACATCTAGACAGGTCACCTTTACAGGTCTTTGATGCATAACGAGCCTTACTCTCAGTCCTAAAAATTGAATTCTGTCTTCTGGGATGAGGAAGAGCAGGCCAGACATACAGAAGAGATCAACAGGTCAAGGCTGTTTCTTCTAATGATGATAGGAAGCATATTCACTTAAGATGATCTCTAAGTTAAACTTTTAAAGATACTTAAAATGATTAAACAAAGAAAACCCCCCAAACCCCCCAAGCCCACCAAAACTGGAATTTCAGGATGAAGGGAATCACATACTGGTTATTGTCCAAATATGGGAAAGAAGTGTAATGTAGCTGTTTTACTATATATGCAGTTGGGCAGAAGCAGCAAGGGACACAGGTACTTCCAGGATTCTCCCATACCAACCCCCTCTGGGAGGCAGGATGACATTGGTGATATAGATGGAGGTTCAGGGGACCACACAACATGGACTTGCATCTCAGTACCTTCATGTGGACTACGTGGGCTTCAGTAAATTTCCTGGGTTTCTCATGCACCTGAGGGTCATTATGAAGACTAAATGAGGTGATTTATGCAAATCACTTAGAATACTTGGTAAATGGTAAGTATGCAATAAATGTTAGCTATTATTCTGTTTTTGGAACTGATTTTGGAAAATAACATTTGAAAGTTATTTTTAAGTTTATAAGTATTCGTTGATGTTTCTTTTAAATGGTTAAAAACTGAGAAACATTTAGAGAAAAAACTGGTGATAGCATTTACATTGTTTGTGGTATTATCCTTCACAGGTTATAGATCAGAAAGTCACTGCTTTTGCTCTAAATTTCAGGACATCAGAACTACAAATAGGGCTTTATGGCATAGTAAAACCTTTTTCCAAATCTAGATTACAAATTTCTATAACTCAAAACACTGAAGACTGCCAGACTCAAGGACATACTACAAGTTTGTCAATTTCTTTTAAAACCCTGGTGTATCTTAGAAAACAAAACCCAAACCAAGAAAATCTTGGTGTATCTTATAGCCTAACAATTATGTTAAATGAGAGGTTAGGGATTGGCATTTACTGAAAATCCTGCTGTTAACCACTATGAAAAGACAACAATTAAATTAAGCTAATAACTTGGGCATTAGCTATTAGTATTTGAGTAAAAGCTTTTAGATAGAACAAAAGGATGCATGCGTTATACACTGCATTTCTTTGGCATTTATTAATAATGCTGTGTTTTTGTTTAATGATTTCACTTTCATGAACAGAACAGCAACTGCCTCCCTATCACTTGTCATCCATTGATGGTTTTTTTTTTTTTTTAAGTTTCTGTTTGTATCAGCGAGGGAGTCATGTTATGGTAACAAACATCCCCCAACTCAATGGCTTAAAACAACAAAGGTTTATTTCTCATACCTATCACAGGTCAGCAAGGGTGCTGTCCCATGTCACCATGTCATATCCTCCCTACGGATATAGTCGCAAAGAGAGCAGTAATTGAGAACTTTGCTGGTCACCATGGAAGGAGCTGGCAAGATGCAAAATTCTACACTGGCTCTTCAGTTTTCCCTTAAATGTGACACATATCACCTCTATTGACATTCCATTAGGAAAAGCAAGAGCCCTGTTCTGGGCTGTGCAAGGGAAAGCATTAGTAATTTTCATCTAACAGGAGTTAACTTGGTTGACCCTTTGAAGAAAAACAAAATCTGGATATCAAAGTAGAAAAAAGAAATTAAGGTTCCTGCTAATGTGTTTCTTGTTGAGTTATAATTTAAGCAGAGAGAGGAACAAACAGGTTTCTAATTTGTTTCCTCTTTTTGAGGAAAAGTAATCAGTTTTTTCTCACAAAGAACATACTTCATTAGGCTACTCTCTGAGACTTTACAATGTCATCCTCTGCTTGACCTTTCTCCTCCTGCCTCCTCTGCCACCAGCACTTCTACCAGGTACCTGGCAAGAGAGGTATGATATGGTCTCAATTTTTTTTACAGCTAATGGGAAATCAGACTTGGAACTTGCACTTATGATCATTTATTTTAAAACTGGAAAAGACCTCAGATGTGTGACAGGAGACTGCTAGTTGTCTTTATATATCTACCCTTGCTCCTTCTATATAATGCAGCATATGTGACAACTACATGATATGACAGCCATCTCCCACCTCTCTCATAGCTCGGGGTGACCACATGACCATGTTCTGGCCAAAGCGGTATCCAGTGGAAGGTGTGTGTCACTTTTAGATCGTGGCTTTGAAAGAATAGGTGCATCTTCCCTTTGGCACCTTCCCTCTTCCCATTGGCTGATACGTGGACATGGTGGCAACATTTTTCACCACAAAATGGAAGCTGTGTGTTGAGCATGGCAGAGCAACAAGACAGAAAGAGTGTGGGTCTCTGAAACTATGGAGCTTCTGAAACAGCCCTGGAATGTGTATGCCAAAACCTTATGTGAGAGAAAAACAGGTTTATAAAAAGTGTTAACTATCACTACGTCAGCTGGTTCAAATTTCTTGTTTTCAGACGAGGAAATTGAAACCAGAAAGACTAAACGATTGTCTATGGTCACAAAGCTATCTTCTCTGGAGACTGTTCATTAAAATGATGGAAAATTACTCATCTCTTAGGATAATGACTATTACAATTCCTTTCTTATTGATTTAATGTTATACTAAGCAGGAGGAACAATAGAACTTAATGGTAAGAAGTATACCATTTCAAGTTTCCTAGGATTATCACTACAGCCTTTTAATAGAAATTATTCAATTCAATGTAGATTGCCAGGGTTCAGAGCTAATGAGAAATTCTAAAGGTTGTGGTTGAGGCAACAGCCAAACTGTCAGAAGATATTCTTGAAGTACATTTCCCAAAGTCCAGAGGAAGATAATCAGTGGGTTGTCTGTATTTGTACTTCTTTCTGAGAGGGAACAGTAAGCTTTCAGATGTGATTGGAATTTGGCTCTGATGGTGTAAGCACCCAGATTTAAGTACACATAGAAGAAACCACAGGCTTAATTTGCTAAAATGAAGTCCACCCATTAAACCACATGTGCTTTTAGTTAACTTTTTCATAGGAAAAGAAGGGGAAAAAAAGGTTCTCAATTCACCACTTCTTTGATATCCTCATGTGCTGTTTTAAATGACATTCAACAGGAATTATGCTATTTGACGTGGTTCATGCATCTGATGCTCTAAGGAGTTGCGAAATGGCTGGGAACAGTTTCAGAGAGCAAAAACATCTGACCTTGTTGGTTTAAGCTTTGGATATGGTTTATGGAAAACCAGAATTCCTTCTCTCCTTTGGAATATCACTTAGAAGCTTTTCTTTTTGGTTCTACTTAGCGTCCCCAGGTTTAGAGGGCTGATACTGAGTCTTAACATCATAGAATGAGGGACAAGTAAAACTGCAGTCAACCAGCCATCAAAATGCAATATTATTTGGTTCCATTTTTTCCCACCCCTCCTGAGTTCACACACAGCTGACCTGAGTCATTTTTGCTACTAGCAGAATTCATAGTTAGTATGAATGGGGCTCACTTTCCTGCAATACAATGTTCTCTGCTTCACTTCACTTCTACTTTTCCCAATCTTCAATTTGGAACTCAGAATTTCTAGAAGGGAACACATTAATGTTAGTTATTTTTTAAATCTGATGTCATCTATCTGTTTTAAAAAATATCAAGGGCTTCCTTCTGCCTAGAGAATGTCTGAGCTTTAACATCATAAGACCTTCAAGTCTGCCCATCCTGCCTCTTAAGACCCTCATTGTTCCTTTTTGTCATAACCTTGGACCCTTTCCATTTGAGGACTTTCTCTCCCCATCCTTTTGTACTCTATGCCTGGAGTGACTCCGTCTGCCTCTTTTTCTATTTATTGTCCATGAAGTATTCTTGTTGCTTGCCCTCTCTTCTACTCCCACAGAGACACGTTCATTCTCTAGACTTCCCTACACCTACAGGATCACTGGTCTAATTGTACTTTAACTATTTATGCATCCACATATGGTAAGTTATGAGCACCTCAATAGGAGGGATCACATCCTAATTTTATTCTGAACATCTGAGACAATTCTTGGCACACAGATGTTCAATGTATGATTGCTGAATCATTGCAGGGATAAAAGAAAAAGAAAGGATCCTAAACTAAAATGGAAAAAAAAAAAAACCCAACTAAATCTGTAAAAGAAATAAAAAATTATAATGGTGTCTTTTTGTTCTATCTTTTACAGTAAGGCAGAAAGAAACAAATTTATGGTGTAGAAAAGCTATTAATAAGAGGCAATTAATATCTTTACACTAGGAATCAGAAGACCCAGATTTGAGTTTCTTCTCTGAGTTTTCTGCCTCCTTAACTCCAGGCAATTTACATTTATAAAATTGAAATCTAAATCATACCTCATTCCAAAGTAAATCTCAGGCAATAGTTGGCAGGGAGTACCCCTCTGAGATTTTCTTCTATTTTTTAAAATTAGTTTAAAATAGAGATGAAAATACCTGCTGTACCCTTCTCACAGTGTGTGAGGTTCCAACGAGCAGGTGGCCATGAAAGCACCCTATAAACTACTGGGCAACATGTAAATGAAATGCATTATTATCAGAGATAGGAAAGAAAAGGAGACAAGTACCTTTCACTCAGCAATCCTCTTTGGAGTGGTTATTGTGGACCAGGTAAAGTACCAGGTGTTGGCGATTCAAAGAAACCCTGGAGACTCAGGATTGCCTTAGCAGGGCCTCCCTCAAGACAGTCCCACCTACTCGGGGATGGACCCTCTCTACAACTAACTAACATCTTCATGGGAGTGAGCATCATGGCCCAATGGCAAGCCTGGATAGGTTACAGGGACAGATGCATCTCCGAGACCAAGACGTACACCAGATAGAGGACCACCAAGACCCCCCCACTCCATCCCCACCCCATTTGACAGGAGATAGCATAGCTAGTCAGTTCTTATTGAAAACAACAACTGCAATATAATTTAACTTTTTTCTTACATGAAAGAACCAATAACTGCAAATATCATGTTAGAACATTTGTGTTTGAAGTAGTTTATGAGGCATTCATTATTCCTTAAGCATCCAACCTGGCTAAGTCTTGGATCTATAGGAAGTATTAAAAATCAAAGACCATGCCCCCTTTAGCATCATGTTGAAAATAACATTCATTTGTTTATTCATTTATCCCATAAATATTTATTTAGTGCTTATGACATGCTAGGCAATAAGCAAGGTGTTGGAGTATAGCCACTGACAACCAGAGATGGCCTAAAACAAACAGTTATATTGTAGCTTTAATTACAACATTGATAAGGGTTACAAAGGAAGTACAGGGTTCCATGCTACAGTGAAATCTGTGGGGCGGGGAGGTATGGTGGAGGGGAGGGATGTGAGAATGCTCTCTGGGGCAAGGGCAATAGGGCTGAGACATGGGAGCTGGAGCTGGCCAAGGGAAGGAAAAGAGGAAAGCCGTCAGGGGCAGGAAGAACAGGAGTGCAGGATCTAGGTGGGAAGGAGCTTGGTCAGGATGGGAGGGGAGAGAGTAGCCCAGAGTGCAGTGCAGGGTCATCCCCACTTGGGTCAGAACCTGAGAGCAATGGGAAGGGCTTTCAAAAGAGAAGTAATATGATCAGATATGCAGTAAAAAGCAACACCAACTTCAAAAGGTGACTTTAATACCCAGGACAGTGGCAAGAGATAGAAAGAGCTGGACAAGGGTAGGTGGGGGGGAGCATCATAGTTATGTGCATTTTGTGGATGAACACACTGCGTCTCAAAAGTGAAGTCATTTGACCAAGAACACAGAGAGACATACTGGCAGGACCACCCTTTTCTGATATTTGGTCCGGTGTTTTTTTTTGTTTTGTTTTGTTTTTGTTTGTTTTTTTCTGTAATAGCACACTCCCATCCTATAACTGAATTTGGAGTGTTGGCTTTCCCATTCTCTGACTCCCATCTACATAATCATAGAACTGACTTCACTTTCTTGCCTCTTTGAACTGAACGATGCTACTAGTGATGGCGACAGTTATTTATTCGGAACCTACCCCATGCCAGGCAATTTGGTAGGTACTTTCCATTTCTAATCTTCACAACAGTCTTAAAAGGTAGGTATTATTTTTTACTGTTTATTATTTCACTGCAGAAAAAGATAGAGGCTCAAAAAGATTTTGTAAATTGCCCAAGGTCACACAGTTTAGCGGGATCGGGGTCCACAGCCACTTCCTTCTGGCTCCCAACCTTGCCATCACACCATACGGACTCTAGATTTTATCACTCTCAAATGCTAAACTCTGGTCTTCTGGGAAACATCAGAACAGGAAGGGAAAGATTTCTCTAAGTTAAAAAAAAAAACAAAAAAACAAAAAAACCTAGGGAAATTTTCTGAAAAGTTAACTAATAAATCTATAACTAAATACATACAGCTACAAGGAATAATAAGGACTGAGAAAATTCAGAAGAAAATTTTCATTTTTTAATCTACCACATTAATGACACATACATGTTTAAATGCTCCACCAGTCTGTTTGGAGATAAATATTTGCAGTAACCACATGGCTGGGCAAGATGAAATGTCCCCTTAAAATGGTCTGATCTACAATCTCAACTGGAGAAATCACATTGCTGATTACTGAAAGGGTGGGACAGTGGAGAAAAAAAAGAATTCATCTCTGATAGATCTGATCCCAACCTCCCAAACAGGCAGAAATAGAATTTAAAGTCAGCTTCCATACAGTAGACACTCCAAAATTAGAGAGACAGTTTAAGAAATATGTGTGTGTGTACACACACACACACATATAACAAGTCATAGCAGAGCAGTATTTTAATCCTTAAAAGAATCCTATGTGATGGGTGCTATTTTTGTGTCCACTTCACAGATGAGGAAACTGAGGCCCAGAGTGACAGTAATTTGCCCAAGTCCCTGAGTTAAGTGAGATCCTAACCCAGCTACTAACCACCTTACTCTCCTGCTCTGCTATGACTAAAAGAACACAGCATGTACAGGATATGTTTAAAAATAATCACTAGTACATTGGAGTTAATAATGATCATTCTAGCAGCTACTATTTACAGAGGACCTATTATTGCCAGGCATTGCATTAAGCATTTTAAAGACATCAGTTCATTAATCCTAAGAGCCCACAAGACACTGTAAAAGAGTTTACGTAAAATACTGTGCAGTTTGTGAAGATCATAAAAGTATTAGATTCTTGCCCAAAATCACCCAGCTAGCAAGTAGCAAAGCCAGGATCTGAACTGGGGTCTATCTGACCCTGAAGCACAGACTCCTCTACTACATTATATCCCATGTAGGGACAGGTATTTATATGCAGAATGGCACTGAAAGATAAAAGAATATCAGACCGACTTTGTTTTTCAAAAAGGCACTGCTTCCATCAAGGTTACCAATGCTAATAGCTCAATTCAACAGATGCTCCCAGACTCAATCATCCAATCATCCGGAAGAGGCTACCGCTCCTCTTTATATCCCTTCCTCCCATGGCTGTCCTCCAATTTTTCTCCCACTTCCCTGTCCTTTTCTTTCCATTTATGGGGCTGCTCTGTCTTTGCTCATCTCCTTATCAGTAGGTACATCTGACTTTGAGCAAATGCTCCGCTTGTCATCCTATGATAATGACCAAATATTATACATGCCCAGATTTCTGTACACAACACACACTGATACACACACACACGTATTTGTATCTGCCTAAATGCACTCACATATATACACATGTACATACAACATCTGTATCTTTTTCAAAACAACTCAAGAGCCATTCTATTCAAATTTGTTTTTCCTTGTCCTCTTCCTTCCTACTACATGTGGATATCTATCACAGTCCTTATCACATGAAGCCAAAAATGGGCTTTCAGCCACTTAGCTCTCCTGCCAGACTGTAAAATCTCTTCTCTTTCACTCTCTTTCTGTTTTTAAGACAAGGGAGTCCAGGTCTGGTTCAGATGCACAAGAGATGTTTATTAATTGAATAATAAAAATAAGAGTAAAAAGAAAGCATAAAAGGCCATTACATTAGGTGACACTCCATTTTAAAGAATGAAAATACTAATCAAAAACTTGCAAAAAATAAAATGGCCTTGGGCGAATTCAATCAGTAAGAGTTTTAAAAAAATAAACTGCACATTGCTGGCCAGGCTACCAGTTGGGCCCCTTTATCTTAGTGTTGAAACCGTGGTCTCTGAACACTGCCAGTGGAAGGCACAAGGAGAGGTATGTCAAAAACAATAAAACTGTTCATAACTATCAACCCAATGAGCCCACTCCTGGAAACTTATCGAAGGAAATAAATCAATAGAAGAATATGACTATATTTGGGGACATGCTTACAGAAGCATTATATGCTATGTAATAATGAAAAATAGGAAATACACAATACCCAACTGCAGGATAAAAGCTGAGAAAATCAATTTAAAGTACTTTTACACATCCATTAAAATTTAACACGATGACTATAAAGGAAAATGGAAAATGATCTAATGCTAAGAAAAAGCTGGAATGCAGAGTTCCAAGCCGGCTATGACTGCCACTCTGTAAAAACTTACTTGCACCTGAGCAAGGACAGAAGCCATCTGCTGAGAATTCACAAAAATGAAAAATGTGGTAATCAGATTTTGTATTATCTTTTAAAAATCAAATTTTAAGATGCCACTGCTGTAATATGAAATGAAACACAGGCTGGATGTGGGTCGCATACTTAATTAGCTGTACTACCTTAGGCAAGGAAGGAGCCTAGCTTCTCTGAACCTAGCTTACTCATCTAGAAAATGAAAACACTCTATTTTGATCTTTTAGAGGATTAAATTATGTCATAAACACTTACTATGTACCTGGCACTGTTCTAAGCACTTTACAAATATTACCATGTTTAACTATCAAAACAACTTTTTAAGATGACGCACAAGGAAGTTCAGTCATCTACAGAGAGGGTAGCAAGATAACAGTAACTTTCAATAGCTTTCCAGTGCCCAAGGGATCAAATCTAGGCACAAGAGCAACTGCTACCCTGTACCGAGTATCTTCAAGCGTTGCATGCACTGCACTAAAGGGCTTCCCTTGCATTATTCTATGTAGCCCTTACAACAACCCATTGCGGAGGTACCATAATTGTGTCCTCAGGATATTCAGGCTCAGAGGTTATGTAACATGCTAATGAGCAAGAGAGCCAAAATTTGAACATATGAGTTCAGAGCCAACCAGGTGCTTCGACTATGTAATGATGCTTCCAATTTTTGCTAAGTTGGTGTACACAGTCCTTTGAGCTTCGTCATGGTCCACACTCTCTTCATTCTAGATCTTGGGGACTTCTGAGTTGACACCATGACCTTTTAAGTCCCCGGCCTTAGCTCCTTCTGTTCCTCACCCGGGCTTTCTCAAAACTTCTCTTCATCCCTCCAAGTTCCACCTCCCCATATCTCAAGAGGCATAATTAATTGTTCCCTGATCTCTTTTCTTTTTTCTTTTCTTTCCTTCCTTTCTTCTCTTTCCTTCCTTCCTTTTCTTTCTTTCTTTCTTTCTTTCTTTCTTTCTTTCTTTCTTTCTTTCTTTCTTTCTTTTATCTATCTATCTATCTATCTATCTATCTATCTATCTAGTAAGTAGGCTCCACACACAATGTGGGGCTTGAACTCACAACCCTGAGATCAACAGTCACATGTTCGGATCCCTGGATGGCTCAGCGGTTGAGCGTCTGCCTTCGGCCCAGGGCGTGATCCCGGGGTCCCAGGATCGAGTCCCACATCGGGCTCCCTGCATGGAGCCTGCTTCTCCCTCTGCCTGTGTCTCTGCCTCTCTCTCTCTCTCTCTCTCTCTCTGGGTCTCTGATGAATAAATAAAAATAAAATCTTAAAAAAAAAAAAAAAACAGTCACATGTTCCACTGCCTGAGCCAGCCAGGTGCCCCTGTCTTCTGCTCTTTTAGATAGTAATTCGTGTGTGTAAGTAGGCATCTACCATATTGCTTCTATGTTTCTTTACCAGGCTGTTTCTTCCCAATTATATTGCACAAAGGCAAACACCATGTTTTACACAGTTTTGTGAACTGCTGTATTCCTGGCTTTAAGCACAGCTCCCAGTACATGATAATGACCCAACTACTAATTGCTGAATAAGCAAATACTTCCAGCTGGGAGGATGTTTCCAGGCACCACCAGTCAACGCTAGAGCACCTTTTGCTATGTACAAAGGATGGACCATCAATCAGGAGCCCATACTTTACTGTTTTTCAAAGAGCTTTGATGGAGATAGTTTAGCTAAATGAGAACATAAAAGAGACCTGCCACTTGGATTTCCTAATGTACTATGTTTGGGTTAAGGGTGTGTAGTGCCATGTGGTTACCTGTTAGGCCTGTTAGCATATTCTATGGAAACTGCATGCTCACTAGTTTGCCTTCCCCTTCTAGATAGGACTATAGGTATTATACATAATCCCTAAAGCCAAGGACAGTAACTGGCATGTACCTGGTGATTAAGGAATATTTGTTGAGTGAATGAATGAATAAATAAATGTAGTTGAGGCATTTTTCTCTCCCTGGGTTCTTGAGAAAATATTTCAACTTGTACCATGCTCCACGATACCAGTGCCAGATCTAAAAAATAAAAAAAACTTTTTGATTTTATTATGCACCCAGGATTTCGTGTAAACATTAAATGAACAACTTCAATAATTAAAATACTTGTCCATCTATGTTAAATCTTTGTGTACTCTCATCAACGACTAGGAAATTACTGGGAGCTCTAACTCCATACAGGATCTATTTTTTTTTTCTCTAAAAACAGAATAGAACCTTTTAAGAAAGTAAAAATGTTTCCCACTTAACATTTCTTTAAAAATGCACAGAATAAGAAGATTCATTTGGTGGACATGTTCTCTCTCTTTATCCTGACATCAGTTCAGTGCTGAGGAACTATTATTAGAAAGCTCTCAGTTGAAGAAGATGCCTTCAAAAAGGAAGAGAAGATATATGATATTGTGTGTTCAAAGCTAATTTTAATTATGCAGGCTATAGGGTTACTGAGATATGCCAAACATTTAGCTAATTAGCAGACTCTTGAGACAAGAGGGCCGCTAGAGATAGACACAGTTTTTCCTCATTAATGAGTGATGACAAATTCTAGTTAAACACACATTTTTACTTGTACTATAAATACACTTTATTTATTCTTTCTTAAATTCCAATAATATGAACTAATTTAAACTTGAAATTTAGACATTAAGACTAATATGGCGATCTTCTACTTTAAACACAATGACCCAATATCAACCATCACATTGGGAAAATAGACTAAAAATTGAAATTAGTTAGGAGACTCCATTTTATTTTTTTTATTTATTTTTTATTTTTATTTATTTATTTATTTATTTTTTATTTTTTTTAAATTTATGATAGTTACAGAGAGAGAGAGAGAGGCAGAGACACAGGCAGAGGGAGAAGCAGGCTCCATGCACCAGGAGCCTGACGTGGGATTCGATCCCGGGTCTCCAGGATCGCGCCCCGGGCCAAAGGCAGGCGCCAAACCGCTGCGCCACCCAGGGATCCCAGGAGACTCCATTTTAAAGGATCACTTACTTTATTCCTCAAAACAGTCCAGGAAAGTATATATCATTTTTCTTATTTTATAGATAAGGGATCAAGGCATATGGAGTTTGAGTAAGGTCATCTGGTTAGAAAGTAGCTTGGCTAGGTTTGGTGTTAGACTGCTTCTTCTGAGCTCATTACTGAAGTTAGCCTGTATCTGAGAAGACCTTAAGAATAACAGAACTGATTTTGTTTGTCTGTCACCCTGGATTAGATACATTTAGCTCTTTGGGTATTATGTGGTACTTACAAAGGTGTCTACCTCAGGACACAAGCATGAGGTAAATGTGTTTCTCTGTCAGCTTTTCTTTCAGAATAAAAAATAGATCTAAGGACATGATCTAAATTTTCAATCTGAAATCAGTGGGATTGTCCATCATGCTTTTCACAGAAAAGTGGTCCTTCCCCATCCTGAAATTTGAACAGGCTGGTGGTTGCAGCAGATTGCAGTTCCCAAAGATAGCTGCTACAAGTATCTCCTGTTTCTGGTGCTCCTCTGCCATGAAACTTTGCTACTTTCCCAACAAGAGTTGAAGGCTATTTTTCCACTCCCTTGGATATGGGCAGGCTCTGTGACTGCTCTAACAAACAGAATGGGAAGAAGTGCTACTGCTTCTAGGAAGCCAGTTGTATGATGAGAAGCATGACTACTATCCTCAGACCACGATGTTGTGAGAAACCCAAGCTATGTGGAAAAGTCATTTGCTGATGGCCCCAGTTGAGCTCAGTCAACATCAACTGCCAGCCCTATGAAGGAGCCACCTTGAACATCCAGCCCAGCCAAGCCTTACAATAACTGCAACGCAAGCCAGCACCTAAATGAAAGTTGTGTGAGAGATCCTAAGCAGGAACTGTCTAGCTGAACTCAGTTAATCCACAGAACCGTGACATAATAATAACTTATTATTTTAAGACACTGCATTTTGGAGAGGCTTGTTACACAGTAGATAATAAGAACAGTGTGCTGGTTTTCTTCTAGAATGAAGCAACTATTTCTTTAGAGCAATTGCGAGTAGATTTTGGGGGCAGGGGATATGTTAAAATCTCACACATACCCTAAGTGGTGGCTAAGCAATTTTCTAGATGAGGAGGGTTATTTCTATAAAGAATCGAGGGACTGTGTCTACATAAACATTTTTATATTTTGGGCTACTTCTCAATAAATTTGGCATACAGAGGTATTCAAAGCTGATATTTTGTCAAGAAAACAGTGGGAGAAGGGGTGATATATATATATATAGATATAGGTATAGATATAGATATAATGGAATATTACTCAGCCATCAGAAAGAATGAATACCTACCATTTGCTTTGATGTGGGTGAAACCGCAGAGTATTATGCTGAATGAAATAAGTCAGTTGGAGAAAGACAATTATCATATGGTTTCCCTCATATGTGGAATATAAGAAACAGTAAAAGGGATTATAAGGGAAAGGAGGGAAACTGAGTAGGGAAAAACTAGAGAGGAAGACAAACCATGAGAGAATCCTAACTCTGGGAAACAAATAAAGGGTTGCAGCAGGGGAATAGGGCAGGGAAGATGAGGTAACTGGGTGATGGGCATTACAGAGGGCACTTGATAGGATGAGCACTGGGTGTTATACTATATGTTAGTCAATTGAATTTAAATAAAATATTAAAAAAGAAAGAAAAAAAAACAGAATGGGTTCTTGGCAAAATGATTAGAAAATATGGAGTCAGTTTACCATAATGCTGTCAAACTATTCTCCTTTTTCAAAGCAACAGCCAAACATGATTTAGTCCCTGAACAGCCTCAGAATGCCAATAACTTGATTTACTTTTATATTACTTGCCAAATTCCACCTGAGCTGATGAGAGAGAATTCAGCACTAATGATCCCAAGAAAGAGAATAAAATGCTGGGAACAGAAGGATGTTCTAAAAATTCCTGAAGGTTAGGTATAAGAGAAAATAATGTTTAGATAAAAAATAAACTCTTTTTTCCTAGGGGCTGTCAGAAGGCCAGCACAGAGTCTGTCAAATCTCTTCAGCCTCTGGAGCTACTGCTTGGTTTTTGTTTGTTTTAACAATGACCTTAAGGGCAGGCAAGATACTGAATCATGAAAGAAAAATTTACTACTATTTAAAATCTTGCCCTTATAAATAAAGAGAGGGCATATATATATATATATATATATATATATATATATATATATATATTTTAAAAACTGTTCAATAACAAGGCAAGAATAAAGAAATTATGGTTGCTTGATTAGCACACTCCATTCCTGGGGCAATTTGGTTAACTCAAGTTTTCTGTCATTAACTCTAACAATAAGATTTAAAAATTATTGCCATATTGCTAAATAATGGAAAGAGTTTCACAACAACAGTACTTTCATTGAATCTTTTAAAGAACTCCTAAAAAAGACAAAGTAATTTGTCCACACGGTGAATGTGTTCCCCTCTCTAGTTTATTAAGTCCTGAAAAGTTATGTAAGGGTGGCATTCGTTCACTTATTATGCCAACTATGACCAAATGAAGTTTCCACTGATTCTCGAGTTAGAAACTGGGTGAACTCTCCTTTTCCTGCCACTCTCAGAGATTTCCATTACAAGAACTAGGGCCACAGGGGCACCTGGGTGGCTCAGTTGTTTAAGTACCTGACTCATAATTTCAGCTCAGGTCATTCAGGGTCCTGAGATCGAGGGCCTCCCCGGCCCCTGCCATTTTGGTCTCTGCCACCAAGTGTGGAGCCTGTATTAAGATTCTCTTTCCCTCTCCCACTGCCCAACCCCCAGCCCTCTCTCTCTCTCCCTCTAAACAAAAAAGAGCAACTAACATTTGAGGTAGCATGATGTTTTGCTTCGTTGTAACTCCTTGTGTTTTAAATGTTTTTTGTATAATTTCCTTTGCCCAAGTTTTAAAAGTCGTTAAGTGTTCACTGAGGAAAACATTTTAAATGCAGAAAGGAATTAAAAAAAAAAAAAAAAAGATCTTCAATTCTGCTACCCAGAGAAACCACCCTTCCTTCTACTCTTTTGATCAGTTAAAACCAACACTACTGAACTGATTATCTATTGTTGCCTAACAAACCACTACAATTTGTAGTTTATTCTTTAGACCCAGTTCATGATCTGATCACAAAATTCCTATGTATACCACAATGCTGATATGGGTTCTGCTTACACAATCAGAACCCTAAACCAATCTTTCTTAATGCTGATGGGATTTCTTGGTTAAAAAAATGAAAAAACAAAACAAAAAACCCCCACAAAAACCAAATGATAGAAGAGAAAAATGTCATGAAACAAAAGGATAAATTTAAATGAACAGATAAAACTAGAAGCTCATTGAAATACAATAGGAAGAGTACATAGTATAAATTTTATAATGTGATGACAAATTAAGATTTTGAAACTGGAAGTTACTTTTCCATGGAAACTGATGTTATGAAAATAATCATAATAACCAAAACTTAAAAAATAAAGGAAGTTTTTAGCAGGAAATCTCAATGTGCTCCCAAACTGATGGATACTTTTAAGAAGTAACTTTTAAGAATATTATTTACAACTGAGTAAGACCAATAATATCCAGTTCAGAGAGTTTTCATCTCTGCTTATTTATCTACTTTACAAAACTACAGGCTGCCCTGAGGTTAAGGCAGGAACTTTGTAGATTTTAAGACTCCTTGTCCACAACAGAGTACGGGTGCTTTTTTCAGGAATCTGAAACCTGAATGATCCCAACCCTCTAGCAGCCAGTGAAATGGTACTGTCCAGCTGCATTTATATATTTAATTCTGCATCCTAAATGAATGGAAGGCTAATTATGGGACCTTCAAATTCTATATTCACAGTGTGTACGGGGCAGGTCCATTTTTTAAAAAATTCTAGTATAGTTCATGTACAGTGTTATATTAGTTTCAGGTGTACAATAGAGTGATTCACCAATTCTATACATGACTCAGTGTTCTTTGTGGTAAGTGCACTCTTAATCCCCTTCACCTTCATGCCCTCCCCTAGGACAGGTCTATTTTTCAATACTTCATTAACTATCATAATTTAGAATAGTTTTACACTTACAGACAAGTTGTCAATATACTACAGAGTTCCCATATATACCGGAAATCCAGTTCCTTCTATTATTAACATCTTCCATTAGGATGGGACATTTGTCACAATAATGAACAAACATTGATAAGATATTCATATTTCCTGTGGTTTTACCTGATGTCCTTTTTCTATACCAGGATCTCTTCCAGAATACCATATTACATTTAATTGCCATGTCTACTTATGTTCCTCTTGGCTGTGACAGTTTCTCAGATTCTACTTGCTTTTGATGACCTTGTTTTCAGGAGTACTGGTCTTTTTTTTTTTTTTTTTTTGTAGAATGTCTCTCAATTGGGCTTGTCTAATGTTTCTTCTCATGATTACACTGAGGTTAGAGATTTTTGGAGGAAGGCCACAGAGATAAAATGCCATTCTCATCATGGCATATCAAGGATTTATACTATCAACATAACTTATCACGGTTAATTTTGATCACCTGGCTCAGATAATGTGTCAGGTTTCTCCACAGTAAAGTTATCTATTTTCCCCCATATTCTTTAAGTATTCTTTTTAAGAAAGTCACCAAGCAGAGCTCACACTTGAGAAGTAGGAAGTTATGCTTTGCCTCCTTGAGGACAGAGAACTCCATAAATGATTTGGACTTATTTTGCACGGGAGACTTATCGATTCTTCTCCATTTATTTATTCCGTCATTTATATTATTATGGACTTATAGATATTTATTTTATAATTTGTTTAAAGTAAATACATTGTTTGCTATACTAGATTTACAGCACAATCTAATAATGGTATTACTAATTTTGTTGCTTCAGTTGTTTTAGCTTTGGCCACTGACAGTTCTTTCAGTTGATTCTTGTGTCCCTGTGACATACCTCATCATTGTGTGTGTATGTGATGTGTGCGTATTGGTACTTCCTAATTTTCTAGTACAACAAAATGCTCCAGGATCATCATATATACTCCCTAGCCCTATGATAAGCCATTTACCCAAGGAGTCTTGGTTCCTTTTTTTTTCCAGAATTGTACTAGACACAAGATCTGGGTGGCGGGTATGCTTGTTGCTCCTGGGGTATCATTGCTTCTAGGTTCTCTTAGCTGACAGAGCAAGAAAGTGTGTGTGTGTGTGTGTGTGTGTGTGTACACATCTCTACATGTGCATATACATTTATAATCACATGTATCTACATGTGTATACATACACAAATATATGCAGGTGTACTTGTGTATGTGTATTTACACATAGCTATTAATATTTCTACACATATCCATCTGTATCTCCATTAGGTTATCAATTCACACTGATGTCTCCAACTCTGATCCATTGCCACAGGATGTGTCTCTTTTTATTCCCCCCTAGAAAAAGAGAGTGAACAGGAGGAGGAGTAAGGGAGGGAGAGAATCTCAAGGAGGCTCTGTGCGAAGTGGGGCTTGATCTCATGACCCTGAGATCATGACCTGAGCCAAAATCAAGAGTCAGGTGCTTCACTGACTGACCTACCCCAGGTATCCTGCCACAGGATGCTTCCCTTGTGTTTTTACAACCTCTCACTCCAACAGTGAGAAGAAACCTGGCTCCACTATTCAGCCACTACTAATTAATTGTAGTGTTTTTAGAATTGTTAACTCTTAGCTCCACAGTAAGAGTATAGTGCTTTATATGCAGTTACTTTTACTTATAGTTTTGACAGATTCCACTCATTTCCAAGGTTACTTAGGTCAGCACATCTCCCTCCACCATTTTCAGGGAGGTTATTTCATGTATTTATAATACTGTTATTAGATTCCTTTGTCAGTCTATATTCTACTCTGGGATTCTGTGACTTCCTAGATGTTTCTTTTCTAATTTATAAACATTAAAGTTCACTCTCTTTGTTGTAGCGCTCTATGCATTTTAACAAATGCAGAGTGTCATGTATCTACCATTACAGTTTATCATAAGGAATAGTTTCACTACCTTAAAATATCCCCTGTGAACAGACTCATAAGTACAGAGAACAAACTGGTGGTTGCCAGAGAGGAGGGGGATGGAGAGTTGTGGGGATGGTCAAAATAGTGAAGGAAATTAAGAGGTACAAACTTCCACTTATAAAATAGGTAAGACATAAAGAGATAAAAAGTACAGCATAGGAGGTATCTTTGAGCTTGCTGAGTAGGCAAAGCTCACCTTCCTCAGTTGAAAAAATTTATGGACAAGAAATTATCATTGAAATTAAATGGTGGCAGACATGTCCAAGGAATATTGCCGGGGGTTTGATCCGTTTGTGAACATATTCACATGGATGAATGTGTGGAAATGAGAATTAGTGGGCAAGAGAACAATATTGGAATGGTGGCAATATGAGGAAATAGTACCATATTAGAAGCTTTGGAATGACTATAAACAATGGATGTGTTCCTCAGAAGAAACCAACTGCTTCCATATGTCCCTTGTCCATAGTACCTGTTTTACTACAATATAAAAATCACGTTGTATACATCTTCATATTGAACTTTTTTGTTAAATAAACTTTTATAGTAGTCAAAAGAAAAGTACAGCACAGAGAATATAGTCAAAAACATTGTAATACATTGTTATAACATTGTATAGTGACAGATGGTGACTATACTTATCCTGGTGCACATTGAGCAATACACAGAATTGTAAAATCACTATGTTGTACACCCGAAAGTAATATAACATATGACAACTATACTTAAAAAAAAAATCCCCTCTGATTCACCTAATCAATCTTCCTTTTCCCATAAACTCCTGGAAACTACTGATCTGTTTACCACACCTCTATGGTTTTGCCTTTTTCTGAATATCATATAGGTAGAATCATACTGTATATATTGTTCAGACTAGATTTTTTCACTTAGCAATATGCACATAAGATTCATGTTTTTGCATGGATGGTAGCTCATTCCTTTTTATCATTGAATAGTATCTCATTGTATGGATGTACTAGTTTGTTCATTCACCCCTTAAAAGACATCTTGGTTGCTTCTAGTTTTTTGGTGATTATGAATAAAGCTGCTATCAATGTTCACATGAAGGTTTTTGCTTAATCATAGTTTTCTTTCTATTTTTTTTTAAGGTTTTATTTCTTCTCAAGTAATCTCTACACCCAATGTGGGGCTTAAACTCACAACCCCAAGATCAAGAGTTACACGTTCTATTGACTGAGCCAGCTAGGTGCCCTTGAACATAGTTTTTCTAGGACGGTGACTGCTGGATACATGTTGAGACTATGTTTAGTTTTGTAAGAGATCTGAATCCATATTGTTCAGAAAAAAAAGTTTATATGTATATTAGGCATAAATCATAAAGTTATTATACAATTTATGACTGGTTTTATTTATTTATATTCATTTCTGTGTTTCCCAAGAATGTTTTAAAGTAATTCGAGCAGCACATATATAATCATGAAAAAGTTAATTTAAAAAGTACAATTAGATAAGGGGCTAACAGGATTCAACCAAATCCAATACTATGTATTGTTTATCTTGTTTTATTAGCCCACCAGCTCCCAGCCAGCTGATTCTTTGACATGAGCTTACACGCTGTGAATGTTAAGGCATCAACACAGACTGTGAAGCATTTCACTATAATGAGATTCTCTGTTCTTTCCTCACAGCTTGTGTTCCCTGACATTCCTTTTCAGGAGAAGTCAAGGAACCCGGCTTAGCATTTGAGAAACTCTGATTCATGTCAGTGCTGCTGTATCTCACTTCTAATAATGAACCTTCTGCTTTATTTCTGAGACCAGTCTTTACTTCATTTTCCAGTTCCAATCAACAGACTCCTATCTTGTTTCTGGTCTAAGTGCCCTCAACTGTACAGATGCATAAAGTATATATATTAAAAAAAAAGGTTTTTCTCCAATTAAGCAAGCCCTGAAGCGATCTAGTTAGGAGAAGGCTGTCAGTAAATGAAAATCTGTAGTATACCATCACACACTGACAGGAACAAAAAAAAAAAAAAAAAGGAGTCTGCTCATTACATTTCAGAAAGTATCACCGTCATTATCCATTGTTTTAATTTTCAAAGAAGGAGGAAATTTGGCATCTCGTATCACACAAAGTACGGAGGAAATAAATTAAATTAGACTTAATATGAACACAAAGCAGGCGGTTACAATGGCATCTTCATATATTTATTATAATGTTGACAAGCTAAAATAATACATTCTCCTCCCTCCAAAGATGAAGTATGAATTTTTTATGCCTGGTTATTTATTCCCATCTTTTCTGAATGACAGGTATAACATCTATTGTTAGAATTACTGGGAACTTTATAAAAACAAATCACGTGGTAAGCAAATCCCGTATCTCTGTTAATACTGGGTGTTATTTGCTCACAAATAAAGTCCACAAAAAGAGAGAGAGAGAGAGAGACTTATCAAAGCCCAGACTCAGAAACATTACTACGTGTTTTTGATACTCTCACCTCCAGGGCATAAATGATTAATTTCGAGTGATGTTACCTCACTAAGTTTGCCAACTGAGGAGTAAAACGTATATGCTTTGATTTTATTTTTAGCACAGCATAAGAGATAAGAGAGAAATATGAACAACCTGCAGAAAAGGCACACCACTGTGTTTTTGTTCCAGATACTTTAATAACCGTGGTGGAGACTTTGGTGGCTCTCTCAAATGTCATTTATTTCCCCTCACTCTGTGGTTAGAATTGAGCCACTTGGGTAAAAAATGCTTATGTTTCGGTGTGATGAATAAATCCAGTATCTAGAATGACCATGGGGGTCAAACAGAATCAAGCTCTGAAGAGGGCTCCTTTCCTGCTTTCTATTTGAATACCAGCATCCTGCTCTTACAGAAGAGGCCAAAACTCGAACTCTAAGGTCCTATTTGTGTTGGCTGTACTTTTGAAAGTTACACGGGGGAAGTTCCAGAGGACAAATTAGAAGCTATCCTTTACTGGGCAAGCAAAGGTCAAAAGTAACTACGTTCAACAACTCTTAGACGGCACCTCGCATCAGAGGAAAGCATATTTAAAAGCAATCACATTTTGCAACAATACTGAGAAAAGGGAAGTCATTATCAACACCCTGCATCTTTAAATTAGAGGAGCAGAGGTCTGTTTATTCTCTAGTTACAAATGCTGCAAACTGGCTAAAGCATGTGGCGCTCTGTAAAGCAGAAATTAATGTGGTGACGGAAAACAAAACAAAACAAAAACAAAAACAGAAAAACCCAGCTAAAACACACCAAATAACCAAAACACTTCACAACGCACTCCATCAGCCTCCCAGCCCACTCATTATTCATGCCGTGTCTCTGTGCTTGGCTCTCATTATTCTGTTGCTTGAAATCCCCTTCCCAATCTCATCTGCCAATGAAAGCCTGCTTTCCACTCAAGGCTCTGCTGCAATGCCAGCTCTGTGAATCTTCTTAGATATCCCATAAAGGTCCCCCACTCCATTCTGGTTCTCCCCAAAGACTTCAAAGGCCTCTATTAGAGACTTACAGTATATCTATCTGTCTGTTTCCTGGAGTTTCCTGAGAATTAACAACCATGCCTCGCCAATCTTCATATTCTTTCAGTGCCCCAGACAATGCCTAGCTGCCAGTGAGAATTGAATCCATTGAAATACGGATTTACTCAAGAAACACATTGTACCAGGGCCCTAATACTGTTCATCTGCATATGGTCAGTTCGGTGCATTAATATGGGAAAGAAAAAAAGCCATTTGAAATAGGATTTCAGTCATGGTTTGCTATGCTGGCTGTTTGAATGATTACAGTAGTTGCTCTAAAACCCACCTTTGATTCATTGATTTCTGTATCTACTGAGTATATACTTTGATGCCGCTTCTTGGTGGGAGAGTGAAAGGTGCTATGATGATATACACTGTGCCTTACTTGTGTTTCTACCATGGAATAACAACTAACCTTAGAATTGCATCCAGGTGTCCTTTCAACTAGTAACAAAAATAATCACTATAATTTGCACTGGGCTTTATGTTTACAAAGCACTTTGGTGGACATTCTTTTATTCTTATAATATTCTGTTCCTGAATCAGGAACTGTGCCTCTGTACAACACTTGAAACTTAGAAGGCTGATTCGACAAATCACTCGTCCTTAAAGAAGTACATACACTCTTCTGTTCTACTCTAAAACAAATCACCACAGTGCCAGCAAAATCTGTTAAGACCTTGAATGTGCCGGGCTCAGGTACCACAAAAAGGCTAGCTGGAAAAAGGATGTCTTCCAAGAAAGATGACGAGGTAGCACTCTTTCCCCTATTCCTTTCAAGCCACAACAAACATAGTAAAAGAGAATACTACCCAAACCCTCCACTCATAACAGCTGTTATTCCCTTAAGAAACTAAAAGGTTTAGGTGATCCTCTAATTCTGTGGAAGAACCAGAGGCTGATGTCAACATCATGTGCATGAGAGAAGAGGGAATGAGAATGGGATCCTTGAGTTAGAAGGTGAACTTCAGGGAGAGGTCATGTGCTCAAGTGATTGTTTCCGAAGCTGCTCTAGGAAGAGGTTCTCTTTGTCTAAAGTCAGATACCCTCAAACCACTCTCCACCTTTACTTTGGCTTGGGAACCCTGAGTCCTATCGAATTTCCATAAACCAGAAATTCTCTACCTCAAGTCCAGATGTCCCCACACCCCCCGCAACCCACTCAATTCCAGCCCCAGCCTGAGCTCCAAACCAACCTGTACTTGGAAGGAGAAAGGGGAGAGAGAAGAGGTACTTCACAGAGTTTGACCCTTTGTCTGGAATATCAGCTTTATTCTTGTCAGTTTCTTTTACCTTATTCCCAAGAGTGGTAAGAATGTTTAAATGACTTGGGAAATTGGGATAATTCAAAGTCATGGTCTTTTGTTACTATATTAGCTGCTCTGTGGAGTCACAGAAGTAACCATGGTTGTATTTGTTAAAAAGAATAATTTAAATTGATTCTTAAAAGAGGTCCCAACTAGAACGTCTTCATTGGAATGTCTATATCTTAGTATAATAAACATTATCAATTTAATGTTTATAATATTCATTCACCTAAGTTATCACCTATTTAGAGTGATATAGTGACTGTGGTTCTTAAGCACTTAGCCCTCCTAGTGATCTACAGTTACAAATGGAATCACAGACTCTTCCCTGTCCATCCATACAGTGCTTTGGAGAACACTAGCTGCCTACAGAGAACTCCTTTAGCAGTGGGGCAGGGCCACTTGCCAGTGTTTGCCAGCTAGAAATCACTGCTCCAAAAAGAGTTCTCACCAGTTTCTAGAGCATTTCCTTTACTCAAAGATGTCTCCTAATCGCCAAGTTTTCAGCTCTGTAACTGGTTGCTCTGACATTTACTGGAAATATAATGCACTGGAAATACATATGGGAGCTCTCTCAAACTCAGCAAGCAGGAGGAGGATGTAGCCACACCTAAAGTTTGATTCCACTCTCCTTTCCTGCTAAAACATATTAGAACATTCTTTTTATATCACAATTTGATTGTACTCAGGAAGTGATGACTTAGACAAGCATGTTTCAAATCAGTCCTCAACGCTATGGATAAGGATGACGTCAAAAGCTAACTCTACCATGAGCTAGGACACTGGATAGACAAGAATGTTCTCACTTACACAAAGATATCTAGAAATAGTGAATCAAAAGCCATTGACATATATGTAAATTCAGGGAAATACATGTTAAAAAAAAACCCTCCATAATCAAAGAATTTATTAACTCCTAAGGGGAAATAGCTTACGAAGGACAGATGTTAAGGAAAACAACACAATGTTTTAGCAAATAGTAAGAGGAAGCACTTTAAAACTCAGACTGGAATGTCTTTCATTAGTCAAGATACTTGCTTTGGAGAAGGAAGGGACTGAATACTGTGATGTCTGGAGTAATTTACCTTTAAATTATTTATATGTAAAAAGTTAAGCTACATAAACAAAGCTGGATGATCCCTGAGCTTTCTTCTAACTGCCTTTTGTTTATCAATGTCAGAGAATGACAGAAAATTGGGGATCTTTAAGATAATGAGAAAATGACATAATCCCACTTACATTACACATTCCCAAGTTCAAAATTCAAATTTTGCTTTTATTATTCTCCTTTTAAAAAAATTAACTTCAGGGACACCTGGGTTGCTCAGTGGTTGAGTGTCTGCCTTTGGCTCAGGTTGTGATCCCAGGTCCGGGAGTCCCGCATCGGGCTCCCTGCAGGGAGCCTCTTCTCTCTCTGCCTATGTCTCTGCCTCTCTCTCTCTGTGTATCTCTCATGAATAAATAAATAAATCTTAAAAAAAAAAAAAAAAAAAAGACAGGCAAAGACATGGGCAGAGGGAGAAGCAGGCTCCTTGCAGGGACCCTGATATGGGACTAGATCCCAGGTCCTGGGATCATGCCCTGAGCTAAAGGCAGACATTTAACTGCTGAGCCACCCAGGTATCCCAATAAATTTTTTTTTAAAAGTTAACTTAAATCATACAAATAATTACAGCTGTACCATTCTCCTACTGACAAGAATGAAAGCTATTTTCCATTTTTCAATAGAAACAATGCTTAAGTGAACAGTCTTGTGCAAGCTTCCTCATGCACATGGGCAGCTTCTTTGGGTGGATACGAAGATGTGGAAGTCCTGGGTCACGGGTGTGCACGTTTAAATTTTAACAGATACTGCTACAGTGTCCTCTAAGATGTCTGCCACTGTTATATGAATACATATTTTCCTATAACCATGCCAAAATCTGATAGTATTAAGCTTCAAATTTTTGCCAGTCTAAGGAATCATGTTTTAATTTGCATTTCCCTGATTAAAATTAAAGTTATATTAGGCAATACCATCCGGACTGGTAATTAAATGGTAAAGTGAGTTAAAGCAGGGCAACCTAAAACTGTAAATCTACAATAAGCATATGATTTTATTTTAAAATGCATAGATGCTCATTTCCTCGAATAAGGCTTCTCCCTTAGGTAAGGAACCACACACAAAGCTCCACATGCACCCCTGTACAAACCACAGCCTTATAATGTACATCTAAGGTTCCCTGGTTTGGTTTCTTAACTGAAGCAAGAATGCAAAGACATTGTGAAATAATCTGAGTGCAGAATTTAATTTAATTTAATTTAACAGCAAGCTTTTTAGTCATGTGCCTTCATCAAGACTTTCTAAAGCATTTAATTTAATTTTCAATGAAACAGCTCTCTTTCCACACTTGGTTTCAGTGGTTTACATATTACTTAATAAATTACATAATTCCAATGACATTCAACCAGTATAAACAGGTTTCGGAACCATCACACGGGCTCTTGGAAAACATATTTTACTGAGGGAGCGCAAGCACAGGCGTGTTCTAGAGAGTAGCCCACAAGCCATCCAGGCGAGCACGCCGAGGGCTGCAGTCGGCATCTTTCACAAGGGGATTTATGACAGTCTTCTAAGGCAGGGAGTTAGATAAAAGAGTATCCACTGTACCAATGATGTGGAACATCTTTTCATATGCTTACTGCCCAATATCCTCTACTGTGAACCATCTGTTTCTGTTCATTGCATATACCTGTTTTTCCTCATGAATTATCTTTTTCTTAATTATTTACAAGTGTTCTAAGTCTCAGATATTAATTAATCTTTTGCCTTTTATAGGTCATAAATATTTTCTCTCAGGCTGTAGCCTATCTATTAACTACTTTTTTTGTAGTTATTCTGTTTCATGGAAGTATTTAATTTTAATCTTTTTTTAAGACTTTATTTATTTATTCATGAGAGACAGACAGAGAGAGGCAGAGACCTAAGTAGAGGGAGAAGCAGGTTCCCTGCAGTTGCCCTATGTGGGACTTGATCCTGAAACCCCAGGATCACACCCTGAGCTGGAGGCAGACGCTCAACACTGAGCCACCCAGGAGTCCCATAAATATTTAACAAGTTTTTGAGCCACCCAGGTGCTCCTAGTTTTAATCTAATGAAATAAATGATTTTTCTTTCTTTTTAGCTTTAGCTTACTATGTCTTGTTTAAGAAAACCTCCCTTTGCTAAGATTCTAAACCTATTTGTCTATGTTTCTTCTAATACCTCAGTCATTTTGCTATTACCAAGCTCCAGAGGATGAACTGAAAAGTTCAGAAGTTTTGGATTTTGACCAAAATTATAAAACTAGAAACAATGAAGCCTGGATCTAGATTGATATATATTTATATATAATCAAAGCCAATGCAACAATTTCACATCACCTTCCTGAAGAACAAATTAAAGACTGAGAGAAGTAAAGTGAAATATACAGATGTCTAATAATGATGAAATTGGGGATAAATGCACATCTTTGCACTGAGAATACATAAATGACTAACATACAAAGGATTCATTATCACCCTCAGAAAACCAGCACAATCTCCTCCACCCATAGAAACTGCAGCCAAAGGGCTAGAGCAACTGGAGATCTAAATACTACTGAGCAACTACTAGGTGTCAACTACTGTGACATACAGGTCCAATTACTCTTCATTCATTTATTCGTTCATTCATCCATTCTAGCAAAATATATATATATATACTCTGAACACCTAACGTGTTCCAGGCAGTGATCCTGAGCTCCACACCCTCATGTCTGTCCTTTGCTAGATTCCTCCACACGGATGTTCTCCAAATTCCTATGGCTTTGCTTACTCAAAACCAACCTCTACATTCACAATGTACCTTAGATTATTATAGCCATTCAGGTCACATGCCTTTTTCTATCTGCTACCAGAAAGTGAGCTCTCTTGGGTGAGATATATATCTGATGCACCTCTTGTGTCATCCAAAGCACAGAGTCTAAGGACCCTGGTGGTGGAGGCATTCTCTTACTTTTTTGTGTGATCAGTGGCTTAACTTTCTCTCTTGCAAACTACAATGTGATATTTTTAAGGGTGGGCAAGAATGAATAACGAATGAACGACAGGGAGGAAAGGAACAAACATCTTGTATCTTTATCAAACCCAATCTTCCTAAGTGATTTTCCCACTTTGTTGAGGTCACTATTTATTCTCACATTCATCAGTTGCCATTGGCATTACACAATCTCGATTATTCTCTCTTCTTTTAACGTCTATTATAAGCTGTCAAATCTTGCTTCAACTACAACTTTATCCAAATCTTTTCTGTTCTCTCTGCCACCACTTTGCTTTCAGGCTCACTGTCTCTTGCAAAAAGCTATTATAAATGATCTCCAACAGGGGCTCCCCACCCTAATCCATATGACACCCACTGCTGCCATGTAAACTTTCCTGATTCATAATCTCATTCTGTCAATCCTTTGCTTGAAACCTTCAAAGGCTCCCTATGATCCATGGGATTCATTTCAGACTCTCAGCTGGACATCAAGGCTCTATAGAATATCCTATCCACATTTTGATTATAATTTCCCACTGCTATCCTACCGACACTTTCTCCTCCTCCCACCCACTCCTCAATCAAACAGGATTACATGTCTTTCATTAAATACACCTCGCATTTTCCAGCTCCATCACTTCTGCCTGGGACAACCTTACACTTGCTCTTTTGTGAAATAGGTCCTGACACCCAAACAGCCAAGATCTCTGCCTCTTTTGATATCAGCCGCACTTTGTACTGCCTTCTTGGAATCAATTTTGCTTGTTTGATTTATGTATTTACTTATGTATTTAATCCTGTTTTATTCATAGTCATTTGGTATTTACCTTGCTTACTACCATGAGGCACCTTCAGGTAAGGGTCAGTGGTTTCCTTATTTTGTATTTCTCTGCAGTCTAGTACAGAGCCTTGTACCTAGAAGCAATTAATAAAATATTTGTGGGAACTGAACTGTTCTCTAAACTTTGCTGTAAGCTCATTGAGGACAGTGACTTTAAGTATTGCTGAGCCTCTTGATACAAATAAGGGCCTTATATGTAATAGGTGATCAAAACATATTTGTTTAAATAACTTTGTAGTTCCCAAGAAAGATTTTTCAAAATATGTGAATACTAGCATTAACCTAAATGACTCATTTAGAAACTTCTCACCAGTTAACATAAAAAAGGGGGAAAGGAACAATGACTCTAACATTCTTTTCCTTTTGTTTTATATGATAACACCTAACTCTTACTAGGTGTTTATCATATGCCAGGTTTTGTACTCCAGGTCTTATAATGTTCATCTTATGTAGTTCTCACCACAGCCCCAGGAGGCACTCTTTCCCCACTTGATGGGCAGGAGGGGCAGAGAAGTGAAGTAACTTGACCCCACCGTGAGCAAGTGGCAGAGCTGAGATTTGAACCCAGGCAGTTTTCTGTCTCTAGAGCCCACGACTGTCATCATCATGCCACACTATCTGGATTGAGTTTGCTGAGCCTCTTAATTTTAACAGTTTGAGTAAAAAAAAAAAAGAAAAAAAAACTTTCTAAAAATATCAAAACAAGAACTTCTTGTCTTTTAGATTATTTTAATGGATGGAAAAATAAAGAATTGTTAAACCTATTTCATCCACCTCAATGTAAGCTTCAAATTTAGGAGGCTATTAGTTTTCTCAAACAACATGCATGGTTGATTATGTATCCCAAAGGATGGATCAGATGACAAAGATAATATACTATCAGATAAATGAAAAATCACTTCATTTTGGAAAGCTGTGTAGAAATCTCAGAATCAAAGATAATCACTTACTCCCCAACCTCCAAGCAAGTCTGCACATCCTTTAAAAATGCCTGTTGGTGGTCTGGACTGATTGGTTGGCAGAAAAGGGGAGTGGGGGTTGTCACAGATAACCTAAGAGTAAAATAAAACAAAACAACAGCAACAAAAAACCCCAAACCAGAAATTTCTCTCTTTTTGAATTTTTATTCAGTCTGCAAAGAAAAGCACTAGTGCCAGTTCTGGCCAAGTTCTGGAAAAGAATATACTGGCACTGAGGAACTGAGAGACTGAGAAATTAGAAAGAAGGTAAAAGGTGTATCAGCTTTAAATATGATGAGGGCAAATTGAAGAAAAACTCACATGCTGTAAGATACAGGATTTCAGAGATATAAGTATGCAAAGTAGGGATAGATTCTATTGTTAGATCCAAGGAACAGCCACTACTAGCCTGAACACCAGTGTCTCTTTAGCTTCCAATGGAAATACTAAAGATGAGATTTATAACTCAAGATGAAATTATACCAAGCAAGGACAAAGTCTGATTTTCAGTAAAATGAAGTAGAAAAATACCAACTGATGCTTCAACTCCTTGGGCCTTCTATTTATCTACTCAAAGTTAGAAAAAATTGATGTAAAAAGTTGGATCATAGTAACTCCCACTACTAGTCATAGATGTTGCTTTCTAGATTTAAGTGCTAATGTTAAAATATACCATAGGTGATCTCTGTGACTCAAGCAACACCTTAAATCTAAGTCCCATTTATAAAGCAAAATTTTATTACAGAGTATTTTCACTCTTTTACAATGATCTAAAATAGTCAGTTGCTGGTCACTTCAGTGTTTCAAAGTATAGTTCAGACGTTCAGAAAAGAACAGAGGAGAAAGAATTAGTCCATTATGTTCATTAATGTATCATGGAAAATGACAGCCTGAAGCTCATGAGCACTGGCCAAGTCCCTCTGCTGTAGCAGAAATCATAAAAACAAAAACAAAGCACATAATGGAAAAAAAAGAGTTTAAGTCAAGTGAAAACACTTTATGACGTTTCAAGCTTCTTAAAAATACATCCACTCAAATGTGAAAGCATAGCAAATAATTAATCCCAAAATAAGCTATAAAAACAATTTTGCTTGCACACAACTGAATAAATGCACATTCTTAATGGTCTGTAATGTCTTTTAAGAATTCAGCTAATATGGCATTAACTAAATGTTTTCACAGAGATGGAACATTAAGGTGTAATATGCATACTGATTCATATGAAACAAAGGGCCTCCTAACTTTCTGTTTCAGATCATTGCTATTCTCACATTCACTCAGAAGCCTCAATCCCTTTAACATTGTGAATGTGAAGTAGGGACTATTTTTATAGAGACCTAACTTAAAAGTACATCATTTTCCTCTCAAAGGCAGCTTTATCAACAACATTCCATGAACAGAGTAATGAAGCTTAGCCGTTCATTCTAACTGGGTAAGAAGAGTTAAAAACGTGGAGAAAAAGAAAAAAATATATTGGTTCCCCCACACATACCATAAATCTCAATACTCCTTCATGCTTTCTACTTTAAATTTAACCATTTTAAGATGCTAATAATTTTGCAATATTTCCCCCTGGAGCATTCTCTATCAAGATTAAAGAGGGGCTTATTCAGAAACAAACAGGATACAGGAATGAGCATGCCGCTTCCAGGCAAGCTATGAATAGCAATAGCATTTTCAAGAAATCTTGTGCCAATGTGTAAGTTACAGTTTAAACATGCAGTGCAGATTTTATTACAATTGTCACCAGTGTCACCAAAATTCATTGTTATTTGAGAAATTCAATTCTTACCAAGTTTTCTTGGTTCCTGGCTGCTATTTTCTGCTCCTCTTCTGCCCCATTTTTCATGTATTTGACCTCTTCCACTGGTTTGATCCTATACTCGTCTGAGCACCAAAAAAAGAAAAGACATTTTATAACTTTTTCACAATGGTAGAAAACTGTCAGTGAAAAAAATCCAATAGCATCATCAGTTGGAGCCCTTTCCCTGCAGCCTTTATCTGTGGTTCATTTGAAACAATCTGGAATATGTTTAACCAGCCTTTTTTTAGGAGGTGCTCTCCTCTGCCCACTGGGAAGAGCTTAGCACCATGAAGGCAGCTAATGAACGTGGCATTGCCTGGTCCTTTCACAGAAAGCAAATGGTGGCAGAGGCAACACAGGTCATCCCTCTCTAAAGACTATCTGGAATCTATACATACCAAGGCATACCACTAATGGTCTACGGAAGTTTTTCTCCATGAGAACACTAGTTCAAAATGCCTCTGGCAGCAACTTTCAGCAGTATGTTCACACCTTAATTTCCCTCTTTTGGAAAAACAAGGTATTGTTTACAATTAAAGAGTTTAGTTGATCAAAAAATAGATACAAACAATAGGGAATTAAAATTTTCCTATTTGTGATCCCCATATTAAATGTGGAATAATCTGCATTTACTTCATATGCTCGCACACACACACCACACACACTTCAATCTCTCTGTAAAGTCACATGCATGAAGAGCCACAGTATCTAATAGATCTAATAGGTATATCCCTCGAGGTAATGGGATCTAGACTTCATAACAGTCAGAGAGAGAGTACAGTAAATCCCAGTATCAATACACATCACAGGACGAACTCTGGAGAATGTGTAGCACAAGCTCCTCTCCAGGGTAGCAGTTTGGTAATGACGATGATGTTTTCGTCAGAGTCCTGTCAACAGGTAATGACTTGGGAGCCCAAAGGTCCAAATAGGTGTGACTTCAAGTCATCTTTAATCTAATTTGTTGGGGAAAAAAATCACTGAAATTGTGCAAGTGGAAAATTTCACACATTGACAGCTGCCTAGTATATGGCATGGAATAATGCCTATGCTGGTCTACCTGAAAGACGCTTATCGCTAAGAAAGTGTATATTTCAGTTCAGGAAGTTGTAATGTATTTTCTTACTGCTTGTGATGAATTTGGTACAATGACTAAGTATATAACTTCCTGCCTTATTATTTATAATACTATTTTCTATCTAGTTTCAGGTTTCTCATATTACCCCTTAACACACTACCCCCAAAGATGTTAGCTAAAGTAACATCTTGCCAAGTAATTATACTGTTCAAATATTTTTCAAAATCATCCTTATGAAAGTAGTACATGAAAGCATGTATCTGAATGAGACTCCATGTTCATGGCTAAGCCAATTGCTTTTTCCACCTGACAATTCAAGGTAGTTATTGATTCTACTTCTTTCTAAAGAAATTAGAAAGACCGGTGTGAGGTTACAGTAATGAGCCCTTCAGGAATACCGAGTCCTAAATGTTAATCAGTGGACTCGGATCCGCAATTGCAACACAGAAGAATTTCACATTCCAATTTAGTAGTAAGAGGAAAAAAATGAAAGTAAATTAACAAAATAGACACATTTAATTAAGGATTACTTACTCAGAAGTTAGAAAAGCACTTGTTAATTACCAAAAGAAAAAAAAAAGGACATTGACAAATTATGCCTTCAGTACAATCATACAGAGATAAAAATAAAGGTAAAAAATGAAAGAGATAACCTAATGTCAGTTTGGGACATTAATATTTGTAAAACATAATTCATTTGGATAAATACTAACATTTCACTTGACTAAATTGTGATCTTAATTACTTATGATTTCTGATTATTTAAATATAAATTTTACACACACACACAAAAGTTTTTAACCATAATTTTGGTGGATTTCTGACTGTCTGTAGGATCCTAAACCTCAGATGAGATGAGTAAAGCACATTTTAGGACCTAAGGAGAACCTTCTGAAAGATGGTACTTTGCCCACTGCACAGCAAAGGATTTGTCCTAGAGAAGATTCATCCTTGCCTCGCCCCATCCTCTCCATCCACCGAGCCACAGCCCAATGTCTCTGGGCAGTCTAGCAATAGTCAGTCTTCATTTGCTTTTTTTACCCTCCAGGAACAGAACTGAATTGAAAGTAATAGACAAACTATTAATATTTTTCCTACTATTTTTCTTCAATGAAATGGGAAAGCCGCTGGCAACATGACTTTCAAAGCAGTATTATCCCAAACACAGGCTTTTTTTTTAACATCAAGGCAGAATCATCACCAGTTCAGAAAAAGAATAGGTTTTAGTGTGCCATTAACAACCATGGCTGGCTGGACAATGCAGGATACAAAGAAAGAAAAAACAAACAGGCACAACTACAAAGCCAGGCCTATCATTATTACTTACACAACACACTGAATAAAATCCGTTGTGGTATAAAACAAAAAAAGCCAGCAAGACCCTTAGATAAAACCACAATTTGTACAAAGGAAATACTTAAAAAATGGTCTGTTAAATTTCTCAAAGGCTGGTGCTGGGATTGAAGATGTCCATCTGGAAACAGACAACTCATCAACAAATGTGTCACACATTTCCATGGCGATGCAGCCGTCAGGAACGGCACCCGCCAACAAGCCTCTGTGCAGACGAATGGAGCATTTCGGGTTCTGACAGTGAAACAGCCAGACAAAAATCCAGTTTTCCTTTTGTTTAAGGCACAGGGGAATCAATGTGGGACTCTGGGCCCCCTTAATCAAGCCCCACACTGGAGGCAATTAGCACAGCCACCGATATAAGCCAGCGAATCCTGGCAGCAGAACAATGTGCCAACTTGATTAAGAGGAGGGAGAAGCAGGACCATCTTCCTCTGGCTCCCTCACACCTGTTCACAATTTTTCTTTTCTTCCTGTTGATCTTGTCAGGTGGCCTATTAAAATGCACGTCAGGAACAGTAGGCTGACACCCCATTCCAAATCTGCTCCCCCTTCTCTCTATGTAAACAGTCGCAAGCTGTGCTAGTCAAAATAGATCTGGGGTAAGAGCAATGCGTTGGTGATATTTTTAGCATTTTATTCCCCAGCTTACATCAGAGGGGGGCTGGATTGTTTCTGTGGTGGCTCCATCATGCAGACACACAGTTTCCCACCAAACCTCTGGGCTTCATTTTGATGTATTGTAATATACATATAGTATATATTGTAATATATATATATATTGGATATATGTATTGTATACATATATAATCTTACATTTTTAGAACTTGGAAGAAATTAGTTGGCTGCACATACTTTAGGTAGTACGGACTCACCCCATTTTCTGGATCCTGTCAATTCTTCTATTATCAACAACTCACTGGCCCCATCTCAGTTTTCCCAAGCTTTGCTGCTGTAAGGTTACCTTTATAATCAATGGCACTGGCTTTAAAATGGGCCAGTTGGATGGAGATAAGTGCTGGCGTGAGTTTATAATGCCAGAATTATTTTTTTTTAAAGTTAACAGCTTTCACAAATGTATTCAGTAGATAGGGAAGGAAGAAAAGCAGAATGCTATATATGCTACTCTCTGGTAAAAAGGGATCTTACAGTTATTCGCTAAAATGGTGAAATTTGCATCTACTTTCATACCTTCTTACTCAGTGTTTTTCTGATCAATGACATATATGTGATAAAATTTTTTTCCAAGGCTGTTCCAATCTCAAGAATTTTGTGCTAATGTCCTCATATTAAAAATGTCCAACATTGGGGGCACCTGGGTGGCTCAGTGGTTGGGCATCTGCCTTTGGCTCAGGTCATGATCCCAGGGTCCTGGGGTCAAATCCTGCATTGGGCTCCCCACAAGGAGTCTGCTTCTCCCTCTGTCTATGTGTCTGCCTCTCTGTGTGTCCCTCATGAATAAATAAAATCTTAAAAATGTCCAACATCTTGACACCTTTATTAAATGCTCTTGATTGCCTCTTTATCCAGAATTTGCATGAAGATTCTTTGGTAGACAATTATGATATGCTCCGGAAATATGAGAGCTTGGGAAAGGCATTACAAGAAGTATTTACAAACATAAGCCATTGAAAAGAAAAAACTATACTAAGCTTATGGCATACACTTGTTCCTCTTGGGCGCCTTCCTTTGAACATCCTGTCTCCCAAGCTAACTAAATTTGAGCCTTAATATTCTGATACAAACTCTTGCCTAGGATCTTTATTTCCTTACTTGGCAGGAGTTTTTCAAGAAATAAATATTCATAATGGCTAAAAGCTTGGCCTGTAGAGCTGGAATGCCTAGCCATATGACCTTGGACAAGTTGCTTATCCTTTCTGTGCCCTGATTTCTTCACTGGTAAAATGAGAATATCTATGGTACATAATCTCACACACAGAGTCACCTGAATTAATACATGAAAATAGCGCCTAGTCTATAGTATATGTTCAATAAATGTTAGCTGCTGCTTTAGAAAGATCTGCTAGTTCTACAGGGAATATTATTCCTAATGTACAAAATCCATCAAGATATAAAAAGAAAAGGTATAACATCAGTAATTAACCAAAATTGTTAATTAACTACATTAACAAATGAGAAGAGGAAGTGAGAAGGGGATTTATCATCCATAATAAGCCTTTAATATTTTTTTGGCCATGCACATAGATTACTTTAATCAAAATACTAACTCAAGTACTGTATTACTTTAGTTAGAATGATTTTTAAATAATAAACAGCTTCTATAACTAAGAAAAGTGACTATTATTTAAGTGAAACCAGGGGTACAACAAAATGATGTTCCTCTATCTTTTTTTACATCCTTACTCAATAACTGCCATTTGCACAGCCTAGGTGTAGCCTACCTTGAGGGCCAAGAGTGAACAAGTGAGGGCCAATTCAGAAGAGGCAGGAATATAAAAAATAGTGAAAGGGATTAAAGGGGAAAGGAGAGAAAATGAGTGGGAAATATCAGTGAGGGTGACAGATCATGAGACACACCTAACTCTGGGAAATGAACAAGGGGTAGTGGAAGGGAGGTGGGCGGGGGGCTGGGGTGACTGGGTGATGGGCACTGAGGGGGCACTTGATGGGATGAGCATTGTGTGTTACACTGTATGTTGTCAAATCAAACTCCAATAAAAGAATATACAAGAAAAAATAAATCTTTGACAGAAAAAAAAGAGGCAGAATGACTGTTCTAGAGCAAGAAGAGTAGAGGCAGCTATGAATGAATAAATAAATAAATAAATAAATAAATAAATAAATAAATAAATAAATAAATAGAAAATGCAATTATGCAAAGGAAACCCTTTTCTGGAAGGGCAAAGAGGCAGGACTCTCTGAAGCTCCAAACCAAAGATGGGTAGATGGTCAGTTACATTGGGAAATTGTGGCTTCTCACTCTGGAAGACTCCAGCTCATCCATCAGCTGTTTCTGCTTCCAATGGTTTCATTCAACAAATAGCATTTAATATTTGCTGTCTGCTAAGTAAGCCCTGGTCTTTCTCAGGGACTTATCAGGTGTAGTTCATTATGTGGACCGTGTGCCTACACTTACTCCAAGTGTCTGGCACACAGGAGGAGTTTAATAAAGCCTTTTTCCAAAAAAAGGAAAAAAGCAGAGAGCTCACTTTAGTTCATATATGAATCAGTATTTCTCCTTATCCGTGAGTGCTTCAGTCATGTTTGTTTCAGAGGGTCCTTTTTTTTTTCTTTTTCCTGCTAGATTCTCCAAGGAATAAAAAGCATCTCTAAAAGAAAAAAAAAAAAAATCCCATTCTTTGCAAATCTTTTTTGCATACAAATGCAATGGGTGTGAAAATGCTCTTTTCAAGTCCATCTTTGGTCTATGGATGCCCTCAAATTGACATTCTCAGCTGAACTATACAGGCACACCACAGAGATAATGTGGGTTCAGTTCCAGACCGCTGTAATAAAGCAAACATTGCAATAAAGTGAGTCAAATAAATGTTTTGGTTTCCCACTAGGTATAGATTGTTTACACTATATTGCAGTCTATTAAGTATGCAATAGCATTATGGCTAAAAAAAAATCCAACACAGATATCTTAATTGAAAAATACTTTATTGCTACCTGTAACATTTTCTGCTAGGCTCAAGGAGTAGCATGGAAGTAACAAGACATTTCAATTTTAGAAACGATTAAGGAAGAGTAAGTTTAGATCACTTGCCAAAATAGCAATCAATATATTTCCTACAATTTGACTTCTAGGGCCCTAACGTAAAGAAACTGGATCCCAAAGATTACAGGTGAGGTCCATATTCAGGTGGAGATCAAAGAAGTCCATCTGGAAGACCAAAAGTGACAAATCTGGACTGAACGAAGTTTTTCTTTTTTTAAGGGGTTATTTTGTGGGTGCCTGGGTGGCTCAGTTGTTAAGCATCTGCCTTGGGGTGGTCATGATCTCAGGGTCCTGCAATCAAGCCCCTGTGATCGAGCCCCACACTGGGCTCTCTGCTCATCAGGGAGTCTGCTTCTTCCTCTTCCTCTGCTCCCCCCCCCCCCCGCTCTTTCTCTCTCTTGCTCACTCTCAAATAAATTAATTTAATTAAATTAAAATAAATAAAAGGGCTATTTTGAAGATTATGATTCTGACTTTGGAGGCACTACAGTGACTGGCAGTGAGTGGAAGGAATCACATGTAAAATTCCTTAAATATTTAGTGACTTTTAAAAAATAATAAATAAAAATACTTTATTGCTAAAAAATGCTATCATCTGAGCTTTTTAGCAAGTCATAATCTTTTTATTAGTGAACCTGGATGTTGATGGTTGGTGACTGATCAGGGTGGGGGTTGCTGAACTCTGAGGTGGCTCAAGCAATTTCTTAAAATAAGACAGTAGTGAAGACTGCATATCAACTGAATCTTCCTTTGGAGAACAATTTCTCTATAGCACGCAATGCTGTTTGACAGCATTTTAACCACAGGAGAACTTTCAAAACAGGAGTCGATTTCTCCAACCCTGCCATTGCTTTATCAACTAAGGTTATATAATATTCTTTCTATCTATCTATCTATCTATCTATCTATCTATCTATCTATCTATCTATCTATCTATCTTTTTAACATTTCAAGAGTCTTCATAGCATCTTCACCAGGAGTGATTCCATCTCAAGAAACCACTTTCTTTGCTTATCCATAAGAAGCAGCTCCTCATCCACTCAGGTCTAACCATAAGTTTGAAGCAATTCAGTCCCATCTTCTGGTTCCATTTCTAATTCTCATTCTCTTGCTATTTCTACTACATCTGCAGTTACTTACTCCTCTGAAGTTTTAAGCCCCACTAAGTCATCCATGAGGGTTAAAATCACTTCTTCAAACTCCTGTTTGTGTTGGTGTTTGGACTTCTTCCCATGAATCATGAATGTTCTTAATGGCATCTAGAATAGGGAATCCTTTCCAGAAGGCTTTCAACTTACTTTTTTCCAGATCCATCAGAAAAATTACCAATCTATGGCAATTATAGCCTTACAAAATGTATTCCTTAAATAAGAAGACCTGAAAGTCAAAATTATTCTTTGTTCCACAGACTGCAGAGTAGATGTTGCATTAGCTGGCATAAAAACAACATTTCATCTCATTTTATGTCTCCATTAGAGCTCCTGGGTGAGCAGGTGTACTGCTAATGAGTGGTAATATTTTGGGAAAAAAAAAAAAAAAAACCTTTTTTTTTTCCTGAGCAGATCTCAACAATGGGCTTAAAATACTCAGTAAACCATGTTGTAAACAGATGTGCTGTCATCCAAGATTTGCTGTTCCATTTCTAGAGCATGGGCTGAGTGTATTTAGCATAGTTCAGAAGAGCCGAGGATTTTCAGAATGGGAAATGAGCATTGGCTTCAACTTCAAGTCACCAGCTCCATGAGCCCCTAACAAGAGAGTGAGCCTGTCCTTGGAAGCTCTGAAGCCAGGCACTGACTTCTCCTCTCTAGCTATGAAAGTCCTGGGTGGCATCCAGAAGGCTGTCACATCTATATTAGAAATTGTTTAGCGTAGCCACCTTCATTATCACAGCTAGGTCTTCTGGATGACTTGCGGCAGCTTTAGTATCAGCACTTGTTGCCTCACCTTGCACTTTTATGTTACAGAGATGGTTTCTCTCCTTAAACCTCATGCACTAACTTCTGCTAGCTTCCAACTTTTCTTCTGCAGCTCCCTGAGCCTTCATAGAATGGAAGAGAGATAGAGCCTTGCTCCGGATTAGGCTCTGGCTTAAGAGAAAGTTATGGCTAGTCTGATCTTCTATGCAAACCACTCAAACTTTCGCCATCTCAGCAATAAGGTTGCTTCACTTTCTTATTGTTTGTATGTTCACTGGAACATAGCACTTTTAACATCCTTCAAGAACTTTTCCTTCACATTCACAATGTGGCTAACTATTTGGTGCAATAGGCCTAGCTTTAGGCCTATCTTGGCTTTTGACATGCCTTCTTCCCTAAACTCAAGTATTTTTAGCTTTTAATTTCAAGTGAGAGATGTGTGACTCTTCCTTTCACTTGAAGACTTAGAGGCCATTGTTGGGATATCCACTGCCCTGCTTTCAATATTGTGTCTCGGGGGTTAGAGAGGCCCAAGGAGAAGGAGAGAGATAGGGGAACGCCCGGTCAATGAAGCAGTCAGAACACACACAATATTTACCAATAACATCCCCATCATACATGGGTGCGGCTTGTGGTGCCCCAAACAATTACAAATAGTAACATCAAAGACCCCTGATCACATATCATCATACTATCGATAAGCATAATACTAGTGAAAAGGTTTGAAATTTTGAGAGAATTACCAAAATGTGACACAGAGACATGAAATGAGCAAATGTTGTTGGAAAAATGGTACGGACAGACTTGCTCAATGCAGGGTTGCCACAAAACCTTTGATTTGTTAAAAAAACAAAACAAAACAAAAAAGCAGCATCTGCGAAGTGCAATAAAGGAGAGCACAATAAAATGAAGTATGCCTGTATAGCTGGGCTATGCTTTTGAACTTGTCTCATCTCTCCTATCATGCTCATCTTAAAATACATTTTGTGTTTCTTATTTTGGCAGCAATAGGTCAGTGCCTGATATCCGCTGGATTGAACAGAATTTTGTTACGGAGGCATTAAAGAGCAGACAATGGTGAAAGCTTCGATGACTACAGAATATGTAACCCTGGTTCACGTCTAAACTCTCCTCATCTTGAAAGCTTGTATGGAGAACTGCAATGTTCTGGATTCTGTGACAAGCAATACAGGGGTTATGGAGGAGGCTGGGAGTGCCCAAGAAAAACCAACTGTCTGGAGGGGAAGGCTCATGCTCTGAGCACCCCTCTGCTCTCTGGAGCACATTCCTCCACACACACAGACTGACCACATTCCACTCGGACACTGCCTACACTGCTAATTCTAAAGCTGGAACAATCTTAGACAAAGCAGAGACTTGGTTGAAGGAGCTCACAGACGATTATCAATTCTTTGAGTCAGGCAGGCCCTTAGTGATTAATTACTATACCTTGCTTGGTAGAAAGTGATTTCGCCCTTTCCAATGTAATAGTTATTATTAGGCAATTTCTAGGGTAATTATAAACTGCCCATTCTAAATGTTTTGAACATTTCAAAACAGGGCTTTGGTACATTTAATATAAAACACTCTTGGTTTTTTTAGAATATGCCTCAAATCAACCTAATAAAGGAAAAGCGATTTCAAATTGAGATTGTTTGATACATTTTAATAATATAAAAATAGAAGTTGTTCAAAAATAACAAGCAAGAAAATTACACTTTTAGACTTCATATGTGTAGAGATTAGACACAGAGAGGTCTGGCCCGGGGGGGGGTTCTACTAGAGGAAGTATGAAGATTGTACATATCCCCCATTATCTCAAAATCCCAAAATGTTAATGTCACAAAGACAGCAATTCTCCTATGCCTATTGCATCCTTATTCTCTAGTGAAAACTAATGCTTGCTTGTATTTGAAAACCAGAGAGAAAAGGCCTTGGGGGGTGCTGGCTCCATTTAGTCTTGCTTCAGTGGTGTAAAACTCATTTCAGCACCCCCTCGTCCATAAAGGGCACTATCCTTTTCAAAAATATGCAAGGAATTGAAATGTGGAAGTGGGTACCTATATATTTATTTTAATTTGATGTTTCATAATTTACTAATGACATTGAGTGCTTTTTCCATGTGCTGATATCATTCATTTGCACTTCCGCCCACATGAAGCATCTCTTCATATCCTTTGCCCCTTTTTTTTTTTATTATTGGAATTGTAGTGTTATTCTTACTGTCTGCTATGACCTCTCTGTAAACTACACCAATTTATGGACACACTTCCGGGCAAAAACACCTTTTGAGCTCAGTTTGGACATGATAAAGTGGAAGGAACTAGCTGCTTTCTATCTTTGAGTCAACTGCTGGGTTATCCTGTGTTGCTTTTCTGTGTTTCTTTCCTTCTTTTCTTCAGCAATATTTACTGGGCACCTACTATCTGCCAGAGAATATAGCATTCAGTCCTGGGGTTATGTCTAGGAGGAGGAGGAAGCAGTCCCTGTTCTGAAGGAGCTCACAGCCTCCTCTGGAGGAGTGGGTGAGGAAGGATACAAGAAAGTAAGGAAGTAGAGTACACAGTGTCTACAGCTATGAGAAGTGCATGTATTGGTGGTTGTGATAAAAAGGAGATAAAAAGGAGAAATCCCCCCTCCTATGCAAGGCAGGAGCCTTAGAGGAGGTGATAGATCTCAGTGGAGTCCTAAGGAGCATAGTGTGTGTGGGAAGGACAAGTTCAGGTAATGGGCCAGTTAGTTCAGAGGCCAGTGAGACTATGGCAAATGGGAACTATAATCAATTAAATAAGGCCGACGTGAAGAATTCTAGGATGGGCACAGAGATGTGAAGAGAAGAGTTGATAGGACCAGTCCAGGAAGACCTGATATGCAAGTCCCACTGAAGAGTCAGGCTCTATTCTGAATTGATGTGGACTCCTTCACCAGTGCTCAGCATTGAAGCCATCATTTATGTCAACTGTCTGTCCTTTGGACTGTCCTAAACCTCTCTCCTAGAGAGATCCCAACCATTTTAATCCAAGGCTTTCTGTTTTCCTCTGAAAGAAGGTGTGGCAAAGGAAGAATGAATGTACATCTTGAGATGGATCCGTTGGTTGAGGAAAAGTTAGGAAGAACACGTAAATAAGACAAGGAAAGAGCCAGAGAGATAATTCACAAAAAGTCTCAACAGAGTGGAATCTGGGCAGCCCGGGTAGCTCAGCGGTTCAGCACCTGCCTTCGGCCCAGGGCGTGATCCTGGAGACCCGGGATCAAGTCTCACGCCGAGCTCCCTGCATGGAGCCTGCTTCTCCCTTTGCCTGTGTCTCTGCCTCTTTCTCTCTCTGTGTGTCTCTCATGAATAAATAAATAAAATCTTTAAAAAAAAAAAAAAAGAGTGGAATCTATCCTGGATTCAGCTGAAGGGGAGCTGATGAGGCACTGGTGGGTATGGAGCTTAAGATGCCATATATGCTGGAATGTGTTTCCTGTCTCTCTCAATAGGAGGACGTGTTTCCTGTCTCCCCCAACATCCTTCTTTCTGGGGATGGGGAAGTATTCCAACAGTAGAGTAGAATAGGGAATGGTTGAGATGGGGATGTATAAACTCTTCTAGGGGCAAAAAAGAATGCCACTGAGTCTGATGCCAGCTCCTTTCCCTTCCATAGGACAAGAACAGATTACCAGACAATGGATGACTCCAGATGGAGCACTGGTTTCAAAGGCCTTTCTTTTCCAGACCTGCCTTTGTGACTTCCTAGCTGTGTGCCATGGAAGCAGGGTACCTCTCTTAATGAACTACATGTGCTGAGATATGTGCATAGGGTGCTTATGGTCTCTTAGCATTCTTAGGTCTTGCCCATGTCTTCGAGAGGACAAGAGGAGAGGTGCCCACAGATGTAAGGATGAGAGGGTGATAAAGCCTCTCTTACTATAGCACCCTTAATAATTAACACTCAACCTGCGGGCCTCATTCCCGAATCATTTAATCATTTCTGAGGCCAGACAACATATTTCCTTCGTTCATATGGGGTTCATTATTCAGTGACCAGGGAACTATTATCCAGTCATTAAGGGCCCCTGGACATTCATCTTCTGACAAGCTCCCACAAAAGACACACAACCAAATCCAAGTCTAGCCCGGATTCCTTTATCAATGCACACCGAGGCTTTCATATAGGGAGGGGGTTTGATTTCTACATCATGCAGTGACAATTTCCAATCAAGAAACAGAATGAGTGGTTGATGAAGATTCAGAGCCGCTTTTAGAGAGAAGGGCATGCATGGTTGTTCTGACAGCACTTTATCAGGTTTCTTAAGAGCCCTGCTCTGACTCTTCTGTAATGCTAGTTCTCCACCCACTGCTGCACTGCTGCGACTCCTGAAAAGTTGGAGGCTAGCTAATTCCTCTCTGCTATTCTTAGTGGGCCTCCTGTTAGACTAGATGAGCATTCATGATAAGAGCCTGCCCAGTCATCTATCCTCTCTCCTGCTTTGATTTAATCCTCACGTCAGCTCTATGAGGCAGGAATTATACCCCCTTTCTACAGATGCAGAGATTAGCTTTCACTGCCTGGTCAAGTAGCAATGCTGGTTCAAATCCAGGTTGGTCTCAGTTGGGGCAAGACTTCTTAACCACCAAGTCAGTTATTATTTGCGGGTTGTTGTTGTTGTTTAACCACAAAGCACAGTAAATAAGTACTTTGATAGATGATATAGGAATAAAGTATGAATGGATTCAGAAAGGATTTGGACAAATCTATGAATCACAGGGATATGAATAAAAGTTACAAAGACATCTAACCTTCTTGGAAAGTAACATCAGGAAACCACAAGTCTCTCCCTTGTCAGGAAACTTTATCCATGAGAGAATGCATCCCTGTATTCTTTCAGTGAGGGATTCATATCCAAAGTAAGTGCTACATGAAACCTTGTGTTAAAATGGTGATTTGGCCACTGCTGCATTTATGAGAAGAAAACTGAGTTTTTCTTCAATATATAATGATTACTGCAATGTCTTTACAAAAACTTGTTTTTTGAGAGATAATTTTAAGGCCTCTGCTATACTACTACAACTCTGGTATATGATCATGAAGACCTAGCGATAAATCAAGGATCTCTTCCTTCACTGAAATAAGGAGAAGGAAGAGGGAAGGGACGAGGGGGAAGGAGAAGAGGAGGAGGAGATGGCATAAGAGAGGAAGAAAGGAGAGCTATCATTTATAAGAGCCATTTTAACGTTCCAGATCCAGTTCTGAAAACCTGACATATGACAACTCATTTATTTTTTTTTTAATTTTTTATTTATTTATGATAGTCACACACACACACAGAGAGAGAGATAGGCAGAGACATAGGCAGAGGGAGAAGCAGGCTCCATGTACCGGGAGCCCGACGTGGGACTCGATCCCGGGTCTCCAGGATCGCGCCCTGGGCCAAAGGCAGGCGCCAAACTGCTGCGCCACCCAGGGATCCCTGACAACTCATTTAATACTCACAAGGGCGGGCACCTGGGTGGCTCACACCATAATCCTGGGGTCCTGGGATGCAGTCCTGCATTGGGTTCCTCACAGGGAGCCTGCTTCTTCCTCTGCCTATGTTTCTACCCATCTCTCTGTGTCTCTCATGAATAAATAAATAAAATCTTAAAAAAAAAATACTCACAAGGGCTCTCTGAAGTAGAACCATTGATGTCTCCCTCATACTGAAAAGGAAACTGAGGCACAGAGCATTCACTCATCTAGCTGTACCACCTAGTGAGTGGTAGGCTGGGGCTAGGCCTTGATCCCAGGTGGTCTAACCCAGACCCATGCTCTCACTCAACTTTCCCACAAATGTACAGTAAAGTGAATTTCTGAAAAAAGGGAAATTCTTTTTGTATACATAACTATTACATGTTTCCACAAAAGGTCCCCTCTGCCTGAATGGAAGTCACTCTTAAGATAAGCCTTTTCCAGCCAGTCATTAAGACCTGAAGTAACACAAACAGTACACTGTTAGGGTAAACTATAAGGCAGTAACAAATATTTCTGAAGAGATAACTAACAGATTGGCTCACATGCCCTCCTTTGTATATGCAGTTGATAAAATTCCACTCATCTCAGAAGGGCCTGAAATGTGAGTTGTTTTTCTAGGGCTGGAGATTAATTTCTGCTGATTCATTTGCAGTCAGTTAGTTCCTCACTAAGTCCAAGATCAATGGTCATGAATTTGCGGTATAGCTCTTCAGGATGAGGAATTTGAAAGTCCATTCCAGAAACTCTCCCCCATTTATTGTGGCTGTCACAGCCATCTCAGACACTGAACAATTTGTCCAATGGGTGTGTGTGTGCATATGTGTGTGTGTTTAAGGAAGAAGTACATTTTCATGTCCATTTGACTTAATTCTTTTGATTGGGTCCTGACTGCTAAAGAAAAGATTTGCAGATAATAACCAGACAGAGACTTGTATTAGCACTCGAGCCTCCCAGCACCCCACTGCCAAGCCACCTCACTGATGAGCTGCATGAGGCCAGACCAGCTTGTATGATTTTGTGCTGCTGCCTGGCGAAGGGGTGAGGTCTATGGTGGAGCTGCAGCAGGCTGGATTGACACTAGGAAGGAGAGGGCTAACTAGACGAGTAGAATTGTTAATGCCAGACACTGAAAACCTCAGGTGGGCTCAGCTAGAAGGGAAAGTTTTGTGGAAGATGAGACAGAGAAAGAGGGAGATTTCTGAGGGGGGTTAAAGGAAGACAAAGTTACCAGAGTGACAGAGCTAGAGATTCATGGGAGTAGACTTCAGTATGTTGCACTGTGTTCATGAATGCCAATGCCTTGTGATTTTTTGAGATTATTCACTTAAAAATCTTTTTAAAAGATTTTATTTATTTATTCATGAGGGACAGAGAGAGAGAGGCAGAGACATAGGCAGAGGGAGAAGGAAGCTCCCCACAGGGAGCCTGATGCAAGATTTGATTCCAGGACCCCTGGTTCACGACCCAAGCTAAAGGCAGATGTTCTACTGCTGGGCCATCCAGGTGTCCCTCACTAAAAAATTAAATTGTTTTTTCAATGATCTTTAATGTTTTCTCTAATATGTCTCTGGACTGAAGCTGGCTTTCAGAGGCCTGCCTTAATCTGGGTTAGACAACCACAAGCGGCAGCAAAATCATTAAGAAAAATCGAGGGCGACTGGAAAGGGTCATTTTCAGTTAAAGTAAATGCCCAAGTTGCTAAGTACGGCCACTGAATTTTGAAAATGGAAAAACACAGCTAAAATACAATTTGTGATAAAACAGGGGAGCCTCTCTACTTACAAAAAATATTCATGACCTGACTTTCACTGCACAGAAAAAGAAAAGAAATGCCCACACTAGTGAAGAAAGGTCCCAGAGTGTTAGGGAGAGTGCTTGTCCACATGTGCACGGAGCACAGACCAGGCCTCTTGAGCTCTCTCCTTTGGACAGGTCTGTATCTCTTCTCACAAGAGCCTCATTCTCGTAAAACAAAAGATCATTTCCAGTTGCTCTGCATCCCAAGCCATCTTCTGAGATGAAAGTGTCCTCTGATGTAGACAGGGGGTAGCTCTTTAGGAATAATGTGTCTGGATCAGAGGGACAGCATGCTCCAGGAGAATTTCATGGGAACGGTACAGTAAATATCAACACACTGTCTTCCACAACCTGTTCAGTCCAAACAAGCCTCTGTCAGTAACTCATTCTGCTAAACTGGTTTGTAAAAGAACAGTGGCCGTTTTGATTATCTTTTGGAGAGAGGGGATGAGGATTCATTCATAAGGGCATCTGAGTGGTTCAGTTCAATTCGAATCTACTACATTGTGTGACAGTTGCCAGGTAGGTTCTATGGTGAGAGTCTGAGGATGCAGCTGATGGAGGGGAGGGGTGGTCCTCAGGGACTCTCACTCACCATCTATATGTGAGTTATTTAAATATAGATTAGAATCACAAAACTTCTTTTTTTTTAAGATTATTTATTTATTTATTCATGAGAGACACAGAGAGAGAGGCAGAGACACAGGCAGAGGGAGAAGCAGGCTCCATGCAGGGAGCCTGACATGGGACTCGATCCCAGGTCTCCAGGATCAGGCCCTGGTCTGAAGGCGGCGCTAAACCGCTGAGCCACTGGGGCTGCCCTAGAATCACAAAACTTCTTAAAGCTAACTGTGCTTCCTCAAGAGGGATGTAGAGTGGCAAACAAAACAAAACAAAACAAAACACAAAACCCTGCTGTATTATCTGACACATGTTAGGAGGGCAATTATCAAAAGGACAAGAAATAGTGAGTGTTGATGAGGGCGTGGGAAAAAAGAGAACTCTCATGCACTGTTGGCGGGAATGTTAACTGGTGTAGTCACTACGAAAAGCAGTATGGAGGTTCCTCAAAAAATTAAAAATACAACTCCCATATGATGATCTAGCATTCCCACTTCTGGGTATATAGATCTGAAGGAAAGGAAATCAGGATCTTGAAGAGATAGCTGTACCCCCATGTTGACTGGAGCTCTGTTCAAAATAGCCAAGATATGGAAACAACCTAAATGTTCATCGACAAAGTAATGGACATTAATAATAAAGAAAATGATAAAGAAAATGTGGTGTACACACACACACACACACACACACACACACAGGAATATTACTCAGTTGTGAAAAAGAAGGAAATCCTATCATTTGTGATGACCTGGATGGATCTCGAGGGCATTATGCTAAGTGAAATAAGTCAGAGAAAGTCAAATATGCCTGATATCATTTATAACGTACACTCTAAAAATGTTAAACTTATAGAAATAGAGTAGAATGGTGGTCGTCAGTAGCTGGGGATGAGGGAAAAGGGGAGATGTCGGTCAAAGTCATACTCTTCAGTCATAAGATAAATAAGTTCTAGGACTGTAATGTACAGAATGTAATGTACAGATCACAATTAACAACACTGTATTATATACTTGAAAGTTGCTAAGAGAGTAAATCTTAAGTGTTCTCATTACCTATACAACAAAGGGTAATTATGTGAGGTCATACACATGTTAACTGACCTTAGCTACTTTGATATATGTAAGTGTATCAAATCATCACATTGTAAACCTTAGATTTATACAATGTTACAAGCCAATTACACATAAATAATGCTGAGAAAAGTCATGAAAAAAAAGAACTGCTGTAATTTCTAAAAGACTTTGTAGGATTTAAATCAGATGTTTTTAACACATAGGGAAGTATGGAAGGCCCACACATTCCTATACAAACAGGTCAAAGGAGAATTTGGGAGGACAGCTCATATAGAGGCACAAAATAGTCACAGTTCCTTAGCATATCTCCTGTACCACTTTCTCTCAGCTACCCTTCTGAGCTGTTCCTTGTACTCAAAGGCCTAAGTTAGGTAAAAATCTCAGATTTCAAAGATTTTCAAGGATAATGCATGAGCTGGACATGGTTCAAAATTTTTTACTTTGGGTTACATCTGCAGGAGCACATATAGTGCAAAGAGGCCTTGCACCCAATCAAGGAGTAATTATGGGTCCACTGCCTTTTACATCTCCTCTATCTCAGTTTCCAGAAACAACCTCTATCACCATTTGGGGCAACCGTTCCCTATGAAATGAGCTACATCCCCCATTCTAAGGTATGGGTTTCAGGTCTTGAAATCCCTCTTGTGCTAGGACTTCAGATCTCCCCTTACGTGGGGATGGCCTAGAGGTTATTCACTTCTCTTTTCAGGATGCTCTATTGGTAGACTGGCTTTGGCTTACCCAACCTATTCTAATCACCTGACCTGTTCCTTTTTCTACCCTTTTTCCAGTCATCTAATCTCCTCTTCCATTTTCGATCAACACCTCTTCTCCCCACAGTCTATGGAGGCAAGTCAAGCCCACTCCCACCCCTCAGCCCAACTTTCTGCAAAAAGTGGAATTTACACATTTGCTGTACCTTTTCATGAGCGACTTTCTTCTTCTGTAAGATTCTGCTGAGCACAAAAGAGTATCTTTTGTGGAGTACCTCAAAAAACATAGATGCTGTAATATGGTGAGGGAGGTAGTGGTGGGGTTGGGGGTGGTGGCAGACAGGACAATGAGTAAGGGTACTGATGCTATTCTTTCCTTGAAAGGTAACAATGCACACTGGAAAAGAGAGTCACAATGAGAAATTATCTGGGGGCTTGGTTTGCCTCCACAGAAATGTTTTATTTGTGTGTATCTGGTCTCACGTCTCATTGGATGTGGCTCCTATCCTGGGGAGATGTAAAAGATAACTGAGTTGGGATGGTGCATATATTTGCAACCACAGCTCAGGGCAGGTCAAGGAAAGAAGAAACTGGAGCTCAGAGTTGCATGAGGAACAAAGACTTCAGGAATAGACGTTGGTGTTGGGGGCTGAGGGGAGAGACAGCCATCAAAGGAAGGGAGGTGAGACCTCACATCTGCCTCCTTAGGTATCTGTGGCCTTCAACCAACTTGTTAAAGATGAAAAAAATATGTCGTGTCTGAAGATCCCTTCACAATTAGGCTGAGTGAAATGAAACATGGCGGTTTTTAGAGGATCAGATGAAATGCTCAAGAGAAGAAGCACCTTACACCAGGAGGTTGTGGAGTCACAAAGTGATTTCTCTTTACCTGGACCATGCTCCATACCTACATACAGCCTAGCACCATAAACTAGAGAACAGAACCAAGTCATTTTATATTTATTACAGCTCTGTCTTAAAAACGTCTTTACTTGCACAAGACCATGTTGCTAAGCCTCAGAATGCAGTCTTGCAGAACCTATAAACCTGGCATCCCCACGAACCACTTAAGGGGAGGAGCCTCTATTGGTACACAATTCCACCCACCATTCCCCACTCCTTTACTGAGAAACCTGCGGATGAGATGTGCTCTAATGAAGACCTTATTTAATCATCCCCTGTACATACCCAGAACCTGCCCACATCACTGCCTCCACTGATACCTCCCCCTAGTCAGACCACCATCATCTCTTGCCTGACTCCTCTCTCACCATCAACTGCTTCCCCTCTTGCTGCGTACAGTCTATATTCCCTCCACGGCAACCAGATTAAGCCTTTAGATTAAAAACCAGAGTCAGACTACATCACTCCCTAACTCCCTCAACCCTCTGCTGGTTTCTATTACATTTAGAATAGAATCTGGAGTTTATACCTGAGTTACAGAGCAACATACAGTGAGTTTACCACCCACCACACTCCTGGCATAAGGACCTCATCAGACTTTCCCTGGAATCCACCAGCAGGCTCACCTCTCAGGGATTTGGTCCTGCAGTCTCTCTGCCTGAAACACTCTGTTCCTGGGTATTCTCAAGACTTTTGTTCCCTAACTTCAGATTTCTGCTCAAAAAGATCAACTACTCAGACAAGCCTTCTCTGACCTATGCATTTAAAATAGCCACCATCACCCAACTACCCTATCCCTCCACCCACCTCCCCTCTAGCAACCCTCGGTTTGTTTCTTAGAGTTAAGGGGCTCTCGTGGTTTTCTCCCACTCTGATGACTTTCCATTCAGTGCTCCCTCCCTTCCCCTATGATCCTCTGTGCTGTTTCTCATATTCCACAGATGAGTGAAACCATATGATAATTGGCTTTTTCCGATTGACTTATTTCTCTCAGCATAATATCCTCTAGTTTCATCCACGTCAATGATGAGCACTGGGTATTATATGCAACTGGGAAATTATTGAACACCACATCTGAAATTAATGATGTACTATATGTTGGCTAACTGAATTTAAATTAAAAAATAAAACAAAACAAAATAGCCATGCGTCACTCTCTCCTATTTTTTCCATTGCACAGATCCCCATCTGACTGTGTATCATCTGTCTCTCTGCTTAGTGTTTGTGTCACTCCCTGGGATGTGGGCCAGATTAGGGGACTTACTGTCCTACTACAGGTTACATCCCCTAGTAAAAGCCAGTTTATAGCAATAGCTCAATAAATATCTCTGAAATGAATAACGTGATTTTCAGAGTTCCATAAGAGCTAAAAGCATATTGTTTTTCATTTCAACAGTTTCCAATTTAGCAACTGCATTAGGGGAAACAGCCAAGGAACAAAGGAGGAAAGCCATGGTCAAAACTCAAGTTCTAAACACATTTTTTTTTTTTAGACTTATTTATTTATTTGAGAGGAAGAGAGAGAGCACAAATGGGGGGAAGGGGCAGAAGGAGAGGGAGAAGCAGGCTCCCTGCTGAGCACGGAGCCCAACTCAGGGTTCGAATCCAGAATCCTATGATCATAACCTGAGCTGACGGCAGACACTTAACCAACTTGGCCAACTAGGCGCCCCAAGGTCTAAACACTTTTAAATAAAGTAACTTCTTGAGTGAAAGAAGGCAACTGGAAGTAAAAGATTAATGAAAAATATTATGTTAAAATGTCGATATAATAAATGCCAAACTGTTGGGTACAACATTAAAATAAAATCTTATTTCATATCTAATTTGATGATACCTTCTTTGGTAAAAGATCAAACTCAACAGTGATGTTTATACAGTGAAGCATGGGTGCGTACAGCTAGAAGATAATTTAAATGTAATTCAGCTTGTCGTGAATTGTGGTTTCCAAAATGGAAATGAAACTTAATCCAAATAGAGATGTGTACCAGTTTGGCTTTATTTCACAATTTGAAAATTTGAAAACTTCATTAGTTTCATAGGTTGCTATTAAAACACTCTGCTTTTTCAGTCTGCCTTTACTCCTTTGACTTACAGTCTTAATTAATAACCATGCATGTAGCTTTTGAAATATATTTTAAATGAAAATGTATATATCTATTTACATAATAACTTACGCATGGACTAGTACTTCTAAGGAAGTGAACTGCACACATAGTGTACCACACAGCCTTCCTCTCCACCAATTCCTTTCCCCAGCAATGACCTTTCTAAGAAATTTTAATCATGCAACCTTTTAAAAACCACGAAAGACCATTTTTCAAATGTACTGTTAATTATGTTAGTGGAATATTATTTATGTATATTTAATATTATGGCCACGAGACTTTGATCTGTTATCCTTTAGAATTTGACTTTCTGTTAAGTTTTGACTTTGTCTTACTCTTGCAAAATCTAGCTGAACCAACAGAGTATACCTATGTAAGTTAATAAACAGAATCATACTCTGAAAGTGACCAGGCTACAGTAGACTAGCTTTTGCCAAAGTCAGCAACCTAGGAAATTAAATGTTCTCTTTTTGCCTAAATTTTATTGCAGACCATCCTCTATCAAATATTTTATTATTCCTTTCAAATAACAGAACCCATGTATGTCACCCACTGCTTCTAACAAAACTTTAAAACAAAAAGTCACATGAATCTCACACTGACTAGCAGCTGCACAACAGCAATGCAAGCAAGCATCGCTGGATGAAAGATAAACGGAAAACCAGCCAGCCAAGATAGAAACAGGGACAGTACCCCACAAGTCCAGCTTTCTCACCTTCTAGCTCAAAGTAATGCTTTGAAGGTACAGAAGAATTCGTGATTCTTGTTTCCAATTTTTTAAAAAAAATATTATCACAAAGCAGTCAACACCTTGGTCAACTATGGACCATAAAGCGGGTAGCTGTGAACACTACCAACCCCATCATTTTTCTTTAAAAAAAAAATCATCATATAAATCTTTTCAATGACCCCATGGCTTCAGAGAAACCAAGTCCAGAGTTGTGTAACCACTGTGTGGGGAAGTAGGTAAAGTGGAACCTTGATCATTAGTGCCCAGTACGCCCATAGTGATCACCTAAGTTCAACATACTCACTCCCAAGATGGAGAAAGAAGCTCACAGGTCACATTGTAGCAATTACTCCACAGGAGAATCTAAATGCACACAAGGTCCTCAGCCACTAAGTAGGCCGCTCCTCTAAAGCCTGGGTTTACTAGGCTGCAGCCATTTGTTTCATTTGTTGGTTGAATGAAACCTCATGCAGTATGTGGTTCACTATGCTAAAATAAGTTACTACTGTGAAGAATTACTTATAGTAGAAAATCTGAGAAGAACGGAGAACTCAGATAGGATGAGGATGGCTCAACTTCAAGCTGGTAATCTGTCAACCCTCACATTAACCTGCTCATTTCTCCTCTTAAAAAAAAAAAAGCAAAAACTAGTATGCTATTTATTTACTTATTCATTCATTCATTTCAGAGGGAGAGAGAGAGTGTGCAAGCAGAGGGGAGGAGCAAAGAGAGGGGAAGAAAGAGAATCTTAAGCAGACTCTGTGCTGAGCGTGAAGCCTGATGCAGGGCTCGATCTCATAACCTGAGATCATGACTTGAGCCAAAATGAAGAACTGGATGCCTACTCACTGAGTCCCCCAGACTCCCTTTATTTCCCTTCTTTATACTTTGAAAGGAAAAGGCCTATTTGCTATAGGCCAACTTTCAACTGATTCTCAGGGGTTTTTTTGTGGGTTTTTTTTTTTAAGAGTTTTTTTTTTTTTTTTTTTTTTTTTTTTAGAGAGAGAGAGAGTAAGAGAGATCACAGGAGAGGGAAACAGAGAAGCAGACTCTACACTGAGCAGGGGGCCTGATGAGGGGCTCAATCCCGAGACCCTGGGATCATGACCTGAGCCAAAGGCAGATGCTTCACCATCTGAGCCACCCATGTGCCCCCGATTCTCAGGTCTTAAGCAAAAGTCTGGGTGCAGGGCTGAAACCAGAATGAAACTACTGTTTAACCAGTGAACTGTGAATTAAGCAAAGTTAGCTCCTTTTTTCAGAGCACTGAAATTCACTGTGATGGTTCATGATGGTGAAGTTGTCACTGAGACATGGAGGGACCAAACTCTGCTGTCAATAACCATTCTTAAGCCTCTAAAAATGAGGGGAAGTACTACTATGCATGCTAATATACTCAGTGGCAACAGGTATATGAAATACAGAACTTTCTCCAAAAAAGCCAGCATCTTCAGCACATTGCTTTTCATAGTTCATGAAACCTATAAAGGCAGTGATTTTAAGAAAAGATTTGGAGACAAGGCAGCATGGCATAGTAGCTAAATGTACAGATTTGGGGACCTAGCTGATAGGTTCCTATTGGAACCTACCTCATAAGGTATTATGAGGATTGAATGAATTAATAACAAAATACTTGAATAATGCCTGCACACAACAAGTATCCAATGAATACATAAACTTCTTTAAGAAAATTTTCTAGATTATTCCTTTCACAAACAGCACATTCATCTTTATAAAAGTAAGGTTCATCATAGTATGTTTTGAAAAAACAAACATTTAATTCTTTTTAAAAACTTCTTTAGAAAGAGATGTAGAATATTGGAAACTATAACAGATGCACAAAGAGTCACTGGTAATCAGTATCACCCAGAGATAATCATGATTCACCTTTCTTTTTTTTTGTTAGAAATTTTATTTATTTATTCATGAGAGACACAGCGAGAGACAGAGACATAGGCAGAAGGGGAAGCAGGCTCTCTGCAGGGGAGTTCAATCCCCAAACTCCAGGATCACGCCCTGAGCCAAACGCAGCACTCAGGTGCTGGGCCACCCAGGCGTCCCCATGATTCACCTTTCCTGGTAAACACCTAGAGGCATTCTTCTCAGTCCATGCACATAATATTAAATACATATTGCCTGATATATAGAGTTATTCTGTATGTATGAGTTTTATACCCAGCTTTTTCCATTTAACATCAGAGTACTTAATACAATGAACAAACAGATATGCCCAAACAAGGAAATGAAACATTTACTATGGTAAACTCACTTATCTTTATATCCCTGAAGTCTAGAGTTTGGGATTATTTGACACAATTAGGTTTTCACTGGGTTCAAAGAACTGCAGAGCCAGACAGAACCAGACACGCAGATGAGTTCCAAGCCTCTCAAAAAGACATGCCTTTGACCTTCCTTGGCTCAGATACAGGTTTTCCAGATCCCAGGCAACAGGAGTAGGATACAATATGAGGGGTATCTACCCATCAGTATTCAGTGGTTCTTTGCCAACAAGAACAAAAAAGAAATCCAATGCAAAACATGGCCCGTAACATCTGTGTGCCTTCATCAAAGCCCTGTGGTTCACTGTCATGGATGATTCACCGTGGTCAGGTTGGCACTGAAAGCCGTGGGCCAGGGGGCTGCCATTAGTGCACAAGGAACAGGCCAGGGTTAAGAGGCCTCCCATCTAACAGGGCTCAATAAATCAGTGCTTGATGAATGAGAAAGGATGAGGTAGGTGATCCAAGGCTTTGTTCTTCCATTAGATTGAAAGTCCCTAGAACAGAGGAACTGGATCTTGTATGTTTTAAAAATTCCCTTACCACACCTAATGGAGTGCCCTCCTTGCTTCCCCTTTCAAAGCACACATTTGTTCATTGAAGTTCCAAAGTCAGACATAGCTAACTAAGTTCCTGACCAGACTCCAAGTTAATATAATACCTGTGTACACTTAGGTGAGTTACATAACTTCTCATGGTCTCCACTCTCTGACCTACAACTGGGCATGACAGGCCACCAGTAAGTGATAGCTATCATTGTTATTTTAATATCCGTCCATTATTATCAAACAACTTATACATTGGGCACTTGGTTACATCAGGCAACAGAGGTGTGTGATTAAATTATAAGCATTGCAAATTGAACACCAATAAAAAATAAAATTATTATTAAAAAAAATTATAAGCATTACCTTCAAGGAACTCATAGTCAATGATCAAAAAAGACTGATGATTTACTGAAGAGTGGCTAGATTTTTCTCTAAGAGGGAAATGTCTTTATTTTCCCCTAACATTTTACTCTTTGCTCTACCCCTAGAGTAGCCTGTATTTCTTTTTTCCATTGTCCACAGTATTTGTGGACCTACTGTCCAACAGACAACAGACACTCAGTATACCACTTTGTTATATGTTTTCAAGTCTCTGTTTCTTGCTGAATTATTTCCTGTGCCTAAATGGTGTCTTTTCCAAAATAGGGTAAAGTCTTTGTGGGCAAGTCACCTCATTCTGCTTCTATTGTATCCACCACCCACCAGTGCACAGGTCCTGTTCATAAACACTGATTGAATTGGAACCATTCTAACCTTGTAACTAGCCAAACAACAATCACTGACTGAGGATTATTGCTTTAAGGGTTACTAATAGGATGAAGCAATTTTTCTGTCTAGAATGTTATCAGAAACACAATTAAACTGTGACACCAATTTATGATCACAAACTACTCACCTAGAAATATTTAACAGCTGAACTCTTAGGAAGAATGGCTGGGTGAGTGACTTAATCTTGCTCTGTCCTGGGGGATGGACATGCCATTACTACCTCCCACTGCGTCTCAATCTTCCTCTCTAATGATTGGGGCAAAGACACGGGGCTTATTTGCAGCAATGAGTTCCTGCATGCTTCTGAGTAGATATTGCCATGTTTTTGTATTTATTTCATCCCATGTGAAGAATTTACTTGTGACATGGCACATACAGAATCTACTTTGAAGATACCACCAGTGTGCAATAATAAATAACAGAGTCATGTTCTGATTCTCACATGGGACAAACACCACATCATTAAATTCTGTCTTAGCTGGTTTGAAGGTGTTTTGATGATAATACAGTCTTAACATGTATATGAGGCTATATTCTGGGATTAGTGTTTCAGGGTCTATGATTATTAAAACCGAATGAGGCTAACCACTCATATAGCTTAAGGTATTAGCATCAAATCTTCTAGACTATCTGTCCAGTATTTTCTAAATTCTCATCCAACTGTCTGATCTCTGACATAATTTTGATTCCTGTGCTGCCTGCATGAGCTTCAGTATTTTGGAAAAAATTACAGTGTAAAATTTCCAAATATTTAAGACACTTGTTTTGATGTGAGATTCTCTAAAGTTATTTCCCTCACTGGATTGGTAAAGCTTCCCAGTCTCCTCTTGATATACTTGTTGCACAATGCACCCCTGAGTCTTTTCACTCTCAGCCTCTCACTCCTGGCCTACCTCTATTCTTTTGTCTGTTACTCATCTTTTAAGACTCAGCTGAGATCTTAGTCAACCTCTTTAAGAGTCTTTCTCTACTCCTAGGATAAGAGACCCTTCTGCATGATCATCATACAATATTGACATTCTGTTGAGATGCTCATCTGTTGCATCATGATCAATTCCTAAAAAGCAGGGACCAGGCTTAATTTATCTATATAGTCTCAGGGCCTAGCACAGTGTCTAAACCATGTGAGGTAGTCATTAAGTGCTTAGTACACAGAATGAACTGCTAGCCAACAAATGCCATTGATCAGACTCTATCTGTTTACCTGGGCAAGAGTCTATGGGTCGAATCCCTATTGCCTGGGGCTATTTCCAGTGATGGACAGAACTTTCTCCTATGGGATATTTTTCACATAGTACCTTAATCTTCAATGGTTGTTATCTGATATATGTTTCATCAGTGAGAAAGATTCTGAAGCATATTAGGTTTGCATGCTCGTCTAATTATCTCCTTATGATAAATTCCTGTTAAGTGTGATGGCTGGGGCGAAGAGCATGCTCATTACTATATAATATATATACATATATATATACACATATATAATATATACACACACATATATATACTATATAAAGCCCCCTGCCCCAAATTCCCAGTTACAGTGTGAGATAGATGCCCAATCTTGCCAATTTGAGTGGTGAAAAAGGTTTTGTTCTGCTTCCTTTAGTGTCTTTTTTTTTTTTTTTTTTTAATTTCTAAGAAGCTGCGTATTCTTCCACCATGTTTATTGGCCTTTTGTATTTTTTCTTTTCAACTGCCTGGTCACAAACCCTGCCCACTTTTCAACTGGAGCATTAGTTCTTTCCTTATAGATTTAAGAATCCTTTTATACTAGCCTTATTAACCTGATCTACATTACAAATATTATTTTCACTCCGTTTGACATTTGTCTTTTAACTTAATTTGTGGTGGTTGGTTTGTTGCTGTGCAGATAATTTTCCGTAGTCCTATTTATCAACCTTTTTTTTTATGGTATGGGATTTTGTGGCATTACAAACTGATGATTATAAAAACACTCTTATTTTTTATAGTACTTTTACAGATCCATATCTTATGGTTTAATCTTTAGATTCATCTTAAAAACTCTAATACAGAGTGAGGAGTTAAGAAATTCAATTTTTAATATTAGATTTATAAATAACAACATATTTTTAAAGAATAAAATGTGAGTTGATATAGTATCTAATTTGTACATCTTTTTATCTCAGTTAGTTATAGATGCATTCATTCAATTAGTCACCAAGGGCATCATTTGTGTCTGTTGTCCTTTGGCTTTTCCATAGCACTTCACAAAGAAATGTCCTTATTTCTTTTTTTTTTAAGATGTATTTATTTATTTATTTAGTTAGTTAGTTAGTTAGTTAGTTAGTTAGTTATGGGGTGGGGGGGGGCAGAGACACAGGCAGAGGGAGAAGCAGGCTCCATGCAGGGAGCCCGATGTGGGACTCGATCCCAGGTCTCCAGGATCACACCCTGGGCCAAGGGCAGGCGCTAGACTGCTGAGCCACCCAGGGATCCCCCGAAATGTCCTTATTTCTATAAACCTCTCTGTGCACGATAGAGCCAGGAGTAGGAAAACGCGCGCGGGCATGCGCGCGCGCGCACACACACACACACACACACACACACAGATTTGTGAGAAATGAAAATATATTTGTTAACTTCTATGATGGGATTATTTTTTAAACCATGCTTTTATAAAAATGAGGCAGAATATTATATTCACCACTCAAATCATATACTTTAGTTTTCTGATTTAAAGACACACGGTAACACAGACTCCTATCTTACTCCTATCTTAAACTGTTTTAGGTCAAAACAGGAAAAAAACAAATTATAGGAGCACAAATATTCTAAAATACAAAATTACGAGATAAGTATTACATGGACAATTGATAACCTTTTTTAAAAATTATTTACTTACTTACTTACTTACTTACTTACTTATTTATTTATTTATTTATTTATTTATTTATTTATTTATTTATTTATTTGAAATAGAGTACGAGAGGGAGAGGCAGAGACACAGGCAGAGAGAGAAACAGGCTCCATGCAGGGAGCCAGACATGGGACTCGATCCCAGGTCTCCAGGATCATGCCCTGGGCTGAAGGCAGCGCTAAACTACTAAGCCACCCGGGATGCCCCAATTGATAACCTTTTAAAGCTTGGAGAATCACATATATATATATAATGAACAGGTTATGCTTCCCCAACCCCCCGGCATAATCAAGGGAAACGAAGGCTGCTAATACAATATTAACAAATGGCACTTACACAGTGTGTATTATGCAGCAAGTCCTATTCTTCAGGCTTTACATACACTGGTACATTAAATCACATAACAGTCCTCTGAAGGCAGGTAAATACTAATTCTCTCCATACTATACAGATGGGGCAGCTGAGGCAAGAGAGTAATTTGCCAAGTTACATGGTAGTGAGTAGCTGAGCCAGCATTTGAAACCAATTTGCCAGATTTCAGGCCCGTGCATTCACCATGAGAGTGAATTTCGGGACTACTGAAAATAGCCCTAAATATAACAAAAGAGCCTTCAGACATCCTTCGTTAAAAGCTGAGGCTGAGCTCAAGCAGCCAGTTAACAATTACTTCCCAAGACTCCTGAGTGGAGGCTGGTTTAGATTTAATAGCAAAGACAGATATCTTACTCCCGAGAGGGGTAATCTCCTTAGTCAAGAGTCTGTATCCTCACTTCCAGCCGCAGTCCTGCTTCTTTAGGTAAGAGAACTGGCATGGCTCTTGGCTTCATTTCCCTTTTGTATCAAATGGGGATAACAGTGATAACAGAAACAGTAAAATCTGAATCTAATAGTTTCATTTTTTATGTCATCGTTCAGGGGCAAAAGAAAACAGCTAGATTTCAGGCTCTGGGTACAGAAGGTAGGTGCTGTGCTCATCTCTGCAGAGGAGAGCCAGGACCTAAATGAGGTCTAAGCATCAGACAGGTACTGCCTGGTGTGCACTGCCAGTGGGTGGGACCAGGCAGGTGCTTATGGCAAAACACATCCTTTCTACCACAGCAGCCAGGATTCCAGGAAGAGGCCACTGTTTTTAATTTCTGAATTCTGTGATGTAACTCAGGAGAAAATAACTCAGAAGAGAAATGCTATGGGTAAAGAAACCTCCCACCTTCTCTTGCGTTGCTGAGTCACTTTTTGAGAACTTCCCCCCAACAAACAAGCCTTGCCCACAGCTCTGGTCCTCTGTGCCTCTCACTGGATAGTACCAGAAGCATCTCTACTGCCTTCTCCAGAGCCAAGTTCTTTCTTAGTTTCTGTCTGAAAAAGGGCTCCAGGCAGCTATAGAGAAGACTAGGCATCAAGAGGGGAAAGAGAGCAATTGAAGGAAACCCTCTAGACATAAAACCAGAGGGACACCACCAAGGGCCCTGCTAGCATGTCCCTGCCAACACTGTCTGTGAAATCAGAGACTCTCTCATCCTGCAGTCAGGCTGTCTTGAAGCAGTAAGTGACAAATAGTCCTATTTTTCCGCTTACCTCTCTATATAACATTAAACAAACAGGTCACGATACTAATGGCAAGGGAAGGAAAAAATAGTACTGGGATATTTTTTTAAAGATTTATTTATTTTCATCTATTTGAGGGAGTAGGGAGAGAGAATCTCCAGCAGAATCCCCACTGAGCATGGAGTCTGATACAGGGCATGATCTCAGGACCCTGATATCATGACCTGAGCTGAAATCAAGAGTTGATGCTCAACCTAGCCACCAAGAGCCCCAGATTTTTCTTTTTTATAAAAAAGAAAAGTATAAGTATTATGCTGAGCAAAATAAGTCAACCAGGGAAAGACAATTATCATATGATTTCACTTATATGTGGAATTTAAGAAACAAGACAGAGGATCATAGGGGGAAGAAGGGAAAAATAAAATAAGATGAAATCAGAGAGTGAGACAAATCATAAGAGACTCTTAACTCTAGGAAACAAGATGAGGGTTGCTGGAGGGGAGGAAGGTAGAAGGGATTGGGGCAACTGGGTGATGGGCATTAAGGAGGCCACATGATGTAATGAACATTGGGTGTTGTATGCAATTGATGAATCACTAAACTTTACCTTTGAAACTAATAATACAGTATATTTTAACTAACTGAATTTAAATTAAAGAAAAAGAAAGTATAGAGTTTTCTTGACTTTTTGTTACAGGAAATTCTTCCAAATAGAAATTCTGACTCTACCTCAGCTAGATTAAATTCTGCATCATGGGACATTTTAGCATGGTATATTTGAGGTGGGTGAGGGGAAAGAGTGAAGAGGTGGGGCAAATCTATTCATATTTATAATTGATGCTTGGGTGCTAATTATGCACCAGACAATGTTCTAAGTGCTTTCCATTGTTAATTCATCTGATCCTCCACACAACTCCCAAGTGGTGGATTCCATTATTATCTCTGTATCACAGATGAAGAAACCCGGGCATTAATGAGGTTATGTTACTTGCCAAAAACAATAGAAAAGGCTGGGAAGCTGGGAGAAACCCTAGCTAGCAAGAGAACTCACAATCACGGTTATGTGCTCATGATACAGACTTGTCTCATGTCAAAGCAACAAGCACCTATTAGGAACCATTAGGTACCTTCTCTGAGTCAGGCAGTGGGCTAAACACTTTTACTCTGGAAGAGAATATCCATGGCCAAGGTGGGCTGACTTCTGTAATTCCACAAGCTCTATGTACGCTTCAAGCCATGGAGACCTTTCTGAGGCTCAGCTCAAAACGTGGAGTCTTCAAAGACTAATAAACCTAGGGCCAGGTTACTCACTTGTCTTGACTTAAAAAAATTTTTTTTCAGCTTTCATGACTATGACCTGGCTCTGTTACAAACCCAACAAAAAGTTCTCCTGCCATTAAGGTTCTTTAGCAACTCACTGAAAACAAAAAAAGAAGGAGGAAGAAAGATTTCCTCTCTGATCTTTGGGAAATAACAATTTAGGAAGTCAATAGAAACTTCCCTAGGCTAGCAAAAGAAGTTACACAAAAGGCAGCTAAAGACTACCACTAATTAAGGCAGAGAGATGAGCAAGTTAGAGAGTGTGCTCTTCATCTGCCAAGCTGCTGCCCCATCTCTGCCTTTCTAGCTGTCCTATGGACCCCAACACCCTGCTTCCTCACCTATCTCAGCCTCACTCCTTTTCTCTTGCATTCCAGAATAAATACACTCCAAAGCTGAAAATGGGAAGAAAAGGGAGCCCTAAACACCAACATTACCTTTCAGTGACTTAAACCAGCACCATCCAACAGAAAGATAAGGTGAGTACACCTATACTTTAAATATATCTAGTAGCCCCACTAAATGAGCAAAAAGAAATGATGAAATTAATTTGAATAATGTATTTTATTTAACCCAATATATCCAAAATACTATCACTTCAACATGTGATTAATAAAAAATCATTAATGAGCTATTTTATGCTCTTTTTTATACTAAGTCCTTAAGATCCTGTATGTATTTCATACTCATAGCATATCTCAATTAGAACCAAGCATGTTTCACATGCTTAATATTCAACAGTGGCCAGAGGCTACTGTACTAAATGGCACAGAGGGTAACATTATTCTGTTACTGTCTGACAAACACAAATGCAGATTAATCTTAATTAATCTTTACTTCACGCAATCAGAAACTACTACAGAAAGAAACGGTGAATTATTACTTTGCCTTCAACTGCTTTGACTTTCTGAATGAATGTGATAATATTCTCTTATGTAATCCTCCCATAACATGTGAAGTTGGTCCCTACAGTATTTTAGATGGGGTAACAGATTGGATAATACCACCTCTCTCTCTCTCTCTCTCTCTCTCTCTCTCTCACAAACACACACACATACACACATACACACACACACACACACACACACAAAATCCTATTATAGGTTCCCAATTTACACAGCTGAGCATCAAAACTTAACTGAAGCTACACAACAATATAGAGCCCAGGGGAAACAAAGTAGCCAAAATCTTGCTTTCCTTTTATATTCAAGCTTTATTCTGCTATTCCAGAAGAATTTACTATAATAATCTAAGCACCTCCACTTAAGGGAGTGTTTATAAACCTCAGACTCTCTCAGTCCTTAAGCCAAACTCGGCCACCTAGCTGGCGTGGGCAGGGCTCAATGGGATCCCTAAACAATCTCTCTGCCTCCAGCTCCCAGAGTTCTAGGAACCCTGGTTTCTCTCAAGAACGACAGTCCTTGTCTTCAGAGGGCTAACTGGCTCCTAAGAGAGATGATACATACACACAATTAATGAGATGAGACATATAAAGAAATAAGCCAAATACGTAAGTATGTAAAAGGTATTCTGAGATGGCAGGAAAGAGATACTTTCTCAAAGTATTAGAAAAGCTTCATGCAAGTTTGGGTGAAGTTTGGGAGAACAGCAGGATTTAAAACAATGAAGACAGAAGAAAGGGCCCATGCCAAGCAGAAGTCATGGCGCACCAGAGGGCCTGGGAGTCAGGTGTGTCTGAGGTCACGGGGTAAGCTGTCCAACCTGGCAAAAGAGCAGGGGACATGAAGGACAGAGTCTGACAAGGCTGCCAAGGTGCGTATGAGCTATCTGAGAGGCCTTGCATGTTCACTAAGGATTTAGGGTTTTACTGGCTAAGCATTAGGTGCAACAGAAAGTTCTGGAGCAAGAGAATGAACATGCGCAGAGGAGCACTTAGAAAACCCTGACAGAATCTGACCACAGGGCAAGAAACCATCAGAATTAAGAGCTAACAACAACAGAAACCAAACACGTAAACAAACAACCAAGGGGGCTAATGAAGATCCATTCAGAGTATGATGTGCTATTCTGGGTTTGGGGCTGCGGTGGCAGCAGGGCAAGAGCTTCTGGGGAGAGCCACAGGACTCACAGGAGCTGGGAACGAGAAGACACGAAAGCCTCCAGTTTAAAGCCCTTTCAAGATTAAAGCCTGTATTATTGGAAGAACGTGGTGACCTTCACGCAAATAGTAACGTCAATGTAAGTAAAGGGCTTTCTCTCCTTGCGGTGGGCTGCAGAAGAGAGGACCTCAGGTTTGATGTGTTAACTTTCCTAGTAAGGCCTGAATCTGTTCCCTTGCACCTACCTGAACAGTCTACGTGAATGGCTACTGAAAGAAATCCAATAAGCACTTGGCTTCCCTTAGAACTTGCTTAACTAGTGCATGATAACTTGAACCTATCAGTCACTCATTTTCTGCAAGCTGGTTTTGGCAGTCTGCTCAGCTGTCCTCCAACTGACCTCAGCAGATCTGCTGACCATTCTTCCTATCTGCCCTGACCACTGAGGGAAGGGAGGGAGCTTTCTGGTCTGGATTTTACTTCTGAACAGGCTACATGTATGTGAGGCATAACTTTAGCCCTGGAACTTATGTTTCAGTATTTAAAAGGAAAGAAAGTCTATAGGTAAATGTCAGTGATAAAAGTCCCTTGTCAATGATCTCCTGAATTCCATGAAATCTAGGAGCCAGGATGCCCTTCTGTCACTTAATCCTCTATGGTGGAATATTCTACAGATACTATGTCACACATATTTGGAGTGGTCGGTCTCCTAAATAACCACAACGTCATGGAGACCAAACTGCTTTATGAAAATGGAAATTACCATTTGTAAAAACACACTGTTTATCAACGCTCCCCAGCGTGTCCTTAGAAGCTATGAAATTAAATTCACACCTTTAGGAAAAGGATTGAAATGTGTGTGTGTGTACACCCTCAGAGACACATACTTCAGAGCCATCCTCAAATATGCCATCCTTCACAGACTTTGTCAACTCTTCAATAACAAGCAGTAATAACATTTTTTAAACATTTAAAAACGACTTCTAAAAAGTGAATGAGGCAACTTTATTCAGTGAAAAACAGAGCAGTGATTTAGAAAGCAGACTGGAACTGTCCAGGTTGGAATATAACCTAGTCATGGCATTCTTCACTGCCTCTCTCAGTGGCTGAGGTAACGAGTCTCCAAAGATGGTTCCCAACAATTCCTTAGACTCAACAGATGGAGACCTCTAGCTCTCTTGACTCTGGGATGGTCTTGAAACTTGCTTTTACCAACAGGATGAGCAAAACTAACATTCTTAGAACTTTCAAAGGTAGGTCTTCATAGGCCTGACAGTTTCTACTTCCTCTCTTAAAAACCAACCACCTCGTGAAAAGTTTGACTTTCTAGCTGGAAAGAGAACCTTGGTTTGACTTTCTAGCTGGAAAGAGTCATCTTGGTTGCTTGAGCCCCGCTGAGCTCCTAGCTAAATGCTGCTATTTGGTTGAGCCCAGACAAAAATGACAGATAACCCTAGGCACCTCACAGAATTGTGATAAATAATAAATCAGTACTTGTTTTAAGCCACTAGTTGTGGAGTTCTTTGTTATGAGGTAATAAGTTACTGAAACAATGGGTGACAGAGATATCAAGTGGTTAAAAGTGAGCCAAATCTGCTTAGTCACCTGCAACCATCTGTGATCATGCTAGGATTCTGAACACTTGCTCTGCCTGCAAACTAAAATGCAAGTGGAGAAACGCAGATATACAAACTCTAGCATTCAGTAACATCTAGATAATGGCACTGTTGTTCACGCTGCACTGACAATTCTGCCCCCAGAACCCTGTGGGACTATCAAAAAATATCTCCCTTGATGGGTTCAAGAAACTCTGGCCCTCCTTGTCTGCTTTATCTAACACCATGCCACAAACCCGCAAATGTTTATGTGAGAAAGAGTAACAAGATGATGAATGATGGAGTGAATAAAACTTCAGTATAAGTATTGGGAGACTGAAAAAGAGCTAACAGACTGCACTCGATGGCACAAATGGCATGGAGCCCTGCAGCCAGCAATGACTGGGCAGACTGGGGGTGTACTCAATTGTTAGTCGTCATTCTTCACCCTTCTCTGCATCCACACCCTTGTGACGAATGCATGGCCGTCAGATGTGTTTCTCCCGCCTTTGAGCACATTCATGTGACTTGATTTGGCTAGTAAAATGTGGGTGCAAGTGATGCTGTGCCAGCAATAAGCCCAAGGTTAAGAGGCATCTCGTGCATCGCTTGCACTTTTACCCTTCCGCAAAATAAGAGCATGCCACCTCCCCCCACCATGCGCCCTCCTGCAGCTCACTGGTCCCAGGAGGGAGATGAGAGACATGGAGCAGAGCCACTCCAGCTGACTCACCAACTCGTGATCAAGAAAGACACGCTCATTGTTGAATGCCATTGAGATCTTAAGGTTGTCCAATACCCAGCGATAGGTGACTAATACAAGGCTCCTTTATTAGATGCCAACATTTGCCAAATACATATGGTACTTTAGGATAATAGACAGTCTCCTCGCCTATAAAAGCTGAAACTAAATTACCAGCTGGATAGTTAGGTGGCCTCATTGCTGGGCAGCATATAAATACAATATACCGAATATCACTGATTTTTGGCTCTTACAGTCTATCTTTCTAAAGATTGTAATTTGGTATTCAAAGTTCTCTATAATTTAACCCTAACTTAGTTTTCTAGCCAATTCTCTCTCACTTAAATTTTATATTTCATTGAAACTGGATCATCTATAATTCTCGAGTAAGTCTCACATTACCTCTAGCCTTTCTTTTTTTAGTTCCTCCCTGCACCCTTCATCCAAGTTTAGATTCTTCGGGTTCCCTAAGGCCAGTTTCAGATGTCACCTCTGTGAGAAATCTGCTCTGGTCCCACCTTTTAAGACAGCCTCTCCATCCCCCTAACTCTTACCTATGATGTATGTCTTTTCCTTTCCTGGTAATTGGCTTATTCTGCTTTATAACATTTCCTCATCCTCTTACTAAGTCCTAGAAAGGGAGGTTTACATATTATTTACCTCTGTGCCCTCCCCGGCATTTAGCAAAAGGTCTTGGCATACCAAGTACAGGCCAGTCAATACCTTTTTGCATTGAAGAATGAGTGACCAATGGGAGTCACCAGGACACCAGGCAATGACACTGACAAAGCAACATGGATTCTGGAAGAGTCAGAGAGACCTGAGTCTGTGGCTTCATAGCCGGCCAACCTGGGACCAGTTCATCTCTCTGTGCTTCAGTTTCCAAATATGTAAAACTGGGATGGCACATCCTTCACAGGATTGTTGTGAAAATTCACCATAAAAATGAATGTAAATGTTTCTGCAGGTTTGACATATGGTGGCAGCTCCATTAATGGTAGTCTTGTTACAAAAATGATAATGACAACAGAGTATCACGTAGAAGTTAGTTTGAACAAATCCTCGATATTAGATTACAGTCTCTTAAAAGTGAAGTGTTTGAGGGTGACAGAATGATTCTAGTTCCAATGAACTCTTTTCCCAGAAACTGGTCTCAGTGATCTGAATTTGAGTTTTATTTAGATGCTCACATGTGACTCTTCTCCACAGTCCTGAATTTTCTAGGCAGTCACCGCCAGAAGCAAATTTGTTCCAGGCAACACATACGTTTCCTTGAAATGACACAACACAAAATCCTCCTCTCATATATACTAGCTCCCTTTTAGCAGAGCATGAGTCTTCCCACAGCATCCCAATTCTCTACCAAGGATGGACACAACCATTACGATGGACCAAAATGCAGGAGGATTATTGGACAGCAACTAGACAAAGCCGCTTCAGTTGTTTACATGTAAACATTATTTCAGTGTGGTTATTTAGCGAAGGAGAAGTACTTTTACCAACAGGAGTGCCAGGCATGGGCCAAGTAGTGGGTTATTACTATTCAAGGAATTCAGCAGAATGGCTATATCTAGCTTCCTAACTGGAACTTTGGGCTAACTCATAGCCATGTGGCACCAGAGCAACACCTGATCTTCTAAGGAACAAACTCATGACCGGTCAAACTCAAAAGTCTGTAAGTGGCCAGGTAGGTAACATTCATGAGTGAACGGGACTTGATGAACTTTCCAGGGTAGGCTCAGTGGTTCCCTGGAGGCCACAGCCTGACGCAAGGGACCACTGCTACCTCAACCCACTGAATGTTGCTTCAGAGAATGCAGACTTGGTGTTGCCAGATTTTCTGAAGCAATTTGGGGTTTTATGTGAAGCATCCTGATTTTTAAATGCTGCCTGGCTTTTTATTTCATAATTCTCTGGGAGCCAAAGAAAATATTATTTGCAAGCCAGATGTGGCCATGGGTTGGCAGGTTGTAATCTTTGCACTGGATAGTCTGAAGTCACTTTGAATCATCATAAGTTAAAAGATGATTATTAAATTCATTGTATTTGTATTTTTTTAACCTGAAAGTTTATAATTCACATGAAAAGTAACTATCAACCCTAAAAAAACACCTTACTTATCATTTACAAATCCTTATTCACTCCACTTTTGAACCTCTGTGTGTGGCTGCTTGTCCTATGCACTATTTAAGTCCTACTAGTTATTTAAAACTTGATTTAAATGCTAGTTTCTATATAAAACCTCCATAATGCTCCTCAAAATCCTCTATGTATAAATTATTATGAAAATTGCCCCCACGGAAAATATCTGCATTGATTTCTAGCCATATCTCATCAGCCCGTTACCAGCAGCCCCCCAAAAAATGTAACACCATTAACACTACAAATATTCACTCCTGAGAAAGTGAAAGGCCTGGGTCAACAGGTCAAGATTAAAGTTCAATGGCACTCACCACCAAACACATCTCCGTTCTGGTAGTTCTTCCCTTTCTGGGCTTCCTCTTCATTTTGAACAGTGGCAACATGCTTGGCAGAGGCACAGCCCATAGTCTCATTCGGTCAGCTTCAGCCGGGCTGAACTGCAAATCATCTCTACAGACACAGGGACATTTTTTTTTCTTTAAACCCAAAGAAAATCCACCTTCCTGCTGAGTTGGTCAAGATGTGTGCACCTGAAAGGACAGAAAGAGAGAGATGAGAATGAGGGAAAACAAACCTATATCTCCATGTGTCGTTGTGCTGTGTGTGATCAGCAATGCACTAGAATTCCGGTGACCCCTCCCCCCAATACTGGGGGAGCAACTGGTGCTGAAGGAGGAAATGGAAACATGGCCCATTTTCTTCTGATTCTCACTCAAAGAGCAGGACCAAAGGCATGCCCCCTGCACAACACATGGCTGAACTTTTTGAAGGAGGTAACAAAAAACGCGTACTTGTTTGTTCAAATATATATTTGAACACTACTCTTTGCTATACATACAGTGCATGTATGTTTGCTAATGTTCTGGAATCTCAAAAGCCTTCAGAGTAAGATAAAGGACATCCATGATATCACCAGCTCAAGAAACTGGGGAAAAATTCTCCATCTTCCCCCTCCTGTCTTGCAAGCCAAGCCAGCTCTTCTCAGATCCTCGTTTTTTTCCAGGAGGAAGTGGCCTTCCTCCTCAGGCTGAAATACGGGCTAATTTATATAATTTCTAGTGGGTTCTGTAAGGAACTCCATATTTTATTTTACCTGGGGTGACAGTGTTTTGGAAGATAAAGGAAGGAGATGGGGGCAAGGATTCAAACTTATTTTTGTCCATTTTCTGCTTAGCTAGCTGAATGCTTTAAGGTTTGAAAAGATGCAGGAAAGTCAAGAGAAAACAAGGCAATTGCCCACCTCTTATCAGAGCCTTTGTATCTCTATTGGGCCACTAATAAAGACTGAAAGAGAATTTATGGATAAACCACAAAGGATTGATAACTCTAGTTAACTTAGGTAAATATACATTCCTCACCCCATCCAAGATCACCCCCCAAATTCTCAGCGTTTGCTTTTTATTTATTTCATTCCCTTATCATCCTTTTCCAGCCATTCCAATCTTGTAGACAATTTATTCCAGTCTCTAGATGTTTCCTTTGGATATCTTCCCTCTCCTTTTTCTCCATCCCTCCCACTGTAGTACAGGCCCTTACCTCCTCACACCCAAGCAGAGCAAAAGAAATGTCAAGTCATGCACTTGATGCTATGGATTAGCACCTACATCCCCCTACTCACCTGCATCCCCCTACTTACCCCTCCCCTTTGTGAACAACTGATGTTTCTCAGCCTCAGAAACAGTGCTACAGAAACTGAAACACAGCTGCAGGCCTCCTTCCTAGTGCTCTAAGGACACTCGTGGACATAGAAATCTAATCATTTGAGCCGTAAAATCTCAGCAAAGGGGATTTTTCAAGTTAACTCAACACTGAAAGGTAATTCTAAATCAACCTCAAAAACAAACTCAGATAACAAAGGTAATGATCTTAAATGAAGCCAAGCAAATGCAAATTGCAATATCAACTCTATGGCTGTAACACTAGTCCTATCTTTGTATAGTTCTTCATACTATTTTCTAGCACTGATTCCATCAAATCAACTACAGGAAGTATAGGGTTAGTTGGTCAAGCTTTACCTAAAAGGAAGATTTTTTTATTCCCTAGATAGTTAACATTTGTAGTTTCTCTACAGGATTGGATAACCTCTTGTTAACATATGTTCATATTTTTAAAGCTATAGGAAGGACACACTCACACAACACATTTAGCAGTAATGTCATTAAAGCTACAATATTTTGATTTGATGGTCTATCCATACTGATCTATATATAGCTCAGGGGCCTGATGGGGGAAATGTGCATTAGGGAGGCATTTTTTAAAAATCTACACAATGTTGTATAGGAGTGCCATGATAGGTTTCACAGGAATCTGTGGCAATTAGAATTTTAAAAAAAAATTTTTTTAAAAAACAAAAACAGAAAACAGATGAAATCATGACTGGGCAAAGGCAGGCATTCAAAGAGGAAGTAGTATTTTGTAGAGACTTAAAAGTTTGGTAGAAATCTGGATGGCTGAAAGGACAGTAACACTATCCAGACATAAGGAACTGCCTGAGTTAAGATAGGACGTGGAAGTGCACAAGTGAGAGCGTGCATGCGCGTGCATCCGTCCTCACCCTCGTTTGGTGGGAGGTGGGAACAGGGCAGGGCAGGGGACTGCTCCACTGATGCTTTGTGAAGGGCTTAGAGGAGGCCTTGCTCACTTTATCCAACTTAAAGATGAGGACGTCTCTCTGGTGCAAATTTGAGCACACTCTGAGAGATATTAAATTAGTAGTGCAGAAATCCATCTGTCAACCTATCATGGTTTCTGAAGAAACATCACTGACATGTGAGACAAAAAGAATGAGAGATGGGATGCAGTTCCAAAGGTGGAAAAAGGAGAAGAATTCCTCTCCAACCAAGAGGCTGCCGAGGGTTGTTGAGGCTGCCAGGCATTCCAGGCCAGCACTTTCTCTGAGGCGGTGCCCCCACTCACTCCCGCCTCTAGCATCACCACGTAAGGTAACAGGTGTGGCCCCCAGAACCAAGTCCTCACTTTTCAAAAAGGAATGTGGGGGAAATAAGCTCACACATCCACAGAAAAGCAAACTGAAGTGGGAGGGGAAACCTCCCGCTCGCCTGCCCGACTCCATTGCCACCTCTTCAAAAAAGTGAAAATGGGAAGGAGAGTGGGACATCCTGACAAAATCCCTTGAAGGGATCCAGGGGCAACTTGACAACTCTCCTCTCTGGGAGTCCCTCTCGCTTTTCTCTTCCTTATTTCCAAATTCTCCTCTCTGGGAGTCCCTCTCGCTTTTCTCTTCCTTATTTCCAAATTCCTGTTAACAGCCTCATGCCACCTAAGAAGTTAATGTAAGAATCTAAGATGTGAATTATCCTTTGCTACTATCCCTGAAAAGCATGGTGTGGTGTTTCTTCGGTATTTTAAAAGTTGTGTTTGTATCAAAGACTCTTACTTGAATTTTAAAAGTTGAAATCACAAGAAAATCAAACTGCAGCAGGCTAACAAATATAAAACATGTTAGAATGAATTTTAGAAGGACTTCTCTATTATTCAGGCATGAAGGTGAGGGGCATGTTAATAAGCAGATTAGACAATTCAAGTGATGATGAAGGAAGCTTCCATTTAATTATATTTTTAAAAAGGCACTAGTGGTCGATAGGAGTTCTCTCCAAATCCTAGTTAGGTAGATTGTTTTTGAAAAACACACACACTAGATTATACAACAGTAATTTAATGAATGGTATTTTCAAGTCTTACAACTTCATCAGAATTTTAATATTTTCCTTAATATTTTCCGCAGGGAGCGGCAGGGGGAGAGGGAGACAGAGAATCTTAAGCAAGATCTATGCCCAGGGTGGGGCTCGATGTGGGGCTCCATCTCACAACCCAGAGATCATGACCTGAGCCGAAATCAAGACTCAGATGATTAACCAACTGAGCTACTCAGGTGCCCCAATATTTTGCCCATTTTGAAGGTTATATTTATGAAGTCATTTAACAGGCAGAAGATACCTAATTTCATAAAGTTAACCATGGATCAGTAGGGAAAGCTTTTTACTACATCATCTGGATTCTGCACATAAACAATTATCCAATCATCCATTCATTTAATCAACAAACACTGTAAACTAACAAGTGTCTGGCAAGCATGGGGTACATAGAGATAAACAAGATACGGTTTTCCTCCCTATTCCCACAGAGTATGAACACTTGGAGAGAAGATATCATTAGAAAGACCAGTTTCACACCAAGTGTCATTTCAGCTACTGCAGGTCAAACCCAGGAAGAAAGGTGAGTTCACCCCACAGGCACTTGACTCAGCCTTTAGAGAGGGAATGTCAAGAGAGGTCAGCCTTAAGGCCTGACCACAGCTAAAGAATCATCTTTGAAACACCCCTCCACTATATCTCTCTTTCATAGCCTAGTGTAATGTCAAGGTTTCATTTCCATGGAAAATTCTTTGACTTGAGTCCCACAAAGACCTCAAACTGAGCAGACCCTCAGAAATGTACTCCCAATGTCTGCCATGGTAATCTGCTCAAAATACTTCCCTTTGGTCTGTCCTATCCTCACAGAAACCCTAGCATTTTTTTAGCTTCCATCTTGTCTTTGGCTTTGCTCAGCTTCTCTTCGCCAACACCCACACCCTCTATTCACACCACTTCCTGAAACCACACCACTCAGAGAGGTAAGTCTGATGGTACAGATGAACATGCCAAGACCATGAAGCTGGGTGGAGGGGAGTCTCGTTTTCACATACTGTTATTAACAGCATGCTATTTCCGAAGTCAGATCACAGTTTAAGAATTAAGGTGAAGTATCTCTTTGCTGTCTGATAGAATCTTCTAATAATACCAAATCCCACTGAGGATGGTTTTAGAAAACTAAATAATCTATATGATAGGATCATCAGTCACCTTTAAAATCACGAGATCCAATTAATTGCCTATGGTTTTCTGTAAAAGTCTCCCCAAATGGTAGTATGGTTATATTATCCTGTACCATGAAATTAGACATAATCCCCATCCACAATGCTATATGCTAACTGACTCTGGGGACCACTTTTTTCTTTTCTTTTAAAAAAGATTTTATTTATTTATTTGACAGAGAGAAAGAGACAGAGAGAGCACAAGTAGGCAGAGCGGCAGGCAGAGGGAGGGAGAAGCAGGTTCCCCGCAGAGCAGAGAGCCCCCTGTGTGGGACCCTGGGATCATGACCTGAGCTAAAGGCAGACACCTGACCGACTGAGCCACCCAGGAACTCCTGGGGCCATCTTTATAGGATATTTTCCTTTGATAAAATACATTTGCAAATTTGCGAGTCCAATTCAAAAATTTTAAAGAGGACTAAAACATGTATAGCCATGCATGTTTATAATTCCTCTCCTTACACTATGGTTCAAGCTCTTTAGGTAATGCTTTAAGTATCACTACAGGAATTACTGTTAGAGAACACTCCACATTATAACACTAAAAAGTTCTTTTCTATATACAACGAAGCCTGTTGCCTTTCTATGAACACATATTCCATACATGGGATACATTTGTCCTTTTATAAGAAAAGATTACAGATTATTGTGGCTTTTTCCCCAATGCCAGTGATTTCTCTTTATTTGTATTTTATTGTTTTCTGCTTTATTAAATATAATTGACAAAACTGAAATACACTGCAAGTGTTCAAGCTCCATAAAGATGATCTAACACATACGCTGTGAAAGGGATCCCACCACTGAATTAATTAACACATCTAGCACCTCTCATAGTTCTCTTTCTTCCTCCTTCCCTCCCTTCCTTCATTCCTTCTTTTCATAAGAACACTTAAGTTCTACTCTCTTGGCAACTTGCAACTATAAGATACAGTGTTAATCTACTACAGTCACCATGTTCTATATTAGATTCTCAGATCTTATTCATCTTGTAACTGAAAGTTTGTATCCTTCTACCAACCTCTCCTTATTTCTCCCACTCCCACTCCCCTGTCCTTGGCAACCACCATTATACTGTTCCTGAGTTTGACTTATTTTATTTTTAGATTGCACATGTAAGTGATACCACGCAGTATTTGTCTTTATTTTACTTAGCATAATGCTCTTTAGTTCATCTGTGTTGTTGCAAATGGCAGCATTTCTTTCTTTTTTAAGGCTAATATTCCAGTGTGAGAGTGTGTGTGACATTTTCTTGATCCATTCATCTACTAATGGACACTTAGGTTGTTTCCATACCTTGACTCTTTCAAATAATGCTGCAATGAACATGGGAGTTCAGATATCTTTTTGAAATAGTGATTTTTGTTCTCTTTGAATATATTTTTCCAAAAAAGTAGGATTGCTGATGGTCTTTCTCTTTAACTTTTTGAACTGGAACCATAGTTTCCTCAAAAAAACCTATTTTGGGGGCACCTGGGTGGCTCAGTCAGTTAAGTGTGTGCCTTCGGCTCAGGGTGTGATCCTGGGGTCCTGGGATCGAACCCTGCATCAGGCTCCCTGCTCATCAGGAAGTCTGCTTTCCCTTTCTCTCCCTCTCCCTGCTTGTGCTCTCTCTCTCTCTCTCTCAAATAAGTAAAATATTTTTTTAAAAAAACAAACCCTATTCTTATAAAATTAGGAAAAAAAAATATACAAATTCTGTTTGAGAAAAACCAAAGAGATATCTGACCTTTTTCCAAAAGAGGAAAAACATGGGAAAATATTTCTATTGACATAATAGTATGGATAATTTAACTTTCCACCAATCAGTTAAAGTCTTTTTCATTTTGGATGAAAAAGCCAAAAATATTATAGACAGTTTCCTTGTCAAGAAAGATACTTCTAAAAAATGAATTAAAAGTGAAAAGCTCCATAAAGAAATCCTAGGCCAGAAAGAACATGAATGTACCACATGCAGCTTGGAGGATTGGAGAGAAATCAAATTCTGATTGAAAGGGTATACAGAGAGCTATGAAGTCAGCAGTTAAGAAAAGGATATAGCCACATTATTAATAGATCAGGAGCAAAGTACCCCCTTTTTCCCTCTGATTAAAAAGGGAAATCGAGAAGGCAACATCTAAAAACTCCTTTCTTTTATTAAAGAAAGAGCCAACATCTAAGCTCCATAAAGAAAAAATATATATATAAATAACTAATCAGTCTGTTTGCCCATCTGCTCTGCTTTGCTATAATGAGCATTAATACAGCAACCCACTGGGTGGGGGGGCAGCCTAAAAGTGATTTCTAATCTTCAAGCTTTGGTATCCTTGGGCTTCTGTTAACACCATTTCACATTTCATTGTGGATGTTAAAAATAATACATAAAGAGATGTCACATTTGACATGAGGGTAATCTGGGAAAGTCAAATCTTCTTACCAGCAATTGCTGGCATCACAGAAGATATTCGTTCCTCATCTCACACTCATTTGGTGGCATGACAATCAACAATATGCTATTAACTCCAAAGAAACAGGAATTTGGATGTCTGCTTTCTTTACGGGAAAATTCTCACTTCCATAAATAATAATTGTGTGGAGGTGTCTCAAAAACGTTAACGATAATGAGTCCTGTGCAAGATGACACACTTCTGCAGGACCTGGGCAGTGAAGTGTGGGGGTAAGGAGGCAAGGCGGCAAGAGCAACACAGTTGGAATGAGAATCCCAGCTCTGGTCTCGCACCACACACATGCCTGCCTCAGGACCTAGGCTGGGCTTCATCTCTCTGAGCCTTTCTCCTTGATTCCATGATCTACCTGAACATACGTCTGAGGGATGCTCAGGATGAAACTGCCACTTACAAAAAGGCCATTTGTTTTGTTTTTATCTAGAGTCAATTTATTTACAAACTTTGTTTTCAAAATTTACCCAGTTAGGATATCCTTGCAAGTCTGAAACCTGCAAAATTTTGAGAAGCCCTACAAAGTCTGTGATTATTACCAATGATATTTGGGCCTGAGGGTGTTGATTTCAATTTTATATAAAGTGGAAAAATAAACAAAGCTTAGTTCTCTTATGTACTCCTCTCTATCTTGCCTTTAATGAATAAAAAATAAATTTTAAAAACATTTCTTGTAGGGAGCAGGCTTAAAAAAAAAAAAAGCTTGTAGAATAATTGTTCATCATCTAAGGATTAACAGGTTTGGTGCCTTTATCCTACACCTGAAAACTCCACTCATGTGTCACCTGTGTATGTTCACACAGTTCATGCATGGCTGATACTATTTCTGGGAAGCCGAGAGAGGAAAAGAGCAGATCCTGATTAAAGTTATCCACTCACACTAGGGTGAACCTAAGCAGAATTATGCTGTTTCTAGATTTGCTCCTCAGTGAGCAAGGCCAATGGCAGATATTCCAGGACTCAGGGGTTCTCTTTCTTCCTTCCATATTTAAGACTCAGAATACCAAGGGTATGTGCAGGAGGTTGCCAACCTGTGTCACTGGGAACCTTCGGTACCATGCCACCCATGGCTGGGATCACAACAGCTGTGTTGCTTGTTCACCATGTCACTTGAACCAAATCTGTGTGATTTCCTTGTCTGTATCCTAAGAATAACAATAGCAGCTCCCTCTCTTTTTTTTGGATTGTTCTGGAAATCTAGGTAGATAATGAAATGCTTGGAAAAGCACTTATAAATGCGAGGTGATATTCTTCGAAGCATACTTTGCTATGCCAGGTGCAGGACATTACTATTTAGGCACACTGGGTGGAATCGGTTTGCCCAGAGGGTTCCTATAGGTGTCCCCAGAAAAATGAGAGAGAACAGATGATAAGGGAAAGATTTTTTTTAAAAATCAAGAAATAACTAGAAAGTGAAAGTAGGATAAGTACGAATTGCTAAATAATTCTAAAGAATTATACTAAAGACGCACAATTTGATTTTATCCTATGTCAGTGAGTCATGATCCTTCGTAAAGGGCCAAAGAAGAACAGGCCACTGGGTGATCTGAAATGTTGAAATATGTTATGAAGAACAGATAGGATTCCTGCTCTGGAAGGACAAGCATTCAGAGAGGGCTAACAGATCATAAACATAATAAAGTAAAATAAAATTCCAATACCTAATGTACACTGCAGGAAAAGAAGGGATCAGAGATGTTCTTGAAATTCATCGGGTGTTTCAATCTAATTAAATTAGTGCTGTCTCAGCTTTATTTTATGTAACAAGAGATGGAGAAACATCCATGTAACGCGCAAATCTTAGCACACCCTCGGTAAGCATTTACTCATGAGGAGGACAGTGGAACAGATGTCATGCCAGTTTTGAGCTGTTGATCCTTTTTAACACCATGAACTACAACAGAACTGCAGCTGGATTAATCCCTCGGAAATCTGAATGCTACTCTCATGGTGCCAAGGGGGCAAGAGCTGAATGCCTCTGAGCCTGGTCTGATGTGCACATTGGAAAAGCACGTATGGTGTTTTCATCCCTGAATTAGAAAGCATCAACTTTCACACAAGACTAGTAGGTTCCTAATTTCTACTCAATCTCTAAACTTAACGCTGACTCTAACTTATGTGGCATATCTCAGCCTTAAGCTGGTTACTGTGGAAGATAAATGGAAACAGGACTAATAGACACAAGAGATATGAATTATCTAATCACTAGAAACAAACGTGAGAATTATTTAAAAACAAAAAAGTCTGCTTATGTTTTCTTTGAGCACTTTGGTACTAATATTTAAGTATGGATATATTTAATATCTTCAGAATTATAAATACTTTTGACAAAGGAATGTAGTAACACTCTGAAAAGCGCTAAATAGACGTTAAAAAACGGCATTTCCCTCAAAAATCTAAACATACATCCCTCTTCCCTCCTAAAATAGCCTCTTTTCTCCTTTTTTTTCCCCCTCTCCCTACTAAAATAAATGAAATCATCCCTGAGAAACTGGTGCAAACTCTAGCCTAAGAGCTCTCTTTCCCTGGGTGTGGCTTCAGGCCACAGTATCCCAGGTCTGAGAAGTGAGCAATCAATGGCAGTGATGGAGGAAACCCACCTCTCTCCAACCGGGCAGAGAGCTACTGAGTGAAATAAGCATCCCCAAGGGACAGCAACTCTACCTTCAGAACCTTCCAGTTCTATCCAGAACAGCTCAAGATTTGGAAGTGCCCTGAAAAGTTAGAGAAAGCAAACAGATAAAATCACTTTATTGGTGAAGGACTTAATCTCTTTCTCTCTTCCTTATGCACACACACATGCCTACCACAAGTTGTAGAGATGCAAAGAATATACCTAATATTTTATGATTTTGTAAGGGAAAGGAGTTGTGTAGCTTTGAGCAAGTTTTTTACTTCACGGTGCCTTGGATGCTCATTTATAAGATGGGGTAAAAGTGCATGAACCAGGACAGCACCTGACAATTAGTAAAGAATCAATATGTGATCTTATTGTTGTTATCATCACCATCATCATTATTTAATAGGATGGAGATGAACTTTCTTTTGAAAAGATTTTATTTGAGAGAGAGAGAAGATGGTGAGAGAGCACGAACGAGAGGCAAGGAGAGAGAGAGAGAGGGAGAAGCAACTCTCTGCTGAGCAAGGAGTCAGACATGGGGCTCGATCCCAGAACCCTGGGATCATGACCTGAGTCAAAGGCAGATACTTAACTGACTGAACCACCCAGGTGCCCCAAAGGTGTTAAACTTTAAAAAGAAAGGGGTACATGCAAAAGAGACTAGAAAGGAGAAATGGGAAGAGATAAGAGGTTAATAGGGGGAACTCGGTATCTCTTAGGCCCCGTACCAGAGATAACCAGGCAGATGCAAGCAGATGCAAGCAACACAGACAGAACCAAGAGACAGCAGTGCTGTAGCAGGAGAAGCTCCTGGCTTGTGTGCAGCACCTGCAAAGGAAACCCTGAGCAGTGCCCATATGTCTGCAGTGTTGGAGGTAGCGAGGTCAGCTTCTGTGTGGCACACATCCCAGGGCTCTGAAGGCCAAGGCTGTTGCGTGCAGACAAACTGAAAGGTCAGTGAGCTCTCCCAAGCTTTGCCACAGCCTTGATGATGTGCAGCTCTCATCTTGCTGCTGTTTGGTGTTTTATGTGTCTGTTTGGTGTTTACTCCTTCACCGGGTAGATTTCCAAGGTCACAACCATGTCCTAATTATTCCTATCTTCCCTCCAGTATCAGACACACAGTAGGTCTGCAACAGATGTTGAACTAACGAATTCTCTTAGAAACCTTTTTTAACAAAGAGATGTCCAGGGGTTTAAAGGAAGGGTGCTCTCCGATGCCCCAGGCCCTAGGTCCTCTACATGGACAGTGACTTCTTCAGTACATCACAAGAACTACAGTTAAAAATGCTCGTCTAAGCCATCAAAGACAATTTAAAACTATGTTCAAGGGACACTTGGGTGGCTCAGTGGTTGAGTGTCTGCCTTTGGCCGGGGGCGTGATCCCGGAGTCCCAGGATCGAGTCCCATATTGGGCTCCTTGCATGGAGCCTGCTTCTCCCTCTGCCTGTGTCTCTCTCTGCCTCTCTCTCTCTGTGTCTCTCATGAATAAATAAATGAAATCTTAAATTAAAAAAAAAAAAAACTATGTTCAAAATCTACTTCCTTAAAAAGACAAGAAAGAAGTAATGTATAATATTATACTAGTATGATGGAATTTTGAAAGCTTTTGGCATTTATATGGTTGATCCTAATATGCTTTGGAAAACTATGCTATTTATTTATTTCAACAATCATTTTGGGGGAACTTGTTTAGTTCTTAACATTCCACTAGGAACCAGAGATTCCAAAATGGGTAAGTCAGCTAGACCTTGACGCACATTTTCTGACTTTCAGTTACAACCGAGAGATGGTTAGCAGTGTTTTGAAAACTCATCTGTTGGAAAAACCAAGGTATTTTGAGTTTTGCTGAAATTTAAATCTTTGATTAACATTCCACTGCAAAGAACTATTTAAGAATAATGTCCTTACAAGGCCAGGTGGAATAAATGAATACCCCCTTAACCTACTGAGGTGTTGTGTGGTTTTTTTTAAAGGACATATCCATTCTCATATTCCTCTCAAGAAATACAAAAGACATTGGGGATCTTCGATTTTTGCAGAGCTCGGCCAAAAACACATTTTCTGCAATTATCTCAAAGAAAACAAAAAGTTAAAAAGCTGAAAGACTAGACCCAGAGGACAAAGCAAAGTCAGCTGAGTAATAGTCACTTCTTTCTAATGCACTAGCAGAAGCCCTCTCCTGCCCCTCACAAGTCACTTTGGACTCTACACTGAATGTACCTACCACCATTTCTGTGACATGTAGTAGGTTTGAGGTGTGAAATGTAAAAGGAAGGCAAGAAGCTCTTCCCTGGCTTTGATACTCTTCTTCAGCCACTAAACAGCTATTAAACAACAGGTAGGGTTATAAGCTATGAGCTATTATGACCTCGTAAATGTTACCAAAATTTGCAGTCTACTCTATAATCATTATTTTAAATCAGCCCAATGTTCCCCATTTGAAGTAGTATAATTAGTGAACACAGTGTTCTTTCCTACTTGTTCAGCAAAAGGTACTTAAAGGAAGCAACCAGAGTATCACACACTCAGCAGGAGTGGAAAATGAGGGCAAGAGTAACAGGACTGGGGCCCACCAACAGAAGATCGTTGCTGAGCATCAAGATGTATCAGCCAGTACTCCTTGGCATTAACACTCTCCAACAAATCTGCATTCAGTTCCAGTCTGACACATGGAAGTTTCAAGTCTTCATCTGGACGGAGAACTAAATACATGGCTTGATGATAAATTGTTTAATTTGAGAAAGGAATAGCAGAAGTAGGTTACAATTAGGATTTGACCACATTCTATTCTAACAAGGCCTTTGACCGCTGTCCTCTCTGTGGGACCTCCAGTGCATAGACAGGCTGAGGCAGTTGTGGTCCCAGATATGACAAAGGCACATCTGGCAAGCTGCATAGTATTCCTGTATCTGGATGGATTGCCACCCCATTATCACCTCTATTACATCATTGCCACAACCACCCTAGGAACAGTACTACAAAAATAAAAGACATACATTTTTCAAGGTCTCCCTGAAATCCTTAGAGAATTTTCAGGAAGGATTCAACTTAAAATTTGTACTTGTAGATTACTTTTTGGACTCAGCCTCTAAATCTCTCCTTTATTCATCAGGCTTTCCTAGGCCATATCTGTTGTTTGTTTTTTGCTTTTTTGAGAAAGAACTCAAAAGGCAATGTCCAGTAGACATCAGGATGGTCCTACTAGCAGTTTTAAAACATCAGAACATGATTAAAATTTTTAGCAAAAAACTCTACTTCTTATAAATTAGTTATTATCTCATTACTTTTCTATAATAAAGACAAATTAATCTTCTTCAAGCACTGTTTCTGTCAGATCCTTCCTCTGTTTCAAAATCCTCCAGAACTCATTAATGCTTTGGTGGTAAAGCCCAAAATACCTGGACTTTCAAGCAGGCATATTCTCAGGGACCACTGAGGTCAAGGTTTCTAAATTTACAAATGAGAAAACTGAAGGGCAAAGTTCCACCAATGGGACTGAAACCTGCTGAACCACTGTTGTCTCTTTCTACAGCTCCACGGTATACTAGCATCCTCTTCATCACACCAAGTGGGTCTCACAGACTGTCCATCTTCCTCAATATTCTGCTCACATACCAACCTCTTTCCATCTGCTTCAGCTTTAACTGTTGTAAGAAGAAGATTCCACATCATTCCATGACTCCCTTCCATTTTCTCTCCTAAATCTTACTTCTAGAGTAAATTATTTGGTGTTCTTAGACATCTCTCTCTGCAAAGACACTAAGTACTTTGAGGGCAGAAACCGTCTCCTGTATTTGTCTCCCCTACTATTGGTGTGTGTGTGAGAGGTGCACTGCTAGGCAGATAGTACGAACTCAGTAAACCTTTGAGACGGCAAGCGGCAGGCTTTGTCTTCCTACCTCTGCACCTGTTGTTATCCCCCTGGCTAGAAAGCTCTTCTTCCTCACCTTTGCCTAACTTATGCTCTTCATGAGCTGTCCCTTCCAAAAGGTCCCAGTGCACCTGTGAATTCCCCCTCATGGCACCCATAAGGGTGAAGGATATTCTCAATTCCTAATTGCTATCCCTTCCACAGGTCTGGAGAGCACATGCCTTGTGAGATACAGGCTGTGTTTCTTGCTCCCTAGTGTATCCCCAGCTTCTCAAAGCACTTCATTCAAAATATGTGCACAGGGAATAAATAATAAATGAATGTATCCACAAGAAAGTTTAAACTCCTTCTCATGGAAATCAAGGGTTTCTATAGGTACACCTTGCTCTAGCCAGTCTCGTCTTTAGCTACTATGCCATGGACCTATTTTCCTAGTCTAACTCTAATTACCTCTCAGTTAGAAGGTCTCACCTCAGATAGAAAGTCCTCCCCATTAATCTCCACCTGTGATGCAAATTCTACGTGTCTTTAGGGTACAGAGCAAGTCTTGTCACCTCTGAGAAACCTTGCCCCAGGCCACATGGATCTGCTCCTTCTGTAAGCACATCAGCAGGCATGCACATGACCATTCATGCATCCATGTTGGGACACGTCCAGTCATCATTCCATCTCAGTCTAACGTGGCCTATGGGAGGCCTCTCCCTCTGAAGGCAGCACTGAACTCTCAGGAAAGAATCACATACACAGCTTTGGGACATATCTTGTACTGTTGTTTGATACTGTTTAATTTTTGTGCATTTTGGTCTTGGCATCCTAATTCATTTTTGACTTTCCTTCAAGGCAAGCCATGCTTTCGATGTCTGATCCTGTGCAGTTCTTGGCACAAAGTAAAAGGTTAAACGAATATTTGTTACCTGACATGTTGGCTAGAAAACAAGTGTGCAGGATGACAGAACTATAGAAATTATTTAAAAAAAAAAAACTTTTGCCAAAACTGCAGTTGAACATTTCTGATTATTAGAGGCTGTTTTAAAAGGTCAAATGTTGGTTGTATAATTATACTATAATTTTGTAAAATTACTCTCTGAATAAAGGTTTTTTTTTAAATAGAAACATCTATATGATAAAAAATTACAAATAGAAAAGGAAATTTAGCATAAACTAAAAATTTTTTAAAAAGGAATAAAAAAGGAAGGAAAGAAAAACATACCCAAGATTGCCACCCTCACCTCTTCCCCTAGATCAGGAAAGTTGGCGGCAGCATCCACAACTGAATCAGTTGACTTTTATTACAGAGTCTAGGTCATGACTGATTTCACATAATGACTCTATAAAGGTTGGCCCAACAGCTCTGTGAACATGAGCAAAATAATTCTCCCAATGTTGCAGGGGAAGAAGGGGGAGGAATCAATCTCTTTCCTAGTTTGCCATAAACATTTCCTTACAATTATTGTTTGATGTACTGTGTCTAACTATTTAGTTTTATTTATTTTAGATCTCACCATACTTTCCTCCAAAATATGTGCAGCAGCTGCTTTCAACCATAAATAACAATTTTTAGAACACAAATGCTCTGTTCAGGGTTCAGCAATTCAGGGTTCAGTAACCTAGCAACAGAATGTCAAGACCCCCTAATCTATATCCTCAAGTGCCCAATAGCCACATACCCCCAAGACCTGGGACTGTAAAATGCTGTTCAAATCAGGTTTCGCTAATCACAAATCGATATTGGCCAGCTCAGGAAATAAAACAAAACGCCTTTCGCTGGTATCCAAAAGCCCAGTGTCAAGGAATAGAAATAGTAAAGGTACACATTACCAGAGTCTAGTGGCCATAAAGTTGCCAATTGGGATTTGGCCCTGGGAAAAGCCAAATTAGCCAGTATCTGTAACCCTTTACCAACCAACACCTCACGTATTTTTATATATAAAAGGTTGAACACATGTTCTTAGTGGAAATGAACAAATGTACCCATTACCAGGAACATTTTGTCAGGTAAAGACTTAGACAAGGAGGAGAAAGGACACTTTGATGTTTTACTTTAATGAAATAATGAGAGTTGCCTCATCTCCAAGATGTATTACAGGAAATAAAATGAAGACTCAGGTCTTCCTCCTTCCTATTTAGTTTGTTTCTGCCATTATATCCATCTCGTTAATGGACATGGGCTTCTAGGGGCATTTGTGCTAAGGGTCCCTCATTTCTTAAAAAAATACATATTTTACTGGTTTCTCTTCCCTACTCAATAGTGAAGGTCAGGATATAGGAAAGCAGCTTCACAATGTGTTTTTTAAATCAACCATCCCAGCAGTGGCAAAAATAAATGAAATGTGGGAGGCTGTTTATTTGTATGTCAAAGGGAAAGTGAAATTCTCTATAGGGTGACACAATCATTTGTTTTCCCCAATGAAGCAAACAAATCAAATAGGAATAAAACGGGAGCCACCCTTCATCATTCATGGTATAATGAGTTCTTGCTAGATTAACCATTCTCCTTCCTTGTTATACTCCAAAAAAAAAAAAAAAACAGATGTACAATGACATCAGCAAAACAACCAAAGATCATCAATCTACAGGACAGGAAATGCAGCAGCCAGACTTGCATTCTTTTTAAACATTAGCTGACTGGCTGATGGCTCTGGCTCTGTTTGTTGTGCAGGATACGGGCTCACTGATAGGACATCTTTGGGTAGCAACAATGATCAGGACAATTTTCAGTAGCAATGCCTTAGGACAGAGACCTAAACTGGCCAAGGCTACTTCAGATCAGGTGGTTGCCTATGTACTGTGCTTAGGATCAAAAATCTGACTCACTGCTCCCTCTAAGTCAACTACCCTTTATTAGGAGCTGGATACCAATAACGTTCTGTCAAGAAGATCAAAGACAGAGTGTATAAGGCAATGGGGAGTCCAGACCACTGGCATTAGGATAGTCTATTAGATGGATAAGGCCACCACACTGCATACAAGGAATAAGCCCATTCATGCCCTGTCTGACTGAGCACTCTGAGGTCCCAAGCCAAAGGCCTGGCCAATAGAATGAATGATGTGGATGCTCCTGGGTCACAGGAGTGGGGCAAGGTGCTCACACTGAAAATGCTACCTCTGGCAGTGATGTTCAGATAATGGCAGGCATGCAAGCATCAGCATTTTCTGTGAAGAAATGGAGACAAAGAAGAAAAGGTAATGGAGACATGATGGTGAAAAGGAATGACACTAGTCCTCAGGGTCAGTGATGGAGAGCTATGGAATCCAGGCCACTTGCTGGCATCACAGATGCAAAACAACTGATTCTACACACCACTTTACTAATTGCAGAACCTTTCATACAAATTGGCTCTGTGGATCTGCCAGGGTCTTCAGTAGTACCTTAGAAGGCACCTCGAATACAATTCTAGATGCCAGTAAAGCTAATCCAGATCTAGGGTGCCCCCCGTGTGGGGGAACGAAAGGAAGGGCTACTTCTAGAAAGGAGGGTAGTCACCCCATTTGATTTATTTTGCTTGAGAGTAACAGAGGTTTTAATGACCAAAAGAAATCAATAAGGCTATCAGAACTTATTTGATGGTATTTATAATATCTCTGACCTTAATACCTCTTGCTGATATACCCACAGCTCAATTTCTATTGAATGTCTATTGAAGCTGCATCTGATTTGGGATGTAAACATCTGGAAAAGGATCCTGCTTCTCCTGACAATGGTAGCAGTTGCTTGAATGAGCAGAGTGACGGCTGGAATTTGGGGACTGAGTGACTTCCTCCTACCCCTTGCTAATCCCCCCACTTCTAACCTATTTCTATCACTACCTACCAACATGATTTTGAATTAAATTTGTGCATTGGGTGTCTGAAGAAAAGCAGTGATGGTTCCCATCTACCACAGAGGAAATAGGTCTTTCTTTCAGGGCGCCCACTGCATCCTTTGTTGTGGAAGGGGGCTGTGTGTAGAGCCCTGGTAAGGAAAAGTCTTAAAGAACTAAAAGAGCTGAAGAGAAGTGGCGTGTGAGGAAAAGACATGCTCGGCAGCTGTGGGAGGCTGAGGAAGCTGGAAGCAGCCAAAGGAAAAGTAAAAGAAATAAGAAGGAAAAGAGAAGGGAACGGAAAAAAGGTTTTTATGAATACTCTCTGTGCCAGGGCCAACTCAACCTCTATGCTCTGCTCAAAAGCTTCAGGTTTCTAGGAAGGCTTTGGTGGTTCTTGCTCCCCCTGTGTGCTCTCAGCTCTGCATTGCATCCTCTCGGCTTCCTATGTTTGTCTCCAGAACTAGACCATGAGCAACAAACACAGGGACTCTTACTCACTTAGAAAAAAAAAATCTATCCCCAAATCCCAGCACTGACTGATGATACATAGAAGACGTTCAACACACATTTGCCGAATAACATGAATCTTAAAAATGGAGAAGATGTTAATAAAGGATATCGGCCATAGCAATCCTAGGGCAGCTTTGGGATATTAAACCAATATACAGCACAGCAAACAGCCATAAAATTCTTTTATAAGAAAGGATAGGCATTCAGTCACTGAGAAGTAAACAAGGAAAGCTGCTTTCCATATTCCTTTCCATATTCCTTTCCATATTCCACAAGGCCCAACGAAGCACTTTATTAGCTGGCATCAGTTCCTTAAGAATACAGATTTAATAGTTTTTACTCTGACCTAAATGTATTCAGGCAAACCTTACAGGAGTCTGATTTACCCTTCTCTTTCTCCAGGAACAATTTATATTTTGGAATAATATAGCCCTATCTGTTAAAGTGATGAACTTCCTGAATGTCAGGCTATTTACCAAATAAATTACTCCCCAGACCACTTTGCAATCTACTCTTCTAGGGAAGATGGCTGAAGCTGACACTTAAAAGTTTAGGATGGATCCCTGGGTGGCGCAGCGGTTTAGCACCTGCCTTTGGCCCAGGGAGTGATCCTGGAGACCCGGGATCGAATCCCACGTCGGGCTCCCTGCATGGAGCCTGCTTCTCCCTCTGCCTATGTCTCTGCCTCTCTCTCTCTCTCTCTCTCTCTGTGACTATCATAAATTAAAAAAATAAATAAAAGTTTAGGATGCTGGAAAAGTCTCTGTAACATCAACATTCTCCAGAAAGGAATCAAGATGCAAAAACAAAAGTACTTCATAACAAACAGCATAATGCAACATACATGGAAGTCAGTTAAACAATGTTTAAGTAAATACAAATACTACTAAGATTCTGGGCTTTTTTTTTTTTTTTAAAACCATACACTTAACTTTATTCAAGGAATGGGAAAAACCTCTGATAGAATTACCTCTAAAACCGAAAAACTTAATACAAATACAAATACCACTCTGATTCCTATTTATTTAAATGTGCCACAAACTCATTTATGCAAGAGCTAGTTTCTCACTCTTTGTGAAGTCCTAGCATTCTATCATTTTGTTTCCTGGCTTAACCTTAACGTCCTTAAACTATGAATTAGTCTAAGTTTGATTCTTTCAAAATTATTTTTATAACATGTATTTAGAAATGAATAAATGAATGAATTTATTATGAGAACATTTCCAATCTTTTGTGACAACTGGCAAAAAGCCAAATTGTTGTAAAAGCCAGAGTTAGCATAAATAAATGGAGATGTTAAATTGAAATATTTTTGGAGTTGTTTCAAGTTATAGCAGACTCAAAACCATATCCATTTACTATTCAGTACACATGTGCCAAGCATAACATATAGTTATTGCCTCAAATAGTCTACACCAGGCAGTCTATATGCTAACTCCTTTATTACATATGTTAATTCCTTTTATCTGTTTCCCCACTGGGATCCAGCAGAGATAAATGACTAGGAGATTGTGACAAACCTTTTTCCCCTATCAATCTTATCAATCAATCCCCTATCAAAATTCCTGAAGAGAAGCAAATATTAGCAGAAGACAGATGAAAGGGCAAACACCATTGGAATAATCTGTACACACCACAAAACAGTAATAGTTCCTCTCCTGGGATCAGTTATCCAGGCTGCAAATATCTTAGCTCCCAGCTAAAGTTCCATAAAAGTAGGAACAGAGGCCCCTTGATCAGGGGATTCAGCTCCACCAATAGAGGCAAAATGGGGCAGTTAAAAGAACCAAAGCTTTGTACTCCGACAGACTGGGAAAAACTTAGGCTCTGCTATTTACCAGCTATGAGAGAAGCCTAAGTTAATGAATCTCTGAAACCTTGGTTCCCTCTTCTATAAAATGGATATATAAACACCATTTACCCCTGTAGGACAGTTCTGAGCATATGAAACAATGTCTACAGAGCAACAGCCATGATACCAAGCTCTTAGTAGACATGTAATAGAAGACAGCCATCATTATAAGTGAATATGAATCAGGAAATGTACATGCCATTAAATGATAAAAATGGCTTTCTACCTAGCTTCACTCCCATAAAACAAAACAAAACAAAAAAACATACAAAAACCCAGGACACCCAAAACGGATGCCATCTCACTTTCTCTTTATCTGTGTTACAGCTCCTAACACACCAGACTGAACATGGGGGAAGCAAGCACACGGACAGCTGGCAAGATACCCATGAAAGAGGCACAAGAGAACCAGGAGCCGGATGCAAGAATCCAGAAGCATCCAGGCAGTCCCAGAAGAGAAGCTTTCAGTTGACCGAGGTCACAAACCAATGTTCATGTGAGTGATCACAAAGAGGTCACATTGCCTGCAGCAGAACAATTCCACTCCAGAAGGTATGAGAGGAAGAATCCATGCAAAAAACATTTCTATCCAACTGGTAAGCCTCCATCTCCTCCAGCTGGAATCCACGCCTCCTCCCTGTGGGCTCTCACAGCACTGTGTTTGCTTCGCCACAACAGAGCTCCTTAAAGCCTATTTGGTCTCTATGTCAGTAGACCATGGCTCCCTGGAAGCAAGCAACCAGTTTTACTCATTTTTCCTCATTTAAGTATTTCCTGAATATATCAACTTTCCTTTCAAGATGACAGATATAATTCTAGCCACTTCTGTGTTCCTGTGAAAGTTCCTTCCTATGAGTAAGAATGAAGTTCGGAATTCAGTAAATATCTTCAGAGTTTGCTGCTTTACACAGCAACACCATCTTTTTTTTTTTTTTTAAGATTTTATTTATTTATTCATGAGAGACATAGAGAGAGAGAAAAGCAGAGACACAGGCAGAGGGAGAAGCAGGCTCCCTGCAGGGACTCAATCCCAGTACCCCGGGATCATGACTTGAGCCAAAGGCAGACATTCAACCGCTGAGCCATCCAAGTGCAACACCATCGTCTTATGGGGCATTTATTTACAACCCTCCAATATTGATGGCAGTGCTATCATAATTATAAAGGAGGAGATAATGTCAAACCACATGATCATCATCACCTTTTCCAGAAAGCTGCCCAAAAAACTTCTGCCTGATTTGGTCTTCTTTCTCTCTTCAAATGCTTAAACCATTCATGCGTTTTCGGTCAACATTTACTGCTGCTGTGGGCCAGCATTAGATTAGGCATATCTGGGCATATAAAAATATATAGACAAAGGTGTTTCTCTCCAATGGAGTGATCACTGGAGAGTAAAAGATGAGCAAGTCAGAGCCTGCCATACAAGAAGCTGATTGATGTGGCCGGCACCAAACCAAGCAGAGGAGACCACGTTACAAAGTATGCCTGGATGGATTCCAGAAAATCTGTGCTAGAAGGTAGGGTTTGAGTTGATGCTTGGAGAATTTTAATGTGAAAAATATCAAGTCTGGGACTTGTGCTGTCATAGCTGATTCTAAAGAGGAAGACTGGGAATATCTTTACTGTGAACGAATATAAACATATCATAACCTTTCCAAAGATTACCAAGTTTTGATCCCAGAAGTAAACTCTTCATACTGCTGTGGAAATGTTTGCTATGATAAAAAGATTACCTGATTTGGTTAATGAAAGAAGTAGTTAAACTTAAGTAGGAAGCAATGAAAAGAGATCAGTTGTCAACCTGACAACTCTCCTCAGGTAAGAACCAGTCTCTGCTCTACACTTAGACACAGAGAATTAGGTAGCTTCTTGATGTGTTCCCATGGGGCGTTAGCAATTTGACGGTGAAAGCCAAAAGTGAATGATACTCATAATGTCCCCAAATCTGAATGTTATATATTTACCCATTTATGACCTTATTCAGCAGGTATTTATTTATTCAGCACTCCGCATGTGCCAGGAGCCACTCTAGGTCCTTGAAACATAATGGGAACAAGAAGACATGGAGCTATTAGAAGTCATTTTGAAAGAGGTTTACAGTAAAATTTAGTATTAGCAATCCCAGAAAGGTAACCATTAGTGCTTGGTTTTCATCGATGCCCCCAAAGTGGGAAAATATCAGGGCCCATGTAATACCCATTAGGGAGAATGTATAAAAGGAGAGTTCCTAATTCAGGGTTGGGGGTTGGCTATTTCACAGCTACTTTTTAAGACTTTGTTTCTCCGAGTATGATATAGGGGACCGACAGGATTGGGATCCACCTAGGATTTTTTCATGAATACGCAATCCCAAGCCCCAGAATCTGCATTTCTAACAAGACCCCCAGTAATGAGTATGCAGGCAGAAGTTTCAGAAGCGCCATTCTCAGAAGTTTTACTTCCAAGTCTAATTACAAACAGGTCACTTTATATCTGTGGCTGAATGAGACCTCCGCTCCTTCCAGTTTTGAAGAAAGTGCTGTGAACAATAGCTCTGAAAGTCTGCAGCGGGCTCATTCGTTCTTCTAAAATATTAGGTCATAGGTTAGGGACAAACCTACAAATATCTTAGTTAGTTATTTTCTTAGTTTGTTCAAAATTTGGATGACAGGATAAGTTTTTATTAAACAAACAGGACATATCACACTTCATTAAACTCTAATTCCTACTTTCAGAATCTAGACTGTCTTGAAATAAGGATATAATTAACTAATTTTAAATGGCCTACATTAAAGAAATATATTTACTACTCCCTAATTCCTCCAAATAATGCAGGTGTCTGAGAAGAGTTTTGATTTGCCTGAGATTAGTGACTTATAATTCATCAAGAATGAAGAGAAACCACAGTGTGGTACTGGATGCCTTTTGAGAGATCCTTATCTTGTACACATGCTATTGACTACTGGGTTATGCTGCCCACTGCTGTTTGGACCTACCATTAAATTTACCTCTAAATATCTGTGACTGTAATTACTGATTCTATTTATACCTACTCTGATAATAGATTATCCATATAAAATTAAAGGTTTCTAATCTACTCAACCATATCATAATGAACTGTATCAAAGATATCAAAACTTGAAGTATTCTTTTCTCCTTTGATTCTCAGCTTCCATTACTAGATAAGGATTAAGTTTTAAGCATACAAAATTTCCCTCTCACAGTCTTTCCAAAAGTAAATAAAACAAAAGAAACTCACTCTCTGTATGTATTTTTAAGTGCTTTCCTTATGGATCTGCTACCAATGATATATGTTTAGCCCAGAGCACTGAGGATCCCCTTATGATATACGTTATCTTCTTACCCAAACAATGTTTTGTTTCCTATATTCAAGTTCAAAAACAAATTTCGGTCATCCTCTCTAGCTGCTGGAAAGAAAATTTAAATATAATCTCTCTTCCCTTTCAGAGTTGACTTTTCAAAATTGTAATTTAAAAGCACATTCTGGGAAAAGCAGAAGAGCAGCTTTCTTTCATTAAACTCTAACAGACACAGACAAAAGCTATAAAATATCTGGCACTCACTGTCCCTTAATCCCTAAAGTTTCACACACGAAAACTAACAGCTATGTCTTGAAGAACAAGTAAAACATAGCAGTTATAAACAAATAACCTAATTAAAAAAAAAAAAAAAGTTCAGCCCAAGATTTCTTCAGAGATTAAAAACTAAAATAGGTGGCAGTGTTCAAGCAAAGTCAAGGCTCTGGAACACAAGAAAGGACATTAACACCAGTACAGGGTGTTTGGGTGGTTCAGTCAGTGAAGCGTCTGCCTTCAGCTCAGGTCATGATCCCAGGGTCCTGAGATCAAGCCCAGCATTTGCTTCCTGCTTAGTGGGGAGTCTGCTTCTCCCTCTCCTTCTGCCCCTCCCCCTGCTCGTGTTCTCTCCTTGCTCTCTCTCAAATAAATTTTTAAAAATCTTTAAAAACCCACAAAACATCAGTACAGGCAGTAAATAAAGGAAAAGACAAAACACTGACACCCAAACCAGTACTTATGCAGGGTTATTTCCTTTATGAAAATGAAACACTAGTTTCCTGAGAAAGGCAGATGTAGAAGAAAATCTATTACTAAGCTGTGTATTTGTCAATACTTTAAAATGTCATGGAAGGCAAAGAAAGAACTGCAGAGCAAAGTCAGAGCACTGTTTTCTGTGCACACAACAGAGCACTGTTTTCTGTTTAATGTGCATTTACCTGGGGCTTCAAGGATGCCAAAATCGGGATGCAACAGTGGGTTAAAATTGAGTTCTCTCTGCTCAGAGAAGCTCTGGAGAAGGGAATGGGGCTCAGTTCTTTAAGATAAGCTTGGCTATAAGGCAACTCCAGCTGTTGCCTCTTCCCACAGCAATGTACACTGAGGTCTTCACTACTTAGATGTGTTCCAAAGTATGCTTTCCAGCTCTCAGATTTTTCTAGAAACAGACTGTGGCTCCTCCTCTGCTAGCTTGTTTACCATTTAGGAGGGAAGTGACCCTAGCTGAATAGAGACCAATGGGCTCTAGAACCCAGCAATCTTCCCAGCAAAAGACCATATGCTTCCTTCTGACTTGAAAGTTTTCCACTCATGAGGCCAGGGAAAGCTTTTAAGGAACAAACAATAGAGGTGAGGCAAAGCTATTAAATTTCTTAAATGCCTTAAAAATTGTTCATCAGGGACGCCTGGGTGGCTCAGTGGTTGAGCATCTGCCTTCAGCTCAGGGCGTGATCCTGAAGTCCCAGGATCGAGTCCCACATTGGGCTCCCCACAGGAAGCTTGCTTCTGCCTCTGCCCATGTCTCTGCCTCTCTCTGTATGTGTCTCTCATGAATAAATAGAATCTTTTAAAAAAAAATTGTACATCAAATTATGCTGGGTCACGAGACAGAGAGAGCTTCAGAGAGGACAGGCTGAAAGAACAGACAAGTAAGATGAAGACTGCACTCCTACCAGGTATAATCTGAACAATCTCATCAATCCTCCGAGACACTACAATCATTCACAGAACTTCTTTGTTGATAGCTACAAAAAGGTCAACTCAAGTATGTTCTGGGCCACCAGTCACACTGACGTACCATGAAAAGGTATATAAATCATGGCCTTCTGATGTGCAAACAATGCATGTGGTGATTATACCGTTTTTGCCACCTGGCCATACTCAGGTCAGGCTGATGGCAGTACATGAGGCAAATATGGCCTTTACTACACAAGCAGAAAAACCCAGAGTTTACTTTGGGGGCAAACCTTAATTCTGTTTCTAAGAAACACAACATTATCCAGTCACCCACATGCAACGGTGACCCACCAATGAGATAAGAAGTCTGATCTCCCTTTGGACTGGTAAGAGAGCTGGTCTTATACCCACCCTTGTAAGGAAGGGGAATTTTGCTCTGCATCAGGCTTTGGGAACCTTAGAAACCAAAATCTTTTTAAGGGAAACAAGTCCTTCATCAGAGATATGGCAGTGATACCATCATTCCTGCCAACCACACCTTCTATCTTGTTAATAAACAGTAAGCTCCCTCTAAGATGCATTCCACAAAATATTCATCAGAAGAAATACTTCTCTGATGCACACATACATGTCTAAGGGTTTAAGAAGCATTCCATACACTAGCCAGGAATAAATTTCATCTAAGTAGTTAGCTTTGGTTTTGACATCTGATTTCAGTGTCACAAAATATTTTGCCTCCCAGAGAAAGCAAAAGATTACATGGGGATTAATGCTTTTATTCATCTCCAATAACAAACTAACATTAATATTTATTTCTCAAAACACAATTATTTATAAAGAATGTAATCACTCAATGGAGCACTTGCTCATTAAGTTTATAAACATGGAAAACTTTAGTTTTCAGATGCTTATAATTTGCTAATGCCCTTTTTGTGAACTTGGAGCAGAAGAGATTTTCTGTGTGCAAGATACTCATTTCTGGGGGGAGGAGTTCTGCTAACTTAATTCATTTGTTTTTCAGCATGTAAGAAAAGTGTGTGTGTATGTATGTGTACAGAATTCTTTAGAGCCACAAAGTTGATGGGCAGATTGAGATTAAAACCAATGTTCCAAAATTGGTGAAAAATAGAAAATTTTTAAAAAGAACAGGCATGGCAATTATTTTTATGTGATTCATTTTTTAAAATCATAGCTTTAATGAGCAATTCTTATACTGGTGAATTCAGAGGTCATCTGAAACTTTTTTCTCCATCCTCATTTCTGATTTTAAAGAATAAAGGAACTCATTAGCACAAAAAAAAAAAAAAAATGAGTTAGGTTTTCTCCCTGACCTTTATAAAGCTTTTCATCCAGATGAGATTTAATTAAGTTTACTATTGATATGGACATAGTAGAGGACAGGAAAGTTAAAGCCAGAGAACAGGCAATCTGGCTATATGTTTATTTTGACAACCTTTATCTAGCTGTGTGTGTGCATGTATACACCTCTTGGGCATGCCACAACCTACAAGGTATATTGGGAATAGCACTTGTGCTACCTGTCACCATAAAACTCAACAGATTTTCCATTCTTTGTATAATGGTGCTGTTGACATCCATTAACACGTAAACATTACTCAGAAGACAACATATTCTATCATTAACCCGCTTCCCTGATTCAGTGCTACAAGTTAGCTGGTTAGACACCTGGCAGGCTCTAAGTGGGAACAAGGAGAGTCCAAGGAAGGGCAGTAATGAGCATCCTGCCTGCAAGGGCACTGGGCTTGGAGAACCCCTGAGAGGTCTGCACTCGCTGCAGTGACCATGCTCTCCATTTCACTGACCCCATGAAGCCAGCAAAGGGGTGCTTCTCTGAACCCTGAGTGACAAACCCTTCATGGAGCCGCTCTGCAAGGTGACCCATACACCATCCCCTCGATGACTGTACTAGGCATCCACCTACTACAACCTCATTGTGCTATCTTCAAAATAAATGACTCATACGCCTGGAATTGAAGACACCACACACCCCAATTTTACCATAAAAATACCTCCCTCCATCTTGTGTTCTGTCTATAGCCATATCCTACATACCAGGCAGGGAGACTTTTCTGTGATTTCCAAAGTCTGATGCAAGCCTTCCTTTTCTATTTTTCAGGACTCAGGGTACAACACCCTCCTGCCTTCTCCACCATGAAGCTGGCAGGATGAAGTCAATGGAGATACACGATCACACAGTTAGATACAAACTCACAGCTACCAGTCTATGGGCTTATGCATATCATTGAGATAGAGATCTTTCTTGGGATCACTAACAAAGCCTTCTCCAACTAAAGCAGTTCTCAGACAGATTTAAATAATAATTTTCCAGACAAAATGGGTTCACTCTCAATACAGAGTTCAGTCATCCCAGGGCAGTAAGAAATCTAGTTAACTGATTTGCATTGCTAAAAATTACTATAAATTAAGTTAAAAATAAAGTTCAATCCACTGGATTCAGTTAAAAAAAATATATATTTAGGCAGAAGGTGTAGAAAGAGAGTAGTCTTATTTCAAACCCTTTATTCTCAAAGAGGTCACTAAGAAATGGGAGAGAATAGAAGAACATAGAAAGGGAAGGAAATAATGGGAGTCACCAAAGGGAAACTTCTGCTTGAAAATGGTCTCTTGGTTTCCCCTCCCAGTGGCCACTCAGGATGCCTTGCTTTGCCTCTCCTTGGGAAATGGAATCCAAGAGAAAAAGAAGCCCTGTGGTCTCCCTGCCACCATCTCCTTGAAAGAGCACCCACGTGTTGGAAAGGAAGAGTCTCTGGGGTCCCAGGTCAGCATACATCTGGCCACCACCTATCAAACGCTCATTCCCTCAGTATTGGGCAAAAGCTAGATAGTCTCAAAAAGATGCTATGAAGGTATTAACAGGTTAGCTTACGGCCGTATAAGCAATTGCAAGGCAAATAAAAACAACTCTTAGTGATAATATGTGCAACTGGCAGAGTGAGCGTTTGAGAAGCACCCGAGTGCTCTAGGAGGCCATCAGGAGCCTCTGAGAGAAGGGCCAGAGTTAAGATGGGAAGGCTAAAGTGGTATTTCCCATGTTGGCAAGATGGGGAGGGGAGGGTTAATGGTAAGGTGTGGTGACTTTCAGGTGAAGTGAATATATAAGCAAAGCCTAGGAAATCTGACAAATCTGTTATGCTCTAAATAGGTTTGAGGAGGAAGTGTCAGGAAATAAGACTGCTTAAGTAGAAAAGAGCTGCCTAATGAACAGCCTTGCTAAGACCTTGTAAGCACTGATATAAACAGAGAGGCAAAATGGCCAGGTTTTTGTTAGTAACATCATTTCTGGGAACTGAAAGCACTGAGCTAAAGGCAAGGAGATTATCTGGTACGAAGGTCCACGGTGGTAGTCCAGTAGCCAGGTGAGGGATGGTGAGCATCCATATGAAGACACATACCAAATAAGAAGAGGACACAAGAGATATCACTTAGGAGGTAAAATGACGAGAGTCTGAGGACTATTTAGATGCAGTAGTTCATGCAAAGAAAATAGTGAAATCTGGGCTAATTCAGGGGTATTTGGCACAAAGAGGAACTGGGTATACGGGAAGCCCATCACCCAAACATGTTAACTCTGAGGTGGTAGTGGAGATTAAAACCACACAAATCAATGGACAGGGCTGAAGTGCAGGACAAAGCTGAGGACCAGACAGCAAATTATGAAACGCCAAACACGCATGTAGAAGAAAAAGCCAGGAGGTGTTCTTAACCTTCTTAAATCACAGACCCTTGAAATTCTGATAAAAGTCATGAGCCTAAACACTCCCCCCCCCCTAAAAAAAAGCACATTTACAAACACAGAAAAGGCACTAAGTATCAAAGAAATTCCAGATCTTCTGAAGCTTATCTATTAACTCTTAGCATAAAGCAAGAAGAGAAGGGGGCTTAGGGAGGAGACAATTAAAAGAGAGAGCAAAAAAAATAATAAAAAAAATAAAACAGAGAGCAAAGAAACAGCAAGAGCTGCTAAGTATCTGAGACTCAGTGAGTGCAGACCACTCCTTCCACAACTGAATGTGAGATAACAGGCATGTGGACAGGGCTAGGTTCAAAGTAGAGTTTTGGTTTGCTATTGTTTTCTTATCGAAAATTTCAAATACATTCAAAGTAGAGAGTACATCTACTGAAGCCCCTTTACCTATGTCTGAACTTCAACAATTATCAATTCCTATCACTGCATCGCTAAACATTCAGTGTCTACCTCTAAAAGGATCACAATAAAAATACATAAACATGCTGGCCTTATCACATTTTCAAAAATTAACAGTAACTCCTTGAAAGTATCAAATATCCAGTTAGTGTTCAACTTCCTCTCATTGCCTCATATTTTTTTTTAAATTTTTATTTATTTATGATAGTCACAGAGAGAGAGAGAGAGGCAGAGAGACACAGGCAGAGGGAGAAGCAGGCTCCATGCACCGGGAGCCCGATGTGGGATTCGATCCCGGGTCTCCAGGATGGCGCCCTGGGCCAAAGGCAGGCGCCAAACCGCTGCGCCACCCAGGGATCCCCCTTGCCTCATATTTTTAATTGCGTTTTCAGTTTGTTTAAAGCAAGATCTAAATCAGGTCCATACACTATGACTGATAAGTCTTCTAGCGTCTTTTAACCTATAGGTTCCTCTACATGACTTTTCTTTTCTTTCCTTTTCCTCTCCTTGTTTCTTCCTTTCTACCTTCCTTCTTTCCTTCCTTCCTTTATTTTTCCCTTGGTCATTTATTCTGTAAAAGTTTGTTGTTGTTGTTTTCTGATTGTTTCCCAAAGTAATATTCAACATTCATCTGACTCCTCTGTATCTTATAAATTGGTACCTGGACATTACAAGTTGGATTAGATTCTGATTCAATATTTTGGCAAGAATACTTCCTACAGGGTATTGAGGTTCCCACCAGGAGATATATAAGTAAGATTTTTAAAAAGATGCAGCTAACCAATCAATATCCTATGGGAAAGAAGTCCATGAAAAAGGTGAGGGTGAAGAATGGGAAAAAGCATGCCTGAAAGACAGTGGACAGTGAAAGAAGAAACAGAAAAATATAAAAGCAACTGCATACCCTACTCATAAAGCATTGCACTGTGGGAACATTTCAAGCAGCCCCAAGCATCTCTCCATAGCGTTAGAGGTTAACAACTGGCACCCATCACAGTCATCCTAAATTAGGGTTCAAGAAGAAAGCTTCCAAAGAAAAGTTACTAAAAAGGAGCCTACCACATCACCCATGTAGGAAACTTCTGTCTTGTAACCACAGAGCCCATATAATCATGTCCCTCGACTTCACAAAATATTTAGCCTTGTAATAACATCGACGTAATTGCTCCAGTAATATGGTAATAAAGAGGAGATCCAAAGTTATATATACCCTTTTCATTAATTTTCACCATAATCTCACGTGACACTTTTTTAAAGGATCGAAACCTTCATTTGACAGAACGCTCTTCTTCAAAACACAAGCTCCATTAATGGATGCCCCCCAAGGGACACATTCATTCCACCAACATGCCCTGTTGAAAAACCTGTCTTACTGTCTGTGACTTTTCTCCTGTCCCTGCCTCAAAAGAACAAATGCTATTTCAACATCTATAGCAGGTATGTTCCAACTCACTGCATGTTCCCATGCACTATAATTACTCTGCCATTGCAAACAAATGCCAGGTCTAAAAACAATGCATGTTTTAATTTAGAGTGAAATAGTATCAGGTAAAAAAGGGCTCAGATAAATTAACAGGTTTTTCATCATAAAACTTTGTATCCTAAAAACATTCATGTGAAAACATGCCTTTTTTAAAAAGATTTTAATTTATTTATTTGAGAGAGAGAGAGAGCGAGAGCACACAAGCCAGAGAGGGAACAGGAGAAGCTGACTCCTCCCTGCTCAGGGACCCCCATGTGAGTCTCAATCCCAGGACCCTGAGATCATGCCCTAAGCTGAAGGCAGATGCTTAACTGACTAAGCCACCCAGGTGCCCCAAAACAAGCCTCGTTTTAATGCATTTATAAATGCACCAATGAGGTGATTTCCATGGACAAGTAAAAAGTCAAGAAATGTTTCCCATATGCCAGTCTGGAAACCAGTGACAGACCACCATGAAATGGTGGGAAATGTCTCTCCTGGGAGGTCTTTCCATACCCATGAGGTACTAATTCACCATCTTGCTGTTGTCCCATACTGGGTCACATGTAATATTACAACACAGGGACACCTGGGTGGCTCAGTGGTTGAGCGTCTGCCTTTGGCTCAGGGCATGATCCCGGACTCTCAGGATTGAGTCCTGCACTGGGCTTCCTGCATGGAGCCTGCTTCTCCCTTTGCCCCCGTGTCCCTGCCTCTCTCTGTGTGTCTCTCATTAATAAATAAAATCTTTAAAAAAAAAGTATTACAGAACAGGTCACATTACACACAACCATTAAACGACTACTGTATTCATACTAGGTGTTTACCCACTGAGGATACAACAGGTGAGAGGAATAAACTTGCTTGGAAGAGTACTCTTTACCTCCCTGCATAGGGGACCCTGTGATACCTGGGCACTTGATACAAACTGCTTGGCATTAACCCTGTGTTTGTTGAATGCTTGGATGAAGCACTTTCCTTGTGTTCTTTACAACAACCTTGTGAGGTGGACGGGAAGGACATACATCATATATTCCTTTTTACATAAGGAAATCAGGTTCAAACATAACGTGACCTTCTCACAGGTAGTAAGTAGGGCCCCTGAAACCAGTCCATTTTGAGTCTCACAGGTAGTAAGTAGGGCCCCTGAAACTAGTCCATTTTGAGTAGATGAAGGAGAGGACCAATGGACCAAGGTAGAAGAGCAGTCTTCCTCTGCCGAGACTCTGATGATGAGGCCCTGGGAGCTCTCTTCAGGACTCTCCTTGTTGAGAGGCAGAGCCATCTAGGGCCATACACATCAAACAAATGGGGGCGAAGGGCATTTTAGGAAGCTGTACTCCCTTTGTGTCCACCCCAAAGCAAGAATTTTTAATTGAAAGAATTTTCAACAACCAGCTCATTCTTAAGGCTGTGGTATACTCCTCATCACTATGGAAAATGCTGCTCATATACGGTTTACTCTTGATCACTATGGAAAATGCTGCTTATATACAGCCTCAACTTCAGGACTGGGCATTCTCACCTCCTGCCAGGCAGAACAGAAGATCTAGACACAGTGGAACCCAGTGCTCTTCAGGCTTTGCTTGGATTTCTGTGCTTGATGCTCCCATTTCAGGGACTCTAGGCTAGTGGGAACCCACCTTGCCCTGCCATCCCTTCGCAGCTCTAGAAAATGGGAGCTAGTTAAAGGGAAGTGATGGAATAATCGAGTACCAGGGACTCTTGTACTGTTCCTCCAGGTGTTGGAGGGAGGGATGTGGACCCCAGAGGAATAAATCACCAATACTTGTAATTAGCAGGGAGAATAATGTGAGGTGAAGAATTTTCCCAATGCCCCTTAAATAACACGAAGTATAAGCACACTTTCACAGGTACTGTGTTTATAAAGGAAATTTTGCTTTGAGGGCTCCAGGAGCCCACCACAGGGCACGAATGTTCATGACAACTGTTGCTGCCACTCTGAGAGACAAGGAAGGAAAGTTAACATGCAGTTTACAGACTTGTTAGCCAGTGGAATATTAAATCTGGCATCGAGTGGCAAACAGAATTTGGGATTTTAAAACCTGATAACTATTCACATCAGAACAGCTCCTGCACTCCTAGTTCCAAAACATTGAAAAGCAGGTTAGGTAAGATCTTACATTACATATAATAATCTCACCCAGAGCTCTTTATGCAGGGCATGAAACAGCCCACAGAAATGAAGTAAATTTGCACGTAAGGAGTAGAAATGCTAAGCATATGATTAAGGGATTTTGGACCTAAACCTCAGGGAAGATACTGCAAGCAGGGGAACTCCCTTCAAGAAAATGCACAGTAAAATGATTTAGGTGCTTTGTTCATGTTTTCACATTCACATTTCACATTTCAGTAACAGCATATTACTATCGTTATTGCTGACTTCAAACTGCAGGGCTTCACATGAAGTGAGAAAGAAAGAGAGAGAGAGAATGGAGTAAAGATAAAAGAAATTAAAACGCTGTACTTAGCATTAAATTATTTGAAATGTTGATGATCTCAATATTACATTCTGGATCACTGGCAACAACCATTCGGAGCACTGAGATCTCCGATCCACACACTAATGTAAACGGACACACTTTCACAGTCTTTTGACTCAGAACTTTTGTTCCTCATGTACACAAATATTTTTGTTCAGCACAGAATGTATCCAGGAAAACAGAGATAAAGATCAATGGTAGAAGAATAGGAACTTTTAATCTTAACAATCAAGTAAGTGGGTTAGGGCCCTGACAGTATGTCTAGATATAATCAAAATCATGACCTAGTAAACAAAAATAACTTTCTTCAATCATTCAGATCATGGAATCAGCACCATGGGATCAGCACCTGTCCCTAGAGGTTATGAGCCAAAGGAAGCGAGCATCACCATTTATGAGGATCAACTGGTGGTAGACACTTCACAGATGTCACATGTCACATAATCTTTATCACAACCCTCTGTTAAATATCTTATCTCTATTGTGAGGACAAGGAGATAGAAACACAGAGGGCCACACAATTTGACTATAGTGAATGCTAGTAGAGTGAAAACTTGCACTAAGTCTATCTGACCATAAGATCCTTCTCAACTCAGAGACTCTATGATTATGACAATTGTTATCATGATTAATGATTAATAATATGATTATTAACAATTGTTATTAATAAGTACCATTTGTGGAATATTTATTCTGTGTAAGGCTCTCAACAATGTGCATGCATTTTCACTTGTAATAACCACTAACATAAGAGATATTATTATCCCCATTTTACAGATAGACATAATGAGGTTAGAAGGTTGAATAGCCTGCAAGGTCATCGAAGAGTAGGGAAGACACTGAATCAAGTTCTATTTGAACTGAAAATCCATGGTGCACTCATCTGTAAGGCTAGTCCCACCAATGACCCCAGCATAACTATTAAAAGAGTGCAAGAGGTCTGCTGTGACATTCACTGACGTCTACTCCTAATATTACTAATGATTACTAACCCCTATTAACATGAATATCTGCTGGACATGAACCACCACTAACTAGGCCTAAACATTTCTTTTATTATTGTTAAATTTTTTGACATGCTTCTAAACCAAGTCAAAAAAGAAAATCATCATACCTTGGGTTTACAGCAGCTTTAAAAACACTAATCAATTTCCAATTAGCTCAGAACTGTTCATCTATTAGTATTACCAGGCAGTGTAAACACAATAGTTAAAATGTGTATGATGATGATGCCATCTATAAAATGGGGATGATGCCACTCATCTGAGGATTGTTGTGTGAGATTTAAATAAAGTCATAAATGTCCACAGCACTGGCACATAATAACCACACAGCATTGTTACTGCCCACTTATTTTAGAATTGGGTCATTTAGGTCAAGTAAGAATCAGAGAACTAAGAACCTGGTGAATGAATTCAAACTGGGTTGTAAGACACAAAAATACACACCAGGAATTAAAGCATCTGATATTGGGGGCAGAACTGATAGTGATTTCTAGATGAACCAGATGTTTTCCTTTTTTTTTTTTTCCTTAACAGAAAAAAAAAGAAAGAAAGAAAAAGAAAATACCTCTCAGTGTAGGAAAGGTTTAAAACAGAGCTGTGGGAATTAATTAATGAAGAAAGAGAAGTAAAAGATACAGCACAGTTAAATAGGGAATGAGGAGAAACATGGTAACTCACTAAAAATAACTCAATCACAAAACCAAGTGGAAGCTACGCCGAGGTAAAAATGTATATGTATCCTGGGAATGGAAGTTTCCACTAATGAAAAGATGAAGCTTTCTTTTATCAGAAAACTTAAAATTTTAAGGAGGTACCTCTCCCCTGGTGCCTCTCCAAAGGGAAGAAGTGGAATTTCAGTTTACCTGGGACACTGTGTCCAACAAAAAAATATCATATACAACATTTCAGTTCAAATTAGAGGGAGCACTTGGTAAGATGTTCCCCCCCTTTATTTTTCCCCCCTGTATTTTTGATGTATCTCTGGCACCAACATTCAAAAGGAAATAGAACATTTCTAGGACTTGATTTTCTTGGAAAATATAGAATCTGGCAGGTCTCTCAGCCAGGTCCCTTTAATCAGTAAAGGTCAATCAGGTCTCCTAATAATTTTTTTAACATGAATGCTTAATGCATTACTTAATACATGCTTTTAAGTGATATACACTTCATAAACTTTATAAAACACTCTTCTCTTTTTCTCTCTCCTTCCCCTCTTTATGATATACTTGATTTTCATATTTGATGAATGATATGATATACTTTGATTTAAAGTATCAGGGATGTTCTTCCAAACTTACTATTTTGGAATATGTTCATTCAACTTCTTAGTAAACTACTTTCAAAGAAGCTTTTAGGATCATCTGATTTCCTCAAGGCAAATATTTAGACAGGTTCCTCTGATGTTACAAAAAGAAAATTAGGAAATTGACATGTTTTCTGGTGCTATTCATCTTAAAGCAAGTCTTGGTAAAAAAATGCTAATTTTTACCAAAGCCATCAATATCTATTGTGGAGAAATCAGTTATCACTTCCTAACATCCTTGGTCAGCAACCATCTTAATATCCAGCTCAATGGCTCCTCAGTTTCATAAGGCTCAGCTCCAATCAGCACTAAAAAATAGAAGCAATGAATAAGTCTAATATTAAGCCTTGAGGGTTTGGTTTCTTTAGAGAAATTTGACATCAAGCTGAATTCTTATTTCATTTTAATTTTTGCTAAGTTAACAACCACAAAAACCTTAAGAAATCAATCATAAGGCTCAATTTTTATCCTCCCTTTTCATACCATCTTTATCTGGACCACCTTTCTAACTCCAAAACATAAGACAACGCCCAGAAATGTATGTTGAATGACTGAACTCAAATGATTGACAAATCTATGCATTGTTGGCCAATATCTATTTGAACTAAACCACACAATTTTTTACCAAAAAAAAAATGCAACCTCTAAACTTTTCTGGTATCTTATGAATGTGGTTGTGTTACCAAAAGGCTTCTATAGGGGAATTTTGATGGAGTGATTTAGAGCAAAGGCTTTGGAGTCAGAGAGCTCTGGGGTAGAATCTGGACTCTGTCACACAATAGATAGTATTACTGTCTTCAATGAACAGGTGAGGAAACCATGGCCTCAAGAGATAAACAGCCAACGAGTGGTTCAGCTGGAACTCAAACCTGAGTGATATGATTCCAGGAGCCCAACGATATGTCTTTAGTTTTCAAGGAAGCTTAGAAAGAATTCTCTGTAGTGATCTCCCAGTGAGACATCCTAGTTTTTAAGGAAACCATATTCATGGGCTCTCTATTAGTTGTAAAGAACTTTTTCAAGAACTATTCAAGAATGATCAGACACAGCCCCTACTCTCAAAGGCACACAATCTACAAAGGAGTCCAGTCTATCAGCAGTGTTTCCTAACAAGGGGGCCACCAATGGATTGCCAACATATCATCTCCTCTGTGCATCCCTCTACCCCAACCCCTCTGCCAGTCACCTCTGGCTTTGAGCAACCTTGTCTATTAACCCTAATATGCCTTGCGAAGATGATCATTTTCTATGTGTACTGTGAAGTAAAAACACACCAGGCAGTGCCACACTATGGCACTAGAGGGGCAGCCCAGTGGGAGGGACCATTCTGCTCTGTTGACACCAAGTCATCCAAGCTGACATGGAAGGAGAACCAAGGGACCTCTCTGGGTGACTGAGACAAGCTTCAAGACCCTCTTTGGCTCCCAGATTCCTGAAGGAGAAAATATAATTGGCAAATAAAAGTTTTCTTCTCAGAATGACATCTGCTCAGGACTCCCAGGGTAACACAGAATTTGGAACTGAGCTAAGCTCTATCCTCCTTCTTTAAGAATGAGGGAAGTTGATTTTTGAAAGCACGAAGAATGGGAGGTGAGGTCGTTGGCCTTTCTCCCCGCTGGGAAAAGTCCATAAAGTGGTGTTACAACTGCAGATTAAACGTTAGGTTCCTCTGTGTCACGCCCAAAGAGCACACAAACAACCCGACACCTCCAGCCATCCAGCCTGCCTTTACCCCACAGAGGCAGCTACCTTTACACCCAGGGTGTGACACCAGGGAAAAATAAAGGCCCTCAGGTAAGATAGGAACCAAACATACAGTTAAGATAGGGGGAAAAATAGGAGCAAGGGTAGGCCCAGGTGGAACTTCTTACTAGAGAAAGATTTCCTTATTCATTGTTTGCTTATTCATTGTTTGCTTGTGTTCCCTACACAAGAGCCTTGATTTTGTCTCAGGTCAATTTTCTGAGTTCATTTTGGAGTGGGCTTGAACCCAAGATCAACCCTTTTTAGTAGTCCTTCCAGGATAATTTTGTTTCCTGAAATGAATAGTTGTTGAAATATAGGGCAGGAAGGGAAAGAGGGAAGAAGGGAGATAGAAAGATTCCTTCCACAATGAGATTGAAACATTTTAGCATTTTAACCTTCTAAACAAAAAAATTTCAAGAGGAATTCCCCACCCCCTCCCAATACCTACTCCCACAGGATTTATCTTTGGTCAGGTCTCCTCTGTTCCACAAGGGACAGAAAAGGTTCCCAGCGGTCAAAGATTCCTCATGGCTGGCTTCTTCTTACCCTTCTCAACTCAAAGGTCAAGTCCTCAAAGGGACCTTCTCAAGTAGCCCCCCTGCTATCAATCTCAATCAGTCACTCAATCTCACTGCCTGTTTACTGACTTCACAGCACTTATCAGTGTCTGAAATTATTGCATACAGTTGTCTCTTCATTGGGTTATGGTTGCTGGCCCCTCTGAGAATAGATGCTCTGGGAGACTGGCTCTTCTGCCTTGTTCATGGCTGTATTCCTGGCACACAGACCAAGGCCTGCTTCTGTTAGGTGTTCAATGCATGAAGAAGGGAAGAGCTAGATGGCAACGAGAATGGAAGTCCCAGGAAAGGCAAAGACAAGGAAAAGGCAGTATTGTTCTAACAACTGGCCCACTCAGAGGGGAAAGAAGCAGTATGGCACTGACCAGATTGAGATTTTGGCCTTCGGGGAAGTGTGTGGCTAAGTCCTGGGCTCCTGGGGGTTGTGCAGAACTAGGTTCCAGGGCCGCTCTGTCTCAGACGTACACAAGTGGTGACTTCTTTGGACATTCCTAGTGGGCACTCAACTTGGCACACACTCCTTCTCCACCCCTCCCATGCACATACTTTCAAATGCTCCAGGCTGACCACTCCTAATTCAAGTGTCAGACTTCACCCCGTGCTCTCGGCCTGTATCCTTAAAAGCATCATAAAGAAAACAGGTGCCATGAAATGAGAACTACCCCATCTTCCCAGCAACAATGCCACCAACTCAGCTGCATCTACTCCACATCCTCTATCTTAAGTGGTTACGATACCAGAAGTGTTCCTTCTGCAAAGGCCACCCTCCCCACCTCTTCCTACCTCCCAGGGACTTCTCTCCTGCATTCACCCACATCACCAGCCCCTCTCTTTCCATTATGTCATTCTCATCTTTACGTTTTATTTTCTTCTCTTCCTAGCCCTCTTGGGCTTTGGTCTCTTCTCATGCTGCCATCCTTAGATTTGTATAATTCTTCTTATGGATAACTAGAGCCATTGGAAGCATCCATGTAGGCAAGTAGTATATTCAAAGCTGTACTTTATGAAGATTGGCATATAAGTAGTACCACGTATGCACTGCATATTTTAAATCAGACCTTTCTTGGGGCACCTGGGTAGCTAGGTGAGTTAAGTGTCTGCTTTCAGCTCAGGTCATGATCCCAGGGTCCTGAGACTGGGCCCCACATCAGGCCCCTTGTTCAGAGAGGAGCCTGCCTTTCCCTCTCCTTCTGCCTGCTTGTGCTGTCAAATAAATAAATGAAGCCTTTAAAAAACAAAAACAAAAAACAAAAACAGGCCTTTCTCAGTTTCTAGCCAAGAGGATATTGGGGAAGAAAAGTGTTCTGCATATTTAACCTTCTCTCTGCCAGTCCAGCAAAGAGCTCTGAGTAGCACTATTGGCAGCCCGAGCACAGGGAAAAGAATTTTCCATGGCCAAGGTATTGGCCCAGAGCAGGGAAAACTCTAGGGCATGGGTGACCACTATGTACACACTCCCCACTATCCCCCAGCCCCACAGAGGAAGAACTGTCAGATCAGCTAGGCTATGGCGCTGGAGGCCAAGAGATGGCCATGCACTGCTGCCTCAAGCTGCAGCAAACACACACCTGCCTAAAAAAAAAAACCAGAGTGAGGGGGAAATCAAGGGCCCTGAAAAAACTCACCCACCTATGGTTTGGTGACAGCCCGGAAAGGGTGCTACATATGGCTCCTCATTCTACAAACCTGAGACAACAAAAGCATTGTACCTCTCCAGTCTGACCCAGATATCACTGATCCCAAACTTTAGCGTCACAATTCTATCACTAAAGTGTTTTGTTTTAAAGATTTTGAGACTTGTCTTTTGATATCAAATTCAATAATAAAAAATAGCAAATTTGGGATTCCATGTTCTTTATCATTAAAACAGGAAAAGCAAAGCAGAGGAATTCGTAATAATCTTAAGGATTCTGCAAAATCTCTCATGTTCTCTAGTTCTTCAGCAAATATCTTAACTCACTGAAAGCCTATAAATTTTGCAAAGATGTGGTGCTGTATTTTTCCCTCTTCTTCACAGAGGCACCAGATCTCAAAAGAAGGAATGATGAATGGGTATAGTTATAAATATTCCAATGATAATGAGAACCAAAGATGAACTGTAGAAAAATCTGGTATTTGGGGGTTAGAGCTCCTGGTGCGTGCTTAATCTAACAGGTCCTGACCTCATATAAATTCCAGAGCTGTTTTATCCCATAAGAAAAACAAAGCCAAAAGTACTCATAAAGTACTGTAAATTCAGATTTCATCAAATATTATTTAATCAAAAAACCACGTTTTCCAAAACATAGGTAACAGACTGCTAATTGAGATATACATTATATGCATGGACATGTTAAGCATTTTAACAGGATGGCTGGTTGTCAGTTTATTGGTAGCGGGGAAAAGAGAAACGTCAAAGTCCTACAAACAGTAAAATGTGTTAGGTTTGAACAGCAAATCCTCTCATGTGAGGAGGGGCCCAGAGTGGAAAACATTCAGGGGGACATGAGGCAGGGTTGATTGGTAAGTTTGTTACCTGTACCAATAAGTACCCAAGATCACAGATTATACATGGATGCTGCCTAGCACTGCCTGATTTAGGGGAGAAAAAAAATCATCAGTTAAATTTAAATTTCAGATAAACAACAGATAATTTTTAAGATAAGGATGTCCTGAAGTATATTATGTGGGATATGCTAAAAAAATTATTCATATTTTTGGAATGCTATATTTTATCTGGCACACCTAATGCTACCTGGTGGTTTGATAAGGTGCTGGAACATTTCAACTGAATATTAGAACAGCAGATCCCTCTAAGTCCGTTGGGTTGCCCTCAGACCAAAACCCAGTAATTCTTTCATGCCAGATGGCACTAAATGTGACTAAGCAGACACCTCAAGACAACATCCACAGTGTCCATGGAAACACACTCAAAAACTGTCTGACTGCTTTCCTAAATTAATTTAGAATCATACAATCACAGAATTTTAGAATTAGAGACTTGCATAGATTCCTTTTTAAAAAGAAAAAGAAAAAATTATGTCATTCCCTAGCACAAATAACTTTCCTACAACCAGTAACCAACATGGGAGTTAAGTGACGTGGGCACCACATTTAACCACAGGAGAGCCAAGAAGATGCCAGTGCCTCTCCAGGCCCAAAATTTATTTATTTTTCCAATGCTGGCAATGTCAGGGCCCTTTTCACAAGTGGTGATATAAATAGAAGAGAACTAGACTATGAGCTCCTTGAGGACCAGCTGAGTATTGAATTCATCTGTGTAACCTAAGTGTTTGGCACTTTGGTGGGCACTCAATGAATATTTGATGAATTAATGGATGACTGTGTGCATAGTCTTGAGTCACTGAGACCATATGTGTTGGTTGGGAGAGAATGTGAAATGGGGAAAAGCAAAGCGGAGGGGAAATCTGATAACAGGATACTGGAGAATGCAGGATGACCACAGCCACTGCTGCTCTCAGGCCATCTTCTAACTGGATCCTCTTGTTTGTCCTATTCCTCAGTAATGATGCAAAGATGTCAAAGATGTCATCATCCCCTATATTTGGGTCCTCAGGAAAGCAACCCGATCGTAGCCCTGGGTCAGCTCAGACCCAGCTGCTTGCCCTCTCTAGGACCATTCATTGTATCCACCAGGGACACAGGCACAGAGAGGAGCCCCATAGGCTCTCACTAATGTCTGTGACTCAAGGTAAAAGGAGTTAGTTCCAGAATATAAAAGGAAATCAGAACATTCAAAATTAGTAAATATTTGCTTAGATAAGTATAAAACATTATTTTAAGTCAACAATCAAATGCAAATCAATGCTCACCTTATTAAGGTCGCATGTAATGTGGAATATGGGTACATTTTATTAATTCTTATGAAATGTTAAGTATGACCAGCCTTGACCAGATATTCCTTCCTCTTTCCATCTAAAGCTGTCCTAATGTAAATTACCAGGCAGACCACCACTCACAACATTCAGAAAAAGAATGATTTCTTCTCATCCCTCCTTGCTTCCTCTCTTCTTCCTCCTCAAAACTGTTCATTATTGTAATGCCCTGACTTTAAATGCTTCTTCATGCAGCAATTTGTTTACCTGTGAAGTCTTACACAGTCTCCCGCACAATGATGTATGTACCTTATGAAACAGCTAAAGAATTCAGTGTAGGTTTGCTGGAAAAAGTTCCTACGGCTGAAGAATGGAAAGAGAGACAAATACTAAAAATGGCATTTGCAGAGCGCTCACCACATGTAGGGCACTGTGCTCAGTCAGGGGGATATTAACACCTCATAATATCCACCAAAGTGGGGTCTATTTTCACCCTCACTTTACATACAAGGAAATGAGGCTCAGAGAGGTTAAGTATCATTCCTGAGGCCACACAGCTGAACCAAGATTTAAACCTGGACAACATGATCCTGTTTTAGGTAAGTGGTTGACTGTTGCAGCCCTATAGTCAACTGGACAAAGGGTCACTGCCCAAGAGTGGTTAGAACCTATAAAAATGTTAGTGAGGCCATGCCCCAAATGAGCTAAGGCTGAGGGAAAGGGCATGGGAGGAGAAGAAAGACAATCAAACAGATTTTTCTAAGCTGGGATGATCAAAAAGATGGAAAGGCAAGATATACTCTCCTCAAACTAAAGGCAGAGCTACTGAGACTATATTTTAGAGCTGGTCACTATATTAAGAAGTGGAGCTTCCTATTGCCAGGAGCTGGAGGGACACATCAAATTCATTCATTTCAACCACTTCATTTAACAGATGGGCAGCCAAAGCCAAGAAAAGTTAAATAACTTGTCCAAGATCACCCAGCTGAAGAGTATTCCACCAAGGCATCCAGACTCTACTTCAGGGCTCCTTTCCCCCCAGCTCCCTCCCTGGGCCTCCTGGTAATAAGTAAAAAAATAAAAATAAAAATAAATTTTAAAAAGGCAATCCAGGAACATAAGGAGAACCTGATCTTAAAGCCTCTCTGAGAAATCTTTGGGGAGCCACAAAGACTTAAGAGAAGTCACTGCAAAGGAAGGGAAGACCGGTCCGAGTTTTTTGGGTTTTTTTATAAATGGGGTAGATACAGGAAACCAAACCAGTAGACAGGTTCCATCTAAGCTAAAAATGGGCTTAGTAGATTTTTATATGCACTAGGTACTAACAAGAATTCAGTAGAAACACGTCAAGTTAACTTTGTATCTTGCTTTTTACAGTCTTTGGTAAGCATAAAAAGTCTGGTCCACTTAAAGGATCAAGACTTAGGGTATATGATGTTTTCACACTTAGAGATCAAAATGGTAAAGTAAAAGGAAATTAGCTCAAACATTACCTTCTTAGGACACCTTCGGCAGCCCCACTGCAGACCTGGAAACCCCACCTACTCCACTGCCACAGGTCTGTACACTGGTGCTGCTATGGCGAAGGTGACAGCTTCCTGTGATTCATTCACCTGGCTGGACTCCCTAAGTAGACCATGAGCTGATAAATATACAGCCCCTGAATGTTGGAGGATCTTAATTAGTGTTGGCTGAATGAATGAATTCACGCTTCTGTCTAAACGTTCATTATCTATTGAGTACCTGCAAGGTGCCAGGCATTGTGCTAGAGCACCAGTGCACCTCGCTTTTAACAAGACAGAGGGATCCCTGCCCTCAGGGGGACATTAAGAGTCTTCTGACAGGGACAAGCATAAAGCAAATAATCATACAAATAATTATCAGCATTACAGAAGGAAAGTGCCAGATGCTACTCAAGGGGGCATTTAGGGAGGAAATGACAGGTAAGCCAAGAATCAAGATAGGGATTGATGAATTAAAAGACGGGGAAGAACGTCTTCCAGAACAACCTAAGTGAAATCTCCAACTCAGGAAGAAGTAGTGTGCACTGAGAGAAAGGAAAGCAGCCCTGTGGGGCTGGATTACAAGACAGAGCAGAGTGAGCCTCCACAAGGTGCGGGGGCTGAGCATGAGAGGTGGGCAGGTCTCTGAAGATGCCTGCCCAGAGAGCAAAGGGATGTGTTACCGGAGGGTTGACAGCAGAGAAGCAACATGATCAGACAGGCTTTCTAAAAGACCACTCTGGCTGTGTGTGTAGAATAAATTAGAGGGGGAAACTAAAAGGACACCAATTTGGCGGCTCCTGCAGTAATCCTGGCAAGTTTTAAATGAACAGACAAGCAGGTAAGAGCACTGTTCTGAGGAGTCACCACTAGGTCACCATAACCCAAGAGCTCATTTATGCTTAGGTGACAATTTCAGGAAGATCTTCATCACACGGGGCCACATTTCTCTTTGGCTCTGCCCTTGGTCTCTGTCCTTTCCAACACATTATCTTGATGGGCAAGAGGCCAGGAGGGAAACCGGCCAAACCACTAGTACGTAAATCTGGGAGGGATGGCCAGTACCAAAAAGTCCATTGAACCACTCCTAGACTCTCTTGTAGGCTTGGGAAAGAGAAGGCTGATAAAGATGACAACTGAACAATCTCGTTCTCACGGAACCCCCAGGCCCATAGGGAAGTCTGGACACACACAACACACGTTAATATGAGGCCGGCCAAGATAAGGGCTGTAACGGTGCTACAATGTTGTATGGGCGTGCATGAACAAGAGATATTAATTTTGGCAGGGAAGTAGGGCAACTTTCTTTCAAAATTGGCCTCTGACCTCAGCCTTTCAGACTGAGTAACACTTTAAGGGGTAGAGGAGGGGAGGGAGGGAGCATACCTGGGAGGAGCAAGAGTCTGAGCAGAGGAAGAGTGAAGAGGAATGAGTCTACTGGAGCCCAGGGGCAAGGCAGGCCTCAATCCAACTGGTAAAAGATCAGGATTAGCATGAGCTGGCCCATTTACAATGCCCATGCACACCTACTGTCTCACTTCATCTCACATTCACACTGAGGTCAGGAAGACTAATCTTGATTGACAACAAAGCACAGGGACGCTCCCCCATACCCCACCACCTGGGATGGAGCCAGCAGACCTCACACCCAAGTGATCAGGCCCCATTCCTGAGCCTTGCTGCGCTCTTCCCCAGTGAAACTAAACAAAGCCAAGAGCATGCCATTTCACAGAAAGAAAAACTAAGGCCACTTTTTAGGTTTAAAAAGCTTTCTGTAAGGGCACGATGACCATAAATGTAACACACACTGACAAATACGATATTTCAGCTAATACAAGCTTCATTAAGATACAATTAGAAAATATAGTCAGGAATGGCCCTTCTGTGCCCTGGAAGTCAGACAGCTCACAGTGTGAGTTCCAAAACTTCCACTTACTAGCTCTATGGCCATGGACTGGAAATTATTTCACTCCCAAGTGAAGTTTTCCCATACGCAGAAATCGGGAGTCATAAGCCCACCCTACCAAGACTGTTGAAAAGACCAAATGAGTGCAGGGAATCATCCTGGCACAAACCTGGCACATTCTGTTAATGTTGGTCTTTATTAACTCTCATTATAGCTCTCTGCCAAGGTCAGAACACATGTGAGACATCCCACTCAACTGCACGTTCCACATTTTATGAGATAGTGAAAATTCACAGAATGGGAAGGGTGATCAGGAGAGAAGTTTCGAGAAAGCACTAGTCTTGCAAGTACAGACAACCTAAAAGCCTGAGTTCTTGCCCCAGTTTTGTCACTAACCAGCTCTGTGATCTCAGGCATGTCACAACTTATTTGTGACTCAGATCCTACCTGTAAAGTGATGACGGCTGAGATATGAATTCTAAATGACTCCTAAAGTCCCATTCAGCTCTAAAGCTCCTTCAGTTTTATGAATCCTGCTTTATGAGGACCTTTTAGAAGTTAAAGTCATTTTCCAAAAGAAGAGATGATTAAAAAGCTCCATGAGACAGAACATGAGAGACTCCTAACTCTGGGAAATGAACAAGGGGTGGTAGAAAGGGAGGTGGGTGGGGGGTGAAGGTGACTGGGTGACGGGCACTGAAGGGGGCACTTGATGGGATGAGCACTGGGTGTTATTCTATATGTTGGTAAATTGAACACCAATAAAAAAAAATTAAAAAAATAAAACCAGGAAAAAAAAAGCCCCATGATATGGTTTTAAAAATAATTAAAAGCAGTCACATAAAAGAAGAAAAGAAGGACCAATAGGAGAAAAGCTCAAAAGGGAAGCAACTTTTGACTCAGGCTAAGGAAAAAAGAACTCTGCAACAATAAAAACTATTCAATAATGGACACTCCCAGCACCTTGCCCAAAGTGGCACATAATAAACTCAAGAAATGATGGATGGATAGATGGATGGATGGATGGATGGATGGATGGGCGGGTGGGGAGGAAGGAAGGGAAGAGGGAGCGGAGCTGGCTCAGGAGGGAGTGAACTTCCCCATGCTGGGCGTGTTCAGGTATCAGCTAGATGATCAACTGTAAGGGGCACTGAAGAACGGACTTCCATTCCATGTAGAAGGTTCCACTACAGGTCTATGTGATATTTATTTCCTCATTTCTTTCCCACTAACTCATACATATTTGATGTACGTATATTTTTATCAGATTAATTTTCCTGAAGGACAGTTCTGTTGAGGTCACTCTCCTACTCAGAAAAATCCAATGGCTCTCCCATTGTCTATTGAGTTAAGTCCACAATCCTGACATTTATTTGAGATTTTATTGCAGCTCTACCTTAAGGACTTTTATACATTTTTCAAATCCCAATTCAGCTATGTCCTCCATCAAGAAAATGAACACTCTTCACCCTCTCCCCTACAATTTACCTGAACGATGTCTACTGTTGTATATTATTGCACACAATTATAATGCATTTGGTGACTGTCCTTCTCTTCCATGAGACTGTGAAGTCCCTGAATGAGAGAGGAATCTTTATCTCTGTGCCTTCAACAAGTAGTAGAATACTTAACTTTCAGTAGTCATTCTATAACAATAGAAATTATTTATCGTAAACCAGGCATTCTGCTAAATTCTTGATATGTAATACCTGCTCGGATCTTCAGAACAACTCTGTTGTCCCCAGTAAATACCTAAGGAACTGGAGGTAAGGGATGACAAATCATCTGCACAAGACACAAAGCCAGTCGGTGTTAGGGGTTAGATTCAAACCTAGCACTGCATGCTTCAAAGTTCTGGACAGGAATCATTCCACATGTTGCTTTCCTCCAGCAAGGCCATCTGTGACAGCTAAAACATGTTATTCATTCACTCATTCAACACGGCATTTACTGAGCCATTAGGGGACAGGTTCTGGATGGAGAGTTCCTGCTCTCAAGAAGCTTACGACTGAATGTGTGACAGAGAAAAAACAACAATTATTGCATAGTGCAATAATGCTACCAGAGAGGTATATATAGGAAGAAAAACATTTCAACCAAATTGGGGAGACAGGAAATATTAATTATAGCAATGACTTCTAATTATTGAGCACCTACTGCATGCTAAACAATGTACTGAAAATCATATCACAAGCTTTGACAAATACATAAACTGCAGCCAGGCAAGCTATAGCGTGGTTAGTGGTTGACACAACAGCTTCTGGAGGCCAAGTGCCATCGTTCTAGTCTTGGTACTGCTGTTTTCTAGTTTCTAGTTGTGTGCCATCCATACCTCAGATCCTCCATCTCTAAAATCAGAACAGTTCCTAGTCATAGGGATGTTGTAATGACTAAGCCTATGCAAGGCACTGAAAATGCTCCCTGAGACTGCATAAAGTTTACTTATTGAGTAACTTGACCCAGAACACACCAAGTATCTGATTCCAGTATCCATTTGTACAAAGCCTTCCTCAGGAATCTACCTGCACCAAGATGATGCTAGTGCTAAGCTTTGATGGCAAATGTAGGTATAAGGGCAGGGAGGGAGGACGCCTGAGTGGCTCAGTGGTTGAGCACCTCCCTTTGGCCCAGGGCGTGATCCTGAAGTCCTGGGATCAAGTCCCATATTGGGCTCCCCGCATGGAGCCTGCTTCTGTCTCTGCCTGTGTCTGTGTCTGTGTCTCTGTCTCTCTCTCTCTCTGTCTCTCATGAATAAATAAGATATTAAAGAAAAAAGAGCAGGGAAGGTATGACTGGCTATAGAAATGGCCAATATTCCACACTGCCCTGCTACTGCAATACTGCTCATTCTTTTCTCTGCCTGATATTCTTTCTCCAGGAGTCCTGACGCAGTGAAATCCTATCCATCAGCCAACAAAGCCATCCCATTAGACCTCTTCCACAAATGTGACTCTGATCTCCCTCTCAGACACTTGGCTAATGCCTCTTGGGTCAGGGTCAATCTTGTGTATACAGTTGGTATTTATATACACTTTCACCCATACAACCTGGCATACACATACATGCATATGACCAAGAATCCATGGGGCTTCTAGAATGCCTCACATTCTCAGGGCAGGTACTTTACAAAGCACCACAAGACAATGATCATCAGCTCAAGTTCAGAAATATTTGCTATGCTAATTACCAATCCAAAGCTAAAATTAGAAAAATCCCCAAACTGCAGACAGCTCTACTGTAAACAATATTTCCTATTCATCCTAACTCATCATCCTGAATTTCTCACTAATGGGGGAGGTAAACTATGATTTATTATTTAAAACTGCAACTCCATCTAAGGACTTTAAAAACAGACAGGAGAATGTGAGACAAAAGAAACCTCTACCCTCCCTAATACATATTTATCTGAAACTGTCATATTTACTTTCTTGGCTTCGTTATAAGCTGGAGTGGAAGAAAGTGAGAAGTACTTTTACATTAAAAATTATCTGAAGCATAGGGGTACTTGGGTGGCTCAGTAGGTTAAGTGTCCCACTCTTGATTTCGGCTCATGTCATGATCTCTGGGTTATGAGATTGAGCCCTAGAGTCAGACTCCTGCTCAGCAGGGAGTCTGCTGGAGATTTTCTCTACCTCTTCTCCTCCCCACACTTGCTCACACTCTCTCTCTCTTTCTTTAAAGTAAATAAATAAATCTTTTAAAATTTCAAATTAAATTAAAAGTATCAGAAGCATAATAAAAACTTTCTAACATTGGCTTATGTCAAATATTGTTTTATTTTAAAAACTAAAGGAATTTTATTTTTTTCATGGCCAACTTTTGATGAAGTATGCAACCAAACCAAAGTGTGATAGCAGATCTCAAGGAAAATTCACCAAAAAACTCACCCCAATTATAGAAGGGGTTGGGCAGATTTGTGGTCATAATGTGGGCAAAATTAATAGAAAAGAAGCAGAAAGATCAAAAGATCCAAACATTAAATAATTATCTCTCTTCCAAAGGATTACTTTGGCCTCTGAGCACTGATTAATCTTTACTAAGGTCTCTTTATTAAAAAAAAAAAAATTCAAATCATGAGAGGCATGTTGCTGGCTCAGTCATTACAGCATATGACTCTGGATCTTGGGGTTGTAGGCTCAAGCCCCACATTGAGCACAGAGATTACTTACAAATAAAATGTAAAAAAAAAAAAAAAAAAAAAAATCATTGGCTTAAAAATACCTAGAAAATTAGAACTGAAAGAAAATTATTATTTTTTGGCTTTGGGGGTTAAGGGATTTACTTATTTTTAGCAACTGAAGCAACAAGAGGGATTGAAGTACATTTGTAAGCCAAATGGTACATTTAGGGGGCTTCTCCAAAAGCAGAAAGATAAGGGATCAAGTATTGGCCAAGGTTAAAAAGAAAGAAGGACTAACAGGGAGGCAAGCCTATCAAACTAAGTCATTTTTTTCCTCGTAACAGTCTAAAATTAGATCTCTTAGCAATGCTTACTTTCTTAAGGTAAAAATGATATAATATCAGAAACCTCCCTTTTAAACACCCCTGAAGTATTTTGGTTCCCCAAGTACTGACAGCTAACTTCAGAGCTAACCAGAACTAGAGATTTTAAGTCTAATAAAATGTCACAGCCAACCTAGTGAAATCTCAACTTTTATTTGAAGTATCCAATCCGTAAACCCAAAGCTATATGGACGACCACCTCACAAGTAATTTTAGGATACAAAAAATGCCTCCGCTTTCATCCTCCCAAGATACATTAGTAAAATAAATGGAATCAGCATTTTTTTTTCTTCTTTCACAGCCTAAATCTTGGCTCTCAGAGAGTAGTAGGATATTTTGAAAATTTCCTTCACTTAGGGATCTCTGATGCTCAGAGTGGTACAACAGCAGACTCAGGATCTGAACCGTAATTCCAAGTTCTACTCTAACATGAAGGAGTAAAAGATGACCCCCAAGATCTCTGCTCTTCATCTCCACTGCACTTAGAGCAGCACCAGAGTGGTCCTATTAAAACTAAGTCAGATCATCAGGGCCTAGATGGCTCAGTTGGTTAAGCGCCTGCCTTCGGCTCAGGTCCCAATTCCAGACTCTTGGGATGGAGCCCTACATCAGGCTCCCTGCTCAGCAGGGAGTCTGCTTTTCCCCCTGGCCATCACCCTGCTTGTGCGCACACACTGGCTCTCTCTCTCTGTCAAATAAATAAACAAAATCTTTAAAAGGGGGATGGGGGAGACTAAGTCAGTTCTTGGCATCCCTCTCCTCAGAACTCCCTTCACCCTCCCGTCAGAGTAAAAACCAAAGCCCTGCGATGGCCTTCAGGCCACTAAAGACTGACCCCTGAGCCCTCACCTCTTGATTTTCCCTTTGCTAGCCAACTCCAGCCACACTAGCCTCTCTGCTTTGGTTGCTCTCTGCCTAAAATGTTCTTTCTCCAAATATCTGCATGACTGGCACCTTCAAATACCTGAATAAACCTTTCCCTCCCAACTAGATTTGTTTAAAATTTCATGTCCTTTAAATTCCATTATTTTTCTTTCTCCATGGTACTCATCAATTTCCAACAAACGACATAATTAATGTATTTACTGTGCTTCTTGCTTATTGTCTTGTTTCCTCCAGCTAGCACAAACACTCCTTGAGGGCAAGGATTTGCCTGTGTTGTTAACTGATGCATCTCATGTGTTCGGTATGTAGCAGATGTTCAGCAAATACTTGTAGGATGAATAAATAAGATCTTTTATTGCTATAACTTCTTACAATTCCATGAAGTATCCAGTACTTCCTGCTTGGTAAACTGATAACTGGTTATCTCCCCACAGATACCAACCCAAGAAAATGATTTACTGAAGTTCAAAAATTTTTCATGAATTGCTACCATTTATTGAGAATTTACTGTGTGCCAGGTACCATGCTTTATGTGTTTTCTCATTTAATCATCACCAAAAGCCAGTTAGAAAGACATTACATTCCTCCTTAATTTTTTAAGGAGTCTTAGGAAATGTAGGCTCAGACAGGATAAGTAAATAACCCAAGACTATACTGCGACTTATGAGTGCCCGTGCTGGACTGTCTGCATCTTTAGGGCCATCTGACGTCCCATTCTGCCCCCTTCATCATGAAACTGGTTCAACTTATCACTAGCACAGACAACAGAGACCCCGTGGATGTGTCATGGAAAAACACCAGTGTGCAGTTAATTTCACAGAGAAAACCTGGGCTTAAAAAAAAAAAAAAAAAAGGCAACAAAATTTTGTGAAAGAAGCTGTACTTTTATAATAAAACATATGGTCTTTCTTATAAAATCATTCTGATATGGCTATAACCAAACCAATAACAACAGAACTTGAAAGGGAAAAGGCATGATTCAACTCAACATTGGTCTCCCTAAAGACCTGCTGTGTGGACAGGATATCCCCTGATATCCCCTTCAGTGAGCCTCAGTCCACTGGCATGATGCCACACCCCAGGCCTTACATACTGCCTGCAGATTTTAAGACTGAGAAAAATCTGAAAAAAAATAATGAATATACAGAAGAAAGGCACGCTGTAAATTCAGTTATCTCCTGATCACAATTTCTGAGATTGGTAGGAGTATTTTGGGAGCCATGACACAAGCCCAACAGAAGAAAACCTAAGTCAACTCAGACAGCTGAGTTCAGCCGTTCCCAGAGAGTGATAGAAAAAGGTTAATTCTATCAAAGGCTCTTTTCTACAAATCATCTCACTAGTAGACCAAAGTCTTAGTTGACGCCAACCCACACGGAGACAAGGCCCCTGAGGAAAAAGTTTCTGGAAGGGTTAGCTCCTCTTGGAGCAGATGGGGCAACAGTCTACAACAGCCACCGGCTTCTATGACTCAGAATAGGCTGTGTGGTTTGGCAAGGCTGGGATGCCCATCCTAAGGCTCCCGTCACCACCACAGACACTTGGGGGGTGGGGGGAGAAGACCAACCGAGGGCTCCCCCGAATCCCACATACAGGGCATGATGATGTTATGTCCCCAATCACCTGGCATATTCCAACACAGTTCATCAGATCTTCTTTTTTTTTTTTTAGATCTTCTTATTCATATTCGTCTGGTGGTTTCTCAACCACACACTGCTTCTTCCACCCTTCTGAGGTGGGAGGTGGCAGCTTCAATGAACTGTGGACAGAGCTAAAACGAGAGTCAGCATGTTGGCGTTGCCTCATTCAGATGAAATATCTGAGACTGAAAAGTATCACATGGATAACTGAAGTTTTTTCTTTCACTTGATAATTCTAAATTGTGAGTTCAATATCTAAAATTAGATTACACATAAATGCCAAGAATTCCTTGTGATAATTGTTAAAAAAAAAAAAAAAAAAACAAATTTAAAATCCCTGCTTAAACGGTTTTAATCAAGACAGCAATCTAAAGTCTTAATTTTCAGGTCTATTATCTGCAGAAATTTTTACTTTATTAGTAAGGTAAAACAAGCAGGCAGTCCCTAGGAAAAAATGTTTAATTAAAGCCTTCGCAAGGATTCCATAGCCACTCTGAGAGCTGTCTTGACGCATGGATGCCTTTGGGGGAGGGGTGTACCTAGACTCTAACTGTACTTGGAAAATAGCATTGTCGCTATGGAAGCAGCTCTAAATTTTGACTGTTCTTCCTTATGCTAGCAAAGGCCATATTCTTCATATACAGCTTTCCTTTTCACTGGAAAGGGCTTTGACAGTAATCTACCTAATAATATATAGCATGCCCTGTCTCGCCTAGGTATACCCCTCTGTCTTGCTGTCAAGCACCATGCTTTCAGCTAAGCCCCAAACATAGACGTAGAGATCAACAGGAATACCAGACTTCACCCCCCACCCAAAAAAAAGAAAAGAAAAAAGGTGACTTTCATTCATTCAACCATTTGTTCCTTGAAGGAATCACAGATTAGGCCCACTTAGGTTCTTGTCACAAGTTAATTTAGCCTAATTCCAATCTCTCTTTTTTGGACCCTTCACTGACAACTTGTCAATCACTATTAAGTATGACCAAGTTTTGTTTTAAAATAAATGCTTCGGAAATTTTACATTTAACATTACAGGCTTTTGGAGTGGTCACCTTTAGAAACCAGTACTTCTTCCAGTATCATGGTGAAGGAGGCTGCTCCAATGTTTGAGATTCCTCTTTCTCAGCTGCCTCCATTTCAATGGCTCAGAGACAGTAAATTGTCCTTCTCTGAAGATGTATTTGATTCTGGGAAGCACTGGACAGACCTTCAGAGCCCAAGCTTGCCAAATAATGTAGGTAATCATGTTGAGTAATACTGTTTTTCATAAAAATGAGGTGTGACCATTAAAGTAATAAAACTGGTTTTCTTATGAGGATCATAACTCGATTCTAAAAGCAAATTCAAAGAAAAGTTCAAAAAGTGTTTGATGATGTATATTCTTGGTTTTTGGGTTTTTTTTAAGCAATGGCAAGATCTTTAACATTAGTACGAAATGAACCAAAGCTATTCTGAAGTTTCTCCCAGTTTAGAGACACATATGAGTATACACAATAAATGATATTAATAATTTCTGCCAACTGCCTAATTTAACATTTTGATTAATTTTCATGAAATCTTATTCTTTTCCCATCATCATTCTCATAAATTTCAATCATTCACTGTGATAGCCAAAAATATTAAAATATGATTCCCTCAAGAAGCAAATGATCAAATGCACAAAAGAAAAGTCTTATTTATTTAGCATCTTAGAGTTAAAGTAGCTTTCGAGAGCATTCATCCCAAAGATATTTGTTGAGCAAATACTAGTAAAGAGAGAGAGATGTTCAGCTTGCCAAGAATAACCATCTAGATCTCCTGTGAATAAATCATCTCTTTAGGAAGATGATTTGGTGGCTGTGAAGATGGAGTTTATCCTTAGCAATCTTTTTTGGCCTGGGACCATTATTTTACATTACCCAAGTTGAATCCAGTAAGTGGAAGGGAGCAGGGCTTCCTATTATATTCCTGAGGAGAAGACTTAGAAAATATCTTCTTTCTCTATGTTTGATACTGAGCAAAAGGTTCCCCGGCCATGGTGGAATCACTACTTCTAATCCTGGGACAGTGCAGGTGGCCATCAGTATTAAAACCTCCATCTCAAGTCAATTCATCTTCTTGAAATAATCAGTGCTCCAGGAAAAAGACGAACTCCAAAGCTCCTATTTGCAGATTCAAGTCAATTAGCAATGAGTAGGCATTACAGTCTTCTACATGCCTGGAAGTGGGACGTTGCTCTAACAAACCCTTATAAGTACACATGGTGGCTTTCTCATTTTACTTACCTTTGCCCCATGAAGCCTCTGATACCTTCTCTTCTACTTCATTTTTACAAGGCTTTTCAAAATCTACTAAATTCATTTCATGAGTCATTAATGGGTTACCTCCCACAGTTCGCAAAACACTGGCCTACACCAGATGTTTTTGACAGCGTGGCCCACAGTCCACGTCCATCAGAATAGAACATGCAAAAAAAAAAAAGCAAATTCCTGGGCTCCATCCCAGACATTCTACAACAGATGATCTGTTGGTAAAGTCCAGGAATTGTCATTTCAGTGAGCTTCCGACGTCATTCTGATGTGCACTGAAGTCTGAAAACTTGTCTAGACCATTACCCAGCCGTAAGTCATAAGGAAAATAGGTCCAAAGAGGCTACATGGTTTTTCAAGGTCATATTTCTAATTAGTACCAAAGTCAACAGCAAGGTTCGTGTCTCCTGTATTCCTGGAGAGTGTTCTTTAATTACACTGAGAGCATCATTCATGACCATCTCTGATCTATATCCCCCAAGTTTACTCAATGGTCATACCCACATCTCCAATGCCTAGAACAGTGCCATGTCTGGGTGAGGGGTTAGGAAGAACCACAAAAATGTAGGTCTTATCATTTCAAAAATTAATGTTCCAAGAAGAAAGGAGTACAAAATCATACATATGGCCAACCCAACAACCAGCACACTGTTTAATAAGCATTGATCTTCCTCAAATGTACCTCTGACCTAACAAAACAAACCATCTGAAAGATTGAAAAATGAACTAGTGGAGGCAAAGGTGCTTTGCTTTCCCTTTATAAAGGTAAGAAGAAGGGATCCCTGGGTGGCGCAGCGGTTTGGCGCCTGCCTTTGGCCCAGGGCGCGATCCTGGAGACCCGGGATCGAATCCCACGTCGGGCTCCCGGCGCATGGAGCCTGCTTCTCCCTCTGCTTCTCCCTCTGCCTGTGTCTCTGCCTCTCTCTTTCTCTCTCTATGACTATCATAAATAAATAAAAAAAAAATTAAAAAAAAAAATTTAAAAAACAATAAAGGTAAGAAGAAAATGTTATATAAATGATCCAAATATGGCCAAAAGGGGCAATAAACTAGTAATAAGTGTCAGTGTTAGTTCTAAATCGTAAAACTCACACATGGTTTTCTCAGATTCTAACAAAGGAATAATATCAACAAAAGCAAGTCAATCTAGGATACTAAATAAAGCCAGCTATATAAAATAGAATAAAAATAGACCATGGAATGGGAATGTTTACAGTCAGATTCATGGTTTGGTTAGGCTCTCTTGAGTTTACTTTCTAATATCAACTTTTCCATCTGATGGGCTCCTCCACTTAGTTCAAGTTTACATGAGTCGGGTGTTCGGGTCCACAGCCACAGTAATTCCCATAGTAAGACCAGTGATCTATGAAGATTCCACTGAGGAAATGTTTGCCCTCTCTTCCAGAAGCAGCCCAAGGATGGTTTTCTGGGGTCTAAAATCAAATTGATTCATTATGCATTTACTGAACAACTACTAACTTCTGGGTTCAATGTTATGCTATAGGGGTAGAAAGAGATCTAAGTAGACTCTGCAGTTCTCAAGTTGCATTATTTATTGCAAAAATCTCTCAGTGTGTACGTAAGTATTAGATTATTATTAATAATCACACAAGCAGGCACATATTTACCTGGAAGGAAGGAGCAAGTAATTAAAATGTATACACATGAGGACTTTTTTTTCAGGGAAAAATGCAAATGAGGTAGAGTGGCCTCCCTGGGCCCCTTATCCCTGACTCTGAGACTCCTCCATCTTTCATTCTCCTTTTGACTTCTCTGGCAAAGTCCAGGTAGAAGAAAAGATTTGAAGGTGCCCCTGCCACACACACACACGGGCCATATTTTTAAGGGCACAGAAGACAGTGAGAGTAAAGACAAAGCTGACACATCCCCTCACTTCAGTCCCTACATTGCTCACGAAGATTCCCACAGCATTCTCTGGAAACAAGGGGTTTATGAGATAGTCAAGCATGTCTAAAAACTCAATGCCTTGAGCGTTTTTTCAGCAACACACTTCCCTGGTAACTCAAGTCTGACCATAGCTACTTCAGAGATTTATTGCCAAGCTCTGTAGATGATCAAAATAAGAAATATTCTACAGATTTCAAATACTTTTATGAACCTTAAGAAGAAAATCAATTCTGGCATTGTTAAAATGTTAATAATATAGGAGGTCTATCCTGATCCAAAGCGGCTACTCACTCTCATACTTTAATCACCATTAATTCTGTGAGATTTAGTTCAAATAAATTTAACAACTGACTGCAAATATACTGCATAATTTTTATCAGGATTTGAGGATGGGCTTCACCTCTGGAGTTTGATGACAAATACTAGTGTTTTAAGAAATTCTCCCATATACATTTCATCATACATGTATATATAAATACATCAAAACATGCATGAAGCCCCAATCACTCCTTTGCTTGAAGAATTCAAGAAATTACTCATGGTGGACCCTGCAGGTTCACTGCATTAACACAAGTCCTCCAAAGAGATAATAGAAAAAACAGCAGAGATTAGATTTCTTCCACTTGCTCTCAGGGTTTTAGGATGACTGTATCTCGAGAGTTAATCCCTCTAGATGTTCAAATGTAATGTCTTACATTGCTCCCTGCCTGCAGTAATCAATCAGAATTATCTCTAAAAAAAGGCTCAGGAAGAAATCTGGATTTTCCCAAGCAAAGTTGAACTGTCATCACTCAGTGTCCCTTTCTCTCCATATGAATTTCTCTCTGTATGAGTAGCAGCAACAGTTGCACTGTGCAAAGCAAAGATGTATTTTTATCCTATAACTGAATCTTGTTATTGATAATGTTGCTTCCTCTCATATGGCTGCAGGGAAACTCAGGGCCACATTTGCAGACTACCTTTAATATAATTAGGCAGAGCCTTATAGAATGCCTTTCTTGATTTTAACACTCTTCTGGTTTCATCTGTTTGATCCGTATGCCACTTTTGTTCTGCGTTCTTAGTCTTTATTAATGTGTTTCGTTAAGAAACAGACAAATAAGTACCTAAGCAATGTTTATCCTGTATAAGGCTTCCCCTAAGCATTCACCACCTGTCAGGACGTTCCCAAGCATGCAGACACGTTCACATTACCCTGAGACCATAATTTCTATCTTCAAGTATACATTCCTACACAAGAAAACCCACTGCTGGCCTGCTGACAATCCTGAGGGGTTCATCCTCTGAACAGTGGATGGTAGTGCTGTCTCCTTTTTTTTTTTTTTTTTGAAGATTTTATTTATTTATTCATAGACACAGAGAGAGAGGCAGAGACACAGGCAGAGGGAGAAGCAGGCTCCATGCAGGGAGCCCGACGTGGGACTTGATCCAGGGTCTCCAGGATCACACCCCAGGCTGCAGGCGGCGCCAAACTGCTGTGCCACCAGGGCTGCCCCTGCTGTCTCCTTTTGAGTGGTATTTAAACCTGGTTTTAGGGATCCCTGGGTGGCGCAGCGGTTTGGCGCCTGCCTTTGGCCCAGGGCGCGATCCTGGAGACCCGGGATTGAATCCCACATCAGGCTCCCAGTGCATGGAGCCTGCTTCTCCCTCTGCCTGTGTCTCTGCCTCTCTCTCTCTCTGTGACTATCATAAATAAATAAAAAATAAATAAATAAATAAATGTAAACCTGGTTTTATTGTTAACTACGAAAATCCTATCTGGCAGGACTACTGAAAAATAGGGATTAGGAAAGTAATATAACTCAATTAAAAACATAGAAATGTAGAAAGTACCCAATGATGTCATCTTTTGTCACACAGTCCATCTCATTAAAAAACCATCTACAATAAAAGAAGACAGAGTAGATGGTAAACTAGGCCTCTACATCCCAGGTCTCTCTGATTTTATTTGAAGATAAACAGCCTTTTCAAATAGCTTCTAAATATTCACTCATCTCTACCTAATGTCAGGTGTCCCGTTTACGTGATTAACACCAATGAAGTATCACAGGAGTTTCGAACCTCACATTCAGGTCTGGAGCAGCGAGGCAAGCTTAGTGGACTGAAGACAAATTTTAGCTTATGACAGAAATAACATAGAGAACCTGGTAATCTCTCATAATAAACTCAGGATAGGGCATTTAAAAAGAAATTCATGTAACCAAGAACCTTTAGCTATATTGGTTTTAATAAAAGATAGCATTGAACTTACCACATCCTAATTTGAAAGCAGCATGGAAAGCTGCCCAGTAGCCACACTTTAGTGTGAAATATAAATATTCTTATTATGCAATAATGAATAAGGGAGTGATATTCCCTCGTCCATTTGCAGAAAAGCCCTTCTAGAGAGTACAGAAACCAGCAGGTTTTCCAAGCCCACTTTATGTCAACACCAAAAAACTAGATGGGACCTTGTTGATTCTTGCATTTGATCATAAACTTTCCTATAAGTCACATGCATTTATGTTAAAGTCTCCATGTTTACTAAAAACAAACAAACTTTGGCAGGGTACTTGGATAGCTCAGTCAGTTCAGCATCTGACTGGATTGTGGCTCAGGTCATGATCTCAGGGTTGTGAGATCCAGCCCCACGCTGGATGTGGAGCCTGCTTAGGATTTTCTCTTTCCCTCTCCCTTCACTCCCCCTACCCTGCCCCATCTCTCCTGCTCTCCCTCTCTAAAAAAACAAAAACAAAAACAAAACAAACAAACAACAACAAAACACTGGCAATAAAATGCAGAGAATAAATAGGGCATTTTCTCTAAATTAGAAATATTTCATTTATATTATCTCTAGAAGATTTTAGAATTGCCTGAGAGAAACAACTCTAATTGAGACAGAGATTTAGAGGAAAAAATATATTTTGGCAAATTTTTTCTTTTAAGATTTTATTTATTTATTCATGAGAGACGCACAGAGAGAGAGAGAGAGAGAGAGAGAGAGAGAGAGAGGCAGAGACATAGGCAGAGGGAAAAGCAGGCTCCATGTAGGGAGCCTAATGTGGGACTCATCCCAGGACTCCAGGATCACACCCTGAGCCTAAGGCAGACACTTAACTGCTGCGCCACCCAGGCGTCCCAGGATATTTTGGCAAATTAACTCTTATTACATCTCATAAAATTAATCCACAGTATATATCAGAAGAAAATCTAAAAACTGACCACAAGCTCTCATTCAATATTGTCATATACCATCAGCCTTCATCCACATAGAATTTGTTGTGATTCATTTCAATATACAGAAATACACTGGAAATGAACTAGATTTCATTGCTGTCTCAACACTGCCCACCAAACCAAAGGCTGAATCTAAGATATTTCACGCGCTGTTATAAATTTGATCAAATCATTCAACATGTTCAAAAATTGTGATGAGAGTATGAAACCCAACGTATACACCTAAAAAATATCCTTGGGCTCAGCAAAACTCTTCCTCCCAAGACAAATTCTGACTTCCTGAAACATCTTTATCTGCCCAGACACAGGTATAATTATTAGGATATTGCTTTCAAAGCCATATTTCCTAGATTAGCAAACTAATCACATACCTTTTATCTACTATAGTTCTTTTTTTCTTTTCCTTATCAGAACAATAAATCCTTTTTTTAAAAAAGATTTTATTATTTGAGAGAGACAGGGAGAACAGGAGCAGGGGGAGGGGCAGTGGGAGAAGCAGGCTCCCCCACCAAGCAGAGAGCCCAATGCGGGCGGGGCTCAATCCCAGAATCCTGGGATCATGACCTGAGCTGAAGGCAGACGTTTAACTGAGCCACCCAGGCGCCCCACAATAAATCCTTTAAAAAGATGAATCTTGCTGCATATTTATTAGATGTTATTTTAAAATTTAAGAATAGGCACTTCATTTCTATTATATTGGAAAAATAAATTCCCTACTGTCCCTACCCTTTCTTCTCCATAGTCTATCACTTTTACTTCTCGTAAGTTTGCCAATTTTTCATACGTTAGCCCTATTTTGCTATATGTCTTTTTCTCTGGCATTATACAAATTATATAAATGTTTTGATTCTTTTCTGTGGTAGCTACTCTGCAGTGCTACTTGAGAAAGGCCATAAATAAGCTCAAAACCAACTGAGACTATAGCTTAGAACAGTAAGATATTACTCAGCAACCCACAGAGAAGGGAAATGAAACAATGAATACCCAGAGCCCCTGAAGTCACCAGAACATTTAATTCAATTCTGTACGATCTGTCGAGGCCTGCCATCAACCAAGCAATGTGCTTGGTAGACAGTGAGCAATGAAGGGCAGGCCATGTGGACAAAGTCCTCACACAAGGAGTTATTAATTGGTGGTCTGTAAAGAACTATTAATTCATAACCAAGAGAGTTCTGTTACTTTGGTAAAGATTATTGTCTTCTGGACACCTGGGTGGCTCAGTGGTTGAGCATCTATCTGCCTTTAGCTCAGGGACTGATCCTGTGATCCTGGGATTGAGTCCTGCAGCGGGCTCACCACAGGGAGTTTGCTTATCCCTCAAGCCTATGTCTCCGCCTCTTTCTGTGTCTCTCATGAATAAATAAATAAAATCTTTTAAAAAAAAAGATCATTGTCTTCTTACTCTTTTTGTTTGAATTTGCCAAGATCCAGGGATCCCTGGGTGGCGCAGCGGTTTGGCGCCTGTCTTTGGCCCAGGGCGCAATCCTGGAGACCCGGGATCGAATCCCACGTCGGGCTCCTGGTGCATGGAGCCTGCTTCTCCCTCTGCCTGTGTCTCTGCCTCTCTCTCTCTGTGTGACTATCATAAATAAATTAAATTTAAAAAAAAATTGAATTTGCCAAGATCCATTATGAATCCCTTTTTCCAGAGGACACCTGGTAAGGGGGTTATGTTGACACTCCCCCGGTGGTCCTTCCATCACCATTGAAAAGCTACATCCCACACCCCACCTACATTCCATTATTACTGCCTTTCATTTACTTCCTCTCCAATACTGTGAGTTGATTTCCTCCTACAAAGGCTGAAGATCAGAATGGATTCCAACACAAGAGTCTCCTCACTGAAAAACACACAGAGTGGATTTCTGGCCCCTCTACTGAAACTCACGTGGACAGAAAAGAAACTGCAAGCAAATAGGTTAGCCAACTGCTAGCCTGAGGTCATCCCCACACCACAAAACACACTGAAGAAAACTTTCTTTGAAAATCAGTAAGAATCACACACACACACACACACACCAAAGTGCTGAAGAGAAGACAAAAATATTGGAAGCTCTCCATATTTTACTTTCTCAGCTGAAATAACTCTTGGTAGTCTGGCACCCAAAGGATGCTGACATCTAAACCCATTAGGTCACTGTGGGAAGAGCTGTGTGATTAAGGCACAGACTTTATTCTAAAATTTTCTGATGGAACATTGTCAGAACTAAATAAAAGGACCCTAATTTACCATTTGTGTTATGCATGAGACTTCATCAGATTGGGATGCCAGAGAAAAGGTAGTGAAACCTGACCAGGTTTACAACAGCTTTTTCAAAGGTCAGACTATCCCCAAAGGATGGCAAAGCCTTCAGGGGGGATAAGCCTTCACATCCTATCTGTTTAGAAGCTCAGTGACTATTCCTATTTCTAGGTGCTTACCAGGGATTCTTTATTCCTTATAAATACCTAACACAGATAAAAATTCCTCCTTAATTATAAACATTTTAACTTATAGCTCAATTTAGCAAAGCTCCAGGCCCTAATAAATAATCCAAATAATAACCCGTCATTGATCTTGGGATTCAAAATACTATACAATGAACAACAACAAAAAAAAAATCAAGGCAATAAAAAAATCCAGCATAGCAGTGTTTTCTCACTGATAGAATGAGTCCTACTGTTGAGACGCAGAACTAAGTCTCTTTGGAGGCAGGGTTTGCCAACATGCACAAACCCTCCATGCCCAGAGCTGTTATGGCAAAATAAATTTACTCACCTCCTCTATTCATTCAGCTGTCCTCCAGTTAATGAAAAGTAATGTTTCAGTTCAGGCTTTATGTTTGACTTGCAAATACACTACCACCAACAAAAATAAACCATTGCCCACTGAGATACTACAATATTAATACACACTTTCCAGTTTTAGTAGGACAATTTTAATGTATCACCAAGTACACTGAGTCATATACCAACACAGCAAGGAAATATTGAATTTCTACAATTCCTACTTAGGACACTTTTCTCATTGTCTGCCCATCTTAGAGCCAGGTTAGTATAGATGGAAAATGAGAGCTCAGATTCATCCAGGGGCACCTGATGGTTTCTAACCCCTCAGAGTGGAAGGTCACGGCTCCTCTCCCTCTATGACACCCATTAGCACCCTGAGTTGGAATCCATACGCCCACGCAATGCAAAAACCAGAACCTGGCTCTTCTTCACCATGACTTTCCTCCAGACCTTCCCATGACTATCAGTGCAATGAAGATACGTAACTTTTTATTTTAGACTTCTTTACGTCTGTTAAAAATATAAACATGCATGTCAAACATAATGTTCATTTGGCATCTCAAGAGCCATAATGCTTTGCTAGAGACCCAGCACACTCCCTTAAATGCCCCCATCCCTACTTACTGCCCTAAAAAATAAAAAAATAAAAAAATTTAAAAAGCCATTATGCTTCAAAGGTAAAGCAGGTAAGAGCTATTATAAGAGCTACAAAAATAACCCAAGCTGATGTATTTTATTCACTTCAGAGGGAAAACAGTATTTGTGGATTCCTGAACTCCTGCACATGCATGTGTTTAATAGATGCATACACTGCGCTAAGTAGAGGTGGCCGAGCACAGGATGGGACCCATGGGGAAAGTTTTGTTTAGCTTAGAAAGAAAATCTCACCTGAGAGATTTTCTGAGTTTTTCATATTAAGTGTTACCAAATGTAGTTGTGTATTCATTCGATTATGGGAAATACCATTTAGGCACCTATTTAATTTTTCTCACTCATTTTAGACATATAAAATATTATAGTCACAGTTCCACATCAAAGACTCAATTCCGTAGGGAAAAGGAGGTAGAGGATAGTGTGGGGAGGGAAAAAAAATCCACTTACTCTTTTCCCTTCCTCTTTCATGCACATGCAGCTGGCTCACTAAAGCACAATGTAACAGAGTGAAGCTCATGTCCTTCCTCTGTAGTCCTTTAAAGGAGCAATCAGGGAAACACATTTCTGTGGATTACAAGGTTATTTTCAGGCTGTACTGAGAAGAGAAGCAGTGCCAACCGAACTGAATGTAACTACATTTCCCTTGGAATCCTGATCCTCTGTACCACTTAACAAATAACCTGTCACCCGTTCTAGTATAAATGCTATTTTCCAAAGCACAACACTTGATCATAAATACCAGTGCTTCTTTTTCTATTCCAAGGATATAACCCCTCACCCTCACTCTAATCCCATCTCTGTGATGGACAACATCTAAGATCCAAAGAAGTGGGATGCCTGGATGACTCCGTGGTTGAGCGTCTGCCTTCAGCTCAGGTCATGATCCTGGGGTCCTGGTACAGAGTCCCACATCGTGCTCCCTGCAGAGAGCCTGCTTCCCCCATGCCTGTGTCTCTGCCTCTCTCTGTGTGTCTCTCATGGATAAATAAATAAAATCTTAAAAAAAAAAAATCCAAAGAAGAGTTCTAGGTAGTTTGGCTGTAAGCATCTTTGATGCAAGCATTTTTGCCACAGAACCAATTGATCATGAGGCAATTCTGCATAAAAGATTAAAAAAAAAAAAAAAAAAAACACCAACAACCCTGGTCAACAGTGTGGTTTGAGAGTCTTGGTTTCATCAACTGGCTGACAGTTTAGTTTCATTTCTCCATTGATGCAGCACTCCTGTTTTATATTATATATATATCTTAGCTCTCACAATTGTCTAAACAGCAACACAGAGTTTTGAATACACATTTCCAATGGGACTTTGGAACCTCTATTAACAGACAGGTGATAAGATGCCAAGAACAAATAACAGTGTAGGTTTTCACCACACAATACAACAAAAGCTCATTTACAAATATACATTCTGGTATTTTTTTAAAAAGATTTTATTTATTTATTCATGAGAGACAGAGAGAGAGAGGCAGAGACACAGGCAGAGGGAGAAGCAGGCTCCATGCAGGGAGCCTGACGTGGGACTCGATCCCGGGACTCCAGGATCACGCCCTTGAGCCGACAGCAGTGCTAAACCGCTGAGCCACCCGGGCTGCCCCTATCTGGCTTTTCCACTCAATATCATGCTTAGGAGATTCATCCCTGTTGATACACACAATTGTAGGTTACTCTCACTACTGTCTATTATAAATGTATCACAATTCCTTTCTTTAATATACTGTTAATAAGCCTATTTCGAGTATTCTTGCATGAACATTTCTACAATGTGTAAGAGTTTCTGAGGCCATGCTTCCCAATCTTCTTCACAACTCCATTTCATAAAAAAAAAAAAAAAAAAAAAAAGTATCAGAATGACAAGTTATAAAGTTATGAGACCAAACTGCTTCTACTCCAGGCCTGCAATTTGCTCTGCTAACCCGAATACTAAGAGGACCAGGGGACCATTTTACAAGAAATTCCAAACTTCTTCCTAAAATCGTTGTATCAGTTTATACTATCACCAGTATCATATGCATATTCCCTCTGCTTTATATCCTTGCCCATTGCTTGATGTTGACAGATATTTACCAACCTGGTAGGTATGAAATTGTAGTTCATCATGGTTCTAATGTTAAAACATATTATACCACTTCTATGATTAAATCAGTAGAAAACAGAATAGAAAGCCCAATTAAATACTTACAAAAATTAAGCATATGATAGGGCACATCTCGTATCATGGGGAAAAGATTGAAATTTTAATAAGTCGTTTGTGATATCTAGATAGCCATGTGGAAAAAGAGAAAATTGGATCCATTTCCCTATATAACAAAATAAATTCCAAGGGGGTCACAGACTTAAATGTTAGTGATAAAACCACACAAGCACTAAAAGAAAATATGGGTGACCCTCTGTAACGTCCAAAAGGGTAGTCATTATCCAGATGTGGCTACTAAGCACCTGAAATGTAAGTTAAGTGTGCCTGAGGAACTAAATTGGTAGTTTTAATTTATTTTAATTAACTTAATTGTAAGTTTAAAATACTTAACTCAGTTACTGGAAACTTTCATGTATACTTGGAACAATCTGGTTATGAGAATTTTCAACAGCAAACTTTATGAAGTCTAAATACAATTCAAGTATTTATTATGAAAATTTAGTGACCAAGTTGGAATGTGCTATAGTATAAAACACACATCTGTTCTTGAAAATTTAGCATGGAAAAGAAACGTAAAATAGCTCATTAATTTAAAAATACTGTTGGATCCCTGGGTGGCACAGCGGTTTGGCACCTGCCTTTGGCCCAGGGCGGGATCCTGGAGACCCGGGATTGAATCCCACGTCAGGCTCCCGGTACATGGAGCCTGCTTCTCCCTCTGCCTGTGTCTCTGCCTCTCTCTCTCTCTCTCTCTGTGTGTGTGTGTGTGACTATCATAAATAAATAAATAATTTTAAAAAAATAATAAAATAATAAAAATAAAAATACTGTTATTGGGACACCTGGGTGGCTCAGCAGTTGAGTGTCTGTTCAGGGCGTGATCCTGGAGTCCTGGGATCGAGTCCCACATCGGGCTCCCCACAGGAAGCCTGCTTCTCCCCGCCTGTGTCTCCACCTCTCTCTGTGTCTCTCATGAATAAATACATAAAATCTTTAAAACAAATACTAAGTTATTGAAATGATATTTTGAAAGATTAAATAAAATTTATTATTCAATTCATTTCACCTGTTTCTTTTGACTCTTTTTAATATGGCTACTAAAAATCTACATATGTTGTTTCTACTGTAGAGTGCTGCGCTATAATCTAGAAGAAAATTTTTTTTCTGTATCATGATTCAAAACCATGACTCAAAGAAGCAATAAAAGACTGATAAAACTGACTATATCAAAGAAAAAATTTGCATTAATAAAAACATAATTACATTGGCTGGCTCAGTCAGAAGATCATGGGACTCTTAATCTCACAGTCATGAGTTCAAGCCCTATCTTGGGTACAGATTACTAAATAAAAACATTTTTAACTAATAAAAACTAAAATTAAAAAAAAGAAACAGAGAGAAAAAACAAATAAATGATAAACCAGGGGGAAAACTGCCAACACTGTCCATTCAATTAAGGAAAAATAATGTTTTAGTTCAGGCTTTATGTCTGATTTGCAAATAAACCTCCACCAGCAAAAACAATCATTCCTACTACAATGTAAGAGCAAAAGACTGGGAACAACCATATATCCAAATGGATAAAGTGTGGTATATCTATACCCTGGAGTCTCTGCAGTTGTAAAATACAATGAAAAACTTTATATACGGCTCCAGAGTGATCTGTGAAATAGTGTTAAATACAAAAAACAAGGAGAAAAACTATAATATGCTACCTTTTTTTTTTAGAAGAAGGAAATGAAGGTGTTTGCATACCTTAAATAGAAATATGGCATATGTCACATACGTCACACACATATACACAAACACATACCTATACCTATGTATGTTTTCCTAACTTGTCCATTGCACAATGACCAGCCCAATGACCAGAGACAATAAGAATTCCTAAGACCTGGACTGTGGTCTCTAAAAACCACTGACCACTAAAAATGATCTGCAGTTTAAAAAAAGTCCTAGCTAAGTCTGAAATATCTTGTTATAACAGAAAGTAAGAATATATCAAAAACCACTACAGTCATGTCAAAGGGATTCAGAAGCCAAAGATAATTAGAGCTCTGAAAGAAATAACTGCAAGGGACTGAAATACATAACCTGTGTTAAAATCCATGAGTTCAGAATACCAAAAAAATAGGAAAAGACAACCACCACCACCACCTCTTCAGTCTTTTTTGGAAGATGCTAGAAAATCAATACATTATTCTGAATATTATTTAAAATGAGTGAATAAAACCAAGCATTAATTTTCCTAGATAAGCTATACTCTGAGGTAACCAAATAATTGATGCAGTTCATTTCTTCTTGATAGAAAAACTCCAGCTAACAAATGCAGAATGGATGGCAGTTTATCATCCTTGCACAACCCTTACTGAAACACTGTATCTAAGCAATGACCACCAATGGTTTCTGAAGGGCCTGGGGAAACTTCACAAGGGAGAGATCAAGCTGACAACACCTCAATCCACTGACAGTCTTAAACTCACCATCCTAAGAAGGTACACGTGCCTCCTAAAGAGTTGTAACAGAAGTACCTAACACTTTTCATGATGCACTCTTGCCAAACTATCTGATCCAGCTTCCAGTCTAGATCAAACTACCAGCTTACAGGAAATACGAAAAACAGAAATGGTGATGAACACCAAGAAAGAAGATGCAATCAGCAAATTACAGAATGCAGAAAATCCTACAGAAAAAAAAAAATCCGTTTCTTGAATACATAAACTGCCAGGAAAGAAACAGAAGAGGGAAAAATAGAAAGAGAAGGTCTGTAAATAAGGACAGATGCATCTTTCAGGTGTGAAGATTGTTTGAATCCTGAATGTAACAAATTAATCATTAAAAATAATTACAGGCCAATCAGGAAAATTTGCTTTCTGATTGGATATCTGATATTAAAGAATTATTGTTAAAATTTTTTAGGCATGATAATGATATTGTGGTTATACTAAAAGAAAAAAAAATCCTATCATTTAGAAATATAATCTAGTATGCACAGACAAGATGACATAATGTCTGTGATTTACGTCAAAAAGAACCAGTAGGTGAGGGGAAGAGAATGGGTGTGTGTGGCAGGAGGGGAAAATGAGTATGGAGAAAACAGAATTGGCCAGGACTTGTTAATTAAAGGCCTGACTTTAGGGTCAGAGAGCTTGGTTTCCAGTCTTGGCACCACCACTTGATGGTTACAAAACTTTGGTCAAGGTCCCAAAGCCCCCGATGCTCAGTTCTTCTTTATCCATAAAGTAGAGTAATGTCAGGAGATTTCTCATGTTGCAAGCATTAACGAAGATAATTCATGTAATGTACTTAGCACAGGACCCAGGCACAGAGTAAGCCACCAAAACATGTTAGCTTCTATTATTATTGTCAATTATTACCACTGCCATTCAAGATTATGAAGCTAGAGTCAAAACGTAAGTAGAATCGGGACAGAATGTGCTGAATTCAAAGCCCTCCTTCTTTCCAGTACATTAGATGCCTCTCCCACCTCTACCCAGAGTTTCTCAGTGGAGACTAAAAACAAGTAAAAATACTCTGCAATAAGAGTCTCTTTTGGGGACGCCTGGGTGGCTCAGCGGTTGAGCGTCTGCTTTTGGCTTACTGGGATGGAGTCCCACATGGGGCTCTCTGCCTGGAGCCTGCTTCTCCCTCTGCCTATGTCTCTGCCTCTCTCTGTGTGTCTCTCATGAATAAATAAATAAAATATTTTCTTTTAAAGTCTCTTTTTCACAAGACAAAGCTTTGATGACTTTGTTACTCATGGCTTCTAGAATCAGACAATGAGCCATCCTTTGTTATAGTGTTAGAGCTTCATGTGTCTCAACTGTTAATGGCTCCTCATCTGGTGGCATGTAAATACTCAAGTATTTTAACCCACTTCAATCAGTATGCACACTCATAAATTCACAATGATTAAACACTGGGCTATTTCACCATCCTCCCAAAATAATGACCTCAAATTTTTGCTACATCAATGCTGGTGTAAATTATATAAAGCAAACCTCAGAATCTCAACATATAAAACAGAAGAGGGGTAGAATTCTGAACTTGCACTCAGTGTAAGCTAACATAATACTACAGGGCTAAGTACCCATGTCTTGATATCTCCCATAAGATATATATTTCCACTTCTATTTAATAACAGAATTACAAACATTATCTTACTTCTTCATTGGGCCATTTCAATATTATTTTACTCTTCAATATTATTTACTTCTTCATTGGACCATTCTGACCACATGCGGATTCTTGATCCACCCTCCCTTATCCTTGACTCTAGGCTCGCCTGGTTCTCCTGCCTCTCTGAAGGCCTGTACTGCTCATTCTCTTTCACTATCCTGTTCCATCCATAGCCCTAATGGTTGGTGTTGCCTGGAACTCACTGTTCAGTTTTCTTCAACCTACTTTCCCCAGGCAATCTCATACCAAACCATACAGCTTCAACTACCAAATTTACAAAAAGTATTTCTCTTTCTTTCTTTTCTTCTTTCTTTCTTTCTTTCTCTCCTTTCATTCATTCATTCATTCACCAAATATATGCTAGTCCCCAATTGTGTGGTGGGTGTCATGGGGATACAAGAGAATTAAAAACAGATATAGTCTTACCCTCGTGGACCCTACAGTTGGGAGGTGGAGGTGAATAATCAGATTTGAGGAATCACAAAACTCAATCTGCAACTATAATCGTAATAAGTACATACAGACAAGATGTGTGCTGCAACTGGAAGACAGAAAAGAGGGATCTAACCTCACCATGGAGGTTAGGGAATAATTTCCTAAGAAACATTCACTGAGACCAAATCCACAATTCTGTCCCAAATCTCTCTTTTGAAATCTAGACCAGAATTTCAAGATATCTCCATCTAAAAGAATAGAAGCACCAAAAACTCAACATACTCCAAACCAAATTAACAACCTTTCCTCCGGATGCGTGGATCCCTTGTCCCAGGCAAAGACAGAACAATCAGTCCCAAAATTGTACAATTATCCTTTACTCCTTTCTTGGCTCTCCAGTCCCAATCTGTCACCAAGTCCCACCAATCTTGCTTCCTAATACCTTTCCTGTCTGTCCATCTTCTCCATTTTCAGGAATTAATTCAGTTCCCATCAGCTCTCACCTACTTAGTAGTACCAAGTTCCCTTGGCTGACTCCAGTCCCTATTCCCCTCCAGTCTCTGACCCACACTTGGAAGGAACTATCATGCAAATGATGTCTCTCCCCTATTTACAATCTTCCAGTGCCTCTCACTGTTGTATTTGGGGCAGTAAGTCAAAGCCATTTACCATGAAGCCTTGTGTATGGTTCCTCAGCCTCCTTGCCCACATCCATAGGTTTCTGCATCATGTGTGTCTTCTGCCTAAAATGCCCTATTTCATCTTCCCTTTGTCCATAAATTCCTTTTTCCTTTATCCCCAAATGCCAGCCTGTGAACTAGTCTATGAATCCACAGTAATATGAGAAAAATAAAGTTTAAAAGCCAATGTTAGCCGCCCCCCATTATTTTTAGAAATGTAAACAATACCTTAGAGGACTCTTGTGTAGCCATTGACTGTCATCCCAAATACCTCTTTCTCTACGAAGCCTTCTACGACTTCTTTATTTGGGGGAATCACTCAATTTATTGTTCAAACTAGGAGACTTTGGAGGGCCAAGGGGGTATCTTAAGACCTATGCTGAACACTAGGCATTGACCAGGGCTGTCCCAGGGAAACCAGGCTGCACGGTCAGCCTAACTCTAGAGGGAATTGGCTGCTTTCTTCCCTCAACTCCCAAAGCAGCATCTATTCACCACATACCATGTGTTTGCAGTCAATTCACATGCTTGTCTGAGAAATCCACAAAGGCAGGGCCAGGCCTTTTTATCTATATCTCCAGCATCTCTTCAGTGCCAGGCACAGAGATGACACAAAGTATCATCAACAAAAGTAAATGTTTGTTTAATAAATTATCTGAGTAAGAAAGATTAGATGCCCTAATCATGGCCAAGAAAGGAATTTAGAAATTCCCATTATCTTTTTTTTTTCCCATTATCTTTTCTCATCCCACACTATACTTCCTCATTTGGTTAAAGAGAGTTCTGAATGGAAGCAAGGTCTTCACAGAGAAAAATTGGGAGCTTTAGACCACTGAACAGCTGTCAGCCGACCAACAGCCACTTATTCAGCATAATACATCCCCAGGGAGCATGACAGAGGATCTTATCATTTGGTGGGGCAGCAAATAAATACATAACTGAAAAATCAAAACTAACACTGAAAGAAACAAACATCAAGTAAGTGTTGCAGGCATTCATGGAAGGCAAGGGAGGAGCCACTCTTACTGTCAGCAAAGGGTCAGAGACAGGATCTAAACTGAGACCTGAAGATCCCAAGGTGGGGTTGGGGTGGGTGCTAGAAAGGCTGGCCACCAAGGATAAGCACAAGGTTTGTTTTGGTTGCTTGTATCTAGACTGCCATGGATTCCTGGCAAAGAAGCTAGAACATCTGAATTTTCAGCAAATATTAAGCAACTCAAAGAGGTTCCTAGAGTCTCATCTCCTTCATTAAAATAGTAATAGTAGCTTTCTGAGACATAGGAGATATATGTTGTTTCTTCCTGTATAACCTTTTAACTGTAAGAACGGTTACAAAATTATTTTAGGGAAACTGCTTCTGGCAGAACTTTCATATAGAACTGCTGAAGTCACCCCTTGGCATGTATTAACGATCTGTGTCTTTGAAAAGTTCTCTGTAAACCACAGCCTGGCAGCCTGCAGCATCTCCTTACTCTACACCTGGCCTTTCAATCTTCTCATGATAGAAATCGTACTGTCAATAGAAGGGTTCCACTGCACTGTAAACAACCATATATAGACCTCCTTGTCAACCAGGGGTTCAGGGAGAGGGTTTCAGGAGTGGCTATGATATACATGTGATGACGGGCATGAAAGAGGCCCCCAAACTTGAGTGAAGACTAAACTTCTTATTACCTTTTCTCTACCCAGCTCAGGTGGGGAAAATCATAAGTCACCAAGTGAGGTGGAATACATCCTAACATAGGGTTTACCAGTGAACTAAAACTACCATAGTATCCATCTAACTCAAATAAAACAACAATCCATCAAAGAAAAGGAATTCTTACTTAAAAACCATTTTCCCTGCTCTGCTTTAAAGCACCTTCTTCCAAAAGCCCTGGAGCACTCAGGATATTGCATAACTAGTGTTGGATCTACTTGTGAAGTACAATTTTATAAAAAGACCAACCCAAGTATATATGTAATGAGTCAATAGGAAATGTTTTTCTAGTAGTTGTCCCCATTAATACTTTTTCTCCCACTGACTCCCTACTGACGGGGCTGACCTATGCTACAAACTTACAGGGAAAACCAACAATATTAGGTCCTATTAGTTAACAAGCTAATAATATTAGCTAAAGAATCCTTAGTTGGCATAAATGTGTCCTGTAAGCTTATAAAATTTTCATTGAGAGCAGTAAAACCATAACAAATGAGGAAAAAAACTGGTTCAACTTATAGTAATATTTATTTAACCAAAGGAGAAAAAAATAAGGTAATGTGAAGATGACATTAAATAAACTGTCCCAGTTCTGTCATTAGGCAGTAAACTTTGGTGTACAGCAAAGCCTGTCAACGGTGCCATTACGAAAATCTTGGAATGCTTTTCATTTGCTGTCCAAATCTTTAAAAATAACAATAATCATTGTGCTGTTCCATTATTATTCAACACAATATGTAAAAGTTAAGTAAAGAAGTACTCCAGCTATTATTATGTGGCTTAAGAACCTTAAAAAATCCAAAATATACTGAAGTAAAAGGTGAAAACAAAGCCCAAAAAGATCCCTAAACTTGCGGGTACTCTAGTCCCATTTTTCTACAAGGCACAAGACATGTGCACTTGAACTCATGAATGCTATAAATGCATCTGCTAAGCGGCATGAGCCTGTGAAACAGGCACAGGCAGGTATGTGCTAGAAGATCTAAAGCTTGATGGAGAGAAGTGGGTGGGAGTAATAAGGGAGGTGTGGGGCAAAGTAGGACAAGGTAGAGGGACCCGGAGGGCAGAAGGAAGAAGCTCCCCAGAAGCCAGAAGTCTATACTTGAACAGGGAGGTGGGCGGAGTGAAGGAGAAAGTGGGCCTGGAGATAAGGTTAAAATCCTGGACAAGATTATTCAGACACCAAATACTCAAGTCTTGCAGGCAAAAGTAAGGTGGAAGAATAAGAAGCGGGAGGGTCTTATGGATGAAAATCTGTGGGACAGAAGGCCATGTTAAAGTTCCAGAAAGGACTAAAAGGTGAAAGGGACATTTGGGCAAAGGAGTAAGGTAAGAGGCAGCCCGAAGAGAGAACAGATGAAGGGGCAGAGCCACAGGATGCCAGGAGCCTGGTGAGCTCCCTGCATGAGATAAGTCTCTATTTTCTTCCATGTTATTTTAGAGGGAGCAGCAGTGACTAGTGATTACAGCCTTCCCTTGGGAAAACCTGATAAACCAAGACCTGGGGCGACCTGAGCCTCCCCATACCCTTTCCCCTACTCCTAGATCCAGGCACATTCCAGGAGAGATTCCAGCATGGGAAACCCTGAGTGCTACGGTAACAGCACAAAGTCCAGTAAGACAAGGTACATGAAAGTTCTCTGAAAACCATAAAGCGCCCCATTAATATGACGCGTTATTATTCACCAAACTCCTTGAACAAAAAAGGTAAAGACCATGGTCATAAGTCACACTCGTGAGGGAAGAAATATCTGTCAACAATATAATCCAAACAAGATGCCCCTAAGTAGAAATTCCAGTAATTTGAGGGGGACATGACGCTTGGTACGTTTACTTGCCCGTCAAATATTCTTCAACAATTAAAAACCCTATCAGAGGCTGAATATGGAGCTGTTAATAAGCTATCACACTGATTTATTGAAATGGCAGTCTGTAGCTAATGTATTTCCAAGGAGTTTTTTTGACACGTTACAGACCTTAACTAATTAGATTAATTCAATTCAATCACTCACTGAGTAATTTCCAAGTACAAGGTAGTGCTGGTTACTGTGGGGCTTTGCAAAGATGACCCAAACCTGCCTGCCTTCCAGACACCTGGTCAATTCATCCTCTGTTCCCATTGCAGAAGACGGGAGCTCTCTCTCCTTTTACAAGTGGCGATGTTAGGCAGTCTTTACATTCTGTGCCTGGCCTACAACCGAGGAAATACATTTTCCAGGAACACATTTCACTTAAAAAAAGGTCAAGAAACTTCTTAATACCTGCTGACTGAGGACGCTGTTGGGTATTCCTTTCTATGTTCATCCTAGCCCAGCTTACATCCAACCACTCTTGTCATGATTGCATAACCACGACATGTCAAGTTGTTTCTTGTTGCAACTGTAACTTGTAAAATTAAACTTCAGAACTGAGATAGTCAAGCTAAATAATTGCCTACTTTAAAAATATGTGTACGTATAATTTGCATGCCACTTTAGATAAGCCCTTGAATTATGAGCTTTTAAAGTCACAACTGTCACCAATTTCCAAAATACAGTTTCAGTGTTGCAATTCTCCCTGCAGACAGGCCCTACCCATGTCTTCTCAGTTTTCCAAGCAGTATGTTATCCTGCTCTATTGCAATCTGTTTTTCATGTTTTAACAAGAACTTAATCACAACATTTACCTCTCCCATGCTATGGGACTTCTGAAATTCCAAAGAAGGACAATAAAGTGGCCCTAAATACACTAGTCTGTGCTCAAGCAGCCCCAAGTTGTACTGATAAGTTCCAGGGAAGCCGGGGATATTTATCACACTCAGGACCCCATCCCCAACCCCTTACCCCCCTGCCCTGTGATTGAGTCCCTGCCCTGTCCTGCTTCTGACCTCCTGGGAGGTGCCATGACACTCCATCTCCCAGCCTAGGGTGTCTCATTCTCTTGAGAGAAAATAGCCAGTAGAAAGAGGGCCGGCCATGAAGAGCCTGGAGCAAGCCACTGGAAATGTAACAGTCAAGGCTTGCCGGGCGGAAAACCCGGCACAATGATGAGGCACCATCTGCCTGGAAATGATACTCCTAATCGGCCAAACCACCTTCCTCCTCGGTAGGATTTTTTTAATCAGTCACAGCAAGTAGTACCAATTAACGAACAAGCTCTTGATTTGCACCCTGTGATTCTTCAAGAAGCTCAAACCACTTCAAACAGTGGCCTATTAATTCCCAGAAATCCATGTTAGATGATAAAATGAGATAGGGAGAAAGGGGTGGTGGATAAATTACCAGCCAAGAAAACAAAAATGATCAGTTCTCTCCAAGAGTGAAAATGAGTCAGTGCTGCAGAGGGAAGCTAGAACCTCAGGGTTCTCCCAGGATGAACTTTTAACATTGGATAGAAGACTTCCCCCATTAACCAAGGCCATTTTTCTTGGGGCATATGCTCCAATGGAGGTGAGCCTGACAACAGAAGCACCCACTCCTCCTCAGGCATCGACTGATCCAAGAGCTTAAGTTTGCTTGTCTCTGCTGCTTTGCCCAGCAGCCCTCCAGAACTGTTCTCTTAAATCCCATCTGCCCAGTAAGAAACACGAGGGGAGATGACATTTCAATGCTGCATTTTGTGGTCCGTGAAAGTGCTGGTCCACCTCAGATAAATACACTCAGATGTCTTATCAACGACACTTCACAAGGGGCAAAACAAAAACAGGTGATCTGGTCTAAATTAATGTCCATGTCTGTTCAATTGTATTTCCCAAAGAGCCAACACAGAACACGTCCGATTGGCCCTACAATCCGGCTCTAGAAGTACGAAAGAGGGGAGAAAAAGCCCCCAAATTGAGCATCCTGGGATGAAAAACCCTTCAGAAACATCAGCTCCCCCTAGGAGAGCGAAATAGCTCAGACCCACATTACCCTTGGTTTTCTTCTACCCTGGTACATTCCAACTCTACCAAACTGAAAGGTTATTATTAGGTGAAAGGTGAGTCCACCCCCTTGAGTAGGAAGGTCTTCATAACCTCTCTCAGTGTAAAATGAACATGCCACTTCCCCAAACGGTCCATAATGTTTCCTTAAAAAAAAAAAAAAAAGTGTTTCATGGAATCTATGGTGTGTCAGCCCCCCTCCCAACGTCTGAGTCAGAGCATGTGTATGTCTTCAACCAAGGTTCTGGATAATCAGGGTGTATCACTTTCAGAGTTGCTCCAATAGCTGAACTTATGGCTGTCTTCCAGCCACACACACCACACAAGCACTATCTATTTTAAAACAAATTTCCTAACCCACACGCGATTGGAAGGTACCTTACACAGAGGTAGGCTCCCCACTGAAACAAATCACTTTCTATCTCCAACTGTGTTTGTCATCACTCAGGATTAATGCGTGTTTCTGTGTATGTATTTTTATCTCTGACCATGTAACTCCTGGAGCAAAAAAAAAAAAAAAAAACACACACACACAACACACAAAAACCACAAAAAACCCACCTCAAATTTGACCAATGTGCCTGAGCCAATTCAGAGCTTTTAGAAGAGGAATGAATGGGAGATGAGAGCCCTCAAGCCCAGGGACTTCTCTCACACAAACAGTAAGTGGTAGGGGCGGGGGTGAAAAAATCCCTCCGGAGAGGGAGGAGGCAGGGAGGATGGATGATCGAGGAGGACAGCAGCAGCCGAGAGACTTCGCGAACTGCCTGCAGAGGAGAGTGAAGCCTCCTCCGTGCACAATACCCAAGCACCCTCGGCGGCTGCCTCGCATGGGCACGAATAACACACACACCGAGGTGGGCAAACAGATGCACCGAGACCAGCCACCCCCAAAAGGTCGAAACTTCCGAAATCCCGGGGACCCCAACACCCACCCAGACACATCGATCAGTCCGAGCGGGAGAAGGGACTCGGGAGACTCAGTGAAGGATTCTGAGACCTGTTTCGTTGTTGTTGCTGTTTGTTTTGGTTTGGGGGTTTTGTTGTTGTTGTTGTTTTTTTTTTTTTTCCTTTTCTTTCAAGCTCTGGCTTGCAAAGTACGGCGGCTGCATGCAAGCCCGAGAGGAGCGGGCGGGCGCAGAGCGGCAGGGGGAGCGGTGGGAAGGGAGGGGTGTCTCGCACCAGCCACCCAGGCCTCGCTGTGACGAAAGTCGTCAGCAGCCCCGACCGCATCCCAGCCCCTCCGCCCCGCGAGCAGGCGCCCCCACCCCAGCTCCCGTCCCCGCACCGGCAGCCGCGGCCCCGCGCCCGCAGCGCCCCCACCGCGGCTCCCATCCCCGCAGGCCTCCCTCCAGCCCGCCGGGGCCGGCCGGGGAGCCGGGGAGCCGGGGGCGCCGCGGGGCGCCGAGGCCGCCGGGGGCCACGCTTACCTTGGGCGCTCGCGGGGGGGCTGAAGGTGGCAAGCCTCCCGCCCCCCGCCCCTTTCCTCCGCGCCGCGTCTCTTCCTCCCTCCTCGCCTCTTCCTCCGCCTCCCCACAGAGAGTCCGGGGGTCCCCCTCCTCCCCGCCGCTCCGAGTAGGCGCCGAGAGCCCCGGAGCCCGGCCCGCGTGCGTGCGTGCGGGAGGCCACGGCGCGCGGCCAGCTCTCCGGTCGCTGAGCGCGGCGCGCGGCTCCCAACTAAAGTGTGAAAGAAGCGGCGGCCGCGGGGCCGCGGCGCGGAACGTCCCCCCGGGAGTGGGCAGGGAGCGAGCGGGAGCGGGCTGCGAGCGGGCGAGGGAGGGGACCGCCCGGCGGCGCTGGAGGCAGGCGGGGAGGGGCGCTCCTCGCCCAGTCACTCACGCGGGGGGCGGGGGCAGAAGGCCACGCCCCCGCCGCCGGCCACGCCCCCGCGCGCGGCCGCGCCCCGCCCCCCGGGGGAGGAGCCTGTCGAGGCCGCGGGGCGCGCGGGGCTGCGCGGAGGTGTGCGCGCGAGCGTGCGTGTGTGTGCGTGTGCGTGTGCGCGTGCGCGGGGGCGCGGGACGGGAGGCCCCGGCGGGGACGCTGCGCGCGTGCGGACCCTGCCACCCGCGGGGAGGCGCGGGCGTGCGGGGCAGCTCCGCGCTAGAGCCCGCCCGCCGCGGGGCCGCGCCCGCCGGGAGCGCTCGGGGGGAGGGCCGGGCACCCTGGGCGCGCCGCGCGCTCCCCCTCCCCTCCCCACTGGAGGGCCGCAGAGCCGCCCCCGCCCTGCCCTGGAGCCGCGGCGCCCGCCGGCTGGACGGAGCCCAGGTGACCCGGTGGACGCGGCCCTGGCGGGGGGTGGGGGGGGACAGCGGTGTGCCTCGGGGCCCCGGCCGGAGACTTCGCGCCCCGCTCCCCTTCCCCGCCCTTCTCGGCCTCGGGGGACGACCAGGGCGGAGGCCGCACGGGCCGGGCGCCTCCCGCGGGTGGGGGAGGGGGAGGGTCCCGAAAGATCGCAGTCACTACTTTATCCGTCCAGGTCTCTGCGTCCCCCAGTTTCCCACCCTCTGGGAGAAGGTTGTTTTGCTTTGTTTTGTTTTCCCCCCTCTTCCCGGTCATCTTGGGTCTTTCGTGCGAGCCCTGAATTGATCTTTCACATTGATAGCGGTCGGACGTCTTTTGTGCAGCTTCTGGGCTCCTCGCTGCTGCTGCTGCTGCTGCTGCTGCTGCTGCTGCTGCATTGACCCAGACACGTGAGGAATGCCGGGCCTCCGGAGCGAGGACACCCAAGAAAACAATAGGGGCAAAAGATACCCCCCTGGGTCTTTGCGGTTTACACACGAACCAACCGAATCGTGTCTCTTTACACCAAGATGAAGTTGGACACTGGGAAAGGACACGTCAGAGCCTTGACAGTGATGAGACACTTTAATTGAAAAGCAAATTTGTAATTTAGTGTGATGAAATGAGTTCACAACCACCCATAGTGGCTGGGGAAGTCAGTCTTTTTGGGGAGGGGGGGGAAAAAGAGGGTTTTCCAGTGCTTTCTCTTTATCAATTTAAAAGACTGATAATCAGGTTGTTTTTGAAAATCTACTTGTGTTCTGTTCTTTTAAATGATCCATATTCTAGTTCGTTTGTCTCCTGGGAACCAGGATTCTCTGTAGTCTGAAGAGGAATGGTTAAGAAGGGAGAGACTAGGCAAATTAGGATTCCAATCAGGCACTGCCAGCCACCATCTCTATCACCCTAGGCAACCCACTTCATTTCTGTTAGCCTTCCCTTCCTCAGCTGTAAAATGGGATTGATGATACCGGCTCCTACCTCATAGGCTTGTTGTGAAAGTATGAAGAAAATAAAACGAGGTGCCAGTGCGTGTAAAACACTTTGCAAAATGACACATGGTAAGAACTCAAGAAATATGAGCTGTTATTTCAGATGTGTAGTTTAACCCCAAATCTGGTAGACTTTTTTTTTTAAATCTTTGCATTCTTTCTTAAAGTTGGGGGAGGGATCCATCTGCTGGGTTTATGCAAATGTAGTCAACCCTTTTCTGGGGTTTTTGGGCCATGCCTAAGTGGCCCAAAATGAAAGAAATAGATGATGATTAAGATGTGTGTGTGTATCTATGTAAAAGAATCCTTAGGGGTAACAAGCTTTTTCTGTGCACACTCCCCCCACCTCCATCCCTCATCTACACAGACCACACTGAACAAACCAACTCTATAAATGTTGATCCGTGTTGAATTCTATCCCTTGAGGGATAGACAACTGCCCTAGATAACTTCCTAGGGCAGAGAACAGGTTGTATGTTAAGTGTGTGTTTTTCAATAGACATTGAATATGGTAGTGAGGTTCTCAGGATAGTCTGCAAGTAGTCCATGGAGGGAATCTGTAATGAAATGATAGTGTTGACCAGAAACAATCCAGGTTTAATAGGGCTAGAAGCACAATTTGGGCAGCCAGATGTTCTAGTCATAGAAGATCAAAAGTACAGAAACCCCTTAGAAGGGTTCATGTAAAATGAGGGGTCAGGAAACTTAAGCTCCTTTTAGCTTTTTTAGTAAACACTCTTTGGTGCTGTAATTTTTGTAGAAATTAACTGCTTTGCTAAACATTGTTTTAGTGAGAAAACTCATTCTTCCTTTCACCTGGGATCCCAGGGACACCTCCTAAATCACTCCTCCCCACCACATCTGGAGGATGCAAGAATAGAGACTCACCACACAAACACACACACACACACACACACACACATACACATACTTTCTTGCAGAGCGTCATGGGAGACAGTGGGACTGTGGGGACAGTGGGACCTTGCTCTTGGCAAGATCTGCAGAAGAGCACAATAGGAAGGCAGAGGAGGGTAGGCAGGAGGGGGCACTGGGAGCCAGAGAGGCAGGGATGCAGTGCAAACCATGCAAGCGTGTTTGGTCAGCACAAGCTAAATCTACTAGACGTTTTATTACTGAATAATCTCTAGCTGTTCATAATTATTAAGATAACTATAAACATATAAAAATAATGAAAAACATGATTATCCCCTCCGATTACAAGTGATAAAATCATCACCTCTTTGCCCTCCCACCCCACCAGAATCTCTAAGTTCCATATCTTCAGTCTCACTGTAACTTTCAAAGAAAACTGATATCCTTATTGCTCAGAAAATTTGCATTTTTTTTAAATTTTTATTTATTTATGATAGTCACACAGAGAGAGAGAGAGAGGCAGAGACACAGGCAGAGGGAGAAGCAGGCTCCATGCACCGGGAGCCCGATGTGGGATTCGATCCCGGGTCTCCAGGATCGCGCCCTGGGCCAAAGGCAGGCGCCAAACCGCTGCGCCACCCAGGGATCCCGAAAATTTGCATTTTTAAACATCAAAGTCCCTACTATTATAATTAACTTTCTTTTATTCCTGAAGCTTTAACTTATACATACTTGGCACTATAAGACCATTCACAACAAATAAGTTGGAATTTTTTGTTTCTTATTTTTCTTTTAAATAGATTGAATGTTTGTATCCCTAACCTACCCCCTACCGAGTTCCTGTGTTGAAGCCCTAAGCTGTGTCATGCTATTAGAACTTTGGGAGGTGAGGTCATGAGGGTGAGGTCCTCATGATGAGATTAGCACCCTTATATGAAGAGAATATAGAACTCTCCCTGACCCCACGCCACCCACAACAAAGCCATCTGGAAATGGAAGCTGAGAAAGGGGTCATCCCCAAGAACCTGACCATGCTGGCACCCTGTTCTCAGTCTTTAGCCTCCAGGACTGGGAGAAATAACCATCTGGAGTTTAAGTCACCCAGTCGTGGCATTTTGTTATAGCAGCCCAAGCTCAGACATATAGATTCCTTTTCCTATGGACTATAAAAGGGAGGGGATCCCTGGGTGGCTCAGCAGTTTAGCACCTGCCTTTGGCCCAGGGCACAATCCTGGAGTCCCGGGATCGAGTCCCACATCGGGCTCCCGGCTTGGAGCCTGCTTCTTCCTCCTCCTGTGTCTCTGCCTCTCTCTCTCTCTCTATGTCTATCATAAATAAATAAATAAATCTTAAGAAAAATTGAACTTGACTATAAAAGGGAAACCAAGGAAAATGAAGGTTGATTGGGGAAAAAAAGTAGTAAATACTATATACACCACCTCCTATAATATCTCATATTGATCAGCATGAATTCATTTTACATGATTTGTTTTTAAAAGGTTCTAATCAGGTTAATTTTTCTGAATAATCAAGTTAAAAGTAGCTTTGGCAGGATTATTCAGAAACAAGTGATCCTAAAGTAAGTACTGCTCTGAAACGTGCTTTCTTTCTATTTGCTCCATGCAGTAACAGCTAACACTGATTGTCTGCTGTATATACCAGGCATCATGTAAATCATAATGTATGTGAACTAACTCACTTCATCTTCTCCAACAATGCAATCAGATCCTACTGTTCTCATCATTCCCACGCAGATGTGGGTGGGAAAGTAGGGATAAAGTAATGATTGCAAGGCCAAGTGGTAAAAGCCAAGATTGGTTCTCACTAGTCAGATGCCAGAGCCCACATTCTGTTGGAAATATATTTTCTCTTCAATCTCCTCCACTTTTTTGCTTCACTTTTACTCATCCTTCAAGGCGAGGCTCCCAGTCTAAGGCCTAAAGGGAGGCATAACTGAGCAACCCTAGCCTTGGATCTCTGAACTTTTGTATAACCATAGTCTTCCTCCCTTGCTGAAATTTCACAATCTTATGCTGCTGGGGACCTTCCACATCTTTTATGTTAGCTCCACCACAAAGACCAGTAGCTAGTTGTTTGAGACTAGTTAGTTGTGTGAGTGTGTGCATTGAAATCTTCCTTTGGGGAGGGACCACAATGCACAGAGAGGTAAAGCACCCAACAAACGGTTGTGGATTGAGGGTTGTTTATGTACAGGTATGTTTATACTAGTTGATTCTAGTGACACCACACAGCCCCTTCAGAATGGTTGGGGCTACATCAGAGTAGGTAGTTTAAAGTCAGTGCTAACAACTTGCTAATAGTTCTAATTGGTCTCTCAATGATGTGTGAATTACTCTGAGTAACTTGCTTTTCTAGATCTGAAAATTACGACTCTGACTTACATCTATTTCTTTCTTTCTTGGGTTTCTCCCTAGGGTCGGTTATTTCTTTTATCTCACTTTCCAAATCTGGGTAGACAGAAGATGAAAATGTGTAACAGTCACTTGAAGCAGGGAGTGTTAAGAACCTATCACAAAGGAGTGAGACACAGCCCCAGGCAAAAGAGAAGAATGAAGGAGGGTGGGACATCCAGGAGGGGTCAGCTACACCCCGAGGCTCACTCCAACCTCTCCACATTTCACAGCCTTGCCCAGATATTGGAAGTTAGCTTTCCAGCATGGCACGCCCCTTTTTCCAGGTCACACAAGAGCTCTGTGGGTGTAACAGATGAATCCCTAGATACTCAAGTCATCTGTTCAACTGGTATCAGCTTAGAATATAGTCCTGCTTCCAGCCTGTAATGTGTGAATGGTAATTGTTATTTCACGTGTTGGTCTTGTCTCTCCAGTAGATTATAAACTATGTGGGAACAGGAGATTTTGGTCTCTGAATTTCTCCATCACGCACACAAAACCTTCCATAATTTGGGCCCTGCCTACCTTTGAAGATTAAGTCCCAGATCCAGGTGCTAACTGGAGCTAGTTGGCTAATTTGCTGGTTCCCATCCATATTCCATTATTTCTACCCTTACGCCCTTACACATATTGTTCCCTCTGTGTAGACTACTCAAACCTCTTCATAGTCCAAGAACTCGCCTGTCAGCCGATTCAACTCTTTCTCTGCCATTTATTAGCTCTGTGGCCACCCACAAGCCGATCTTGACCTCTCTGAGCCTCAGGGTCTTCGTTGCCTCAAAGGGACCATACTACATATACAGAGAATTAAACAAAAAGGCCTGCCATTTGGCACATTTAAAGAGCAGACATGGATGCTTTGTAAATGGCTATTGTAATCTCTTGTTCTTTATGGTCTGACTTAAATGTCTTTTGTTCTGAGAAGCTTTCCAAAATCCCCCTTATCAAAATTGAATTCTGCCTCCCCCACCTCCTACCGAAGTTTTGGGCTTTTTTTGAGCCTTTGAGATTTGGTTTATCTGTTATAGTAGTTAACCAATTCTGACTAATACGTGGTAGATAAGTATTTTGTAAATTGTATGCTTCGGTTGTTTTTTTGTACAGTCACATGACTGGGTAACCATCACCACTATCTCACTCTGGAACATTTTTATCACCTCAAAGAATAGGAGGGTTTCAATTTTTCCACATTCACAGACACTTGTTAATACCTGTCTTTTTTGCACCTAGTGGGTATGCGGGAGTATCTCACTGTGGTTTTGGTTTGCATTTCCCTAATGACTAATTGTGTTGAACACTTGAAAAGGTTGAAGTTTGCTTACACTTTTGTGATGACAGTTGCTACAGCCAGAACTTGTTTATCCTTCGCATTTCCTAGAACCCTTTGCTTAAAGCTTTGTAAATCAGGGGACGCCTGAGTCACTCAGCAGTTGAGCAACTGCCTTCAGCTCAAGGCGTGATCCTAGAGACCTGGGATCCAGTCCCACATCGGGCTCCCTGCGAGGAGCTTGCTTCTCCCTCTGTCTATGTCTCTGCCTCTCTCTCTGTGTCTCTCATGAATAAATAAACAAAATCTTTTTAAAAATTAAAAGCTTTGTAAATTGCAGAGCTCAAAATGTATTTATTGAATAAGTTATTTATTGCTGATATCACCCACTACGTATCCTGATGTGAACTGACTATAAGAGAGAAGAGAGGGAACAAAAAAGTATGGAGAAAAGAATAAAGCAAAATATCAAAGAATATGATGCCTATTATTCTGAAAGTGTACAAATTATATGTTGAATAATGCTTTACAGCTATTAAAGATATCCTGGTATTTTTTTTTTTTTTTATGATAGTCACAGAGAGAGAGAGAGAGAGAGAGGGGCAGAGACATAGGCAGAGGGAGAAGCAGGCTCCATGCACCGGGAGCCCGACGTGGGATTCGATCCCAGGTCCCCAGGATCGCGCCCTGGGCCAAAGGCAGGCGCCAAACCACTGCGCCACCCAGGGATCCCTATCCTGGTATTTCTACCAGCTGATCTGCTTTCATTGTATTTTTTTCCTTCATTACTTGGGCAGCTTCAACAAGGAGGTATTAAAGGCAAATTAAGACATTTTAGTTTTAAATGAGAGAAAAGAATTAAATGGAAAATGTAATTTTCAACTGATGCTGATAATTGGAGCACAAGGGCTTTACTCCTTCATGCTCCTTCAAAGGTTTTTTTAAAAACAGAAGCAAACATATAACTCAATTAAAGTGCTACCACATTCTAGAAAATCTAAAAAAATATTTTTAGATATTTCCTTTAGATAAAATGAAACTTATTTGAAAGAAAAAGAGAGGCAGCCTCCAATTCATGAAATGCAAAAGCAGGACCCAAGTAGCAAGAAGAAGGAGTTTGCAGTGGAGTCTCACTATTACCCATGCTGGAGAACCTGGAGGTACAGTACCCAGGGAGTAGCAAATTGATCCCTACAGAAACTTCCGGAAGTGTACCAACTGCCATACTCAGAGTTAGATCACACTGCAGTGCTCAGAACCAGCTGCTAAAGGGGACTGTTGGACAGAGGGCCCTGCCCTGCCAACCGTGAACTACTGCACAACTGGAAAACTCACCCACTCCCCAGGGCTCCTCACTCTCTTAGTGATCTGTTGCTCAAGTTTCACATCTACGTCCTCAGGCTACTGATCTGATATGGCCCAGTCCCTTCTTCCAGCATGTGCATGGTGTTCTTGTGGGGCTTTGTTGACTGTAAGAAATAGAGGCTTAGAACACCTGAGTGGCTCAGCAGATGAGCGGCTGCCTTGGGCTCAGGGCATGACCCCTGGTTGTGGGATGGAGTCCTGCATCTGGCTCTCTGTGGAGAGCCTGCTTCTCCCTCTGCCTGTGTCTCTGCCTCTCTCTGTGTGTCTCTCGTGAATAAACAAATAAAATATTTTAAAAAATGAAAAAAGAAAAAAGGAAATAGAGGCTCAAGTATATCAGCTTGAGTCAGAGGGACCTGGGGAGAGTTACTGTAAGACTCTCTAAAAAAATCATGGAAGCAGAATCCTTCTGGAAATTCAAGAAAAGAACCCTAGAATGACCAGACTTCATGGACATCAATGTAAAGATGTGACTCCACATAGCTTCCACCTGTTTGTCCCATGATAAAGAATTGTAATGCCTCCTAAGCCTACTCATCCCAGGGGAAAAAAACATTTCTTTCTTTTTCTTGTTTTTTGTATCTGTAGGTGACGATGGATGTTAACTAAAGGTATTGTGGTAATTATTTCACAACATATGTAAGTTAACTTATTATGCTGTACTCCTTAAACTTATACAGTGCTATATGTCAATTATATCTCAATAAAACTGGGGGAAAAAAGAATTATAATGCCAATGAATGAGAAAGATATTGCTATTGATATATCAGATAAACTCTGATTCATATATATGTGTGTATATATATATGTGTATGTGTATATATATATATATATATATATATATATATATACACATCGGCTGCAAGTTTAAATGTTTTATTACCAGTAAAATTTTACTTTGCAACACACCATACAATAGTTCACAGTGACTGAGATCCACCGTACCTGACAAAAAAGAAATGTCCATACATTTCCCAAAGTAGAAAAGTATATAGGCCACATTCTAATGACCGTGCAATAAAACTGGAAATTAATAAAAAGAAGATTTTTAAAACCAACGAGAAAAATTTGAAATACTCTCCTTGTGTATAGTAAAGATGAAAATTCAAATAAATGGGAAAAGACAGATTATGGCATCGAAGGGTTGGAACAAACTGATGACACTTTGTAAAATAGCAAAATTAAATTATACCTGAGCAAATATAAAAATAAATTCCATATGGATGACATATGTATTTATATTTTTTACCTCAATTTCTTATTTTTATTATTTAAAAATTTTTGTATTTGAGTATAGTTGACATAGGATGGCATATTTAAGTGTGAGAAGTAAAGGCACTTTTATTATTTTTTTTAGTACAAGAAAAAACATAGGTTTAAAATTTTGTATAATCTCGAAATAGGCAAGGCTTGGCCAAGCAGAAATCATAAATGAAAAAATTGCTAGTTTTGAATGCATAACACAATTGTATAACAGAAAATCATCATAAACAAATTGAAAAGTAAATGGCACACTGAGATAATATGTGCAATATAGTTGATAGGTAAATGATTAGGCCATTAGTATGTAAAGAGTTCCATAGTCCAATAAGAAAAGATACAAATTCAACAGAAAGCTAATCAAAGATAGAACAAAATAATTGACAAAAGAGGAAATATAAACTATTACTAAAATAAATGAAAAAGTGCAATGTTACTAGTGTTTAAAGAAAATAGGGGATCCCTGGGTGGCTCAGTAGTTTAGCACCTGCCTTTGGTCCAGGACGTGATCCTGGAAACCTGGGATCGAGTCCCTCGTCGAGCTCCCTACATGGAACCTGCTTCTTCCTCTGCCTGTGTCTCTGTCTCTCTCTCTCTCTGTGTTTCTCATGAATAAATAAATAAAACATTTTTTAAAAAAAGAAAAAAGAAAATATGATGCCATTTTCTCTGTATATAACTGGCAGATTTTTAAAAATTACTACCTCTAGGATTGAGGAAAGTTTAGGGAAACAGGCACTCTGATATACTGCTGATAGAGTAATTTATCAATATATATCAAAAGCTTTAGAAGTTTATATGCCCTTTGCCCTAGCAACTACTAGTCTTCTAGGAATTAATCATAAAGAGGTATCCAGAAATGTACAGTAATATATACCACACTGAAGTGTCTTTAATGATAAGAGGAAATGTGTATGCTACATTATACTATAAAAGAAGACATCAAATTGTATATATAATACAATCATATAAAGGTTAAACTTTATACACATATGTCTTGAAAAATATTAAAATGTTAACAATGGAGGTTTCTGTGGTGGAATTTGAGGTGACTGTTTCTTAAAATACGTTTTGTCAAAAAAAAATTTTTCCTTCCATTTTTCAAAGAGCCTGTTTTAATTTTATAGTACAGAAAAAAAAGGCTATTGAAAAAAGAGTCTACTCCTTTAAGAGTTAGAGAAATATAGCTACGGAGATTGGAAGTGACCTTAAAGATTTTTGATTCAAACCCCCATTCTGCTCACTGCCAGCCCATCAGCACTTCAACTCATACTATAAAGAGTATATTTTGGGGTCGTTCTTTCTTCTTTATATATATTTGATTTTTAGCATTTTCGAAGGAGAGTTGTACAGATAATTCAAGGATCAGAACACGAGACCTGTGTGAATAGATAAAGATACTGGCATTCTAAGGATGAGAGGAAGAAGTGGCTATTTTAGTCTTTGCTCTCTTGCAGCAAGTATTCTAGCTATATTCTTCTAGGTTGACCAAGCCTGTTGGGTACCAGAGATGGCTTCTGTGGCAGTCACGAAAATGCACTTGCAGATCTCCAACTAGAAACCACAGGCCCCAGCTTTGCTGAGCTCAGAAACCCATTGCTGTGTTTGTGTGGAGGCCAAGCTTCCCAGTGGCTGCTATAAGCCATTGACCGAGTGCATTAGAGATACTACAGCAGACCCATACCTGGGAAACACAGGACTCGTCGGACCCCTGACCTTGCCCCCAGGACACAGTGCTCTTTGCTGAACCATCCTCAGACTCCACAGCAGCAGAGGACACCTCCCCCAACCTTCCATCCCTCCCTCCTGCACTCCTGCTCTTAACTAGCTCTCCCAGGCTTCTCTGGGTCTCTTCCCATTTTTTTTTTCTTACTCAAGTATTTTCCCTAACAAAATCCTTGCATATTTAATTCCATCTTGGCTGTTTGCTTCTCAGAGGACTGAGCAAACTGAGCTTCCCAGCAGTCTTGAAATCCTAAACCTTGCTGCCCCCTCCCCCCACTCCTCAGAGTCAGCCGCCATCATTGTCACCAATGCATGTCAGTGAGGCAGAAGGAAAAGAGTCGAAATGGGATTAAGGGACAGACAGCCTGTTGCAGTTTCAGGCTCTGTGAGGTAATAGGCACAGATTTAGTCACATTTCATCTATTCAGATCCATCTTCCATTTCCATTACGGTGCATTTCTCATCCCAGCTTCTTGGAGTCTGGACAAATTTCTGCTGAACACACATTGACCAATGAGACCAGTGCTGTCCAGTAGAAATATAATGTGAACTACATGTGTAATTTTAAATTTTCTAATAGTGGCATTGGAAAATAAAAAGCAGGTGAAAGTACTTTTATTAATAAATTTTATTTAACTCGTAGTATCAAAATGTTATTTCAGCACATAATCAATATAAAAATTATTAATGATATATTTTACTTTTTCGTGTGGTATATCTTTGAAATCCACCATGTATTTTATATTTATAGCACATCTCAGTTCAGACTAACTTAATTCAAAGGCTCAGTAGTGCCACATGACCAGAGGCTGTATTGGGTGGTACAGAACCAGACTTTAAGTGCCTTTAACATAAGAGTGAGGGGGTTTTTTTTGTTTGTTTGTTTTTGGCTTAGAAGAGCAACTGGGACTGGAATGAGCACTTAATAGATGCTTCATCAATACTTGGTTGGTTACTGTTTTTGTTGTTGTTGTTGTTAAATAAATATAAATAAGTAGTTAGTTACTGTTACAATATACAGAATGTGTGTGATATAAGGGTGTCTTACTCACATGGCTATTAAGGGCTAGGGAGTGATTTCGATGATGACCATAGGCCAAGGGGGGGACTGAGGTGCATGGAGGTGCCTCTCAGCTCCAGGTAGTTATTGACATCTGTGGAGGTGAGTCCTTTGTGCTTTCTCAGAAGAGAACAGAAATCTCAATTTCCATGTGAAATCTTCCAGTCTTTAATGTCAGTGATCAACTCAAAATTAAAATGAATATGGGACAGTGTTTGCTTGTGGAACACACGTATTTGTGACTAATACTCTCCACTATATGTAATTCCTTTGAAGGCAGACAGAATATAGTTACAAGTTAATTAGTATTAGCAAGAGAATTAAACAAAACAATGATAAAAGCTGCCATATTGCTTTTTGTGGGAGGGGGGGAGGTGTCATATGTTCTTCAAAGCTTGGGGTAGCCTATTTCAGAAATGTTAAAATCCTGTGGTTTTTGGGATGCCTGGGTGGCTCAGTGGTTGAGTGTCTACCTTTGGCTCAGGTCGTGATCCCATGTCTGGCAATCAAGTCCCATAGTCTATGTCTCTGTCTATGTCTCTATCTCTGTCTCTCATGAATAAATAAATAAATAAAACCTTTAAAAAAAATCCTGTGGTTTCAGACTATGGGTTCTTAATCTTTTTCTTTTTAAAAGATATTTATTTATTTATTTATTTATTTATTTATTTATTTAATAGAGAGAGCACAAGTAGGCAGAGTGGCAGGTAGAGGGAGAGGCAGAAGCAGGCTCTGAGCAGAAAGCCTGATGTGGGGCTCTATCCCAGGACTCTGGGATCATGACTTGAGCCAAAGGCAGATACTTAAGTGACTGAGCCACCTAGGTACCCTTCTTAATCATTTTCTATGTGCATATGTATAGGTAGATATGTCTTTAACATTTCCCTGTAGAAATATAGTTAGATGGAACACGACACTTTAAAATGCTTGATGTCACTACTGCTAATTGAACCCATGGGGCAGAAAGTGCTTATTTTAAATGAGACAATGTCAAATTTCTTCCCACTCTGGGCCGTGAATGAGCTTCAGCCTGTTGATAGAGAAAGCCTGTCGGGAAGTCACGCTGTGGTACACTATTACTGCAGCACACCGCAGCTGTAACCCACACTCCCCAGAATTTGCCTGAGGTTCACAGTGGCCAACGAGCTGAGGACCGAACGCTTCATAGTGTCACCTCCAGTGAGGGTTGAAGAAGGAGCATGTCATAGGAAACACTTCCCTCCATAGTAACAAGTAAGCTCTGATATGAAATATGTTCCAGTTCTCCTAACCAGTATCATAAACATTCTGGAATGCAATCCTCTGCATCATCCAGGTTGATTGTCACATTCCTGTGGGTGGGAGATTCAGCACCAATTCTGTAGATCTGGGCTCCAAGTGCAGGGACCTGCCATTTCTCTTGGAGGTAATGCCTCAGAAGCCAGAATAAAACACAGTGGCAAACTTCTGAGAGAAGGGTGGGAACCAGCATTCCCTTCACCACTGGTACTGACCTACAGTCCCTCCAGCAGAAGAGGCCATGAAGCTAGTCAAGAGAATAATTCAGGATTTAAACCAGGATTTTCTGATTCTAGGGCTATGATTCTTCCATGAAGCTCACTGGTTACTGGTCTTCATATTGTCCTCATTGCTCTCTGCCCTGCCACCCTGTTTCCTCACATCCTTCAAGTTATTTTAGATCCAACTGGACTTTGACATTGGATAGAGAGGTGGAATAGCAATGATTGCAACAGCTCATATGTATAAAGGCTTTTGGTCCAGCACTGAGTGTCTGACCTGAATCATTTCCATTGGATCCCCATGGCATCTGCATGAGTGAGATGCTATTATTATACCCACTGAACAGACATAGAAGGACACAGAAGTTCATAGAGTTTATGTCACTTACTCAAAATTGCAAAGCTAGTAAATGGCAATCCAGATTTGAACCTGGGTTTATTTTTTTACACTTACTTATTATACCATATCCTTCCAAAAGAATTTGAGGTTGTATAAATCATAGAATACATTTTTACAAGAAGAAATGATTCCAGCGGAAAGTGAAGGTAGGAGGGGAGACTTAGGGCAGGCTCAACTAAACCATTCTATACAGGGGTTGACACATCTAGACTAGTCTGTGTCAAAGACTAATTTAATTTAGGTTGTTAACTGTAAATCAAGGTAATATTTTCCTGGGCTCTTCATGCTTGGAGTCATCAATCAGTCCTCTCTTTCCTATGCCTGTCCAATCAGTTAGGACTTAATATTCTCAAATTTGTCTCTTCTCTGCCATCACTGCTGCTCTCCCAGTTCAGGTCCTCATCATCTCTTGTAGAATGTCAAAGCAATTCCTCAATGCTTCTTCCCTCTGTCCTTTATTTTCTCCACTCTCACTGTACTCTGGTTGCTTTTACTTTCTAAATAAGTCTTTCTTCCCATTTTAAAAAAAAAGATTGTATTTATTTATTCATGAGAGACACAGAGCGAGAGGCAGAGACATAGGCAGAGGCAGAAGTAGGCTCCTTGTGGGAAGCCCGATGTGGGACTTGATCCCAGGCCCTCCTCAGGAATCACAACCTGAGCCAAAGGCAGATGCTCAACCACTGAACCACCCAGGCATCCCTTTCTTCCCATTTCTTCTCTTTGTTCCAGCTTAGACCCCACTGTGTCTCATCTACCTGGATACTGTGGTCATCTAACCTGTCTCCCCAGGTCCCTGGCCTTGCCCTACTCAAATCTACCCTCCACACACCAATTGGAAAATATCTGCTTTCTGCTTAAAATTACATATTGCTCTTTGGTGCATCAAAAGGCACTATCAAAAAAAGGGAAAAGGCAACCTGCACAGTGGGAGAAAATCTTTGCCAATCATATGCCTAATAAGCAATTAATATCCAGAATATATAAAGAACTCCTGCAATACTACAATGAAAAAGCAAACAACCCAGTTAAAAAAATAGGCAAATAGGAAAATAGACATTTTCTCCAGAGAAGATATGCAAATAGTCCATAAACCTATGAAAAGAGGCTCAAATCACTAATCTTTAGAGAAATGGAAATCAAAACCACAATGAGATACCACTTTACACCCATTAGAATGGCTACAATGAGACAAGAAAAGGGAGAAAAAAAAAAACAGAAAATAAACGTTGGAGAGGATATGGAGAAACTGGAATCCTTGTGCATCTCTGGTGGGAATGTAACATGGGACCCTGCTGTGAAAGAGTTAGATGGTTCCTCAAAAAGTTAACCATAGAGTTGCAATATGATACAGTAATTTTACCTCCAGGTGTATACCCCTAAAATGGAAAACAGACTGGGATAGATACTTGTGCACAATGTTTGTAGCAGCAGCATTATTCATGACAACCAAAAGGTGGAAACAACCCAGATGTCCATTAACAGATAAATGTATTAAAAAACGTGGTGTGTGTGTGTGTGTGTGTGTGTGATCCAGCCTTAAAAGATGAAATTAGGGGATCCCTGGGTGGCTCAGCGGTTTGGCGCCTGCCTTTTGGCCCAGGGCGTGATCCTGGAGTCCCGGGATCGAGTCCCGTGTCAGGCTCCCTGCATGGGGCCTGCTTCTCCCTCTGCCTGTATCTCTGCCTCTCTCTCTCTTTGTGTGTCTCTCATGCATAAATAAATAAAATCTTTAACAACAACAATAAAAGAGATGAAATTATAATACATGCTACAAATGAATGAACTTTGAAAGCATTATGCCTCATGAACTGACACAAAAGGACAAATATTGTATAATTCCGCTTATCTGAGGTATCTGAGTAATGGGCAAACTCATAGAGATGGAGTAGAACAAAAAAAAAAAAAAAAGAGATGGAGTAGAACAGTGTTGAAAGTAGACTGACAAGGGGGTAGGGGTGAAATGGTAATTCCCTGTTAAACATCAATTCCATGTTTAATGAATAGGGTTTTTGTTTGAGGTGATGAAAAGTTTTGTGAACAGATAGTCGTGATGCACAACAGTGGGAATATACTTCATGACACTGAATCGCACACTTCAAAATGGTTAAGACAGTGAATTTTTTGTGCATATTTTACCATGATAAACAACAACAACAAGAACAACAAACCTACCATCAACAGGATAAAGTCCAGACTCCTTAGCATGGCCAATAAGAGCTTTTATGACACCTCTGCCAATACCCCAGGCTCACCCCCCATAAGTACCCCTATGGTAAGGCATTTGTACTATCCTCCTTTCATCATGGGATTCCATGGCCCCCTCTTTCATTCAAATCTCAACTCAGATTTCTTTCCCCAGGAAATCCTCCCTCCCATTGACTCCTCCTGCTTTACTCAGCACCCTTCATCTCCACTGTCCATCTTGCTGAAACACACAAACTTCTACTCACCCCTCGACATGGAGTGTCACTGCAGTCCTTCTGTGAAGCCCTCCTGCCCCTTCTTAGGCAGGGCAGCTTCTCCCAGCATCACGTTCCTGAATTTCCCAGGGCTCTCTTCCCTTTGTGTGGCAATCATTAGTTCACCTCTCTGCCTCTTTCACTAGCTTGGGAGCTTCTCCGAGGAGGAGACCACAGCACCTCAACACACAGCAGTATAATGGAGTAAAAGGCCCACTCAGAAGTCCTTGCTGGATGACTGAATGTCTATGAATGGCCACATCTCAAGCCTTTTAAGTTTGGACATGAGAAGAAAAGACCTTTGTTCTCTAGAGAAATAGAGGAAAAATTTAAATGTACTTTTCCCATCAAAGCCTTAGACAGTCTTATTTGCAACTTATGAGAAAGTAGACTCTAAAAGACATCTCTGCTTTGTTTAATTTCATTTTTGGTTGATTGGTTCTCTGTTAGTTCTAAGGATATACCATAAAGACCAGAAATCAACATTTCTTCTAGCTTTTTTTTTTTTTAAGATTTTATTTATTTATTCATGAGAGACACATAGAGAGAGGCAGAGACATAGGCAGAGGGAGAAGCAGGGTCCCTGCAGGGAGCCTGATGTGGGACTCAATTCCAGGACCCCGGGATCATGACCTGAGCCAAAGGCAGATGCTCAACCACTGAACTACCCAGGTGCCCCCATTTCTAGCTTTAAGAAGAAGAAAAATACTTGGGAGAAAGAAAGAGAAACTTTTAATAACTTCTAGAAAATGTGGTTCCTTAAAGAGGAATATTTTGCTCAAGCCATTAACATATCCTCACCTTAAATGCCATGTCTTATTTTTTTTCTGATTCGTACTAGCCAATCTCTGCCTTCCTAACATAAATCATTATATAATCTCTGCCCACTGTTTTCAGTTGTCCCTTTCAAAATCAAATGTTGAATGGCAGCCAAAGTCCTGAAGTATAAACTTCCACAAAAGTCTAATAGAGAATAATAAATAAAGATTTTGAATATCTATGACACACACACTGCCCTCTATTTTTTTTTTAAGATTTTATTTATTTATTCATGATAGACACACAGAGAGAGAGAGAGAGGCAGAGACACAGGCAGAGGGAGAAGTAGGCTCCATGCCGGGAGCCTGACATAGGACTCGATCCCAGGACTCCAGGATCATGCCCTGGGCCAACGGCAGGCGCTAAACTATTGAGCCACCCAGGGGTCCCCACACACACTACCCTCTAGACACTATTTATGCCACCTGCCTTGCCTTACATGGGCTGCCGTAACAAGGTACCATCAACAGAGTAGCTTCAAAGAACAAAAACTTACCGTCTCAGTTGTAGAGGCTAGAGCCCAAGGTGTTAGCAGGATTGATTCTGAGAGCTTACAGAAAGAATCTGTTCTGTGCCTCTACATCTGGTGGTTTTCTGGCAACCTATGTTATCTTTGTGTCTAGAAACATCACCTTGATCTCTGCCTTCAGCCTCACATGGTGTTTTCCCTGAGTGTGTGTGTGTGTCTATTTATTTTCTCCTTTTTATTTATTTATTTATTTATTTTTAAATTTTTATTTATTTATGATAGTCACACAGAGAGAGAGAGAGAGAGAGAGGCAGAGACACAGGCAGAGGGAGAAGCAGGCTCCATGCACCGGGAGCCCGACGTGGGATTCGATCCCGGGTCTCCAGGATCGCGCCCTGGGCCAAAGGCAGGCGCCAAACCACTGCGCCACCCAGGGATCCCTATTTTCTCCTTTTTATAAGGAAATCAGTCACCTTGGATCAGGAGGCTACTCTAGTCCAGTGTGACCTAATCTTAACTAGTTATGTCTGCAGTGACCTTATTTCCAAATTAGGTCACAGTCTAGGAATTAGGATTTCAGCAACATGAATTTTGAGGGGCTGTAATCAACTCACAGCACCACCTCATTTAATCTTCCCAACAATCCACTGAGAAATTTGTTGTTATCCCCATTTCACAGAGGATGAAAATGAAGCTCCGTGAGATTGAGTAACTACCTCAAAGTAGAATGACCAGTGGATTGCAAAGCTGGGATTTGAAATGTGGTCTTTCTGATTATGAATCAGTGTCTCCTCATTATATAAGTGAAATACCATTGTTTACAGTCTCTGCCTGATTTCTTCTAGGCTTAGTAAATACCTGTCAACTTAGTGAGCCTGAGCCTTTTCACTGTTACATAATGATTTAGTTCTATTTCAAAATATTTAGTGAGTGCCTGCTACTGTAAGTATTTCAGACACTGGGTTCAAAGATGAAACATGGACCAGGTTTCAAGGCACCTAAAATTTAGTGGAAGAGACAGACATATCAACAAGCCACTATTTCATAAGGAAACCTGAAGGGTTAGATAGAGATTCAGACAACTCTGCTGGGAGGGATTAATATTAATCAATAGGATTCAGCCAATAATTTTTATATCTTCGCATGGATGACAAGGGACTGAGGGAAGCACATTTAACCCACACATTTCCGAGGGAACCTGGGTGGCTCAGAGGTTGAGCATCTGCCTTTGGCTCAGGTCAGTGATCCCGGGGTCCTGGGATCCAGTACCCCTCTGGCATCCTGCAGGGAGGCTGCTTCTGCCTCTGCCTATGTTTCTGCTTCTCCTTGTGTCTCTCGTGAATAAATAAATAAAATCTTAAAAAAAAACCCACACATTTCCTTTGCTTTTGCATGCTCCCCCTCCTTCATGGGGCTATCAGGGAAGTGTTATCCACCAAGGAATTAATTTCAGAAGCAGAATTAGCTTCAGAGAAGCCTGGTCCCAGCACGCCGTTCTTTTTCTCCTTTGAGGTCATTCAATCTCTCTCGGTGAAGAGGATCTGGTTCTTGAGACATTTAATCTTAGCATGAAGCAGCCTCCCTTCTTTGAGTCTGATGATGAAGTTTCCACAAGAGAACAAGAGGGCTTTTTCTTCCTTGCCCAGGCTCACCCTGAATGTCACAAATTGGCCCTTCTCTGGGGGAAAGTACACAAGCGGTTGAACAGAGCCAATCTTTTCTTTACTCTAGCTACCAGAATCAGTCTGATGGATGAAATCGTTTCAAGGAAAGCGCTTCTTCAAAGCAATGTCACAGTCCCTTGCCTTTGAAGTCATCCACATAAACTAGTTACTGTAGAACTGACACAAGTGCATGTCCCTCTCAAAATGCACACACATGCTCCAATATGTTACAGACTTTCAACAAGCAATGGTGGAATTCTTTGGGCTTCAAAAAACAATCTTCTTGCAGACATGAAAATATGTTTTAAAATTTTTCACAGAATCAGATCTTTTTAAGATTTATTTTTTGAAGATTTTATTTATTTATTCATGAGAGACACACAGAGAGAGGCAGAGACACAGGCAGAGGGAGCAGCAGGCTCTCTACAGGGAGCCCAACATAGGACTTGATCCCAGGACCCCAGGATCACACCCTGAGCCAAAGACAGATGCTCAACCACTGAGCCAACCAGGTGCCCCTCATTTAAGATTCTGAAACTTCCAGACAGGGCAAGCATGAGAAGCAGAACAAAAGAAAGAGAGAGAGAGGGGCTCTTCATTCCTAAAAGGGGAGCTATAAGACTTACCAATCTGGATTTAACGAGGTATGGCAGAAAAAGGCTAGTTAATATTTGGGCTTCGACCTCAAAAATAGAGTCTCAAATATTCTCAATTCTCTAAATTCTCCTTGATGTGAAATTTACAACTAATAGTTTATTCACAGATTCATCCAACAAATATTTATTGAACAACTATTATGGGTCAAACACTGGGTATATAGAGAAGGTTTGGAGGAACTCAGCCTCAGGATTATGGTAATGCTAATATCACTGCTAACCACAAGTGGATAAAAATGCCAGCTATTGCATGGTAACGACTATCCTTCATTGTGTCTGTGCTTGGGGTGGATGGGATTACCATTCTGTTGTAGGTTGATGCAGTTCAAAGTTAAAAGCTCACTCAGGTCTTCATGAATAAGAGTGGTAGATATAAAATACTCAGTGAGACATAGCTCTGTGTTGGAGATAAGCTATGTCAGTAAGGGAGAAAACTAAGAAAGAAATGAGTGAAAAAAAATCTTCCTTCCAACAGAAAAATCACCAGTACTAATATGTATGTTTTTGGAGTATAAGCAGACACTAAGTATAACACAAGATTTTCTTACATTTGATGATACACTAACACAGATGTATTAGTTAGGATGCTTTTGGCTGTAAGAACAGGCAATCCACCGAAAGTGGCTTAGATAATAAGGATATTTATCATCTTACACAGCAATGAAATCTGGAGGTCAGGGGATAGCTGAGTCTTTAATTCAACAGCTAACGAGTTCATCAGGGAAGCCAGATTCTTTCCATCTTTTTATTGCATCATTCTCATGGTGTCAGCTTTTGGCTCCAGACATATTCCCTCATGGTTGCAAGATGCCTATGGCCACTCTAAGCATCATATCCTCACAAAACTGTGTCCAATGGCTTAAGAAGAAACATCTTCCTTTGCATTCCTTTTGAATAGCGAAGAGATCCTTCCAAAAGCTCCCTCTGCAGACTTTCTGTCAGGTCTCATTGGCCAGAATTATGAATCACATGCTTATTCTTAAACCAATCACTAGCAAAAGAAATGAAATTACCTAAATGATCAAGATTTTGCTCCTAGGGTCAGCCTCCCCTGAAAAAAAATGGCTATCACTCTTGAACAACATGGAAATACCTCTGGCAAAGAAAAAAGGCAGTAGTTGGTGGTAGGAGGGAATAGGAATAAGGCAACCAGAGCGACCACCACAGAAGAGTTACCAAGCAGGAGCACCTCCAGGCAAGGAGCAATTCCATTAAGGGAACCTTCTCTACCACTGGGCTTGACCTTGCTTCACAGATGAGCTTCTCTTACAGGAATGAGTTTTGCTGATCTTTAGGATAGCTGCTAAGGACACACTGTGCTGTATATTCTGCTGGTTCATATTACACCACCTTGACCTGAAGCCAAACTATGCATAAGAGTTCTAAAATGGTTTATGGCTAGAGCAGGCTAGCTGATGTCATTTGTCAAATGTGGCACTCTAGAATTATCTTACCAATATAAAACCATACAAAGACTTTTCCACAGAATATTTATGGGAAAATATGATTTTGCAACAAGAATAAAACACCCTTCAGCTTACTTTTTGTGGAATCATGGGGCAATGGACTTGGCCCATTGTAGTAATGGTGAAGAGAATGAAATTAGTGACCAAAGATGTTTCAGGTTGAAACTCACTGACAAAGGAAATATGGGTGGTACTCTGAGTTGCTCTCTACTTGTAAAACTGAAATTGTGCAGCCCGGGTGGCTCAGCAGTCTAGCACTGCCTTCGGCCCAGGGTGTGATCCTGGAGTCCCGGGATCAAGTCCCACATCGGGCTCCCTGCGTGGAGTCTGCTTCTCCCTCTGCCTGTGTCTCTGCCTCTCTCTCTCTCTGTGTGTATCTCTCATGAATAAATAAATAAAATCTTAAAAAAAAAAACCTGAAATTGAGTCCCTTGAGATGGAGAAGTTTGCTTTTTATATGCAAATTATTCAGAGGTAGAAAGGATCATATTAATATACTTTTTCAATATTCCAGGTGTACCTAACACAGTGCTCTGTATGCCGTACAGAGTAGCTACCTTGATGAACTGATTGTAGTAAGATTCCTTCAAGAAATTGTCAAAACAAGACCCCAAAGTATTAGATACTTTAGGAATGTTAGTACTAAATCTTTCTTTGCAGATGCAAAGGCTCTCCCTCAGTTTCATACAGTGGGTTCCCAACTACACATGCACATTGATTCACCCACAGGGTTTTCAATACCTATGGCTCCGCCCCACCCACAGAGTTCCTGATTTGGTATGGAGTGCAGCCTGGGTGTTGAACTGTTTAAAAGCTCTCTAGGTGATGGTAACATGCAGTCGAGGTTGAACACCCATCAATATCACCTGGAAGGTATACTAAAACACAGATTCTTACCCATCTTCAGCATTTCTAATTCACAAGGTCTGAGGTGGGATCCAATAATTTGTATTAATGAGTTCCCGAGAGGTGCTGAGACTGCCGGCAGGGTGCACTTTAAGAATCCTGGCTCTAGAGCTCAGTTTCGCAAACCCATAAACCCATATAGGTCACAGGTCCAATTTGGACAGTTTTTTTTTTTTTTTTATAGCCCATGAGCTAAGGATGGTTTCACATTTTAAAAGGGTTCTAAAGCAACAAAAACAAGACAGTAAAAACAAAGAATATGGTACAAGGATTGTGTAGCCTAATGATATCCAATATCTGGCCTTTTACAGAAAGTGCTTGCTCCTGCTCTAGAATTTTGCTCTAGATCGTGAAGTCTGATGGGAAAAAAAGTAAGAATCTTAAAGAACAGGAGAAAAACTGCAGTGGGAAAAATTGTTCTGGTAGGTGTGGGGGAAACTATAAAACAGCTCAAAGATGATTAATCCCCTACTATGTGCCAGGAGAATGGCATACTTTCATTTATCCTGACAACTACACATTCTTATTACTCCCCATTTTATAAAAGATTAGGAAATTGAGGCTTAAGAGGCGTTGACTTACTAGAATATAAAGCTAGTAACTGATAGAACTATGATTCAAAGACTTCTACCAACCACACTATGTCAGAAAAAGTTTATAATCTGTTTAGAAGTGGCTGTAACTCCTAGAGTGAGTCTGAAAGTACTATTTTTCCCCCCAGTGGTTCTATTCAATTTGTTATTGACTGTTTCTCGGGCACTGTGCTATAAAAATACATGAACTATTACCCCTGCTTTCAAGGAACTTACTGTCTAGCAAGAGAAACAGACATAGGAGGAAGCCCATACAAAGTCTGATGAGGGCTTCATAGGACAGAGTGGTCAGGCAAGGCTTCACGGAGCAGAAGCCCTTAGAGGATGTTAGCTGTCCATATGAAAAGGCTTAGGAAGATTTCCCAGCAGAGAAAACAGGATTGATAGGCAAATCCCCAATGGAAGAATGTTACTAACATACAGAGCCTCCCAGGATTCCTATGGCCCAGGGAATCCTGGGCCTCAGCCTCTAGCTGTACAAATGTGTGGCCTCAGCCTCTGGCTGTACAAATGTGACAGCTAGGCGGCTAACCGAGAAGAGACCCCTGGCTTGCAAGGCTAGAAACAGCCAGTGACCACAGCAGTGAGTGTGTGACAGTAACCGCTGGTCCAATTTCAGTAAAATGAGAAGATTTCAATTCTGCTTCATGGTTTTGGGCAGTCATTTCCAAGCAAAGTTATTAAAAGAAGGGCTTATTTCAGTTAATGGTTAGTCTGTTGGACGGGGGAGAGTTGTAAGCGAACATGTGATACTGATCCAAGGCTTGGGTTTCATACACCACTTTTGGCCAGAATAATCTGAAACCACCAATTTTATATGTGTCCGATTTGTCATGCTGAGTTGAGAAGGCAGGCAGGATTCAGTATCGTTCCCCGATGTTGGTTTCAGGAGACTAATGTTTTCACTTCTCTTTTAAATTCATTTTAAAGAGTTGAGGTGCAGATGAAACCATTAGACAAGAAGCACTTTTCTGATTGATCAGTCCTGTGTTCTGAGGCTACAGAGATGAGTAAAACTGAAACTTGTGCATAAGGAATTTGCAGCCTGGGCTGGGAGAGAAGAAAGGCTCGTGAACAGATTATCTCATTAAGGCAGTACATGCTGAAGGCAAGTCAGGATGACATGAGGAGCCAGAAGAACAACCCCTAATCCTCTAGGGGTTCAAGGAAGACTCCTGAGGGGAAGTGTACTGGGCAGAAAACTTGCTTCTAAAGTCTGATGGGGATCCATCCCTTTGACTACTTCTTGGTGACACTGTCTTTTTTTATTCTTATTACAACGCACATCTGACCTATCAGATTTGACCTGGCTTTTAGTGATTTAAGTATAGTCTTAGAGAAATTGTATCATCCATCACTGAAGTGCACCAGCCCCTGAGGAGATAAGTTGAGAACAGATTAAGGACATGAAACATCAGAATGCAGAACCCAGAGACATACCAGGAAATAATTCATCTAGAAAAAGCTGAAAGTTTATATGGAAGCATTCTAGAATTCTCCATTTAGATCAGGCATTTTATTTTTTATTTCACATGCTACATCTCAAAACTTGGGAGAATAAAATACGATCACTATAGAAAATTTTGGAAAATAAGGGGAAAGTACAAAGAAGAAAAAATTTAATTAGCAAAACATAGAGTTAACATTTTGGAATATTTGTTTCTAAAGTTTATGCACATAAAGATATATTGGTTCAAGGTAACTGAAATTACACTGTGTATGTGTGTATGTGCACAGTTTGATTTTTTTGTCATTTAATATTATTTCATGAATTTTCCCAGTTTGATTTTTTTGTCATTTAATATTATTTCATGAATTTTCCCATGATTTCATAATTTCATCAACAATTTTTTTCAATTACATGGTTTAATTATTTTAACCGTTCCCTTTCTCTTTAGACATCTAGACTTTTTGGCCATTATAAACAATGTAATAGAACTAATGTGATACATACAACCTTGCTCTGGTTTGCCTGGGAGCCTTAAAGGTTTTTGGTGCATATTGCCAAAACGCTTTCCAGCAATCTATACCCTTGCCAGTATTAAGTATTATTGTTGTGGAAATATGTACTAAAGTGATATATCAGACTGAGTATCTCATTTTAATTTCCATTTAATATTTTTTTAAAGATTTTATTTATTTATTCATGAGAGACACAGAGGGAGAGTGAGAGGCAGAGACATAGGCAGAGGGAGAAGCAGGCTCCATGCAGGGAGCCCGACGTGGGACTTGATCCTTGGTCTCCAGGATCACACCCTGGGCTGAAGGCGGCGCTTAACCACTGAGCCACCTGGGCTGCCCTAAATTTTCCTTTAATTTTTAAAAAATCATTTCACTTTCTACATTTACCTCTTAAACTCCTCTAGAATTTGGTTTGGTTTATGGTATGCAGTAAGGATCATGCATATATCATTGAGAGAAGATTCCAAATAAAGGCAACATTTTAAAGCTAGCTGGTGTCTTTCATTCCCCATAAGTGAAATTCAGTAAGAATCAAATATCACAAAAAGTTCAGAATTAACAGGGCTAAAGTGATTTCAAAGTGATCTGAACATGCAAACTTATTACTATTCAAATGAGCTTGCTTACTAAAGAAAAATTCAAAACCTAAAGCATGTTGGAGAAAATAATATAAGAGGGTCCTTGATATTCCTCTATTCAATGCATAGTTATTGAGCACCTAGGTGTACCAGGAACTCTTCTTGAGTTGGGAAGCATCTGGAATTATAGTTGCTGTGTTTGAGGACACAGCACCAGTGTGTGTTACATTGTGGAGGAGAAAAATACTGTCAAGTTAATATGTTTCATATGTTCACAAGAAGCAACTCTCCTAAAATATAACTAATTCAGAAACGCCTTATTATAGGACATAGCAATGTTGTGAGGGAATACAATGACGGAAGTTTCTGGCAAACTCTAAAAATTACTTAAAAGGGAGAGAGGAAGAGTATTATTTTATAAGGGCTTACACAAAGACGATACTATTTTTTTAGTATTACAGTCATTAGAAAGTTATACTATGTAGTGGGCTGGCAGTAATATCCCAAATGTAGAAAATTTTCAGCAAAACTATCAAATTCCCTTTGGGATTATCCACCCACACTTCTCAGTAGTCTGTTCTTTTTTTGGTATCAAATTAGAGCACATTATCTTGACCCACTATGGAACTGTCTTCACTGAATTATGCCTGGGGCTCATGCCCTTGGCATTTACTGAGGAATAGCCTTCTGAAGTTCATTGCTGCACTTGTCATTGAAATAAGGACGCTGTCTAACAAATCACTCATCCCTCCATGACATTTCATCCAAAATCTCTTCCTCCCTACCCGCCACCCCTACCCCCCGCCTTTCTTCCCTCCTTCCTTCTTTCATTTTCTTTCTTACCTTCCGAAACCTGTTAATTTCTATTAAGTTCTAATGACACTAACCACACAAAACAATGCCCCCTCCCATCTTGACTTCCTACATCTTTTTATAATTCCTTAGTTCTAATTTATTTTCACATATGGTATTTTATTTCCTAATAGTATTTTCTGGTAACAGGTCATTTGCTCCGATTCCATTCTTATCAGATAATATTCTAACAAATTTTTACTTCCTCGTTACCTTTATGTCTGGAAGAACAGTAAGGGCAGTGAGGTTTTATGTTGCAAGCCAGCACAGATCAATGGCAATGGTTGTCTGGAGGGCTGTTGTTAAGAAGGAAAGGGGCTCTACGACCAATTAGCAATGTCTGCTTTGAGCGTGGTATTAGTAACTGTTGGCACTTCTACCAGATATTTGACATTTATGTCTTAAATAGAATACATGAACGTTCTAATAACAAGAATTCATAAACAAGTTGATAAATTACTTTCAGATTTTTAAGCCAGTGCTTTGTAAGTTTCATGAGCCCCAATTCATTCCCCAAAGCAGGAACATACCTATGTAAAATGAAAAAAATTGGGTTTGTAAACATGAAATAGAAACGAGATATTTTTCATAAATCTTACTAGCACTGGCTTTGTGCATAGGTAGATTGGGCTCCTTCCTAGAAGGGGAGATTTAAACCGGATCCCTAAATCTCTCCTACTGGCTTTTCAATATATGAAGGTTTATAATTAGAGATTCATTTCTGTAGATCTGAAGTCTAGCTCTTAATGATTCCTTTACTAAAAGACAAATAGTCTTAGGAAGGGGTAATACGTTAGCTCTTACCAGCTAATTAATTGGTTGGCTGCTAGTTAGGAAGGAAATGGGAGAGTGGGAGTAGGGGGATAGGTTAGGAGGATATGGACACCATAAACAGGAGGGACAGCAGGGCTAGATTTAGCTTATTTCAGCCTTAGCTTAGTCCAACAGCTCACTTGAGATAAGCATTGAGTATGCTGATAGATGTGTGTTTTTTTGTTTTTTGTGTTTTTGTGTGTGTGTGTGTGTGGTTTTTTGTTTTGTTTTGTTTTTTGTTTTTTTTACGTAAGCCCAATGTAGGGCTTGAACTCATGGCCCTGAGATCAAGTGTCACATGCTCCACCAACTGAGCCAGCCAGGTGCCTCTATACAAGCATCATTATTGGCCCTAAATAGTGAAGCATGTAGTAATTCTCTAACAAGGAGTTGAAAGAAACATACAGGTAATCATTAATGATATAAATAAAAGTTATATGCAGATGGAGAATTCTTAAAATTTTCAGTAAATAATTTGTTATTCTCCTATCAAATTCAACAGATGTATGTTTGAGAGAAGCTTAGTTTTTAAAACTGGCATGTTAGGAGAAATGGGCACTACGATTCATTCATTCGTTCATTCATTCATTTATTCACTGCATTCTGTGAACAAGTTGACAAATGTTTCCTCTGTACAGTACAAAACTATTCACCATACAAAAGTCATGGAAGACACAGTTCCTGCCTCTGAGAAGGTTACATCTCCCTTGAGAAATGAGTGATATATACATGAAACAACCAGGGAAAAGTTCCAGGCTGGATAAAGTCAAGGGTTAGAACGTCTGGTTCAGATTGCAAGCAGGATAGAAATCCAGAAACAAGAAAGATTGTACAAAGAGAGAAATCAAAGAGTAGTCACTTTGAAAGGGATTGCAAGAAGCTGCTCTTCCTGCCTCAGGTGTCAGCATTAAACTGTGGCTCCTATTACTGGGGGAATGACTGAGATCAAGACTATGTGATATTCCACACCTGTCCTGGACAATTCTACCACATCCCACTCTGAGTGCAGCCTACTCACCATCCAGAGAAGGAAATCAACCATGGACTGTTGAAAGTTCTAAAAGAATTCAAAATTGGGGCACCTGGGTGGTTCAGTCAGTTGAGCATCCTACTCTTGCTTTCAGCTCAGGTCTTGATCTTCCCTGCATTGGGCTCCATGCCCCGTGCAGAGTTGGCTTGAGGATTTTCTCTGTCTCCTTCAGCTTCTCCTCAATCTTGCTTGCACGCACTCTCTCTAAAAAATAAATAAATGAAATAATTCAAATTTGGAAAAGCAAACAGTTTCTGTTCTTGGTGGATAAGTTCTTTGTACTAAATTATTAACTTCACCATTTTGGAGAAAGCATCAAGCATGAGCTATGGGTATGGGTGCAGCAAGTAAAAGTCCCAAGGCAGAGAAAGATGCATTCATTTTTGTTCAAATTTAGGAAAATGTTGCTACAATCCCATAATCTAATATGGAGTACATATTTGAATATACAGGCCAGTTATTTGGTAGAATGTCTTTCGATTTAAGTTTTTACCAATAGTTTCCTCATAATTAGTCATTTTATGTTTTATAACTCAACTTAATTTCCATCCTGTGCCTCCCTCAGGCCGATCCCTTGGGTATGGCAACTGAAGTGGCCATTTCAGCTCCAAGCTTGAAGGTTTATCATGAGGTGTTGCACCTTACCTATGTTTCCAAAGCATCATTAACATTAACCTTCAAAATTTTTTCTTTAACAATATCCCAAAAAGCCTTTGAAAGATGCTAACAGCATGGACCTTTTCAAATGCACTATGTTGATTGTATTCCCCAGATCCCTCACTGTTTCAGGAATGACCCTGGGCCTATTTCTACATAGTGGTGAAAACAATCTAAGTATACTGGAGATTTCACCACTTTCCCTCAGTTTATGGCTGAGTTCTTGAGGCTTCTGGGGTGCTAAGTTGTCAGGGTAAGAGGAGGCAAATCTTCTCTACGAATTCATATCTTCACACAGGTATCAACCAACATGTCATCACCATGGTTGATCCTTGGGCCTTGGTTAATGAAGGCCATTTTGAAGATTCTCTGCTTTCCCCTTTGTGGACTGCTAGCTCTTTCTACTATTTTCCTACAATACGTGGACAGCAGGAAACTCGGTGAATGAACCTAAAGCCCTGCTTGCCTAGACTTTGCTGCTTGCCCAGGGCCCAAAATGGGAAGAGCCTTTCTCTGTATAAATCATGGACGTGTCTATGTGGTCATCACTTCTCCTCCTTACTCTCAACTCCCCAAGTCCTCCATCCAGAAAATCCTTTTCTGAACAGGAGCCAAGGAAGTCTTGAATTTACTCAAGTCTTTTATGCAGACCAGTGGTTCTTAGTGTGATCCCAGGACCAACAGCATCAACACCACCTAGGAACTCGACAGAATGCAAATAATCATCTTCCCTTTTAGCTAGCCCTGCTGAATTAGAAACTCTTAGAGTAGGCTCTATGATCTTTGTTTTAATAAACTTTCCAGGTGATTCTGAGGCAGGATAAAGTTTGAGAACCACTGATCTTTATCTTGAGTTCTTTTCCTTCCCGGAGTGCTATTATTCTCAAATTTTAACGTAGGTAAGAATTACCTGGAGGGGTTGTTAAAACAGATTGCTGCATCTTACTCATGAAATTCCTGATTCAGTAGGTCTGGGGAGAGGCCTGAGAACTTGCATTTCCACCAAGTTCCCAGATGATGGTGAAGCTGCTGGTGTGGGAACCACATTTCAGAGAACCAATTACCCCGGAAGTCTTAGCTCTGTAATTATCAATTCTCTTCTGTTACTCCCTATAGGATTTATCTAATTATTATTGCTAATGTAATAAAACATATTTTTGTAGAATCTGCTTATGTATAGTTATTTTCAATCTAGGACTGTGGACCACCAATTTGACACAGGTGTATACTAATGTTTTTCAAAGCCAAGGTCTAATGTTAGGCCAACGATGCTTAAGATTTTTCATTCCCCGTCCCTCCCCAACTCAAAGGCTCCCATACCTATTCTTTCTGTAAGATATCCTGCAAGATTCGGAAAGAAGAAAAAACAGAAAACAAAAAAACAGTGTTGGTCTTGTAAGCTCTGCTTTTCAAATAGTAGATCAGAGCTCCAATGGCTTCTTCTCAGAACTCAGAGATTGAGCAAAATGTGCTTCTTGGGAATCCAGAGGAGTCAGAGAAAAGGAGATGAGGGTAAATGAGTGAGAAAATGCTTTGAGGATCAGCTACGGGGACGCCTGGTTGGCTTAGTGGTTGAGCCTTTGGCTCAGGGTGTGATCCCGGAATCCAGGGATCAAGAGTTGCATTCAGCTCTCTGCATGGGGTCTGCTTCTCCTTCCTCTGCCTAAGTCTCTGCCTCTCTGTCTCTCATGAATAAATAAATAAAAATCTTAAAAAAAAAAAAAAAAGAGAGAGAGAGAGAGAGTCAGCTACTATTTCTTTAAGGAGAAGACTTTTTTGTCATGGTTTGGGGCCATAGGAAGAAGTAATTTAACCCCATGAAATGTTGCAGTAATTTTTGGTTTTAATATCCCCAGACTTGAGAATAGAAAGTGGCCACCACTTCTCCTTGCTTAGTTGTATTTAAATCCACTTCTTTGCCTGAAGCATCATCAGTGTCCCCAAAGCCCTTGATTCCATTTATTTTTTGGTCTCTGTCTGGCCTCTTAAAGAGATACAAAATCTTTTTTTTTTTTTTTTTTTTTTTTTTTTGCTTAATTACCACAGAACAATTACTTTAAGTCTGCAGGGCACAGCCACATTCTTAGTTAGACAAGGACCCACTCCAGAGAACTAACTGCTCTTCCTACATTTGGTCTTCTTCTTCTTCTTCTTCTTCTTCTTCTTCTTCTTCTTCTTCTTCTTTTTTTTTAAATGAAGTTCTATTTTGTTAGGTTGCCCATGTGGTTCTGGATGAAAGTACCTACCAAAGAACATGCTGAATATTTGTTACCATAATTATTTGGATGGTTCACATCATGTATTAATACTTCCAGGCATTGCTATTATTAGGATAGTCCTGAGGGTTCACAGAACATAAATAAGACTCTTTCACTCAAGCAGAGTTGCAAAGACTTTTCTGCTGAAGCAACGCTCCGGTTGCCACCATGGTGATGGGTGCAGATTTCTTTCCTTACACTTGTGTTCCATAGAACAGGATTATTTGTGTTCCTCAGATACTTGCTGTGTTTTTCTGCCTCCATCTTTTTACCCTCCCTAGCACTAAACTCAGCACCTTATACTTCATAGGCACTCAGTAAATATTTATTGAGTTGAATTAAATTAAAATAAAATAGTTGAGACTTCCAATTAAAGATTGGAATAAGGGCTTTTCTATTCCACTCTTTTTTTTAAAGAAAATATTTTATGTATTTATTCATGAGAGACACACAGAGAGAGGCAGAGACATAGGCAGAGGGAGAGGCAGGCTCCCTGTGGGGAGCCTGATGCAGGACTCAATCCCAGGACCCCAGGATCATGACTTGAGCTGAAGGCAGGCACTCAACTACTGAGTCTCCCATGTGCCCCACCTATTTCACTCTTCTCTGTGAATCCGACGATAACAAAACAATAATAATAAACTATTGAGAAGAACATGAGATAAGGAAGAAGCAACATCAGGGAACAAGTCTATGAGAAATAGCTGTCAAGTATAATAATATGTGGACCTAACAGAAGAGCACAGCAAGAATGGGCACATACCTCAACAGACCTTGAGCAGCACATGGATTTCTTCATGGTAGTTGGGCCAGGCTGAAGGCTAAACCATTATTCACTTTCTTGTATCAGTAGGTCTGACAGGGTAAAGGAGGGGTTTGGGAGTATCTCAAGCATGGTTTAACACCATAGAGAAGCAGGAGATAAGGGGCAAAGGGCAATCTATGTGGACCTGCCATCTCTGCAAGAAGAAGCTGTCAATTGGATGGGCGAGTTGAGTAAACATAAGTGATCATCAGTTCAGCTGCTGCTTATAGATAAAAAAAGATAACCAGGATAATAGTCACTAAATCACTATAAAAAAAAAATCATTGCAGGTAAGAGATACGTGAACTTTCTGTTCAACCCACAGGTAGCTCCAGAATAATTAGAGTTTGAGAACACGTAGTACAGATGTGTATGTGGCAGGAAGTGTAAGAAAGTCCTCAGCCCAAGCAACGTTGTCTCTACTCAGTTCATGAACCCTTGTCACACAACTTTTTGTGAGTAATTGGTCTAGAAATGGTCCCATTCAACGTTGAGTAGTAACCAGAAAGCGGCCACAAAGAAAAAGATACATGAGAAGCAGAAATCAGACAAAGAATAATTCAGCAGATAAAGACATATGCCACTAAATATTTTTCCTCCTGATATCGAGTAAATTAAAGAAGATGTGGTCTCTAGAAACAGAAAATTAAAAAGTGTTCCAATATAAGGAGAAAGGAGGTGAAGAGTGAACAGTCAACGCTTTGGAAAGAGCGAAAGTAAAGTAAAACCATTACAGATGCAGAAGCTTCAAGAGAAGCAGCAGCAGTTAATAATAAGAGAAAGGAAGACAGCAGAGAGCCAGACAGAAAATAAAAATGTAAAAGAATGTATTTAAGGAGACTCCGAGACAAAAAGGAACACACAGAAGACTATGGAAAGCTACTCTTATTCTATTAGAAGAGAAGAATGAATTAAAAAGCAAAGAGAAGGGGATCCCTGGGTGGCTCAGCAGTTTGGCGCCTGCCTTCGGCCCAGGGTGTGATCCTGGAGTCCCCGGATCAAGTCCCACGTCAGGCTCCCTGCATGGAGCTTGCTTCTCCCTCTGCCTGTGTCTCTGCCTCTCTCTCTGTGTGTCTCTCATGAATAAATAAATAAAATGTTAAAAAAAAAAAAAAAGCAAAGAGAAAAGTGCTAAGGGCATAATAGGAAAGGCTTTGGTGGAATATGAAGACTCAGATCTCCTTACCTCACCCTCTTCAGGTCACTGCTCAAATTTTACCTTATCAGTAGGGTTTTCCCTTGTGGCCATATTTAAAATATCCAATACCTAGGGTCCATTTTTCTCCCCTACTTTATTTTTTTCAGTTTAACACCTGAAATGAAAATTACCCAGAATGGGATTAACAGCAGCTGGTAACCAGAAAATCAAGCCATGATTAAAGCTCGGCATTTTCATTGTCATTCTCCAGAGGGCAGGGGTGCCACAAACGGAGTTAATGACCGATCATGCCTGCATGATGATGCTCCTGTAAAAATCCCCAAAGTAGGGATCCCTGGGTGGCACAGCAGTTTGGCGCCTGCCTTTAGCCCAGGGCGTGATCCTGGAGACCTGGGATCGAATCCCACGTCGGGCTCCCGGTGCATGGAGCCTGCTTCTCCCTCTGCCTGCGTCTCTGCCTCTCTCTCTCTCTCTCTCTCTCTCTCTTTGTGACTATCATAAATAAATAAAAAATTAAAAAAAAATCCCCAAAGTATGGGATTTAAAGAACTTCCAAGTTGGTAAAGACGTGGAGGTGCTGTGAGAGGGGCACCTACAGAGAGCATGGAAGCCCCATGTGCTTCCCACAGGGCCTCCCCACCCCCACCCTGTCCCGCATCTCCTCTGTCTGGATGTTCATCTGTGTCCTTTATCATGTCCTTTCATAATGAAGTGGTAAATGAAGTGGTAGACAGTAAGCAAACTGTTTTTTCTGAGTTCTGTGAGCCTCTCTAGCAAATTAATTGAATGACCCCCATGGAGGGGGTCATGGGAACCTTTGATTTATGGCTAATCAGAAGCACAGGTGGATTTGGGACTGGCATCTGAAGGGTGGCGGTGGTCCAGTGGAACTGAGCCCTTAACCCATGGGATCTGACACTACCTCCAGGTACACAGTGTCAGAACTGAGTTAAATTGTAGAACTCCCAGGTGGTGTCACAGAATTGCTCATTGTGGGGACCCTTGCCCCCACCCCCACATCTGGTTCAGAAGCATTGTGAATGTGGCAGTGGTATCAGAGGCAACGAGACACGGGGAGAAGTGGGGAGTGCTCACATGTATTGTGAGGCTTATAACATGTAAGAAAAGAATGAAAATGTGAGACAAGATATTTGAGAGGAGTAGTTGGAGTACTCTGCTGTAAGGTTCTTAAAATCTGTGGGAAATGTTATAAAATTGGTTAAGGAAGACGGTGATAAGATGAAGGTATCTATTACATAGAGCAACTATGAAAAGAAAAAGAGGTGTTTATAATACACGGTCATGGATAAAGTGGAATATTTATTTTTAATAAAATATTAAATTTTTAACTATTCCATGGATAAAGTGGAATATTAATTTTTTTTGAGAAGCAGGTAAAAGAGGGAAAAAGGAGTAAAGGGTAGATGGAACAAATAGAAAACAAATAGCAAAAGGGTAGATTTAAACCTAATCTTATTACATTATATAAATGACAAAAAAAATTTCTATAAGAAATCCGCCCTTTTTACATAATGACAGGTTATAATAAACAGGTTATAAGTAAAAAGATAATGCTGAGCTAAAGTATGTTGACATAGCTATATATTTTTTTAATATTATTTATTTATTTATTCATGAGAGACTGAGAGAGAGAGGGGCAGAAACACAGGCAGAGAGAGAAGCAGGCTCCATGCAGGGAGCCTAATATGGGACTCAATCCTGGGACTCCAGGATCACGCCCCGAGCCAAAGGCAGATGCTCAACTGCTGAGCCACCTAGGGGTCCTGACATAGTTATATTAATATCAGGAAAAGAGATTTCACAAGGAATGTACCTGGGAATAAATAATGCCTTTCAATTTGTTGTGTGTGCTTTGGTTAATTTCTAGAATTTGAAAGGATTGTTTTATAACAATTTTGTCTAGTTTTATTCATTGCTGTTTGGGGATAGTATTTGCTGGGCTCGTCACTCAAATTTTCTGGAAGTCCCACCCCTTCTCTGGAGTCTTTTAGGAATCATTGTCGAATTTATTTATTTTATTTTTAATAAGTTTTATTTTTTTATTTTTTAAAAGATTATTTATTCACTTATTTATTTGACAGAGAGCCAGAGAGCCCAAGCAGGGGGAACAGCAGAGAAAGAGGAAGAAGCAGGCTCCCTGCTGAGCATGGAGCTGGACATGGGGCTTGATCCCAGTTTCCTGGGATCATGACCTGAGCTAAAAGGTGGACGCTTACTTGACTGAGCCACCCAGTTGCTCCTATTTTTTTTTAAAGATTTATTTATTTATTTATTTATTTATTTATTTATTTATTTATTTAAGAGAGAACGAGAACAAGAAAGAGCACTAAGGGGAGGTGGGGTGCAGAGGAAGAGGGAGAAGCAGACATTCTGCCCCGCAGGTGATCCAGATGCGGGAGTGGATCCAGGATTTTGGGATCATGACCTGAGTGAAAGACAGACACTTAACCAACTGAGCCACCTAGGTGCCCTGATTGTTGAATTTATTAAATGCCTTTTTAGCATGTTTGGTATGATCACATTTTACCCTTGTTGCTCTAAAGAATTACTTTGGTAGACTTCCTAACTTACAACCACCTTTGTGTTCCTTGAATAAATCTTAGTTATTCATGTCGTTATATCCTTTTATTACACTGCTATATACTATTTGCCTTTTTAAAAAGAAAATTTTGCATTTATGTACATAAGGGAGATTACAGTTCAACGTTTTCTATACCTTCTTTACAAAGTTTTGGTATTAAAGTTGTTCAGGTTTTGTAAAATCAATCAGGAACTTCTATATTTTTTTTTCTATGGCCTAGAATCATTTAAATAACAAAGGAACTAGCTGTTCTTTAAAGGTTAGAGAGATTTCAGTTATGAAACCAGTAGGTAACATTTTTAGTGAAAGATATTTTTGGCCTTTCTAGTGTCCTCTGTGATAATTAGTCTATTCAGTGTTTTTTGTCTTCTTTTTGGGTTAATTTTGGTCATTTATATTTTACTGCCTGTCTCTTCTAGATTTGCAGATTTGTGGCAATGGAGTTGTGTGTAATTTCACTTTATAATTTAAAAATCTCTTATGTTGTAGTTTGTCTCTTTTTTCATTCCTAATCTTTTCTATTTTTACTTTCTCTCTTATTTCCTTAAGCAAGTTTGCAACAGGTTATTTACATTATTGATTCTTTTGAAATGCAAGCATTTGGATTCATTTATTGTTCTACTAAATTTTGTTTCTTATTTGGTTAGGTTCAATTTTTATCTTTATAAATTCTCTCTTCCTAAATGGCAAAAAAAGTTTTCCTCTTCTTTTTCTATTTCCTAGGTATATATCAAATTTCTTCATTTTTAAATTAATTAATTAATTAGTTTATTTATTTATTTATTTATTTATTTATTTATTTCCTAAGAGAGAGCATGCACATGCCTGAGGGGAGGTGGGAGGGGCTTGGGGGAGGGGTAGAGGAGAGAGAATCTTAATCTTAAGCAAGCTCCATATTTAGTGGAGCCCAGTATGTGTCTCACCCTGGAGATGACCTGAGCTGAAATCAAGAGTCAGATGCTTAACTCACTGAGCCACCCAGGCATTCCAATTATTCTTATTTTTTAAATATTTTATTTATTTATTTTTAAGATTTTATTTATTTATTTGAGAAAGAGAGAGCATGAGCAGGAGGGAGGGGCAGAGGAGGAGGAGAAGCAGGCTCCCCGCCAAGCAAGAAGACAGATGCAAGCTTGATTCCAGCACCCTGAGATCATGACCTGAGCCAAAGGCAGACACTTTAACCAACTGAGCCACCCAGATACTACTTAAAGATTTTATTTTTAGCTAATCTCTACACCCAGTGTGGGGTTTGAACTCACCACTTAAAGATCAAGAGTCACATGCTCTATCACCTGAATCAGCCAGGCGCCCCTTGTCTTTCTTATTTAAAATAATAAAGGCAGTATGACAATTTTTTAAAGCTCTGAGTACATTTTTGACTGTCCAGTAAGTTTATGTTATGACATGTTCTCCCTTTTCATTGCTTTCTATATAGAGTTTATAATTTTAGCTTTGAGATCTTCTTGCTTTAATGGCTATTTAAGAGTATGTGTGTGTGTGTGTTTTAAAGTAAGCTCTATGTGCAATGTGGGGCTTGAACTCACAAACCCAAAGATCAAGAATTGTATGCTCTAAGGACTGAGCCAGCCAGGCATCCCTAGAAATGTGTTTCTTAATTTCTATATAGTCAGTGCTTCTTACTTTTGGTCAACATTTTATTATTTATTCTTAATTTTAATGGGTTATTTATAACCTTACTTTATAAAATTTTCTTTATGAATATGTATATTATTGATTTTTGCAAATATTTTATGGTTTATGGAAACTGTGTTTTCTACTAGAGCTTTCTGAAATTCATCTAAAAATTGATTAAGTTGAATTTTTTTGATATACTAGTCAATTTCTCCTTGTCCTTATTTTTGAGTACCAGATTCCCTGATTCTGAAGGAAGTATACTGACATCTTTCACTCTGATTGCATTTTTTTTCTGATTGCATTTTAAGTAGGTTCTCATAGTTTTGCTTTATGTCTTTAGCTTCTGTTATTTGGCTTAAGCAAATTTATGACTATTATGACTTCTTCACAAATACTGTGTCTTTTAAAAATATTTTATTTATTTATTCATGAGAGACAGAGAGAGAGAGAGGCAGAGACACAGGCAGAGGGAGAAGCAGGCTCCATGCAGGGAGCCCGATGTGGGACTCGATCCCAGGACTCCAGGATCATGCCCTGGACTGAAGGCGGGGCTAAACCGCTGAGCCACCCGGGCTACCCCAATACTGTGCTTTTTTTGTCATCACATTATGTTCATGGGTTTCCTGTTCAGTACTTTTAACCTTTTCACTTACCTAATTTTAATATTACCACTCCTTTTGTTTGTTTATATTTGCCTTTTAAATCTGCCAATGTCTTTTATTTTTAACTTCTTGAAATCTCTTTGTTTGAAATGTTCTTACCAGGTGTGGGCTACTTGTAAGGCTTTTAGGTATACCGCTATGAAAGTTGCTGTCTCTTTTGAATCTATTTTTTTTTAAGATTTATTTATTTATTTATTTATGATAAACATAGAGAGAGAGAGAGAAAGAGGCAGAGACACAGGAGGAGGGAAAAGCAGGCTCCACGCTGGGAGCCCGATGTGGGACTCGATCCCGGGACTCCAGGATCATGCCCTGGGCCAAAGGCAGGCGCCAAACCACTGAGCCACCCAGGGATCCCCACTTTTGAATCTATTTTATTGAAGTGTATTATACATATAGGAAGTACACAAATAATAACTACAAATAGTTCATTGCATTTTACAAAGTGAACACATCTTTATAACCATTACCCAGATCAAGACCTAGGCCATTACCAACACCCTAGAACTTTTCCTCAGGCCCCTCCCAGTCCCTGAACCCCACAAGGTTAACCATTATTCCATTATTCTGATTTTCATAATCATAATTTAGTTTTGTCTATTTTGAATTTTATATAAATAAAATAATATAGTATGTATTCCTTTTCTATCTGGTTTCTTTGGCCCAACATTATGTTTATGAGGTTTTTTGGTGAGGTAGTATTTTATCCTTTTATTGCTGGATAGCATTCTATGGTATAAACATACTAACATTTCTTTTTTCTATCATTGATGAATGTTTAGGTTATTTTCACTTTTGGCAATTAAATTATAATGTGGCTGTGATAATTTTTGTACATATGTTTTTGTGTACATATGTAGGTTTGATCCACCATGTCTATTCCTAGATATGTACCTCATAAAAATTCATAGAGCTATGCACCTGTGATGTATGTTTCTGTGTGCATGTTACACTACCATAGGATGTTTACTTAGTGAAAGATAATAGAGGGGAATGCAAATAATAAATTAAAAAGCAGAAATAATGTCAGTCTCAATCAAGATTTTTAAAAATAATAAAAGTATTATAACACTTGAAAATCTGTATGTAATAGAGAAATGCCAAGAAATTACAAGACGTAAAAATTGGCAAAAGAAGAAATGGAGAGGGACACCTGAGTGGTTCATTGTTGGAGCATCTGCCTTTGACTCAGGGTGTGATCTCAGGGTCTAGGATGGAGTACTGCATCAGGTTTCCCACAGGTAGCTTGCTTCTTCTCCTCTGCCTGTGTCTCCGCCTCTCTTTCTCTGTGTCTCATGAATAAATAAATAAAATATTTAAAACAGAACTATATTCCTGGAAAACCTCAGGAGGGACTACCTCTTGGTAGACTGGGAACAAGAAAAGGATACCCACTCTTGTTGCTAGTGTGTACCATAACCCTGGAAGTCTTTTCCAAGCTATCAGAAAGGGGAAAAAAGAGGTGCAAGCATTGCAAGGGAAAAAACAAAAAGCCTTTATTATTTGTATCTTGGCATTGAGAAAAGACTGCCTAAAAATATTCAGAAGCACTAACGATTAATTTTATCAAGGCAAAGATTTGCTATTCTAATAAGGAATAACACTGATCAAGTTAACAGACAGATGATAGTTTGGGAGAAAATATTTTGTTTACCTCAATCAGCGAACTGTATCCAGCATTGACAAAAAAGTCTTGCAAAATCAGCAAGAAAAGTCACTAATCCTGGCGGAAAAAATAGCCAAAGGCCATAAACAGGCAAATCCCAGAAGAGGAAGCCCAAAAGTCTACGACACATAAAAGATGCTCAAATTCATTAGTGGTCATAAACTTTCCACCTATTTGAGTGGCCAATTCAGGAAGTTGGATCATGTTTAACGTTGGCAGGGACATTGGCAGGGGGATATATTGGCTCCATTATGCCTATTCGGCGAATGGAGGCTGTAGGCATTCGGGAGAGCCATTTGGCAGTACATTTCAAATTAAACATACAAGATTACCCGGCAATTCTGCTCTGATAAATACTGCAAAGTAGTTCTCACACAAGTTCACAAAAATGGCATGTTTATTGTTGATGGTGGTAAGGAGTAGGAGCCAGTCTAACTTGGGTGTCTGTCTGTCCTTCAGGGAACGGATAGTCTAAGGTGATGGATGCACCAGAGATTTCTTCACAGCAGCCAGAAGACTTGGACTGGAGGCACCATGCGACTTGTAACTTGGAGTGATCTTCAAAACATGACACGGAGTGAAAAAAGTCAGAAGCAGAATGTGGTTTATTTCACAATATCATTTACATAAGTTCAAAAGGTATGATAATGTGCAAAACACATTAGGATGGTTGCTCACTTTATGGAGAGGAAATGCAGGTGGGGAATTTGGATAAGAGGAAATAAGCAGAGGTGCCTGGGTGGCTCAGTTGGTTAAGTGTCCGTCTCTTGGTTTCAGTTCGGGTCATGATCTCAGGGGTTGTGGGATCAGTACAGCCCCCACCCCACCCCGACCCCGCCACCCCCTCTGTGGGGCTCCATGCTCAGAGTGGAGTCTGTTTGAGATTACTCCCTCTCATTCTGCTCCTCCCACATGTGCTCTCTCTATAAATAGATAACTAAATAAAAAAAAATTTTTAAAGGAAATAAAGTAACTAACAAAGTGAGGAGGATCTTCTGTGGATGGAAGATGATAATGCGCCACCTACTAAGGAGTAGGAGTGATACAACCCTTTGCTTTGATTTCCTTTTCCCAGACAATAGCAACAATAACACAAAAGACAGTAACAAACACTGAGAGGCTGAGAACTGGCAGGGATTGTTATTCCAAGTGTAGTGGAAAGAAGTCACTGGAGTGTTTTCAGGAGTAAGCGAATCCTCTTCACAAAGACCATTATGGCCACTGTCTGACAAATGGATGAGAGGAAGCAGGTGGCCAATCAGGAGCCTCTTGGCTCAGGTGGGAAATTGAAGATGGCCCAGATTAGAGCAGATTCAGGCTGTATCTTGGAAAGAAACCTGACAGGAGTCACTGAGAACCTGAGTGTTGATGGGGAGGGAAGCAGAGAAATGGAGGACACCTAAGCTTTTGTCCTCAGCAACTGTGTGGTGCCATTGAATTTGGGAAGATGGGGAGAGAGGGAGAAATCAAAATTACTGATTACTTAGCATGTTCAGTTTGAGATGCCTATTAGAGATTCAAGTGGAGGTACCAATAAGGCAGTTGGGTGTACGGTCTGAATTCAGAGAAGATAAGCATTAGGGAGCTGATTTCAGTATACAGAGAGTTACATAGTTGGCTCCAACACTCAGTATTTATGTCATCTTGGCCAAGTTATATAATTGCTGGATCTTAATTTATCTATAAAATGACAATAATATTATCTCTTTCCTAGTGCTGTTATGAATATTAAATCAGATAATGCCTCTAAGGAACTTGGCATAGGACCTGGTGCATAATAAGTGCTTAATAAAGGCCCTTGTGACTGGAGAACAGTGAAGGGAAAGAACACGTCAGGTGACAGAGTTTGGCAGTAGAGATATCATGTCAGAATTTTTAGGCCATGGTAAATAGTTTTCAGTAAGTGGCTATTAGGGCTTTTAGGCAGGGAATCACGTGACCTGGCATTGCTAATAGTATTGACAGATTATTTAAGGATTCACATTCGATATCGTTTTGTCAGACTGTACATAAACAGTCTGGGTTGTCATAAACGTACATACACACATACATTTTAAGAACTTTGATGATATGAAAATATGCTTAGAAATTATGACAAATGAAAGCCTTTTTCTCTGAAAGATATTCGGATGGTCCTGACAGTCCTTGAATCTGCAGAATCGCCAAGGACTTCTCTGCCGGTCTGTGCATAGTTCTATTTTGTACATTGACTGTTCTTGAGTAGTAAGCAATCGGAGCCTAGGGACAGCTGGCACTTTGTAGCGAAGCTGAGTTCTGAGCCCACAAAGTGAAACATCAGTGCTTTATATTTATCATGCTGCATTAAGACAGATGCTGAAGTCAGATGTTGCCCAACATTTCAGAAAATATCTTCATTCTGCTGCAGCCAATAGCTTATATGTATCCAGAAGATGATTCCATTTCAGAAAGGCTACTTTTCATAGAAGAACTACATAAATATCTAGTTTCTATGCAAAACCTCGAGTTTGTCCGATTTTTGGATTAGGTGTGTTGTGGATCACCTATACTTTATCTTAAATGCCGCAAAGAACCCTCAGCAGCCCAGATGCAGTAACTGAACAGGGGACCCTGGTGATTCTATTTTCACATTTCTCTTTATTTATAGATTTGATATAGCAAGTGATGAAGAGCCTCCATAATCCTTCCAACTGTTCATCTTCCATTAAGCCCACAAGTGGGACAATTATAGCGTCACATCTGGAATACTACAGAGAAAGGTTTCCTTGAAGCATTAAAAAAATCCCAGTGGCAACAGAAATGGGAATGCCCTTTGATCATGTTCCAGTTAACTACTGTTGCATAACAAAGTACCCCCAAACTTGGTGTTTTATTATAACTCAGGATTTTGTGGGTCAGGAACTCAGGCAGGGTCAGCTGGGTGAGCCATGTGATGTGTATGTGACTGTACTATGTGATGTTGTGTGTGGTCACTGAGTCATGTTCACCCAGGAGTTTTCTGGTCTGGAGAGTCTAAGACTTTTTCACCCACATACTTGGTATCTTTTGAAGAATGGCAAGAAGCTGGGCTCAGCTGCGCCCCTCCTACTCAATGTGAATGTCAGAGCCTCTCCATGTGATCTCTCAAGCAAGGTGGTTTGACCTTGTAAGGCATTCCAGGGCTCCAAGAGACCAATGTAGAAGTTGCCAGTCTCTTAAAGGCCCTCCCAGAACTGGAATATTGCCATTTCTGGTTTACTCAATTGATTGGAGTGCTCACCAGCCAGCCCAAATTCACAGGAAAGAGAATGAGACTCCACCCCCTGATGGGAGATGTGTCAAAAAAGGATTTTAACCCACACAATTAGGGATATTTACTTGGATTTAATAGTGTCCAAATAGTACTGATAGGTGGCATTATCTAGTGGTGAGAGCACAATAAGTTGGGCTACCTTATTATTTTAGCTGTGTGACTTCATATATTTTTTAAAAATCAATTTTCTTGAGATAAAATCTATATGCAGTGAAATGTATTCATTTCAAGTGTTTGTCTCTGTGAGTTTTCACATATTTATATGCTTGTATAACCACCAATACTATCAAGATAAAGAACAGGGGCAGCCCCGGTGGCTCAGCAGTTTAGCACCACCTTCAGCCCAGGGCGTGATCCTGGAGACCAAGGACTGAGTCCCGCGTTGGGCTCCCTGCATGGAGCCTGCTTCTCCCTCTGCCTGTGTCTCTCTCTCTTTCTCTCTGTGTGTCTCTCATAAATAAATAAAATCTTAAAAAAAAAAGATAAAGAACGTTTCCAATTGTCCTAAAATGGTCCCTTGTATTTGTTTCCAGTTAATCTAGAAACCCAAGCAACCACTGATGTGCTTTCTATCATTATAGATTAGATTCGCCTGTTCTAGACTTTCATATAAATGGAATTGTACAGTGTATACCCGTTTGTTTTGTTTTTTAAAGATTTCATTTATTTATTCATGAGAGACACACACACACACACAGAGGCAGAGGCATAGGCAGAGGGAGAAGCAGGCTCCCTGTGGGGAGGCTGATGCAGGATTCGATCTCAGGACTCCAGGATCACACCCTGAGCAGAAGGCAGACACTCAACTACTGAGCCACCCAGGCGTCCCATACAGTGTGTACTCTTTTGTATCTGACTTCTTTCACGTAACATATTTTTGAGATGCATTCATTTTTTTATATGTTTCACTATCCCTTTTTGTTTTCAGAAGTATTCTGTTATATGGATATGCCAAAATTCCTAGCATATGGTGTATTAGTTTACTATGGCAGCTACAACAAATTAACAGAAACACAGAGGCATAAACAATACAAACTTACTGTCTTATAGTTCTGTAAGGACAAGGTCAAATGCTTGATACAGGTTTCAGTGAGTTAAAATTGAATTGTTGACAAGTCTGTGTTATTTTCTGGAGACTCTGGGTACAGGGAGGCTGTGTTCCCTTTCCTTTTCTAGCTTCTAGTAGGCATTCACATTTGTTGGCTTATGGGCACTCTTTCTTCATCTTCAAAGCCAACAACAATGCATCTCTCCATATCTTTCTTCTGTAATCACATCTCCTCTTGACTGTCTCTCTTTCTCTACCTTCCTCTTCCACTTTATTTATTTTTTAAAAAATCTTTATTTTAATTTTTTAAAAGATTTTATTTATTTATTCATGAAAGACACACAGAGAGAGAGAGAGAGAGAGAGGCAGAGACACAGGCAGAGGGAGAAGCAGGCTCCATGCAGGGAGCTCGATGTGGGACTCCATCCCAGGACTCCAGGATCACACCCTGGGCCAAAGGCAGGCGCTAAACCACTGAGCCACCCAGGGATTCCCTCCTCTTCCACTTTAAGGGAATCTTGTGATTACACTGGATCCACCCAAATAATCCACAATAATCTCCCTACTTGATTAGCTGATTAGCAAATTTAATTCCATCTGCACCTTTAACTCTTTTTTGCTACATAGCATAACATACTGCTAATCCCCAGGGATTAGGATGGGGACATTTTTGGGAGCCATCATTCTGCCTACCACACAGAGTGCTATATAAGTGTTAACGTTTTTTGGTATTATTATCACTATAACTGAAGATCTTTAGACAGAGTTAAAGACTCGCATTCAAATTCTGGCTTTTTCACTTACCAGCTATGTGGTCTTGGACAAGTGAATCCTTTTTTGAATTTCCATTTGCTTAGCTATGAAATTTCAGACATGATATTAGCCATCTTTACAGAATATTTGTGAGGAAGAATTGAGACAGGATAAGTGAGTGCTGAATATACCACCAACGCAAAACATCTGATTTCCAGTTAAAACAGTAAATTAAACACACCAAATCAATATCTCCCCTATGGGAGCCCCACTAAAGTGAAGTAAAGAAATAAAAATGTGAGCAGAAAATGCCAACAAATTATTGATAGAAGATAAAAGGAGTCAGTGAAGTCGTGGCCTCCGTCCTAGCAGGAAGAACACCACTGAGAAATGCACTCACTTGCCTGGCAGGCGTCTGGGGAGGGGAAGGCTGAGAGGCACAGGCTGTAGAAGGTGGGGATGAAGCCCCAGGCATTGGTGGAAAATCTATTAAACATCTAGGCCTTTCTCAGGAGACCAGCAGCTTATTCCCTGGAGAAATATTGGAGAGAGGTGCAGAGCAAGGGAAATAATTAACAGTGGAACACCTGAAGGGCCAGCCGTTGTGTATATTACCCCAACCCCCACCACACACAGGAATACAAATGTAAAGAAGTTCCCTCTGCAAAAACCAAGTGACCCCAGAGAAAAGACTTTAAGATACCGACATATGAGTTTCCCTTATAGAAGTTCCAACTGGCCTTATTACTCTGCAATGATTATGAATTGCCAGCCAAATTTTTTGTGCCTTGCTCCTAAACATGAACAGTCAAGGATCATAGATATTTGAAGAAAGTCCTCAACATCAAGGACAGAGAAGGAAATGAATAAAGAAGAAAGAACTTGGATGAAACAGAGACGAGGCAGGGAGCAGAATAAAACACAATTATCATACATTGTCAGAGAAAGAAGAAATTGCCTTGATTAGGAAGAACAATATAGTGCAAAAACACAGTGTCAAAGAACAAAAGGGTTCTTGGATATTCAAAATATAATTGCTAAAAATAGAACTAAACTCTTACCTACTATAATTGGAAGGCAATAGGTAATGTCAAAATTTATAAATCAGTAGATGACAGTACACTATAAGCATGTTATTTGGAAATATGCAGCAAATATCCAAAATAATTATTTACCTGAAAACCAAAGATTCAACTGGGAACTTTTAGAGTAGAGAACTGGGAGTTACAGATCAGTGGAGCAGGTACTTTATTATACTTCAACCCTAAAAATTTTCATTTCCATTTGTCTTTTTAAAAAAATTATTATGGGGGCACCTGGGTGGCTCAGTGGCTGAGTGTCTACCTTTGGCTCAGGGTGTGATCTCTGAGGCCTGGGATTAAGTCCCACGTCGAGCTCCCCACAGGGAGCCTGCTTCTCCCTCTGCTTATGTCTTTGCCTCTCTCTCTCTATTCACATGAAAAAATAAATAAAATCTTTAAAAAATTATAAAATAAAAATAAAAAGTTTATTATGGTAAATTACACATCACATAAAATTTACCATTAATGATTCACAAGGCTGTGCAACTATCATCATTATCTCATTCCCAGATTATTTTCAACAATCCAAAAGAAAATCCTGTAACCATTAAGCTGGTACTCCCCACTCCTCACTCCTTCCAGCCTCCGGAAATCTTGAATCTGCTTCCTGTCTCTGAATTTGCAGACTCTGGATATTTCATTTAAATGGAATGGAACAATATTTGGCCTTTTGGAAGTTTCTTCTTTCACTTAGTGTGATGTTTTCAAGATTTAGCCACACTGTAGCATATATTAGTACTTCATTTCTTTTTATGACTGAATACTATTCCATTGTATGGATATACCACATTTATTTATTAAATCAATGGACATTTGGGTTTGTTTTCACCTTTTAGCTATTGTGAATAGCTGAACCTATTTGAACTTTTGTGTGCAGGTTTTTGTTTGAACACCTGTTTGCAGGACTTTAGATACCTAGAAGTGAAGTTCCTGGGTCAGTTTGGTAATTCAATGTTTGACTTAATGTGAACCCACCAACATTTTCCATAGTGGCTGCACCATTTTACATCCATGTACAAGCAGTCTGATCTCTTTACATTCTCATCCACAGTTGTCCATTTGTCTTTTAACGGAATTAAAAATGTATGGAACTCTGAATAGAGCTAAAAGGTCTATTACATACACACATGTATATATATATATATATATATATATATACACATATATGTATATATACATATACATATATATATCCATGTGATAAAATTATTAAGATAAAACCATAAAATATCATTAATAAGAGTCATAAAGATGAGAGAAAAATTGGGGGACTATCAGAGCTTTACCAGGTATATTAATTCCTTGTTGCTGCTGTAACAAATCACCACAATTTTAATGGCTTAATCCTATTGAAATTTATTCTCTGCAGATCAGAAATATGAAATGGATCATACAAGATGAAAATCAAGATGTTGGTAAGGCTGTGTTCCTTTCTAGAGGCTCTGGGGAGAACCCGTTTTCCTTCCTTGACTTCCTTGTCTACTTCTAGAGATCATCAACATTCCTTGACTTGTGGTCTCTTCCTCCACATACGAAGCCAGCAGTGTAGTATCTTCTCTCTTACCTGACCTGTTTCCATCCTCATACCTCATCTCTGACTCTGATCCTCTTGCCCCTCCTTACAGGGAGTCTATGATTATATAAGGCTCACATGAATCACCCACGAAAATTTCCCCATGTCAAAATCCTTACCTTAATAACATCTGCAAAATCACTTTTGCCATGTAAGGTGACATTTTTACAGGTTCTGGGGATTGGGACATGGACATCTTCAGAAGGGTACCACACCATGAAAATCACTGTAGACAAGGTCTTCCTTGTGGAGAAGCAGCCAGAAAGGGCCCTGTCAAGTAGAAAGTGGCAAAGTGACTTGGAGAAGTGCTCAACCTTCCAAACTTGAATTTTCTGTTTTGTAGAGGGATAAACATACTATTCTATGTGCATGCTGGCAGATAAAATAAGGAAAGTACATACCTACGCTACTCAAATTTCCACCAAGCACCCCTTAATGCTCTTAGCAGGTTACAGGCAAAGCTCATAGCTGCAAATTTTAGGCATGACATTGCTTTGAAGTCTCATGTTTTATCTGAGAAATTCACGTGCATTATGCATTATATTTAATAATAGATGTGTTTGTTTTAATACAAAGTAACATTTTAAATGTCTCACCAGCAGGAACAATAAATGGATGCTCTTTATTCTTTGATCTCGTATACCCCCTGTCACATCTCTGATTATCTTTGTTTGAAAAACAACATTACATAAAAGAAAGCGCATTGAAAGCCATAAGGGGAATGATAACTCATATTGTTACATTCGAATAGTAAGTATTGAAAGCATCATATTGGTCTCACTCCACATAGTGAATCTTAGGAAATAAAGAGCATTTTCCCCCAAAAGTTAGGCAAAGTAGAACTCTACAAACAAAATGTGTGGTTCCTAGAATTTATCTTTTATTAATACAGAATGACCTATTTTTGACTGTGGGGCAATAGGTTTATTCGCTTTGACTATGACAGACGTGTGTCAGGCTTAGTATCAAGGAGCAATATGTAAAGAGGGATAAATGCCAATGTTTATGAGTTTGGGAATACTGGGGTGCTACGCCCCCATTATCTCCATAAGCCCCTTAAGCATCATTCTTTGAGATGGCCAACTGATGTTTTCTTAACCTTCTTTGGACATTGGTGCAGCTTCAAAAAGCATCAATTTCCCTATCCAGATCACTACTCATTTAGAAATTCCAGTGCCATCATTTTGTAAAATTTTATTTTGAAGATTTAATTAATTAATTTGTTTAGAGAAAGAGAAAGAGAGAACCCTCAAGCAAGGGGAGGGGCAGGAGGAGAGGAGGAGAGAATCCTGTGTAGACAGTACTGAATGCTTGGAGCTCCACACGGGGCTCTATCCCACGACCCTGAGATCATGACCTGAGCCAAAACCAAGAATTGGATGCTTAACCGACTGAGCCACCCAGGTGCCCCTCCAGTGCCTTCCTTTTTTTAATCAATAAGATCAGTATTCACAAGAGCACCATGAAAAGGGGATCTGGCCTCCCCAAGACCTCTTGTTTAACGGCAAAGAATTGAGTGATTAGGACTGCTGAAAGCCCTTCCAGAGAGCTGTGGGACTTGTGTGTGTTTTCTTCAATCAGTCTTAAAATGGCCTTGGATCTAGTCACCTGATTAGCCTGTTAAACAAGTGAAAAGGAGCAGATTCCATCAAGGACCCCAGAAAACATTTCCATAATGAACACCACTGGAGGGATATCTCATCTGCTTACAACTTATCTCTTCTATTTCTACCAGAGAGTGTAATAAGGACTTGGAACGTGGCCCCTTCTCAAGAAATCCTTAAAGAAAACAACCCCCCCCCCGCCCCCCGCCACCTGACAATTGTAAAATGCATAGTAATGTGGTTCTTAGAGGGTTATTGTTTTAACACATGAAATGATAGCGATACAGCACAACAATTGTATCTTTTATTGAAAAAATTACCATCCAATTTTGGCAAATAGATGAGCTAGATAATATTCTAAAATGTGTAGTCAGGGTGTAAGTGGCTGAAAAATCGAAGTCTAATGAGGATTTGTTACTGGAGGAGAGGAGAGGCTTGGACAGTGCACACAGAATTGCTAACGGGATAGTGTCAAAACAACCATTCACGGGGGACTGATTGAGAATCTGCAGAATAAAACAAGCAGACACAGGCCTTTGTGAGTTCCTGTGATTAAGCAGCTATAGGGTAGTCGGGGCTGCTGTAAGAGGCAAAGCCGGCTTAAGAAGGCGAAAATGAGTAGCTTACAGCAGGAATTGAAAAATACCATTCCTGCCAAATAACCCTTTGATTATTTTTCAAAACACGAAAAATGTTGCATGTTTTTATTCATGCCATGTGGGAAAATAAATCCCAATTCTTTTGCCTTCTAGTGTATAATAAAATGATCCGTTTGCTTTTGCTTCTTCTTGGTAAAACGAACAAGTCCTAAAATGCTCTGAACTCCATTCTGATTCAAACTCTGTTCCCAAGCAAAATAAACTCATTTACTCTTTGTCCTCCAATAACCCCACCAGTGCTCTATTTTTACCACTGAGCCCTGAAACAAATTCAGCTCTCAATTTGAATTTTCCTCACCTTGTCCGCGTTCTAAGTAAACTTGGAGTTGTCTGCGTTTGGTTCACTAGTCACAGAACAATTCCCACCAACTGGTGACTCCTTTGAGCTTCACTTTGGGTTTCCATTATTCATACATCAAATTGCTTCTCAGGGTATGACACTCTGGACGTGATTGGAAGGCCAAGTGAAAAATATTTAGGAGTGTCACATGACGAGGCCACTTGGACAAAAGGACTTTGTACATGTGACTTCACACAATAGAAAATCATGAACTTTTTCTCACCCCGTAAATGGCATTGTGCCAGAGTAAACTTAGAAGCTACCCTCTGGCATGCTTCTGGAAATCTTTTCAGTTCTGATAATGTGGAATTTTTATACTAAAATATAAATTAACATTTGGAAGAACTTAGTTATTTTCCATGGATTAAAACTATATAAGCTCCTAAATCTTGTTCAAGAACACCAGCCTCTTATAAACCGGAAATTTCACTCATTACTAACATTTTATTTGTTTATGGGTCTTCTCACATATGGAAATATATGTAAAAAGATAAGAGTATAGGGACTCTCGGGTGGCTCAGCAGTTAAGCCCCTGCCTTTGGCTCAGGGCGAGGTCCTGGAGTCCCAGGATCGAGTCCCACATCCAGCTCCCTGCATGGAGCCTTTTTCTTCCTCTGCCTGTGTCTCTACCTCTCTCTCTCTTTGTGTCTTTCATGAATAAATAAATAGGATTTAAAAAAGATAAGAGTATAAAAAAGCAATAAGAATCGAGAAAGCAAGAGAGTAGATTTAAATTCATTGTTCATTTAAGTGAATGTTGTCCTTTAAGAAAACAACCTTTTTCATTTAAAAAAAAAATGTATATCTGAGGATGCCTGGGTAGCTCAGGGCTGCCTTCAGCTCAGGGCTTGATCCTGGAGTCGTGGGATCGAGTCCCGCATCGGGCTCACCAAAGAGCCTGCCTCTCCCTCTGCCTGTGTCTCTGCCTCTCTGTGTCTTTCATGAATAAATAAATAAAATCTTTTAAAAAATGTATTTCTGGAGCCCCCACCATATGCTCTGAACTGTGCCATGTGTGATGGGGAAACAGGAGACTCAGACAACATAGATTCTATCTTCAAGATCAGTTTTGTAGTAAGAGGCAGTGTGATAAAATGAAGAAGAAACTAGAAACCTGCAGTTAAATTTAGTACATACCAGACATTTTATACACTTTGTCTTTTATCTTCACAACAATCTTGCAAAGATATTATCCTTCTCAATTTATTAAGTAAGGAAAAATAGTTTGAGAAGGTGAAGTCACTTCCCTGAGGTCACTCAGCCGGTAAGTTGCCAAAGCAGGATTCACATTCAGATGTTTCTAACTTTAGAGAACCGAGTGCTTTTCACTGCCCAACCACCCCTATTTCTGGCATACCACTTTTTTTCCCCCTAGAATGAGTCACTCAATCATTTCATGTATTAGCTTCCTAGACTATAAAATGAAGAGACTTCTTTTCCTGTAGTGGACATAGATTCTGTTATCTTAGACTAACCCATGAAGCACTGAGAGACCAATACCAGACGGGATGTCTAGGGAAGGTGGTCCCCAGCCTCCATACTCAGGATCAGGCCCATTAGTAAAGGGAATTCACAAATTCTTGGTAAATGAATGAATCATGTGGGAGAGGCATGCAGGTTTACTCAGTTTTCCAGGGGGGTTAATGTATTTGCCCTGAGTTACCCACTGCCACCTGGTTCTCTTAGGAAAACTCTCTTAGACCTCTATGTGTGACAGAGGGGGCTGATTGAGGGTGCCTTGTGTGCTTGTGAATGTCATTCCTCTGGGGGGGGCTCAGGCTGGTGCAGGCCTGATAATGGCAGTGCTCTAGCCAGCTTAGCTGAAGGACATGTGGGTGAACATAAAGTACCACTCTTCATGCTGTCACTAAAACCATAGTCTACTCAGAAAATGGGGGGGGGGGGGAGGGGGAACAAGATATGGAATAATTTGTTCTTTAGGATTCCCACAATGCAAGGGAATACTTGAGGAAGTACAAACCCTCACAAACAAAAGCAAATTGGGGTGCCAGGGTGACTCAGTCAGCTCCATGCTCAGTGGGGAGTCTGCTTGAGATTCTTCTTTTCCCTCTGCCCCTCTCCACTGCACATGCACATTCTCTCCCTCTCCCCCTCTTTCTACAGTAAATAAATAAATCTTAAAAGCAAATTATTTCTGTTGATGGATTGTAATACAAGTGAAAAGTAGTTATCCAAGGCAATACTTAAATATAGCCATGAAGGAAACGGATCCAAACCCTGCCTTCATGAAGCTTACATGTAAAAGACAGATAATAAATAACAACAAAAAGGAATGTTTCAAAAATATAAGTTCAGTTATCTCAGCATACAGCTTACATCATCCATGGTTTTGAAAGCCTTTTCTCTCATTATCAAGTCACCATATATGTATAGATCTACAAATAAAATATCTCTTCTGCTTCCTGGTGTTAATTGCCTATTTCTGCCTACACTCTGGATTATTATATAGCTTTAGAGTAAAATCTGATGTGTGTTATAGCAAGACTCCCTAATTATTTTTCTATAGAAGTAGCTTAACTATATTGTGTTCCTCAATATAAATTTTAGAGTCACTTTGTCAGATCCCACAAACACTCCCTGTTTTTTTTTTTTTTAAAGATTTTATTTATTTATTCATGAGAGACAGAGAGAGAGAGAGAGAGAGAGAGAGGCAGAGGGAGAAGCAGGCTCTATGCAGGGAGCCCGATGTGGGACTTGATACCCGGTCTCTAGGATCATGCCCTGGGCTGAAGGCAGGCGCTCAACCACTGAGCCACCCAGGCACCCCCTCCCTGTTGGGTTTTGATCAGAATTGCATTAGGAATTAGATCAATTTGGAAAACAATACTATCTCTATGATAACATTTTCATACAACATAATGGTAAGTTTCTCTGTTGTTAGGTTTTCTTTAACATCTTTCATTATATTTTTATAAAATTCTTCATAAATTCTTGCACATCTTTTACTAGATTTCTTGATTTCTAACTTTCAATGATATTGATGTTGATGTTATTTATTGTGAAACTACTTTCTCTGAGTGTTTATTACTACTATGTAGGAATGTATTTTTTTAAATATTGTTTTTATAGCCATTGACTAACTTTGCTGAATTCAAATATTAATTCTCATACTTTTGGAGTAGATTCTCTGGGATTTTCTATGTGAATAATCATATCATCCTAGAGCAGTGCTTCATTCTTGGGTGTGATTTTGTTTACAAGGAGACAGTTGGGCATGTCTAGAGGCATTTTTCGTTGTTACAACTGGGGATGTCAAAGATTTTATAATCATCTACTCCGTAATTATTTGGTGAAGGAGTCCTATTGTGTATCAGGCCCTATTTGAAGAGCTGAGTATTCAATAGTATTCAAAACAAATATGTTCCTATCCACTACAAACTCAAGGCCTAGTTTATATCTTGCAAGCACTCACGGAAATACAGAAAGTACAGAAAGTAATCAAATAATGGACCAAAATAAAAATGGACGATGGTCCAAAGGACAGAAGTTATATAAAATACACTCTTTTATCACTATTAATAATAGATGCCCAAACAAACAACCCCTTGCCAATCAGAGATCATGTGTCCTTACTTGCTTTATGTATTTTTTTTAAAAGCATAAAAACAAAGTCTAGGATTTAATTGAATAAGTTAGAAAAAGAATAAAAAAGAAACCACGAACATGAAAGAATCCATTGAGATTAAAGCAGACATCAATTACTTATTAAGCAACAAAACAAAATCAGTAGAATTGACAAATAAACTTTAAAAGCTCCTTATTTGAAAAACACCAGATAAAAGAAGAGAAAGGAGTATTTTTATAGTGGAGAAACAAACATGACCTCAGCCAGGTGCCCAAGGTCAACGTCAATGGTGATAAATCATGTTGACAATATGTATCTTTGACATGATGTGATGAAGATGGCAGTTCATCTGTGTGATCCTCATTCCCCAAACCCATAATTCCAGTCTAGTCATGAGAAAAACATCAGACAGCTCCCAACTGAGAAGCATTCTAAATAATATCTGACCAATATTCTTCAAATTGTCGAGGTCATAAAAAACATGGGTGGTCTGTCACAGCCATGAGGAGCCCAAGAAGACGTGACTACTAAATACTATGTGGTGTCCTGGATGCAAACCTAGAATAGAAGGATATCAGTAAAAATCTAGAGAAATCTGAATAAAGTTTGGACTTCAGTTAACAATAATGTATCAATATTGTAGATTAATTGTGACATACATATCATGTTTGCGTAAGATAGTAACAATAGAGGAAACTGGGTATGGGTACATGGAAATTCTGTACTATCTTTGCAACTTTTCTGTCAATCTAAAACTATTTGCATCAGTTTACTATTGCTGCTGTAACAAATCACAGATTTATTAGTTTAAAATAACACAGATTGATTCTCTTACAGTTCTAGAGGTTCAGATATCCAAAATGAATCGTAGGGGGCTAAACGCTAGATGTTGACTCTGCTGGTTCCTTCGGGAGGCCCCCGAGGAGATTCTCTTCCTTGTCTTTTCCAGTTTCTAGAGGCTGCCCACATGCTTTTATTTGTGCCACAGCACTCCAGTCTGATTTTCTGGAATCATAATGCCTTCTCCTCTGTCTGACCTTTCCATGTCCCTCTTATAAGGAGCCTGTGGTCACACAGGGCAAAAGTGGATAATTCAGAATAGCCTTCCCATCATAAAACATCCTTAATTTAATCGCATCTGCAAATAATCTATTGACATGTAAGATAATATTCACAGGTTTTGGAGATTAGGGCATGAACCTTGGGGGTAGGGGGTCATTATCAGCTTACCACACTATTCTAAAAGAAAATGTTTCTTAAAAAAAAAAAAGCACCAGACAACTATTTAGAAAATCTAGTTGAAACAAAAGGGGAGCACGCAATTAAATACCAAAGGCAAAGGAGGATATAAAAACAAACATAGAGCTTTTAAGACTGTGAGAGAATAATACATATGATTCTGAAATAACATTTCATTCTAGAAGAAGTACATGACTTCCTAGGGCTATAGGGTGTTGCAGAAAAAATATTAGAAAAACATCCAGGCAGGGACACCTGGGTGGCTCAGCGGTTGGGCTTCTACCTTTAGCCCAGGGTGTGATCCCAAGATTCGGGATGGAGTCCCACATGGGGCTCCTTGCAGGGAGTCTGCTTCTCCCTCTGCCTGTGTCTCTGCCTCTCTCTCTCTCTCTCTCTCTCTCTCTCTCTGTGTCTCATGAATAAATAATAAAATCTTTTTTAAAAAGATCCGAGTATAAAGGGAAGATGTCAAAGAAGGCTTGGGGACAGACTTTTTATTTAATTTTTTTTAAGTAGGCATCATACCCAACATGGAGCTTGAACTCACAACCCTGAAATCAAGAGTTGCCTGCTCTTCCAACTGAACCAGCCAGGCACCCCATGGGACAAGGCTTTTTCCAATGACCATGATTCCTATTTATTGAGTGCTACTAAGTAATAGACAGAGCTGGAATTCAAACCAGCATTTGTGTGGTTTCAAAGCCCATGTATTTTCACAGCATTGTTTTGCCTCCTGTGGATCAGTCTTTTCATTCTCCAAAGGAACAGATTTTACCTATTGTATATATTTTCTTTCAGAGCATGGAGAGTTATCCAACTCATATTTAACTCTCAGGACTATGTAGTATAGGCTGCAGAGATAGGCTTCTCTCTCAAGCTGTAGGATTCTAGCCTCACTGAAGAACTTCTTTGGGCTTCAGTTCATTATCTATAAAATATAAGTAATACTATATCTAACTTTTTTTGAAGGAGGGGTAAAAAGGGGCAGAGAGAGAGAGAGATAATCTTAAGCAGGCTCTATGCCCAGTGCTGAGCCCTATGTGGTGCTTAATCTCATGACCCTGAGATCATGACCTGAGCCAAAATCAAGAGTTGGATGCTTAACTGACTGAGCCACTCTGGCATCCCTCTAATTTTTAATTGTTGTAAAGATCATAACAACAAAATACAGTGTTTGGAATGTGCTACGAACTTGTAAAATGATCACTACTGCTATTATGAATACCAGTAATAAAACCAAATGAAGATAGGATAAAAAGAAATGAACTAATATATTTTAAAATTCTAAATGATTTAACAGCCAACTGAACTAGAAAGAATTCAAGATGAATAATCCATCACTACTAAGTAGAAAATATCAGTTTGGTTTAATATTAGAAAGTTTATTGTTATCATATTGATCGGTCAAAAAGAAAAAAAAATATGATTATTAACATCTTGAAGTATTACAATCATTTCTAATGGAAGAAAATTATTTTTGTGACCTATAAATAGAAGAATAATTCCTTAACACATTAAAGAATATCTTACACTGACAACGTATATCTTTATTTATTGCGAAAATACCAATAGAGACATTTCCATTAACATCAAGAATAAAACAAGAATGTCAGCTATCTTTCACTATTTAATATTATTTTATAAGTTTTGGTCACAGCAGAAAGCAGAAATAGGAAGTGTGATTACCGGAAAAGTGGAAACAAAGTTATCATTTTCTACAGATGATATGATAATATGCCTAGAAAAACCCTAGAGAATCAGCTAAAAAATAATTAGAAGTGAGTTCAGCAAGATGAGTGAATATAAATATCAATGGACTTCAAACACACCAGCCACAGTCAGAAGATATAATGAGAAAAATATCTCTTTCACAATAGTAACAGAAATATAAAACACCTAGAAATATAAGCTTAATAAGAAATGTGTCAGACCTTTGTGAAAAATACTGCAGAACTATACCAAGAAACATAAAATAAGGCTTAAACAAAGGAAGGTATACAGCATGTCTGTGTGAACTGTTACAAATTTATCAATTTTACCCACATTAATCTTTAGGTTTAATGCAATCCAATACATTCTTTTTAATCCAATACATTTTTAATGGAACTTATCTTTGGGAGATTTGCTAGAGGAATAAACATATGAGAATAGCAAAAGAAAATTTGGAAAGGAAAGCTAATGAGGAGGGGGAACTTGTTCCACCAAACAAAAGATACATTGCAAAGCTACAGTGGATAGTGTCAGGTCACCTGGGTGGGGGAGTATCCCATGTTGCTATTCTCCTGGAGAGGTAGTCAGTGGTACATTTCAGGAGTTTCATAACCCCTGGCCATTTGACCCAGGGATTCTTCTAGAATTCTGTCATTATAAATGAGAAAGAGAGACACCTGACTGGCTCAGTTGGTAGAGCATGCAACTCTTATCTTGGGGTTATGAGTTTGAGCCACACATTGGGTGTTGAGATTATGTAAAAATAAAATCTAAAAAAAAAAAAAAAAAAGAAATGAATAAGAGATGTGGACAATGCTTTTGGCACAGGAGTGTTCTTTATATTCTCTTTATAATATCAAAAACTGGAAAGAAATCAAATGAAAAATTCTATTGGAATGGTTAGACTATGGTACATTGATGGTTCTGAAAAATTTCTGATTTTAAGAACTTTAATAATATGGTAATATATGCAACATAATTTTTAAGGTAAAGTGTAGAGCTCAAAAGTGCATCCTAGAGAGGTTATCTCTAGAATTTAGGGTAAGATGTTTTTGTTGAAATCAATATTGGAATTTTTAATACTTGAATGTTTCTAGAATAAGTTGCATTGCCTCCAGAATCGAAAAAATAGTGCATGTGGGTCTATGTGTATTTATGATGCAATGTGTGTAGTCAGTCAGGATGCTCTTCAAGGAAGTAATTGAACTTTGAAAATTGGAAGTGAACTTCATGGGCATTTCAGGATGTTTTCTGTTTTGTTTTGAAATATACTCTCTTCTCCCTCTCCAGACTTGTTCTGCTTTCTCTAAGAAACATGGTCCTATAAGCAGCCCTGTATACTTATTCCCTTATTTTTGTCTTTAAGAGAAAGGAATATATTTAAGTTTGGCTTGTCTTTTTACAAGGTTATTAAAAGATTTTGAGATTTCACTTGGCTAAAAATGAAAAGATGTTAGAGAAAAAAAAAAACATACTTTGTTGCCTAGGTAGCAGAAATGCTAACACTATCAAATATAAGATTTCTAAATAAGCCTAGGCCCAAATTAAAGTGGTATTTCCAGATGGTTAAAGAGTTAAAATGACATGGAAAAAGCTAAAGAGTAGAATCAGGTAGTGACTTGGAAGGAGAAAGTGTTGAATAAATATTCACATGAGAGCAGTTCACTGAGATGGGAAACACTGGGATAATCCTCCCTGGAACATCTTGGAAACATATTTTGTTAATTTTCAGACTTTTACAGATTTCTATAATAAATAGAAAAAAACGAAAGATACAGGAAAATACAAAGATAAAAAATCATCACCAACAACCCTAGCATCTATTTACGTAGAGTTACTTCCAATTTCTCTTCTCTTTCTCTTTCTACATCCTTCCCACACACATTATTTTAAAATTGTTTACTCGTAACTCTAAATAAAATTTTGTATCTCAGTTGCTTTTCAGAATGAACCCTTTGGAGAGAATTTGGGTATAAATTTTTCTGCAATCTCTTATCTGAGAGTCTCCCAGTGCAATGGCCAGGTTTCCTCATGGCCAGCTGCCCTAACTCAACCACTCAATCTAAAGGGACGTCTCTACAGTTGACAAGCCCCACAAATGCAGAGGGGGCTTTTATTGCCTTTTCCCTTCTTTCTTGAATATGAAGCAAAGATTTATTTAACAAATATTTATTTATTCATTTTTATTTTTTTATTTTATTTTTATTTTATTTATTCATTTTTAAAGATGTACTTACTTATTTCATAGAGAGAGAATGCAGGGGGAAGAGGCAGAGGAAAGTGAGAGGGAGAATCTCAGACTCCCAGCTGAGTGTGGGCTCAGGGCTTGATCCCAGGACCTGAGATCATGACCTGAGCCTCAATAGTCAAAGGCTTAACCAACTGAGCCATCCAGGCACCCTTATTTATTTATTTATTTTAGACAGAGCACAAATAGGAGAGGCAGAAGGAGAGAGAATCTCAAGCAGACTCTGAGCTGAGGGTGGAGCTGGTCACAGTGCTTGATCCCAAGACCCTGAGCTCAGTATCTGAACCAAAACCAAGACTTCAGTGCTTAGCCAACTGTGCCACCCAGCCACCCCAACAAGTATTTATTAAATACCTACCAGGAGCCAGATAGAGTCCTGGGCATGTAATAGTGAACCAAACAGACTCAAATTCCTGTCCTCTTGAGGTTTACAGTCCAGTGATGGAAAAGGGAAAAAAAAGTAAGTGAATTATTCATTGTTTTAGAGATTGATTTGTGCTCTGAATAAGAATAAAGCAAGGAAGGAAGAGAGATTGAGTGCTGTGGCATATCTACAACTTTAGCTGGGTGGTCAAGGAACATCTCACTCAGATGAAGACATTTACTCAAAGGTACCAGAGAATTGATATAAATTAAATAGTGAAATATATAAATTCTTATTAAAAAAAAGAAACTATTGGATGATGACAAGAAGGCTAAGTGAATGTCTGTACCTACCTAGATGTACCTGTGTGAAATTTGGGATGGTGGATAATAAAATTTCCAGCCATGGGAACACAATTGGAAGGTGAGGGAGGGGTTCTATATGAATGGATAAGATCCAGAATGGCATAAAATATTTAAACAGTAATAGTGAATACTAAAAGAAAATAGATCATTATCTTTGAAGCATGAGAGAAAATGTTTTCGATCTAGAATACGATATTCAGCGACATAATCAGTCTAATAATAAGACATATTCAGATATACCAATGCATTGAAAATCTACCTCTGCATGCATTCTTCTTAGGAAGTTACCTGAAGATGTGCTCCTTAACAAGTTGAGGGTCTAAGTTAAGGAAGAGTATGGATGGAAAACTAAGTTTAGGGAGATCCAACAGTGGAAATTTAAAAAAAAAGTATGTATTAGAGTCCTTCTGAGAAACAGATCCAATGGGATATATCTATACATTTAGAGATTTATTATGTGTTATTGGCTCACTCAGTTATGGAGGCTGAGAAGTCCCATGATCTGCGTGTAAGCTGGAGAACTGGGAGAGCTGGATAACACATCGGTGTTATCTGGAGGCCTGAGAACCATGAGCACTGAGGGCAGGATGGATGTCCCATACCAAGCAGTCAGGCAGAGGGAGGACAATCCAACTTCCTCTGCCTTTTTGTCCTATTCAGGCTCTCAATGGGTTATAATATGTTTGGATGGGATAATGCCCACTCAAAAGGGGAGGACTATCTGCTTTTCTCAATGCACCAATTCAAATGCTAATCTCTTCCAGAAACACGCTCATAGACACACCCAGAAATAATGTTTAATTATATACCTGGATATCCCACGGCCCAGTCAAGCTGACACATACAACTAATCATCACAAGTACATAGGGAAAAAGAAGAATAAGAGGTAAATTATGAACCTGCCTCATCAGTAAGGCAATAACTCATATAATGCTAATGTTGATCAGTCAAGAAATAATGGGAATAAATAAGCAGAGAGAACATGGTAACCATCTCCATCTATGACGTTTATGATGATCTTGTCAATGGAAGCTGTAGAGCAATGCTTCACCATCCAATTGGCTGTCAGTAGTGAGGATGTAGGGGAAAAAGGAAAACACAGGATAGGGATGAAGCAAAAATTGTGGAAATGATACCAGAGCTAGATTATTTGAAGTCAGGTAGAATGGAGATAATTTCCTGAACTAAAAGGGAGAGTACTTACAAAAACTTTTTTTAGAGAGTGTGGGACCCGGGAAAGGAAGAAGGGCTTAAGGGCATCGTGCCAGCCCATCATGCTGATGCGAATATAGAAAAGATATAATACTCATACATTTTTTTGCTTGTAGTTTAAATTTACACAATATCACAAAAGCTAATTTATCAACATTTCACTCATTAATTCAAGATTTTTTATGCCCACTCTATATCAGGCACTATTGAATTGCTGGAACAATAAAGATTAAAAAGACGTCTCTTCCAGTAAAGATAAAAGTAATCGTGTGAGAGACTCTGGTGAGGGAAGATAGGCATGGAATGATTAAATTCTATAAAGTGTTATAGATGCTGGAACAGAAATATGTTCAGCATCCAAAAAGACACCAGGAAAGAAACGGCCATTCTGTCTGTGGGGGAAAACTTCAGGAACTGCCTGATAGATGTAATGCCTTGAAAAAGAGCTCACCTTCAGTCTTTGAAAATACGGTTACTTTCCTTTGGCTCTAACCTAAGGAAATAACCTTAAATTAAAAAAAAAAAAAAAAAAAGTAGGCAAAAACAAAGTGAAGCAAAACAAGCAAACGAAAACCTTTTTTGGTGAATCAACTTTAAGAATATCCTATAGCACTTATCCTCAAATTAATCCCCAATACTGAATAATCCTTGAGCTAGGGCAGTTTCTTCATGTGTATTGGAGATAATGATGCCTATGCTAAGGATAATGGTGAGAATCAGAAGTAAAATACATATAGCTCTTAGCGTATAATTGATACTCTAAGAAAATTTCTGCAGTGATGAGGAGGAGGAAAATTGGTCTATAAGTCAGCAGTAGTGCAGAAATAACAAGAGTGGGGCACCGGGGTGGCTCAGTGGTTGAGCCTTCAGCTCAGGTTGTGATCCTGGGATTGGGGTCCTGGGATCAAGTCCCACAACCGGCTCCCCTCAGGAAGCCTGCTTTTCCCTCTGCCTATGTCTCTGCCTCTCTCTGTGTGTCTTTCATGAATAAATAAATAAAATCTTTAAAAAAAAATGTCAAGAATCAACTTAGCATTCCATACAAGGACCTTGCAGGGAATCACAGAAGCCAGGAAGGCTGGAACTGGCATGGGACTTAGAGACCAGCCCATTTTTCCTTTTCCTTTTTAAAAACTATTTTATTTTATTTATTTATTTGATAGACAAGTTGGGGGAGAGGGTAGAGGGAGAGGATCTCAAGCAGATTTCATGTTGAGCACAAAGACCAACTCAGGACTCAATCCCAGGACCCTGAGATCATGTCCTGAGCTGGGACCTGAGTCAGACACTTAATCAACGGAGCCACCCAGGCCCCCCTAGACCAGTCCATCTTTCATGTGTATAGGAAACTGAGAGACACAGAAGTTAAATAATTTGCCAGAGAAGTCTGTATGAATCCTCGGGACATTACATTCAAAACTTTGAAGAAAGATGTACATGTTCTGAGGCAAGAAATGCTAGTGAATTTGAGAGCCCTTCACTTTTTCCAAATTATTTAAATAGTGTGTCAGCAAAGTTGTGTTTACAAATCAGAGACACAATGTATTTTGGGAATCTTTTATCTTCCTTTGAAATCAGTTCCCATCAGTCATGTGCCAATTGTGCTAGGAGCTGAAATCAGAATAATCAAAACCCACATCTTGGGGTATAAACATTGGCTGGATCAAAGTGATGTTTTCCTCCTTTTTAGCATTTGGTCCTAGTTTTAGGCCATTTCCTCCTGTGTTTCTATAACCGACTATGTCCCGCAGTTGATGAGGGGTTAAAGGAGACATAGTGGTCTAAAAGAACTTGCAGAAAGGAAAACATTGTAAATTCTACTATTACCTTTCCATTTGTTGTACCTGACAAAGAGGGAAGAAATGAACCTCAATCCTACTAGTAGGGTCTATGTAACTCATGGTCCTAGCTGTGACCTCCTCACTGTAGTACTATAGCCACAGGTAGGAGGCGAGGAGTAAATGTCAGCCCAGCACACATCCCTTCTACCTTTCTCTCAGCCCGTGTCTCCTTCAGAAGGACCTCTGCCTCTCTTACTTCTACCTCCTTTCTCCAATGTGCTAAAAATATGGAAGTTTATATTCTTTCAGCTTTAGTTTCTTCAACTCTAAATGGAGGATGTTAATATCTTTAGTAGTGGTTGCTGGGACAATTTATTTATTTATTTAAAAGGATTTTATTTATTTATTTGATAGAACAAGAGAGAGAGGGAGCACAAGCAGGGGGAGCAGCAAGCAGAGGGAGAGGGTGAAGCAGGACCCCACTGAGGAGGGAATCCCCCCTCCCCACACAAACACAGGGCTCTATCCCAGGACCCCAGGATCATGAGTTGAGCTGAAGGCAGATGCCCACCTGACTGAGCCACCCAGGTGTCCCTTGCTGGGATAATTTAATTAATTGAAATAGTAAAAGCTATTGGATATATATATATAGATATATGGATAGAGAGATGCATACCTATGTATATAGACATATATGTGTGTGTGTGTGTGTATATATATAACAAATACTACTTTTCTTCCTGTCCCTCCTCCCCTGTTCCCTTCTTTGGTCCTTTATTCCTTCTATTTTTTCCCCCTTCCTCCTCCCTCTCTCTCTCTTTCTTTCCTCCACCTTCATGATGTTACTCCCAGGATCCTTCAACAATCATGAGTCACACAAATTATAGTTCCTAATCTTCTTGGGCTACATCTTCCATTTTGTAAATTGGAAGAGAAGCATCTGTTTAGAGGCTTCCACCAAAACCCTTCCGTCTCTAAAAACCTACAATCCTCATTTTATGGAACCCAAATATCTGGTGTTCATGGTAGGAGCGTTTCTAGGAAGACTTTGGTTATAAAAATTTTTGCTTTGGGATTTGGGCTTTATATAGTTCCTGATGATCATTCATTCCACTTTTTAAAAAGAGAATTTGAGACAGCCCAGGTGGCTCAGCGGTTTAGCACCTCATTGAGCCCAGGGCATGATTCTGGAGTCCCAGGATCAAGTCCCACGTCGGGCTCCCTGCATGGAGCCTGCTTCTCCCTCTGTCTCTGTCTCTGTCTCTCATGAATAAATAAATTTAAAAAAAAAAGAGAATTTGAAATCTGCCTAGGCTAAAAAGAGCACAGATTTCCAATGGTGATTTTTCATATTGTTCCTGGGATAAGAAACTTAGATTGCTTTATATTTCTTCATTTTCTAAAAAGAAGAATGGATGTTCCATGCGTGCTTTTTACCTATGGTGGATTTGGGGTTGAAATAATTCTTCAAAAAGATATATGTCTTGAGAACTAACCTGGAACTTTGGTGTAAGTGGATTGTATTTGTACCAGGTTTTCATTAGTTTAAATTCCCATTAAACTCCACAGTATTGCTCTGTGGTATTTAGTGTTTCACTATTCTTTTCTTCCTAAGATTTGGAGACCTAGGGTTATGAAACAAAATGAATAAAAAAGGGAGCATTTTTTGGGAATATCTTTGTAATAGAAAGTTATTTAGTTAGGTTAATCCTGTGTTTCTTTGAACCTATTTCAGGGAAAGACTATAGACTCAAATATATCATGACAGCAAAAGTATCATAAGTATGGAAAATGAAAATGGGGTGTTAGAATGAAAAAAAAATTTCCTCTGCTCTTCAAGTTTGTCTAAGAATTAAATCCACATGAGACAGATCAACAGGAGAAAATCAGATTTAATTACGTACATATGGGGAATTCAAATGAACATGAAAGATTCCAAAGACAGTCAGGCAAAACGAAATATATGTGTCATTCTGGATTAAGGAGAAGGGAGTCCGGGACTGAGGCTTCAAAGAGAAGGAAGACAATTCACAGGAAAAATGGAACGAGTAAATGTTTGGTAATCAAATGTTTGTTGGGCCCTTTGGAGACAATGGGACACAGAAGAATTTTGACAGACAAACTTTGCTAAATTCCTCCCTATCTACCACACCTAATTCATAGTACACTGTGATAATCTATGGTGATAGCTCCCTTCCTGGAACAGGTACTCTCTCTAAATCCTTTTTGGCTGTTAGGGGAAAGGTCAAAAAGAAAAACTTCTCGAGTTTTCTGTTTCTTAAAAATAATCAGGCTAAAATAATCCACATGCCAAAAAGAAACATTTTGGGGTGGGAGGTTTTGCTCTCCTACAGGGGAAGGGAGAGACAGAGAGAGAGGGAGGAGAGAAAGGAGACAAAAGACACAGGTGAATGAAAACAGATTCTTTCCTCACCTCACAGGCAAGACTATGTTCAATCATCATCTAAGCTTTGCTTAGGGAAGATTTTAAAACTCACAGTAGATGTTATTTACCTTCTCCTCACAGTGGGTGGTTGTCTAACTTAATGTTAGGATGAACGCTTGAGTTTAACGTTTAGGTTCAGTCCTTTACTGCTTAAGTGATGCAGAGAAAGGAAAAGACAATAAGCACTAAGCACGGGATCAAAGACAGGAAAGAGTGAAGAGGTGCCAAGGACAATATAACTTTGCCACCTGGTGCTAAGTTTTCCTTAGGGATCCTCTGTTCCTCAACCTCAAACCCAGGAGGACCTTCTGAAGGAACATGGTCTCAGTTATTTTTTTGCCCAAGTGTCTATACAATCGAAGTGATCTGTCCAGATGTACGTATGAGCAAAATGTGCCATGTACATATGACAGCATATTAGCTGGCTTATAAAGGAAGGGAACTGTGACCCATCACTTCATGGATGAACCTTGAGGACATGCTACTGAGTTAAATAAGCCGGTCACAGAAGGACACATATCGTGTGATTCCACTTCCATGAGGTACCTAGAGGAGTCCAATTCACAAAGGCAGAGAGGAGGGTGGTGGTTGCCAGGGACTGAGGGAGGAGGAAATGGGGAGTTAGCGTATAATAGGTACAAAGGTCTCCTTCCGGAAGATGAAAATGTTCCAGGACGGATGGTGCTGTTGTGCAAGAATTGTGAATGTACTTAATGCTGCCTAATTGTATGCTGATAAATTGTTAGGATATTAAATTTTATATTATGTTTCACTACAATTAAAATACTAATATTAATACTACCAATAAAATACTTGTGCTTTATAGAAAAAAGCTGACTCCAGATGGATTCACACAAGGTGAAGAGAAAGAATGATTTTTCTTTTATTGCTATTTCAATTATTATATTCATGTTATCTCATTCAGGAAAAGTTGGGTGGGGCAAATGTCATCAGGAGACCAAGGCTCAGACGTAGGGCACGTGGGTGGCTCAGGCGGTTAAGCATCTGCCTTTGGCTTGGGTCCTGTTCTGGGGTCCTAGGATGGAGCCTCATGTCAGACTCCCTGCTCTGGAGTCTGCTTTTCCTCCCTCTGCCTCTCACCCCACTCCCTACTTGTGTCCTCTGCTTTCTCTTGCTCTCTCTCTCTCTCTCTCAAATGAATAAATAAAATATTTTTTAAAGAAAAAAAAAAGCTCAGAGGTGAGTAGCCTGCTTCTGCTTACAGCGTGGGAGTGGGCCACTAAGGAATTTGATGCCAAGCCTGTCTGTCCGTGACAAAGCCCACACTCTCTTTTGCGCTGCACTTTCTTTAAAGGGCTAGTTTTCACCGAGTTTGAAATATTGAAGATCAGAACTCCATATGTAGGAACATTTAAGAAAATGCAAACATTGCTCGGGTGTGGGAAGAGAAGGCAGGAAGAAAGGATCCCTAACAGAATGAGAGAGATGGATAATCTATGGCTGCATAAGAAAGTCCCTGTTAACTTCTAGAGATCATTTTGGGTTTCTTACCTCTCTTGACTTCTGAATTTGAAAGCTCAATAGTGCATATGCCTACCTTTTTCCTAATCTGGCAAAAGGTGAAATGGGAGACCCAGCCAGCCCTTTCTGGATGTTATAATGATAATGGAGGGTTTGGCATTAGTTTTGATTTTTGAGAGAAACGAAGACTGATTCAAAGTAAAGACAGCAGAGCTCAAAATTGAATTAAAAACTTAGGGATGAGGCCTCACCTTAATATCAGCTATCTTCCCATTGGTCTAAGTAAAATGAGTAAATTGTTCTGTACTAGAAAGAGCGCCAGCACTGGAATCATAGATTGAGATTTTCCTGTCGCTAGATGCTTTCAGGTTGTGTCACCTTGAACTCCTCTCTTAACTTCTATGAGCCTCAGTTTCCTAATGCATAAATGGGCATAATAGTAATGCCTAATTTGCAAGATTGTTGAAGGACTGAATTACATTAACAAAGATGATATATGTTGGAGTGCTTGTCACATCTTGATTCAGTCTAAAGTGGTTGATAATTCAAAAGGCAAAAGAGAATTTATTTTTCAAGCCAGTGGTCGCCTGTGTGTCAGAACAAAGATGGGCAAGTTCAGCGCTCTCGGGTACCACATAAAGTTACCGGTAAGGAAGGGAAATGTTTAATAATAACACAAAATTAAACCTTTCCATGCTTTGAGGTGAAAAGGTAACCTGAAGAATATCACACCAAATGGAGATTCAATGAACAAAACTAGGTGGTATCCTGCCATCATATTCACTTTAGGCTGGCTATTTTAAAAATCACCCCATCTAAAATCTTTGGGCAAATTAATGGATATTTATAAGAGATACTTTGTAGCACAAATATTTTATTTATTAGCATTCCACATGCACAGTAAAAGGGATAGTTCACATGACTTGAGCCAACGAGTAGCTGGGCAGATTCAGAACACATCTGTTAAAAGTGAGATTAATAATTAAAATATAAAGCCACCACTTCTTTTTAAGATACAATCATTGGCTTCAGGGGAGTGAAAATTCTCCAAGCAACTGGTTTTTACAGTCTCTCATCAATTGCTTTTCAGTAAAGGAGGGTGGTTTAAAAAAACTACTTTTGAACTACTGGTCAGAGCTAGTCAGTCAGTGTCACTTGGCTGAAATGAGCCAGAGAATGGAAAAGTTGGTGCATTTTTTTTTTCTGTTATAACATTCTATATCTGTATTCCTAATTTGTACATGAGCATTATGATAGGCAGAACCACAGAGTCCATCCAATGTGACAGCAATCTTCCACATCACTAATTACCCATTTTCCTGGGAATCATGGCTGGGGAAGAAAATCATAACACACTTGTAGAGAAATGGGAAAATGGTACTAGTTCCATAAATGCATAGCTGTTTGCATGCTTATAATCACGGAAATCATTAGCTGCTTACTGGCAATATGTCTTGTTTTATTGCCCTCTTGGAAGACAGCAGTGTTACAGGGTATTGTCAAGTGTGGGGCAAAGCCAGCTTGCCAGCGTTTTTAAGAAAGAAGAAGCGGTACTGTGTCCTGCTTATTCATATGACAATTCACATCGGATCTCTAGGTTAGAAAGCCCATTAACATTCCTAAAAGACAAAAGAGCAGAAGAATTTATTTTTTTCTCCTTTGTCAATGAACACTTAGCATTGGTGCCAATTATAGGGAATAAATACAGTGGTAGCAAATGTGCTTCTTTGAGGATTATGGTGAAATCATGATTTATTTGTTTATTGATAACAGCATTTGAGATCAACTGGAAATCTGGTAACATATCACTGGCTATTTTTTATGAAAATATCTTAGTCATTTTCAGTTTTGACATTTATACTTCCCAGGAGTTGCAGGGAGGGAAGTAAGCAAGCCAAAAATCAAAATTACGGACATTTTTTTCCCTGATGTCTAATTTTAATATGTCAAAATGTTCCTGTTAAAATCAGGTCCCTCTTTTTTCCCCTCATTTTCTGCCTGCTTCATGCCCAGAGATGGGTGATTGCGGTTCAGGACCTGAGCTGAATATGACATCTTAATTTGATCACCAGTCATTTGGAATCTGCTGACTGCCAGTGATGATTTGGCATGTGTTAAAAAGCCGTTAAATAAGGAAATAATTTTATCTTAGTTCTTATCCTCCTTTTTTTTTTTTTTTTTTTTTCCTTATCCTTTGTTGCTAAACTGGCTACTTCACTGCTGGTTTGGTCATCTGTTCCATTTTAAGACCCATAAGCCACACCTTGACCCCACCTCTCTGGGATCTCATTCCTTTCTCTGGTTCATTTTACATCTAAATAGACTTCAATGAATCCTCTTCTACACCTCTGAAAGAATGTGTTTTTAACGAGATGCCAAATGATGAAACCTAATGTCACTAGCTTTTTTTTTTCTACTGTTAACTGCTCATTCCTTATTGTAGTTTGATATTGTTATTCAACTATTGTAAATAAATGCTAATTAACAAAATGTCAATTGACTTTCAAAGCAGCTGCAGATGGCTTTTACTTTTCAAGAAACAGTTTCATCTTTATCAGCAACAGATGAAGAACCACCATATCTGACAACACAGTGATCCATTATGGCTCCAACATATGCATTTTAAATTAGACTCAATACAATGTCTACTGAATGATATATTTTAATTGATTTAACAATGCCTAATGGGATTGTAATAAATGGCCCTCATTGGATAGATTCTAAATATAGTTAAAAGATATTTTAAAGAAAGATCTTTAAAAGAAAGGGAGAGATAGCAATGGGCATGTGAACAGATTTACATATTTCTCATATTTTCTCCATTTTGAAAAAAGTATAGGCTCAAAAAGGAAAGGAACAAGAAATTATTGGAGCCAAATAAATATTTACAGAAAAAATAAGAAAATTCCATTTCTGAACAGCAGGAAGAACCTCAGTAAATTAGAGAAATTTAGAAATGACCAGAGATTAACCTAAAACTTGAAAGCATAGATTAAGGAAATGTGTTTTCCCAGACATTGGATTGGAAGCCCACACCGCAGGTAACATGTGACAGCCACTTTCTCTTACTTGAAGGTCTGGGCATATTCCGAAGTATGATCTGGGAAGGCTTAGCCCTAAAGTAATGAAGCTATAAGACACGTAAGTAGTATTGGAAGAAGAGTCTCATATATCTGAGATGGGATCAAGAGCCAAATTTTTCTTGTACCTGACAAAAGAAGAAAGACAAAAGCAGAGATATAAAAGATTTTATGTTTCTATTAAGGAAACTTACCCTACTTCTCATTAGGATACACCAAGTCTTCTGTTGAAAAAATGTAGAAATCCATATAAAACACAAAAGACACATTTTGGTAAGACATCAAAGGGCAGCCCAAATAGTCTAGGACTTTGAAGGGTCAAGATCCAAGAAAGAGAGAAACTCATTAAGGTGAGTCCAAAATATTCCTTGTGCCACATTCAGGAAATTTGATAATTTTTGATATGGAAGGAAAGGCTGAGGATTGGACAGAAGGTGGATGCTAAGAGGCAGAGAACTCAGCAGAGCTTTCAGTGGCCTCACATAGCTAGAGGGACACAAATTGGAGTTCAGAGCTGCTGAGGCAGACAGGGCCTGAGGAGCCAAGGTCTCTCAGAGGAGAGGTGGAGGGGCTTTTACCAGGAAGCATTTATTAAATTCTTAAGGTACACATGCAAGAGGCTAAAAAGTCAAGCAGAAAGTACGTGAAAAGCAAAAAAGAGTTTGAGGCAGTGTCAGGAGGGTGAGGAGATAAAAACTGGAGCCTAGGATTTACCAAGGAGGAGGAACTCTAGTAAATACCCCAGGCTTTTGGTTGCTCTGCCAGGGGTAGACAAAACCTTACAAAGATTACAAATTGCTTGAATCATCCCACTTTCTGGGGTTTTTCTATAGCTGTCTGTCAGAGGATAAGATAAATCCCCTCTGGAGAAACATGACACCATCCTGAACATTTACAGTTTTCCATAAATGGTGTTGTATATTCATAAAATAATACTAGACATACCAAGAAACACAATTAAAAACAAAACTGACAATAGAAGCAGATCCATAGTTAACCTAGGTATTAGGATTAGGAGATATGGAATTATAAAAAGCTGATTAATATGTTCAAAAAAAAAAAATAGATGTCAAGAGGGAGAATTCTACCAGAAAACTGAAGTCTGTAAAAGCATCAAATGGAACTTCTACAGCTAAAGAATGTAATAACTGAAATGAGGATCTCAATAAAGAATTTATTTATTTTTTTAAATTTTTTTAAAAATTTTTATTTATTTATGATAGTCACAGAGAGAGAGAGAGAGAGAGAAAGAGAGAGGCAGAGACACAGGCAGAGGGAGAAGCAGGCTCCATGCACCAGGAGCCCGATGTGGGATTCGATCCCGGGTCTCCAGGATCATGCCCTGGGCCAAAGGCAGGCGCCAAACCGCTGTGCCACCCAGGGATCCCTCAATAAAGAATTTAACTGCATATTGGACATAACAAAAAGGAGGATGTGTTTACTGGATGATAGGTCAGTTAAAATATTCAGATTGAAGTACAGAGAGAAAAAGGATGAAGAATGCAGAAAGTCATATAAGCAATATATGGAACACGGAGGAAAGATCCAACATGCATATAATGGGAGTCAGAAAGCATGGAAAGAGATAATAGTGCAGAAGCAATATTTCAAAAAATGATAGGGGCACCCAGGTGGCTCAGATGGTTAAGCATCTGTCTTCTGCTCAGATCCTGATCCTGGGGTCCTGGGATTAAGCCCTGCATCCAGCTCCCTGATCAGAGGGGCGTCTGCTTCTCTCTCTCCCTCTGTCCCTCTCCCTGCTCATGTTCTCTCTCTTGGTATTTCTCTGTCTCAAATGAATAAGTAAAATCTTAAAAAAAAAAAAAAAAGAAGAAAATGATAGCTGAGATCTCTTCCAAAATTAATGAAATATATCAAAGAAATGTTACAAACTCCAAGCAAGATAAATATGAAGGAAACCACAATTATGCTCATAATTGTAAAATTTCTGCAACCCAAAGCCTTAAAAGCATCTAAAGAAACTAGACACATTCATTTTAAGGGACCATGAATAAGACTGGTAGCTCTTTTCTCAAAAGAAAAATAAAAGCCAGAAGGCAATGCAGTGACATCTTCAAAGCGCTGAAAGAAAAAAAACCAAAAAACAAAAATGTCATACCGGATTTGTTTATCCAGTGAAAATCCCCTTTGCATGTATAAGTGAAATAAACATTTTTCTAGACAAACTCAAGCAGAGAATTCATCGCCAGGAGACCTGCACTGAGAGAAACACTAAAGGGAATTCTTCAGATGGGAGGAAAGGTACTCCAGAAATCTGAGGAGGAATAAACAACAGAAAGGATAGATGGCAAATCTGATGTGTTTTGAGAATCTTGCAGGGCTTAAAATATATGGAAAATTGAAATTCATGAAAACCATCACAGAAAATGAGGACAGAGGTTTCAATTGGACTATAGTTTACCATAGGAAGCAAAAAAAAAAAAAAAAAAAAAAATCCTATTTAATTGGTTAAGTCCTCAGAGTCCATATGAAGGCATTTGGGCAGAGTTCAATCTCTGTGAAGTTAGTTATGAAAGGGTTTGAGGGACTTTGAGAACTACAAATAATATCAGGCTAAGGGCAGCATAGTGGGCTGTTTGAGGAACATGATTGCGCAGCTCTCTGAGCAGTGGGACTACCATTGGAACTAACATTCTTATGTAGAGACATTCTATTTTATTTATCTATTTATTGATTGATTTTAGAGAGAGTGCCCCTCCCCCTAGCAGGGCAGGGGTAGGGATGAGGGATAGGGAGAGAGAGAATCCCAAGCAGACTCCCTGCTGAGCACAGAACCAGAAGCAGGATTCAATCCCACAACCTGGAGATCATGACCTGAGCCGAAATCAGGAGTCAGACGCTCAACTGACTGAGCCACCCAGGTGCCTCATCATGTAGAGACTCTTAAATAGTTTTAGATAAACTAATATATTTATTAGCACTTTTTTTATTGTCCCTCCCCCAACTTTGTTCATGTTTGGTTATTAAACACAAGGGCCCTTTGATCAGTAGCAGAGTGTTCCTCCTTCATTTCATTATCTAGAGCAAACTGAAACTCATGGTAAGATCTTGAATGCCTCTGTGACAGATCAAGTGAATTTGGTCACAGAATCAAAATTCCTGGGTAGGACAAAGACATCAGTGTCCTGGTGGCCTGGTAAGGAATTTGTAGTTAGGCAGAATGTGGCACCAAAACTGGATTGAAAATTGTCACCTTGGTGTGGGGAAGAGAATACAAGCACCTGTGACCACAAAGTTGGACATCGGTTGAAAAGTTTGTGGAACTTTGGGTTCTAAAGTGATACCCAAAAGCTTATCACCTTTGTATACTTACCAATAGGGGGACACCAGGAGCCTCTTTTCCAAAAACGGGGTTGCTAATATCTAATTATCTCCTTCAGTATGTCTAGTCTGCTGTTAAAAACTTCTATTGAGTTTTAAATTTTTGGTGATTTCATTTTCCCTTCTTAAAAGTTCACTGGTTTAAAGAAAAATTCACATTGTCATTTTTTAAATGGTTTTCTGCTCTCCAGTCCATTCTTTTTTCTCCCTCCTTTAAGAGTGAACACCCTTGCTCTACAACTTGTATCTGATAATGCTACTAGCTAAATATTTGCAAATCTTTTTTTGTTGAATTGTGTACCAAATTTTCTTGACTATAAGCTAGGTCCTTGTGCTTGGAAAAATCATTTATAGGAGTAATTTGAGGCCCAGGATGAATTTTACAGACCTTCTTCCAGAAAGAGTTTCTGTTTGTGGATGTCTGGAGGAACAACCACCTTAACCCAAAGTTTAAGGCTCAAGGGCCCTTGACCTCTCTGTTTATTTGCAATAAGGTCACTTCACTTCTGGCTCTCTTTTACCCCTGTGGTTATATCTTTGAGGTTCAACTTTATCACAGGGGTGATTTATTCGTGGACTTTGTAGCTCAGACAATCTCTAGATTTTGATTTCTGTCCATTTCCCCCCATGAAGTCACCAAAACCGAAAATTCCATTTTGCTAGGATCAGCAAATAGTATCAGGGCAAAAGTTTGCTTCTGTGCTTCCTTAATACTTTCCCTCCATTTCAGTCTGCTAGTTCCTTTCTAACTTGTTAGTCTTGGGATGCTTTTAGGTAGATGCTTTTTGTATTAGATTTAGCATTTTTGGTTGTTTTAGTGGGATGGTTGGTCTGGATAACTTACCTGCTTATTCCCAGAAACTTAAAATCCAAGATAAAAAATTATGTGCAATATGATATTATCTCACAGAATTTGCAGTTCAAGTAGATAATATGCATTTTGTAAGCTGAAAATAGCTGTTAAATTGTCAGTTATTATATTGTGAGAAAGTGGAAGAAAGAGACCCAATGATTATGTGCTGGCTACCATCTCATGTGGGGATGTGTCATCCCCACAGAATGACTTTGGTTTTGCAAGCTCCCACTAACTATTTGGCCTGAGAAGAAAATTTATTAAGCCTTTACTACACAGCAGAGATCAGCAAACCACGAGTCAAATCTGGTCAGTTGCCTATTTTTTTTTTTTAAAGATTTTATTTATTTATTCATGAGAGACACACAGAGAGAGGCAGGCAGAGAGACATAGGCAGAGGGAGAAGCAGGCTCCATGCAGGGAGCCTGATGCGGGACTCGGGACTCCTTCCCAGGACCGTGGGATCACGCCCTGAGCCAAAGGCAGATGCTCAACCTCTGAGCCACCCAGGTGTCCCTGTCGCCTATTTTTATTTACAGATAAAGGTTTATTAGAACATAGACACACTCATCCATTTGCACATCTGCTTTTGTGTCCCAAGGACAGAGCTGAATAGTTGAAGCAGACCCCGCATGGCCTATGAAACATGCAATATTTATTCTTTGACCCTCTGCAGGAAAAGTTTGCCGGAAGTATTAGCGTTTGCTATGGGGTATTATTCCTCAGAGGTCTGCCCAACCAGTTCACATGCTGGGAGTGTCAACACTACTCACTTATTTTCTGCATTTTCTCCATGCAATTTTAATTCCTGGAAGCTTGGACTCCAAATGATAGAGTTTTCAGTCACACTGAGAAATTTATTTATTTTAAAGGTTTTATTTATTTATTCATGAGAGATGGAGAGAGAGAGAGGGGCAGAGACAGCAGGGGGAGAAGCAGGCTCCATGCAGGGAGCCGGATGGGGGACTTGAGCCCAGGGCCCCGACATCATGACCTGAGCTGAAGGCAGATGCTCAACCATTGAGCCACCCAGGTGCCCCCATACTGAGAAATTTAAATAGAAAAGTGCACTAGGGAGCAAAATAAGTCTATCTTCAAATATGTAACATGGAGATGAGATAATTCCTCTTAAAGAGTTCAGAGGAAGAATGATTTTTCCTTGTGCAGGTATTCACTTAGTTTCTACTTTTTTAGAGAATGCATTTTCCTCCTCATTTATAAAACTAAATTCTTTGGGTTCTTTCTTTCTTTCTTTCTTTCTTTCTTTCTTTCTTTCTTTCTTTCTTTCTTTCTTTCTTTTTCTCTCTTTCTCTCTTCCTTCCTCTTTCTTTCTTTCTTTCTTTCTTTCTTCTTTCTTTCCCGTTTCCTTTTTTTTCCCTTTCCCTTTTCTTTTTCCTTTCCTTTCCTTTCTTTTCTTTTCTTTTCCTTTCCTGAAACCTCTACTTCTTGGGGCTGTGCTGAGCAGAGAAGGCTTAGAGGGAGTCTGCAAGCAGCAAGGGAAGACAAAGGCAGGCACAGAGCATTTGTGCGGGAGAGGCTTTTAGCAGGAGCGCAGCTCTCTGCGGGGGCAGGGGGAGCCAGCGGGGGGTTACACCAAAGAGCAGTATACTCTCTGAGACAGTTCCTGCTTCTCAGGAGGGAGAGGGGAGACCTTAGCATCAAAAAAAAAAAAAAAAAAATCAAAGAAAAAGAACCTGGAAGAGGAAGTTATAGTCAAAGCCCAGCACCGCGTTTCTTTTTCCCTCAGCACCAGCTCAAGGGAGCAGATCCCCTGGTCCTGTGCACGATGTCGGGGAAGCGCTGCTCCGGCTCCCGGTGGCTCAGGCTTCTACCCTGAGACAGCGGTGATGTCCCCGCGCTGTCGGTGTTGAGGCCGCATCGCTGTCTCGGTGCAGAATTTCGGTTTAACAGCGAATGCCACGGAGTCGAGAAGATGACCGGATTGCGAGGCATCCCTGCGAGCCGCATCGGGAGTCTTGGAAAACGCACTACCCGGTGGTCAAAGTGTGTTGCTAGATCAAAAACCAGGAACGCAGGGGATCCCGGTTCGGCGCCCGCCTTCGGCCCAGGTCCTGATCCTGGAGACCCGGGATCGAGTCCCGCATCGGGCTCCCTGCATGGAGCCTGCTTCTCCCTCTGCCTGTGTCTCTGCCCCTCTCTCTCTCTCTCTCTCTGTCTCTCACGAATAAATAAATAAAATCTTAAAAAAAAAAAAAAAAACAACCAAGCCAAAACAAAGCAAGGCAGGAACACTAATCCCCCAGCCCCAGCCCCAGCCCCACCCCAGGGTCCTGCTGGGCGGACGCCCTCCGGGCCCCGGCGGAGAGTGGGTGGAGGCAGTGGGTCCAGAAGTCAGGACTGAAGACATCAGGCCATCGTCTTCCCCATAGAGGATCAGCCGCCTTGCACGCAGCCGCTTTGTGAATCCATCTGAAATCCCCCAGGCCCGAGCTGGCTCTCCGCCGCCGAGGATCTGTGACTCAGTGACCATGAGCTGTGATGGCCGGGCACAGGCCCCCAGGCACCCCCCCTGCACCTGGCTGGCGGGCTAACAGCACCCCCTTTCTATTCCGTTCTCCGTGTGGGATCCACTGTCCTCTGCCTTCGGAGAGCCAAGGCGGCCCTAAATTCCCTTCTGTGATGTGCAGAGCAGGCGAGGAGAGGCTGCAGCCCCCCCGGGGGGGTGGGGGTGGGGTGGGGGCATGTGGGAACGGCGGGGAGGCTGTCTTCTCGAGGACCCGACACAAAAAGCCTCTGTTGGCGACCACCTGGGCTCAGCAGCCCCGGGACGTCGGGCCGCCCGCGACTTTCGGGGCGCTCAGCGGGCTCCGCGGTGCCCCCCCCCCCCCCCACGAGCCGGGAGCCAGATGGGCTCTCTCCTAGGCAAAGGCCCAAAAGGGACCCCGGCGTGGGGGTTTGCTCAGCTCTGGGCCTCGCTGCTGGCCCTCGCTCTTCCCACGCTGCATCCACCTTTCAGCCATCCCAGCAGGGAGGGCACATCCCAGCAGGTCCCCTGGAAGCTGCAGATTTGCTGATTTGCACCCTTCTTGTGCATATTTTCATGTGGGCTGGGAAAACAGATGGCTCCCCATCCAAGTTGCTGAAAACCCAGCTGGTTATTACCGCACTAGAATGACCTGAGTTTGGGGATCTGAGTTTTTCCCTGCCAGAGCCCTGGGCGAGCGGGGAAATGTGTCTTTCTGAATTGTGCACAGACAGATGAGGCCTGAATCACTGCATCCCACCCTCTCCCGTGTGCTCTGGGGAAGCACGGGAATGGTGACATTAATCACGACGCATTACACCCAGCACCCCTGCTCCCTTACATCCTTTGTTTGAATTACGTGGGTTAGAAATTAATTTAAAAATAACAAACCAGCAGCAGACTCATCTTCCTTTCTTTGCCGCTTTTGAAACCAAGCCTGCAACCCACCCCACCACCCCCTGCCCATTTCTAGGTAAGGATGACATAGACTTTTCATAAAAGAAATTCAGAAATAATTTCAATCCAACCTTTATTGAGCACCTATTTTATTCCAGGCATTGTGGTAGGTGCTGGAAATACAAAATTGAATAATACATGGCCTCTATAATCGGAGAGCTCCCAGTCTAGCTGGAAGAGATATGTGTGAAAAAAAGACAACTATTTAAAAAAGGAGGTGTGGGCAGCCCGGGTGGCTCAGCAGTTTAGCCCTGCCTTCAGCCCAGGGCGTGATCCTGGAGTCCCGGGATCTAGTCCCAGGTCAGGCTCCCTGCATGGACCCCACTTCTCCCTCTGCCTGTGTCTCTGCCTCTCTTTCTCTGTGTGTCTCTCATGAATAAATAAATAAAATCTTTAAAAGAAATAAATAAAAAGGAAATATAAGTGCTGTCATAGAAGTAGGTAGGGAGTCGCATGGACACATAAAGTGGGATGGATTTCTTTTCCTTGGGACTAGCAGGACCTGCCCTGTAGGGGTGACACGTGGAGACAAGTAGGACTTTGGGGCAGACCTAGGGACTATTGGAACTGTGAAATGTGGAGGCTGGCCTGGACCCCCCTGGCTGCTATGGCACCCATGCCTACCCCAGCCCCCGCTCATCTTATCTAACCTTATCTAACCTCCATCTATGCTGGTGGTGACATCAGCTCACATAATCCTGGGGAAGCTGACCCTGCGGGCGGATCCCAATCTAACATAATCATGACTGTCACATTCCTGCGTAGGTTGGATTTAGAAATGGGCATATGACCAAGTGGTGGCCAATGACACATGACATCTCTTTTGGGATATCTCAGAAAGCTTCCTCTCTCCTAAGAACACAGTACTTGAAGACAGAGCTCCCCGCTCTTCCCACAGAAGTTGCCTTGACTCCGCTAAGCAAAGGGAGGGTGTTCCCCAGGGGAGAGATATGGTTTGATGATGGGGTTCAAGTGCAGCCAGAGCAAGAAGCACCACCGCGAGGTGGCCAAAAATACCTCCTGGAGGCCTTGGAGGCATCAGGGGTTCTGCTTCCTGCAGAAGCAGGTAGGCGATGGGGTTATCCCTGAGGTCATGGACATGGCACAACAGCAAGGAAGCATCTTGACTCAAGCTGACCTTGTGCCAGGATTTTAAAAAATATATGCTGCAGGCAAGTGAGATGATACAACTCTAAAAACAGAGGTGGCTCACTGTTAGCAAAGACTGTGACCAAATGCTACCCTCTATGGAAATCCTGAAGTTGCACGTTGGCCTTTTCAGCCACTTTTGTTTTAATCATTCACCATTAAAATAACACGCGTAAGGTGCTTGGTGTCATATCACATAGATGGCAAGTGCTCAGTATATGTTAGCTACCAGCCCAGATAGCAAAGGATCCTTTCTGGATGCCAAGGCTAGCAGAATAATTTATAAAAAATAATCCTGGGGGCTCTCTCCCCCCTTCTCTGCCAGTTAGGAAGTCGGTTTGCCTTGTTGCGTTGTTACTTCACTTATGACTCTTCTTTCTGTCCCTTCTTCCTCATACCGTACTGTTGGGCCAGCTAGAGTGGTGTCACCGCCTGCGGGGCCTCGGCTGCGGGTTGCATTTGGCCTTCCTGATCCAAATCCACGAAGCTAGGTTGCCCATCACACAAGCGCGAACCTTTTGGCCAAGCGTCTGGGCCTCTCTGCTTTCGGTTCGACAGGAAACCAGGGTTGGGCAGACCTCCAAGGTTTCAGATGGGCCTTCTGTTCAGATAAGCTTCCAAGGATGTTTCTGCTTGGGAACAGTAACAGCTCAAGTTCTTTCCTGGGTTTTAACTTGTGCCTCTGTGACATACCAACAGATTTAGAACTGACGTTATAATTGGAGTGCAAATGCCCACATGTGACTTGAATTAAACAGACCTCCGTGGATCAGAGATGCAAGGCTCACTAATCTCAGGGTGTTAAGCTGAAATTCTCTGAGAGGCACCGAACACTCTCCCCTGTCAGAGATAAGCCTTCGGCCTATGGTCTTATTTTTAATTGAGTTCAGTTTTGCTTTGGGATGCAGAGAGCAGTTTCCTTAGCGCCTTAGAGCAGGAGCGTAGTTGAGTGGGGAGATTTGCTTTGGGTCATTCTGCCCCAGGTTCAAATCCCTGCTGCATTCCTTACCAGGTGTGGTCAATATAATACATGCTCAATAAGAGGTAGGTGTTGTGTCTAGGTCCTGAAGGAGAGGAGATGGCTATTGTATAAATTTATTTTATGAGTTTGGAAAAAAACAGTGCTAAAAAATAATGAAATCTGGAATGGAGAACTTACCATGTGCTAGGCTTTCTTCTACACATTTACATGTTATGACTCCGTGCATTCTGATAACACTTTTTAAAAAAATTAAATCAGTTAGCCAACATAATTAGCCATCATTAGTTTCAGATGTAGTTTTCAATAATTCATCAGTTTTTTTAACTTTAAAAAAAATTTTAAAATAGATTTTATTTATTCATTTATGAGAAACAGAGAGAGAGAGAGAGAGAGAGGCAGAGACACAGGCAGAGGGAGAAGCAGGCTCCATGCAGGGAGCCCGACGTGGGACTCGATCCTGGGTCCCTGCTGAGCCACCGGGGCTAATTCATCAGTTTTGTATAACAACCATCACGTGCCTTCCTTTATGCCCATCAGCCAATTACCCCATCCCCCTACCCACCTCCCCCACATCTTTTATTTTTTTTTAAAGATTTTATTTATTTGAGAGAGAGAGAGTACAAGCTAGGGGAGAGGGAGAAGGAGAAGCAGACTCCCTGCTGAGCAGGAAGCCCAATATGGGCCTGGATTCCAGGACCTAGGAATCAGTACCTGAGCCAAAGGCAGATGCTTCACCGACTGAGCCACCCAGGCATCCACTCATAACCGTCTTTATTGTCCCTGTTTTATAAATGAGGAAACTCAGGAGCTAAGAGTTATAAATGGTGCCTCTATAATGGTTATTCAAAATATGCCTAAGTTATTAGTCCTCTTGAAGGGCCAGTTCGCTCAAGAGAACAGTTTTTTTTTTCAGACATTCTCATTATACTTGATTCTCTCTGGATCTTTCAAATTGGTTACCCAGTCTCAAGATTTCCCAGTGTCCCCCAGAAGCAGCATATTAGGGAGAAGTTCTTTCAAGCATTGCTAAGTCTAATAATAGAGTTGTTCAGTTCTGTTTGGAAGAATGAACATAGCCTTGCAGAAAGGAAGTTTCTATTTTACCTTTGCAGTATATTCAGTTTTATCAAAAGGCACAAGAAAACAAACTAACATTAAAAAAAACCAGATAACTATAAACAAATCAAAAAAGAGAGAATCTCTGTCACCATCCAGTGTTTGCTCCTTTTGGAAACAGGGCAGGTACCCGAGGCAGACATGGAGATCTCTTCATTTCATTTCTGAAATGTGTGAAGTTGCAGTATCTGTGAGGATTTGCTCAGTGGATGATCTTTGAGGACCTACTATGCATAACATTGAAGGGTTCAGTGATTGCAGAGAAAGAATATGTGTATTTGGTCAGATTTGAACTTGAAGGATTCTAAAATGAGGCATTTTCAGCCAAGAATCCGAAAGTCAGATACAGGAATGCCCCACTAGGGGTGCCAGGGTGGCTCAGTTGGTTAAGTACCTGCCTTCAGCTCAGGTCATGGTCTTGGGAACCTGGGATTAAGCCCCATACCGGGCTCCCTGCTAAGTGGGGATCTGCTTCTCCCTCTCCCTCTGTGCCTACCCCCCAGCCTCACTCATGCTTACTTTGTCTCTCTCAAATAAATAAATAAAATCTTAAAAAAAAAAAAAGATGCCCAATTCCAAGAAGCATCATGCATCCAGACTCTCGGGCTGGCCCTCTCCAGAACATGAGCCAGAGTCATCTCTCACTCATTCTTCTACTTCTCTTTGTTCTATTAGAATCCTTTAGTTTTGTTTTCATTTTATCAATTATCTGAGAAATGGCTCTCAAAATAAAATTCATGGGACTCCAATTGGTAAGACCAGTTCCTTAAAGTTTAAAGTGTTTATTTTTTATTTTATTTTTAAGTGTAAAGTGTTTATGCTTAAAATTGGACAATAACAATACATTTTTTCCACATATAAATGCTTATTTTATCCCACACTTTCAAATCCCATGCAAGTGGCTCCTTTTAGCGTTACTACTGTACTCCAACTTTTTCTTCATTCCCCAACATTCTGCGAGGTCTTACCTCTTCCTGTCAAAATTCTGTATCTTCTATCAAGGCCCTGATTCTAGGAGCACCTCCATAAACCAAACCTGAAATAAATTAAAATTTTTTTTGCCATTCTAATATTACGCTATTCTCCCCACCAATGTAGCCGAGGTGCTGAAATGCTTTTGAGCAGTTGCTTGGTAGCATCCTTTCCCTGTCAAATCTGCCTGAGGAAAGAAACCACTAAGAACAAGTGGTCCAATAACCCCCATCTGCCAAGATTGTCTTGGGTAACTGTAATCAAGTGGGCTTCTGTGAAATGCCACAGGAGAGCTGTGATGCATTTATCGCTAATCGGGTCATTCTAGTTGTTATCTGAGAATGGCTGGCACTGTTTAGGGCTCAAATGAGCACATTTTAATGATCCAAAGACAATGAACACAAGTTGCCACTTCCAGTAAATATTAATTTTAGTAACTAAGTGCAAATGGAACCGTTGGTGAAAATGAATTCCTTTTTGGTTGCATCCTGCCCCATTTATTTTTGCTGTCGTGGGCATTCTTGCTAACAGTTGAAAGAACCATTCATGTTGGAGATGAGGGCCACCTTTCACCTCCAATCAACTCTGGAAGGTGTGAGTGTATCCTGGTTAGGGCTCTGGACATCCAGCCTCCCAAATGAAAGTACATCCTGTGCAAGCCAGGAAACACCAGAGATCCGTATCCTCAAAAACATGCCAGTTGCTTCTATGACAACACTGAAAACATGCAAACAGTATGCATTTAGCAAAATCCCACATGTTAAGAGAGCGAACTCCTGACTGTCTAAGATTCAGTTTTATTTGATATTTTTCTTTCAAGTCGAGCATTTTAAGAAAAAAGGAAATTGGTTGCCTTAGGTCAAGCTTTGACTTCTCCAACATCCTAAAGGGAATTATGTCACAAAATTCTGCAAGAATTTGCCACCAGGACTTTGTTCAAAAGCTCTCAATAGCTTCTTTTGTCTTTTTTTTTTTTTTCTATGAAAAGTCCAAACCCTCAGGCCTCATAACATTCCACAACCTGGTACGGGCGAACCTTTCTACCCTTCCCTATGTTCTGCTACTGCTTCCCTTTCTCCAGCTAAATGGCATGTAACTGACTTTTCTCTAAAAGCCTCTGTGCTTCCAAATCCCATGCAGTTAGCTCCTCTTAGCACTATTACTCTATTCCACCCTTCCCCTCATCCCTCTATACCTTCCCTGCAAGGCTCTACCCTCTCCTGTGAAAAATCCTGCATCCTGAATCAAGGCTCTGATTTTCTGAGTCCTTTCACAAGCCAAAATACATTTAGAAAATTGGCCGCTACTATAATAACAATCTGGTGTTGTTACTATCTGCTTACAGTTTGTTCACTTTTGAGATCCTCTCGCTCTTCTCCATCCCAAACTGGCATATAGTATATGCTTGTTAAATGCTCTAATGTGGGACTCCTGGGTGGCTTAGCGGTTGAGCATCTGTCTTCAGCTCAGAGCGAGATCCCGGAGTCCTGGGATCGAGTCCCACATCGATTGGGTTCCTTGCATGGAGCCTTCTTCTCCCTCTGCTTCTCTCTCTGTGTCTCTCATGAATAGATAAATAAAATCTTTTTTTAAAATGCTCTAATGTGTGCTGGGTTGACTTATTTTGCTCAGCATAACACCCTCCGGTTCCATATCTTTATAGATTCTTGAGCAAGTGCAAGGCAAAAGCAAGCTCTTCCCTTTACAGAGATTAGTGTGGAAGCAGATTGCAAAATTGGTTGGAGGTGAGAGAGACTACCAAAGCGGAGGTAGGGAGAATGCCAATACTGCATTGTAAGAGGGAGGTGAGGAGGTCAAGGCCTAGGATGGCAGGGGACCGTGTCCAGAGGTGAGAATGACCACAAGGCATTCCAAACGAAGGGAGGACTCACTATTGGAAAAGAGGGAGCCAAAGAGGACTCACCATTCAAGCTAGGGAACTTTTGTAGCAAAGAATAGTGACTTGCTTTTTAGTTTAGGGGATACTGAGACATACTCTTTCTCAGAACATGTTTTTGGATGATAGCTGGACAATTGTATATTGAGTACATATTGATCAAAGCTTATCAAGTGCCTATAACCTTCCAAGTTCTGTGAATTCAGAAGTGAATAAGCGCAATTTCTGTCCTCAAGGAGTCCAAACTTAGTGGAACTCAGTGTGGTCACAGGGAGGAACAGTAGATATTATCAGGACACTGAGGTTCTAAAGAAGGCTTTCGGAGGAGGTGCCTTGAAGGATGATCAGGAGATGATGAGGTAAACAGGGTGGTTTGAATGAAGCCTCCAGGTGAGGTAGAGGCTTGAATGAAGATGAATGGAGCTGAGAAACAGGGGTTCTAAGTGGGTACTGATGATTGGCATAATAGGTTTTGTAATCTGTATGCCAGTACGATGCTTTGATAGATTGCACCTCCTGCCCCATCCATCATCCGGTACCTACAGGAGAACAGCAAAGGAATGCCGAGCAACAACAATGAAAACTCAGGTGTAAGTAGAAGCAAAGGATCCAGCTCTGAAATTTGCCATAAATAGCGAAAGAGATTGCTGTTTATCCCTTCTCCAATTGATCTTGAACTATTTAATGATGCAGATACAGACAAGGTGAAAACATCCTACAGTGAGAATACAAATGTGAGCCCTTTGGTTGTCTGACAGATGAGGGAGGGCAGGAAAACTGTAGTTGGAAATGAAATTCTGTAAATCTATAGTACAGCCGGTAGCTTCTATGGATATGAAAATTGATTTGATGTTACTACTTTTTCCAGGTTCTGAATAAATGACCCTGAAACCATCTAAGCATCTAGTGGGCTAAAATATTCAGGGGGCAAGATCAAGAAGGATTGCCCATCGTCATTAAAGACATACTGAGCTCCCTGTAAGTACCAGGCTCTGTGACAAAATCATATGGGTTGGGGCAATGGTAATAGAGTAAGTGAACGTCAGGACTGATTGCAACCAATTTTTTTGCAGACAACACTTTGAGGACAGATGTTCCTTAGTTACATCAGATAATCAAAGCTAATGAAAGGACATCACATGAAAGCATGCTTCTCGTAGGCATGAACAAACCTAACGTCTTGACAACAGAGGGTTTTGCAAAGAGAGTTATCTATGTTAGGGACATGGCATTGTAAGCTGAAGCTTTTCTATTCCTTTATGATCCTTCTGATGTTTTGTGTGTTTATTTTTTTAATGATTTTATTTATTTATTCATGAGAGACACAGAGAGAGAGAAAGGCAGAGACACAGGCAGAGGGTGAAGCAGGGTCCACGCAGGGAGCCTGATGTGGGACTTGATCCTGGGACTCCTGGATCATGCCCTGAGCCCAAGGCAGGCGCTAAACCGCTGAGCCACCCAGGGATCCCCTGTTTTGTGTGTTTTAAGTTGATTTGCTACTGGAAGCATATAGTGGTTCATGGTATAATCTATATTGTAAGGAGATTCCTCCTGAAATCTCAGAGATCCTGACTTGATTCATCTCAGATGAGGTCAGGACATCAGTATTTTTTAAAAAGTTCCCCAGCCAGGGTTGAGAACCGGTTCTCACCGAGAGTGCCGTCAGAAGGTGGATATTTGGGACCTAGGGTGTTAGCTCTACAGGTGAAAAACACGTGGCCATTTCTGGATTCCCCACACTCCATGCAACCCAACCTGTGCCCCTGAACCATGCTGAGTCACTCGCACCCTTGGTAGTGATGAATGGGAGCCATAGGCTCTAGAGTTTTGTTTCCCAACTATTTTTTTAAAAAGGATTTTATTTATTTATTCATGAGAGACACATAGAGAGACAGAGAATGAGAAAGAGAGAGGCACAGACACAGGAAGAAATAGGCTACATGCAGAGAGCCTGATCCGGGACTCGATCCCGGGTCTCCCCCTCAGCTTGAAAGCAGCGCTAAACCACTGAGCCACCTGGGGTGCCCTCATTTCCCAACTGTTATCTCGGATTCTTTCACGTGTCTCCTACTCTTGCTCCCAATCTATGGTTCTTCCAGAGAAAAGGTACAGGGTGGAGAGACAGGGGGTGGGACACTGAGGCTAGTACACTCAGGTACAAGTCACCCTTTGAGGCTTTTTTGGAGACAGGCTGACTGCAGCTGGCAGGCAGCCTCTAAGGAAGCATCATCACTGGAAGGGGGGGCTTTTCCACAGGTATCTCTCTCCTCCCATTTTTACATGGATCTCATGCCCTAAGGTCACTAGAAGCCAGCGTGCAGGTACAGGTCACAGGCATCCCCTGGGGAGCAGACACATTCTCATTCCCATTTTACCTGCTCTGAGTGGAAGAAACAAGTTTTCATGAGAGCACGGACAGGGCAAGGGGAAAGGGCTCCGGGTGGGAGAGTCGGCTTATCATTTCTGAAGATAGAGACCTGCAGCATCACTTTAACTACCAACTTTGAAGGTTTGCTTCATTTATTTTTCTGACTTCTGCTCTGTTTGGGAGAAGCTTTCTCCTGCATTGCATTTGCTTCAGGAAAATATCCTAGTCTTCAGTCTCAGCCTTTCTTCTTCTTCTTCTTCTTCTTCTTCTTCTTCTTCTTCTTCTTCTTCTTCTTCTTCCTCTTCTTCTTTCTTCACCTTCTTCTTCTCTTTCTCCTTCTCCTCCTCCTCCTCCCTTCTTCTTCTGTCTCACCTAGGGAAGACAGAGATTCGTAGCAGATAGGCATATAATTAAAATGAATGACAAAGTTACTGCCTAGCTTCCTCTCCTCCTGGATTATAAAAATACTGTGAGGCTCCTGGAGGACCTGAGGGCTCAACCGAGCCTCCAACCTCATTTTCCAGACCAGGGGATAGAGCTCTTCAGAGCTGCAGTGACTCATCTAAAGCCCCACAGCTACTTGGGGCCAGACCTGTCTCCTTTAACCTCCCCTCGTGGGTTTAATTTTCCAGCCCTCCAATCATCTTGACAACCTGCCTCTGAAGCCTGTCCCAAATCTGCCCTTCTCAGCTGAAGCTCCTGGAATGAGACACATGACCCCAGAGGGGCTGATGTTATCTGAGCATAAAGAGAAGACTGCTCTGGTGTTCTCACATTCTAGGTAGGCATTCCAGTACCTCGCTTGCCCTGGCTGTTCTTTCTGATGATGACCCTCTGGTCTATTTCTGACGTGCGTGAACACACTCTCCCCTCACATGTCTCAGGTCTGGTTCTCTGTCCCGGGTGTAACGAGGCCCTTACGGAGTCACATTGTGGAAAAGGTATAAGCTCAGATGTTCAAAACAGCTTTCTTTTGGAAACACAAAGCACCTTTCTGAGACTAGCAGCCTCCTTGATGCTTCTGTGAGGGAGGGTAGGCTGCCAAATTCCAGCTTTGCGCACAGACACGTTGAAGCTTCAAGTTTAATGGATGTAGCCTGAATCTCCGATGGAGATGGATGAGGATTATTCTGGAAAGCAGCGAGATGACTTTCTCATTAGCACTGAGCCAATTAATCCACACTTAGGGCAACCCTCCTCCCTTCCCCTGCCCACAGCTGCAGCAAATGCCTCGTTTTTCTTTTCCTTCTCTTCCTTTTGTTTTCCTTTCTCCCTTCCTTCCTTTTCTTTTCTTTTTTTCAGATTTCCTTATTTGAGAGTTTGCAAGATGCTGGGCTCGATCTCATGACCCTGAGATCACAACCTGAGCCGAAACCAAGAGTGAGCCGCTCAACCAACTGAGCCACCCAGGCTCCCTACCTCTTTCTTTATTATTACGGCACTTCCACTGTATTCAGTGCCACATGCTTTCAACTCCATGGCGGATATGATACAAAGCAAATCAATGATGTTTAAGCCTTGCCCTCGCAGGAGTTGACAACTCAGCAATTTTTAAATAATTGGGGGGATCCGTTTATTTTCTAGATCCCACCAACCTACGTTCTTAAAGGATAACGTGCCACCTCCACTGTGCTCCCTGGGCGTTTTGTATGTTATTTCCTGCCCCTGCATGTATCCCATTGTCTTGTACCTGTCTACCGGGCTCTCCTGCTGCACACCTGCTCCCTACCCCCAGCACGTTTGTGGAATGGATGTGCACCCCAGGAAGGCCCCTCTGCACGCCTCTGCCCCCACCTCTGGTTGCTGCAACTCTGCGCTCCTGCAGGTTTCCCAGCATAACCGAAGAGCGTTCCCTGTGTGGGGCTTGTGGGTTCCGCTGAGGAGTTTGGATTCGGCTTCATCCACAAGCCCACGAATCAGTGGCTGACTCTTCCAGAGAACAGCCGTCTCTGACGTCTACAACTGATGCCTGTCCCGGTTGTCTGGTGTCAAAGGGTCACAGGATGGATATTAAGCAACTGTGACCACAGATTGGAGCAGGGAGTACATGGTTGGGGCAAAGCTGACTCCAAGAATTGGATGAGTTCGGCACCCAGCAAAACTGCCTGGGAGAAGGGACGTGTCCAAGCAGTGCTTCTTGATGGTTGGGACTACAATCTCTTCATTGCCTCCCTAGAAACACTCCGAGGAAGGCTTCTGTCTGCTGCAGTTTCTCTTGCTTCATAAAGTCGAAAGCAGACTGCTGAGGACACAGCATTCTAAACACTGAGCTCTCTTGGGATGGTGCCCAGAGCAAGGTTCTGGGAACACAAAATATTTCTATAATCCCTGGGGTGAAGCTACTGATAGAAGCAGCTGAGGTGAAGTCTCAGCATGAGGCTGTGATTCCCCAGCCTTCTGTCCTCTCCCTTCCAGCAGGGTTTTCAGTAAAGCCAGTGGCCAGCCCTCTGGAGCTCCTCCTCAAAGGCCATTACCGTGGGCCAAAGCCATGACCCAATGCTCAGAACTGCTGCAAATTTACAGCAGTAAATTTGAGAAGATAATGTCACTAAAATAATGCTCCCACTAGTTGACATTCATTGAACAATTGTTATGAGCTGGGCTTATCACGCGGGTTATCTGGTTTAACGCAACCCTATGAAGTGGGTACATTTATGTCTGAGTCACAGAGGAGGAGGGTACATGAATTTTCCGGTGTCACACAGCTGAATAAACTGCAGAATTGGGAATTCTATCCAGAAGAGACCAGGTGTCCATGGGTCACCCTGTTTCCATGTCATGGCACTGCCACCCCCCCCCCGCCCCCATGGTTGCCAAGGTAGCCTGGGGAGGATCGGGTCCAAAGGAATTACCAAGGTGGCAGGATGGAAAAGTAGCAGAGTCCAGCTCACTTGGGGAAAACTGGAAGGGGAACACGAATACGTTATCCAACAGATGAAGCTCCCATGTGGTGACACCATACTCACAAAGCTTCTTACACAAGAAAGCTTCCTTGGGGAGGCCCTGGGTTGGGGAGCACAGCCCTGGCAGGCTTTCCCGGAATCTGAGATGCAGGTGTGTGCACACACACACACACACACACTCAACATGAAACAGAGTTCACCGACATCAAAGGCACAGACGGCCTTCTGTTCCCTTCTGTTTTCTGGATTGCCAGCAATCTGCCATGTATCTAGACCGAATTCCACAGACGGAAATTGCCGAAGGATAATCAGTGGCAAGACTCAGAGAGGAATCTTCAAATGAGAAGCTCTTTGCCTTTTACCTAGAAGGTACCTCAAGAGAAAGACAAAATCTTTTCTTTTAAGCCATTGGAACCAAACTGAGAGCCAGTGAACAACTAGGCAATGGGAAACACTGGGTCTGAGAAAGGGTTTGCTGGCTGCAGAGTCATTCCACCACTCACTCCCTCTGCCTCAGAGCTGAGGCATCTTCCTTGGCCTATAGGTTTCTTGTAAGCGATTCCTGCAACATTTTATTTTTTTTTATTTTTATTTTTTTTTCTGCAACATTTTATTGTTCGATCTCCACTGCTAAACCACAGGCTACCTAAGGGGTGAGTTTTTACCTCTGATCCTATATCTGGTGGCTACAAACATGGCAGCTCAGTGGCCTTGGGAGACCTTGTTGATTTTTGCTTTGTTTTGTTGGCCTTTTTATCGACTAAGCCCAGAAAGAACATTCTGCTTCTTCCTATACCTGGAATCTGTATTTCAGTCATCACGAACGTGAACAGTTGTGAACCGAGAAGGTCTTTCACAGCGGTCAGAAAATGCCCAGGTTTGGAAGTCAGACCTTGCTTGGTTTGGGTTCAATTCCTGGCTCTGCCGCACACTTAGAGCTTACTTGGTTTTTCCACCCTTCAGCTTCTTGTTTGTAAGATGGGAATTCCAGGAACCTCAGAGAGCTAGTGCAAGGTTGAGTATTATTATGAGCACAACATAGTGATTCTTTATTTTTTTTTTTAAAGATTTTATTTATTCATTCATTCATGAGAGACACACGGAGGGTGGGGGTGGGCAGAGACACAGGCAGAGGGAGAAGCAGGCTCCATGCAGGGAGCCTGACTGGGAACTCGATCTCGGGTCTCCAGGATTACGCCCTGGGCCAAAGGCGGCGCTAAACCGCTGAGCCACCCGGGCTGCCCAACATAGTGATTCTTTAGAAAACATATATTAGACCATGTCACCTGTGTGCTCAAATCTGTGGGGTGATTTATTATTTCACTCAGAATAAAAGTTAAACTCTTTCCATCCACCTGCAAGGCTGAGTGGGATCTGGCACCCATTACTGCTCACCTCTGCCCTGCTGTGCTGGCCTCCTTTGTCGACTGAACGATCCGAGCACCCATTTTCTTAGGCCCTTTCCAACGGCTCTTCCTTCTGCCTGGGGCCATCTCCTCCAAGAAACCCATGCAGCCAATATCTTCAGTTGTTTCAAGTGTCACCTGCTAAGTGAGTCCTACCACCATCACCACCTGATCTAGAATCGACACCTGACCCTCATGCCCATGATCCTGAGCCACTGTGCTTTGATCTCTTATTTTTCCAAAGCACATATCCCCCGCTAACATACTCTCTACTTCCCTACGTGTATGTGCGTATTGTCTGGGAGTCTCTAGTGCCATTCTCGTCCCCAAATATGGCTTTACAGGGGTCAGGATTTGTGTGTGTTTGGTGCACTGACGTGTCCCAAGTGCCTAGAACAGTACCTGGCTCACAGCGTGGGCACCCAACAAGTAATTTTTGAATGAATAATGGTTGAGTGAAGAATATATATGCCTGGCACACAGAAAATCTCCATCACGGAAGCCATCATTACCACCATGACTATGGTCATTGTCGTGATCATCCTCATCATCACTAAAAGAGAGAAGGTATATAATGCATGTAGCACAGAGCTGATATGCATATAAGTACTTGGTAAATGTTATTTCCTTTTCTCTTCCTTTTGTGGCTTTTTATGTTGTTCCTTTCTTATGGAGGACCCTCAGGACATAGTTACAAAGCAAAACCAACCCCTAGTCCATGTAGAAGTGTCACGCAGGGCCATTTATAGAGTACTATGGAACTGTTGATTATTACTATTACTAGCTGAGCATCAAAAATGAATTTCTGTGACTTTGCATTTTCTTCATCATGATTCTCTATATTAAGCACACTTTCTGCTCCTTTTCTTAGAAGTGATGAAGAAAGAGGAGGAGGAGAGGGAGAAGTAAAAAATACATCTTTGTTTTCATAGTGTCTGGGTTTATACATATATATCAGGGGAAATATATCTGTAGAAGAAGAAAATTAAATTATCAGTTTAAAGTTAAGCATTCTTGGGGTGTCTGGATGGCTCAGTCAGTTAAGCGTCTGCCTTCTGCACAGGTCATGATCTCAGAGTCTTGGGATCAATCTGCCTTCTGCTCAGGTCATGATCTAACAGTTCTGGGATCCAAGCGGGCTTCCTGCTTAGCTGAGAGTCTGCTTCTCCCTTTCCACTTACTCCTCCCCCACTCTTGCTCTCTCTTGCTCACTCATTCAAATAAACAAATAGAATCTTTAAAAACAAATAAAGTTAAGCATTCTCTAGAAAGTCTTATAAGCATAAAAATTTTACTGAGGAATACAAAAGTAGATCTTTTACATGCTTGTGTCTAGAAATATCAAGCTATAGATGTTTTTAAGCCAGCAAAATAATCACTCTTTGTTTTACATTGTTATTTCTCTTTCTTATGTCAGTGTAAAGGGAATTATTTCCAATGTGAGGCATGTGCTGGTGTGCAATTTCTGCCTGTTGATAGGTAACATAAAATATAGTAATGATACCTCGTTTTCCTGCCTCTTGGAAATTGCAGAGAATGCACAGAATGTAGAGATTTGGGGAGGGCAAGCATCATTAGGATGAGTTCTCTCTGGTTGTCAAGTCCAATGTTCACTTTAGGTTGGAGATGCACCCACAATGCCCTTCTTTCCTTAAAATTCTGGACATTAGTGTATGGCTTGCTCAACCTTACACTTTCATATAGCTTATTCCTTATCTTTTTTTTTTTTAATTTTTTCAAATCAAGCAATTCTTGAGTGCTGCATGGAACATCTCCAGTTGTTAGCTGTTGACAGAATTGTCTTTACTGTCAGCCTGGTGTTGTGTCATTCTGTTTTTCCGTAAAATGCATTTACAAGAAGCCATGTTTATCATGTCACATTAGAGAATCAAGTGGCTCTTTTATAAATTCTCTACTTCTTTGGTTGGAAACCATACCCAGATGTCGACTCTTTCATCGTACCAATAAATATATCTTCTGCACAAAATGTGAATTATCCTAACTTCCTACTTGCCAACCTTTCCCCAATTAAGGAGACCTCCACCATTGATACCCAAACCATAGCCAAGTATATTTTGTTTGTTTAAGTACAACCAAAGTTTGAATGGTAAACAAATGCAAATGTTAGTCCTAAAGGTCAGGGGCAGAGCTGAAGTTAGGATCCTACAGCCAGGAGTAGGATTTACCTGGAAGCACAGTGAACCAAGGACAAAGGTATGGCCTCAGGGGATGATTATCTCAGAAGCTCGAGAATGCAAAAAAGCTAGTGAGTGAGTGGGTGGGTTAGGCTATCCCAAAGGACCAGAAGCAAGGCAGAGGTGAAGGCAAATCCCATCAAGCAGTGCCTAAGAGTAAGAATGGACAGTTTTTAGTTTTCTTCAAATAGAACTCATTGAACAGCCCACAAAATGCATTAAAAATTTAAATGTAAGACCTGAAAGGAACTCCTGGGAGAAAACATAAGGGAAGAACTTCTTGGCAATGATCTTTTTGATATGATGCCAAAAGCACAGACAACAACAGCAAAGATAAACAAGTGGGACTAAGTCAGACTGAAAAGTTTCTGCACAGCAAACAATTTAACAGAGTAAAAAGGCAACCTGTGGAATAGGAGAAAATATTTGCAAGCCTTGTATCTAAAAGGTGTCAATATCCTAAATATATGAGGAACTCCTTTGATTCAAAAGTGTAAAGCAAATAACCTGATTTAAAAATGAGCAAAGGACTTGACTAGACATTTTTTTTTCCAGAGAAGACATAAATGGCCAACTGGTAAATGAAAAGATGATTAACATCACGAATCGTCAGAGAAATGCAAACGAATACCTTAATGAGATACCATCTCCTACCTGTCAGGATGGCTATTATCAAAAATGCAAAAGATAACAAGTTTATGAGGATGTGGAAGAAAGGAAACCTTTGTACATTGTTTGTGGGAATGTGAGATGGTACAGCCACTGTGGAAAACATGGATGTCTCTAAAAAAATAAAATAAAATAGAGGGGGCCTGGGTGGCTCAGTCAGTTAAGTGTCTGCCTTCTGCTCAGGTCATGATCCCCGGGTCCTAGGATCCAGCCCTATGCTGGGCTCTCTGCTCACCAGGGAGTCTGCTTCTCTCTCTCCCTCTGTGTACCATTCCTGCCTGCTTGTGTTCTCTCTTTCTGTCAAATAAATAAATAAAATCTTAAAAAAAAATTAAAATAGAAATAGTGCATGATCCAGCAATCCCATTTCTGAGTATTTATCCAAAAGAATTGAAATCAGGGACATCTGGGAGCCTCAGCAGTTGAGTGTCTGCTTTCCACTCAGGGCGTGATCCTGGAGACCCGGGATCAAGTCCCACATCAGGTTCCCTGCATGGAGCCTGCTTCTCCCTCTGCCTGTGTCTCTGCCTCTCTCTCTCTCTCTCTCTCTGTCTGTCTCTCTCAGTGTCTCTCATGAGTAAATAAATAAAATCTTTAAAAAAAAAAAAAAAGGTCTGACTCCCACCTCTGTCCCCATCTGCCCCATGCCCCCACTGTCCATAGGTAACCACTTTTATCAGTTTTTGGAATACCCTTTAATTGTTTCTTGTAAATACAACCAAATACAAATATATTCTTTATTTTGTTTGTTTGTTTTTTTTTTGCTTTGCTTTTTTAATAGATTTTATTTTATTTATTTTAATTTTATTTTAAAAAAATATTTTATTTATTTATTCATGAGAGACACACAGAGAAATAGACACAGGCAGAGGGAGAAGCAGGCTCCTCGGGGAACTTGATGTGGAACTCGATCCTGGGACCCCAGGATCACGCCGTGAGCCAAAGGCAGATAGTCAACCACTGAGTCAGGCATCCCTAGATTTTATTTCTTAGAGCAGTTTCTCTTCTCAGAGGTCTATCTCCCCTAAGTGATAATGCTTCCCTTTCTTGCTCATTCTCATAGCTCCCCAGACATTGCCTTTGACCCACAGTAACCCTAATTCATGTATGTTTAGATGAAGATCCATGTGCCATCGGTCCATAATGGCAGTGACCTTATTAGGGATGTCTGTCTTATTCCACCATATACCTGGCATTCAGCCCAGGGGTTTAAAGCAGTAAGTAATTGCTAAATATTTGCAGAATGAATGAACTTCAGATCACTAGGCAACTGTCTCCTTGTCCTTACAGATCAATTGTATCTCTCAAAAAAAAAAAAATATTTTCAATTTTTAAAGTCTTGCTTGCATTAAGTCAATTTTGAGAAAAAGCAAACACGTCAGTTGGCTCTGAATCAGGGGACACGACGCTTTCAAACAGACAAGCAAAGCAATAGCAACGGAGTCAAGAGTATCAGCTTGAATGTTTCCCATAGACCCTAAGATTGGCCATCAACCGAAACAGTACCCAAGCACTAGCCAGCCTTAGTTTCTAAACATCTTTTGCATGCCAGTCCCTTGTCCTTGTCACAGCTCAGTTTACAGATTGGGATTGCCACTTTATATTCTGGTGTTAGGATTGCCAATCTCTGGTGACTTCTGAAGGAATGAGTTGAGGGAAGTGAATACACGTTATGGTAGTATGGATATGTGACGGAAGAGTTTAGGAGGAATAACAAATGGAATTTTGCCTCCGCATAACTGTATTCTTCCCAGAGTAGGAAGAGGAATCACATAGTCAATTCTCAGGCAAATTCTAACCTTCTAATAAGCAGCTGAATGCAAAACTATAACTGTCATGACAAGCAATCCCTGGTGAATTCTGTGCGATACACAAAGGACTTTTAAGAACAAAAGGTATGGCATTTGTTATTATAAAAGTTCATGTTTCTGGAGATCCCTGGGTGGCTCAGTGGTTTTGCGCCTGCCTTTGGCCCAGGGCACGATCCTGGAGTCCCGGGATGGAGTCCCATGTTGGGCTCCCAGCATGGAGCCTGCTTCTCCTTCTGTCTGTGTCTCTCTCTCTCTCTCTCTCTCTCTCTCTGTCTATCATAAATAAATAAAAATAAATCTTAAAAAAAAGTTCATGTATCTGAATATTAGGAAAAAAAAATTACCACAAAGACACTGCCAAATCTCCTGTGCCTATTTTCTGTATGAACTTTTTATTCTAGTTCTAGACTAACGGCATTTTCTTTTTCCAAACACTTTTTCTTTCACATAACAAAAAATGACTCATGAGTTACTCCAGAAGAGGTCAATGATTTGGTTTAATTACTTCTTCAGGGGCGTGAAGAGAGGTTCAGCTAAATAAAGAGATGGTTTTCTATAAGAGAGCAAGCATACACATTACCTCCCCTCCCACAGAGGCCCTGAATGATAGAAGAGGAGAAATAAAAAAAATAAAAAAAAATTTGTTCCACTCTGTCTCCTAATCAGCATCTGTATTTCAACGATTAAAAAGCTGCTTCTTAGTAGAGCTCCAGGGTCAGGGAACTTCAAATGAAAGATGATTCAATGTTGACAGGGTGCTTCTTCCCAGGAAGATCATTTCAAATGTATAAGACTTAGTTGGCTCTGCACATTCCCTCCCCATCACAAGTCTATAGAATACATATTACATGACATCCAATGAGGTTTTTATTACCTGTTTGTATATGTAACTTAAGCTTTTGAGGGTCTTGTGTGTGTTAGACACAGGCAAAGGCAGTATGTGGGTGTGACTGAGAACATAGATCCTGGGGGCTGGCACACGTATGTCTCCTTCAAACTCTGGGAACACAGGCCACTTCCATAGCCTTTTGGAGGTTTAGTGTTCCCATGTGTAGAACTGGATTGTTTGCTGGTGACTGGGTGGCTCAGCCGGTTAAGTGTCTGCCTTTAGCTCAGGTCATGATCTCAGGCTCCTGGGATCAAGCCCCACATCGGGCTCCCTGTTCAGCAAGGAATCTGCTTGCCCTCCTCCTTTGTTCTTTCCCTGCTCATGCTTTCTCTCTCTCACAAATAAATAAATAACTTAAAAAACCCCACAAAAACCCAATACTGGATTCTTTGCATGGATTAAATAAAACAATGGATATAAAGTGTTTACCAGTTTACTTGGCGTATGGTTAGCATACAATAATCAGCAGCTATTCTTACTGTTAGTACTATGAGGCATTGAAGAGAAGACATAGCCCGTGCTCTCCACAATCCAAAAATCCAGTGTCAAGACAAGACTGGGCAAGTATGAGGATAACTAGAAGTACAAGGTCCGGCATGCTCCCTGCAGCTGATAATTTGAATGAGGTAGCAGCATATCTTGACACAAAGTCTGAAATTTCTATGCAGTAGCAGATGGAACAGGATCAAAATTTCACATCCTATTGCTATTTTATTTCAACTCTTAGAATTATTAAAAATTTTACCTCCTCTTGAAACTTGGGGGATGGTGCACCTAGCCTCTGTCTTAATCTTTTTTTATGTATTGATGGCATCTTTTTTGCTAATTAATTTTGGTTCCCTGCAATGTGATTTGAACCTACTGGGTCACTCTATTTGGTAAAATGCATTTAAAAAATGTATTGGGTGTTATAAGAATAAGCAAAATATATTAGGAGGAGTATGAGAAGATAGTATATTCATAAAGAAAAGATGGGACGCTATGTCAGTTCTAGTCCTCTGGGAAGCAAAAGTCAAGATAAAGTAACAAGTATAAGAGGCGTATTGGGAATTCATGCCTATGAAAGATAAAAGGAGAGGGAACAGGAGTAGATGGAGAGCCTTTAGTCTGTGATGTAGGTCTAACAGCTCTTTCTTCTCCCATTGTTCCATTTTGTAGACCCCAGGGGGGCCACTAAGGGGGTGTACTTCTCTGATCTCCCTTGGAGCAGAGCCTGCTGGAAGTAGTGCTATTGGTCAAGCGTCTACAAGTGCCGTAGCTTTGGAATCCATCTCAGTATCCGCTCCAAGCCCTCACTCACTGGAAGCTCCCAGGCAATGACTGAACAAGGTGGGGATCCTAGAGTCTGGTCAATTCTGTCAACTGGAAGTATCCCAGGGGGCTGGCTGAGACTTCCTCAGATTGCCCTGTAGTCTGAGAAGCTCTTCCCTTCATCCTCATAAAATCACCGACTCTGAAAAGAAAATATCTCCCAAAGCTTTCAGAGAGATACAATAGTTCACATGTGAGGGGACGGGAATCAGACTGCCATCAGACTTCTAAAGAGCATGGCTGGATGCTTGCAAGATGTTAAAGAAAAGTATTTTCATCCTAAAATTCTGGCCAATAATAAGAAAAGATTGCAGTGTGATAGCACTCAGGAAATGCAATTTGCAAACAATTTGTGTTAGGTACTGGAGGATGTACTCCCTCCAGCATGATGGCATAAAAAAATAAAAGGAAGACGTAGGTCGATCCAACTAAGTCAGACAATGATGGGAATTTTCAGGGTGACATTTGCAGGAGATCGAGAGCCTCAGGCCCAAGTGGAGCAAGAGGCCAGACGGGACCAGAAGGGAAGTCTCAGTGGAATAAAATATGTGATGAAACGTGGCAATGATTGAGAATACTAATAAAAGGCTGAGATGTCAGCCTCTCATCCAATAAGAGAGGTCAAAAAAGACTGAGAAAAACAAAGACTCTAAGAAAAGTGTGGTTCAATAAGAGGCGATCCAAAATGTGGTGTCTATTTAAGCAAATGACTTGGTGGAAAAAGGGAAATCTATTTGGCTTTGATGCTAGGAAGAGCCTCTTTAAAGTGGCTCCACCCTGACACTGTAAAGCCTAAAGAAAATGAAAAGTAATCCTAATATGCTATTTGCCAAGCAGTAGACAATGTTTACATTGTTATACTAATGTAAGCACTACTTATTCATTTTTAAATTTCAGAGTCAACCTGTAAACAAAGCAGGGATATTGGTGGAATTTCAGGACAAAATGTAATTATTAATAAATACTTGACAATGTAGAATAATAGAGAGCTGATAGATGGAAGCAGGGTGGAAGCATATGCAGAGGAAGGGCAAGGCTATTTTCCAGATTGGAATGGCACAGTAGAAAATCAATGGAAACGGGATCCCTGGGTGGCGCAGTGGTTTGGCGCTTGCCTTTGGCCCAGGGCGCGATCCTGGAGACCCGGGATCGAATCCCACATCAGGCTCCCGGTGCATGGAGCCTGCTTCTCCCTCTGCCTATGTCTCTGCCTCTCTCTCTCTCTCTCTGTGACTATCATAAATAAATAAAAATTAAAAAAAAAAAAAAAGAAAATCAATGGAAACAAATACTTTAATCATATTATATCACCTTACAAAGTACCTAATGGAAGAATTAAAAAAATAATCTGAATACTAAAGATTGGAAAGAGAAAGGGAAAGAAGAGGTTAATATGAGGTAAATTTTCATTTCTTATGTGTTAATTCATCATGATTATAAATGATAATAAGAATAGAGACTTATAATTACAGTAACTACCCTCGTGGAAATAACTAGCTAAAGAATTAAATACAGAAACAATTAAAAGAGATGAAAATATATCAAGAGGTGGCTGGGGAAATATCGAGTTTTGTGAATTCTTTATTATTTGATTTTTACTGCATAGAATCATTATTTTGAGAAAAACTAAAATTAAATACAAAAGAAAACCCTCCAATCTCGTATTATTTAAGGCAATAGTGGTTCCTATGGCAATATATTATGTCATGTAGATGTCAAACCCTCTAAGTTCTCTGTCCCTTCCGTGGGGCAGCAGATGATGTAACTCATGTGTTCACTTCTTCCTCTGCCGCACCCTCCTCTCTTCCCTGCTCTGTCCTTCTGCCCTCCCCATCTGCCTCCCCGCCTCACAATATTCCAGAATGGGTAAGAGAATTGGTACATTTCTTCAGGAGACAAAAATGTAGTAGTCACCATTTTGAACTGCCTGTCATAATTCAATTATTATTTCATGTCCTAAATAAAAATGTGCAGACATTGGCATATTGTGAGCATTAAGTCTGTAGTGACAAAACAATTAGAAGAGTATTCCGTAGTCATTGACCTGGACATCATCCAGGTCTCAAGCCTGTTTCATATTTAGTGCTCTCTTCAGGCTTTCCAGGGCTCAGGGGGGAAAAAATGTATAGTTTTTAATCTCATTTTTGGGTCAGTCGTCAACTTGGTTAGGGAAATGGCTGTCATTGCTAACATCATCATCACAGCCCATAAGAACAGCTTCTCTGTCATTCAGAAGAAGGTCACCTTGCTCCCGACTTCCTTCTACAGCATAAAATGGTTGGATCCCAGAAAATCTAGAGTATGAGCTTCCCTCTGGGGCCATTGGGCCACTTGAAGCATGATTAGTGCAATGACAGATATCCTTTCCATAGAGCCTGACTTTTACACCTTTGTAGGACCCAGAAAGAAAATCCTTTGCCACATTTGTCATTTAGTCTACGGGAAAGATACTGGCCATTTTCTTTTGGTCTGCCGTTGAGGGATGTGTCTACGTGCCATAGACCATGTAAGGCAATCATTCATTATTAATGAATTATTATATTCATTATAATATTATCTCATTTAATTTTCACAATAATCTTGAAAGTCGAGGACCATCATAGAGCTGTTCTTCAAACATGTGACTGAGACTTAGGGGAATCAAATAGGCATTAAGCAATGAAATCAGGATTTAAAGCCTATGTGCCAGTTCCAAATTCTAGGCTGAAAAAGACCATCTGGTCTCCTGTAAGCTTGTGGTTAAAGTTTATCTTCACTCTTCTGCTATGTATTTCTTAATATAAAAGCTCTTTATCTCAGCAGTAATTTATCAAATATACTGTTCTTCTCTGTTTATATCATCTTATTTCACTCCTATAGGCTCATCCTTTTTTTTTTTTTTTTTTTTTTTTGATAGTCACAGAGAGAGAGAGAGAGAGAGAGGCAGAGACATAGGCAGAGGGAGAAGCAGGCTCCATGCACCGGGAGCCCGACGTGGGATTCGATTCCGGGTCTCCAGGATCGCACCCTGGGCCAAAGGCAGGCGCTGAACCGCTGCGCCACCCAGGGATCCCCTAGGCTCATCCTTTAAAACATTTTTTATTAGAACTGACCAAAATAACTCCATAAACTTGCTTTCTACCACTGTTTTATGCACTGAGATGATCTCCCTTCTGCCTTCTTCTAGCATTTTGCTAATCATTAATTTTACATCACAAAACCTCAACCAGAATCTGCCTTCATCTATAGCTAACCCATTTCTTTGGAAGGGAAGAGCTAATTCCAAACCATAACTCTTTAAGTAATTTAAAGCATTTAACTCCCATACAAATTACCTAAAAATCTGTCAGTATTGGATAAAATTCTCAGAATACTTATAAAACATAAGTTGAAATCTGCATCACTTCCAAAATATTGAAGTTTTAATTTTTTAAATAATTAAGCAAGAAACAAAATGGCAAATCATAAACACAACATGTTGGTTTTACAGCACTTTCATATTCATCGATAATATTATGAATATTTAAAAAGTGGAATTTTATATAATCTGCATTTTAACATATAGTAACAGTAATATGTAATATCCAATGAGTAGATGCAGAAACGGTGCCATTCCATTAAGAGATTAAATATCGAGTGACAGGAGAAGATGTGTAGTTGAGTGTATTTTGTATAAAATGAACTTCACTAGGCTGAGATCTGCTATTAAAGAGGGGGAAAGGCAAATCACATGTCAGTTATGTGTCTCAAGTTTTCATTTGTGGTCCAGTTTATTCTTTTGCAGGAAGGAACAAAAATTGGATTTCTATGAATAAAAATACAAAGACTAAAGGCATGAAAATAAGACAGAAAATGAATTAGGATGTTTGAAGTGTTATCTTGACTAAGTATCACCTCTTGTTTTATAAGTCAACCTTATTTAGAAATAATTTGCATACAATAAGATGTACACATTTTAAGTATGCAGCGTGATGAGTTTTGACAATGATTAAAGCCATCAGCCATCCTCACAGTCAATGCATAGAACATCATTCCCAAAGTTCTCTTGTGATTCTTTCCAATCAACCTTCTCTCTCCCCTCCCAGACCCAGAGAAGCACTCGTCTGTTTTCCAACACTATTCATTAGATTTGTCTTTTCACGCATCATGTCCAGTAGTTATTATTATGTGTCTACACATCCCATGTGTCTACATGTGGTTTTCTTTATATGCTTAGTAATTAATATCCTGCTTGGAACTGACTATGCTTCTGGGATCAGTAAGTCAATGTTAATCATCAAATCTAGGAAAATTTGAACCACTACTTTTACAAAATGTTTTTATGTATCTTCTTCACTTTCTTTTCTTTCTGGCATTTCAATTACACATATGTCAGAATGTTTTACATTATCCTACATATCCCTGAGACTCGATTTTTCTTTACGATTTTTACTTAATGTTCTTAATATTTGGTAATTTCTATTAATCTGTCTTCAAGCTCACTGATTATTTTTTCTGTTATTTCCATTCAGCTGTGAATCCTTTCCAGGGAACTTTTCATTTAAGCTGTTATACATTTTAGTTTTAGAATTTTTTATGTTTTTTACCATAGTTTTCACTCCTCTTTTGGGTTTCCCTATCTGATAGCTCATTAAGACCATACTATATTTTATATCTTTGAAAATATTTATGATTTTTGCATTAAATCTGTGTCTGCAAATCAAATATTTGGACTTGTAGTCAATTTTTCTTTTCCTTTCCTTTCTCTTCTTTTCTTTAGGTGAGAGGTGGGGGACAGAAGGAGAGAGGAAGAGAGAATCTTAAGCAGGCTCCACACCCAATGTGGAGCCCAAGGAAAGGCTCAGTCTTGCAACACTGAGATCACAACGTGAGCGAAAATGAAGAGTCAGACACTTAGCCAACTGAGCCACCCAGGCATTCTTCAATTTTTATTTTCCATAATCTTCCTCTGAAGAGTGTTGATTTTTCTTCCAGGAAGTAATTTACTTGCTAGCTGAACACCTTGAATCTATGAAGACTTGTTTCATGCTCTGTTATGGCAGATATACGGAAAGTGCTGGTGTTTTCTAAGACTCCATAATCTGGGTAGAATAAACTTCCAGACTATGATGGCTCTCCGGATCTTGTCTTGTTTTTAGGTTTTGTTCGGGTGGGCCTATTGTAGGCCTTGCTAGGTCACAGTCCTTATACTTAAAGCATGGTGTTTTCATATCTCAGGTGGGTAGTCAGGGTGTTAATGAGGTCTCTACTCTCTGGCTGGACTGGCACACTAACATTTCCCAGTTTCATCTCTAACATCCCTTTCTCCTACTCTCTAGTAAGCCCTGTGTGCTCTTACCCAGAACATGCATAGTCCAGTCCTTAGCCAAGGTCTCATGAAGAACCCTCACCCAGACTTTTGAGTCTCATTTCTGTGTAGCTCCTCCCTTCCTAGAAGCTTGTTTCATTCTAAATATCCTAACCAGTGCAGCAATTCCAAACTCTGAAGTTGTCTCCAGGCAGAGAAAGATGACAATTGTGGGGACCACCTTGTGAATTTTCCTGCTTCTCAAGGATCACAGACTTGTGCTGCCAACGCTTCAAAATGCCAATGCTTCTGTATTTTGTAGTTTTGTAGTTGTTTATAGAAGGAGGGCTAATCCCATACCAGTTGTTCTATTGTGGCTCAGGTCTTTTTTTTTTTTTTTTTTTTTAGATTTTATGTATTTATTGATGACAGACACAGAGATAGTGGCAGAGACACAGGCAGAGGGAGAAGCAGTCTCCTCACAGGGAGCCTGATGTGGGACTTGATCCCAGGATCCCAGGAAAATGACCTGAGCCAAAGGCAGAGGCTCAACTACTGAGCCATCCAGGTGCCCCATCAAGGCTCAAGTCTTATCTATAGTTTTAAAGAGCTACCTAATGAAATTTGAGATCCATTAATAAAAGCATCTGAAGTTTTATGGTGATATTCAGGTAGCTGAAAAAGAAAGTGTAATAACCAAATTTAAAAAAAGAAATGAGGGCAGCCCGGGTGGCTCAGCAGTTTAGCGCCACCTTCAGCCTATGGCATGATCTTGGAGATCTGGAATTGAGTCCCACATAGGGCTTTCTACTTGAAGGCTTCTCCTTCTGCCTGTGTCTCTGCCTCTCTCTCTCTCTCTCTCTCTCTCTCTCTCTCTCTCTCTCATGAATAAGTAAATAAAATCTTAAAAAAAAAAAGAGGTCTCATGATTATCTGATCCATAATTTGATTCTCATTTCTTTTTTTAAAGATTTTATTTTATTTATTTATTCATGAGAGACAGAGAGAGAGAGAGACAGAGAGAGACAGAGGGAGAAAGACAGAGAGAGACAGAGGGAGAAGCAGGCTCCATGCAGGGAGCCGGACATGGGACTCGATCCTGGGACCCCAGGATTATGCCCTAGGCTGAAGGCAGCGCTAAACCGCTGAGCCACTGAGGCTGCCCCATGAGACCTCTTAAAATGTGCATTATGTTTCTGTCTTCTTGTGTATCATCCTTGGAACAACCATCCTTTCTCCACTTCCTGGGTTATGAATGGTTTTATTCTATTTTTTAAAAGATTTTATTTATTTATTTGACACAGAGAGAGAGTGTGTGCAAATCAAGGGTAGTGGAAGAGGGAGAGGGAGAAGCAGATTCCCCACTTAGCTGGGAGCCAGATACAGGGCTCCATTCCAGGTCCCTGGGATCATGACCTGAGCTGAAGGCAGAGATGTAACCAATTGAGCCACCTAGGTGCCCCAGTGGTTTTCAGTTATGGTGCCTGCCTAACCACTCCCTGTCACGAATGTGGGCATGTTTGTCCAGACTGAGCCAATCAAAATACCCCATGCTAGTGATCTCAGTGATTGGTGCAGGGATGAGCACCCAAATGGTGTCAGAATATCTCCTGAGCTTAACACATGGATATTGTTAGAGAGATGTTGTCTTTCTCTTGGGGTTGCTACCTGGGAAGCTTTGAGCTGGATCTCTCGACAGACAACTTGTCCACTCAAAGAACAGAATCTGTGTAATAGGCATTTGTCTGTCTTGGACAGCTCAGTATCCAAACCCTGTTCCAATTTGAGATCTCTATTGTGTGACCCTTGGCAGCAGCATCCTGTCACCCACCCTAGTAACCAAACATTCTCTCTCCTTACCCTCTGGAAGCTATGATTCAGCCAATCAGACAGAGTCTGTCAATCCAACTCTTCTACCCAAGACCACAGATATGAAGATTGTAATATAAAGATGCAGAGGAGGTAGGGACCATTTGTACAATGGTAGAGGAGTAGAAAATGTGAGGAGAATAGTAAGTGTCCCATGATGGCACGTTCAGATATATTTGTAACAGGTATCCAAGTGTGGCACTGGCAGTAGTGTCAGCTTCATGGGCCATTTCAAGGACATGAACTTGATGGTGCTCAGAGCTATCTGGGAACCCTTAGGTGTTTGACTGTTTTTCTCTTCCTGGTTCTCAAGACCTCCTGATAATCCTATAAACTACCCAATAGCCTTCTGTAAATTCCTTCTTTAAGTGTGTTTGGCAGATGACTAGTTGTCCCTCAGAATGTATGTGTAAGTGGCTAGAGAATATATATATATATATATATGTGAGGAAGAAAAGGAGAGAAGGAGGAAAGGAAAGAGAAAAAAAAGAGGAAAATTTTTGCTTTTCACTTTGGATTATTCCTTACTGCTTAAATGTTTCAGAATAATAAGCAGGTATTGTTCTTAACCTTTTTTTTTTTTTTTGAAAAAAATCAAGTGAAGATTATCTTGACCTCAATTATCCAGACTTCAGTCACTGTGTATCTAAAAATGCCCTCACTATTTCTTTACCAGTGAAATGATTCCACAGACAAATGCAATGCAGAGCCTTGGAAGTGCTGTTCTTTCCAAACTTCACTTTGAAAAAAAGAGCAACTGCTCTCTGTGAGGTCCTTCCCTCCAGACATTGCAGAGGTAGGAATGTATAGACCTCTGTGTTCTGAGGAAGGAGAAAGAATTTCTTCTGCATTGAGTTTTCCTTGGAAGACTTTCCCATTTGCTAAAATGCTCTTTCCTCTATGACTGTGTCTTTCTCTCTCACTAGAAATTTCTCCACTGTGCAGAAGACTGTTTTTCCGGAGCCAGTATTTAGCCAAGCTGGTGGTTTTGTTGGGTTGGTTGGTAATTTTTTCGTGCACATGGCATGTGAGTGACTGACACAAACATATTGGTTTCTTTGCTTTCCCTACTTTTTGGACCGTAGTTATTGGAAAAATGATGTGATGTGTCTGGGTAACCACTGGCAAGATGAAAAGCAATATATTACCTACATACACAGCCAGACTAACATTTCATCTAGGGTGTGATGATGACCACCACTATGTTTATTCATAAAGTCCTGTTGAAATGATGGGAAAGTTATGATTCCTTAGCAGCTAAACCCTTTGCATCAGAGCTGTCATCACTGTGACTAAATGAAATTCTCTCTGGTCCATATATTTCTGTGTATATATGGTACCTCTTTATTTTTATTAGTTGTAGATGCATCCACTCTATAGCGTAATTTCATGGCTAGGACTTCCTTTAGGCCTTGCAGCTCAAAAATATTTCCCCATAAATTCTACCTGTAGATTAATTTGTGCTAAACTGGCTATTTGAAAATACACATGCCCTGCTGGGTGGTAAGTTCCATTTCTCCTTCAGTAAGAATTATTTAAATAATATGTGTGTATAGTCTGCCCATGCACACAGGCTGTTTACCTTTCTCCACCTGCTTCATGTCCTGAGATGCTGATTTTTTATTGTCCACATCAACCCTGCTCCCTTGCCTTCTGGAATGGGCAGGTTTAGCCAGTAGGCAGTGCTGGGAGGGGATCAAAGACTGGAAGGAAAGGTTAGGGTATTTATTTTTCTGGCTCCTTCCTGGGCCATGATTTGGCTCTGGCTGTGTTTATCTAAGGCCACAGCCTTCACCCAATTAGCTGTTTCCTCCAATCCTTGCTCCTTTCTGCTATTATTGTCTTTAGGGTGCTTTATGATCCCTAGTTGATTTCCTTTAACCCTGCCCACATCTTTGTAAATTGCCTCTTCACTTAGTGTTTAACAATTGTTCCTTTTGAATGTGCCATTTGTTTTCTGGCAGGATCCAGACTGATGTAGTAATCTCACTATGAGTGGCCTCAAGAAACAGATCTCCAAAATTGTACATTGGGATTATATTGTGTGGTAGACAGAATAATGTCCTCCCCCAAATGTCCACATCTTAATCCCTGGGATCCATGAATATGTTGTGTGGTGAAAGAGAATTAAGAATGCAGGTAAAGGGATCCCTGGGTCGCTCAGTGGTTTGGCGCCTGCCTTTGGCCTGGGACGTGATCCTGGAGACCCGGGATCGAGTCCCACGACAGGCTCCCTGCATGGAGCCTGCTTCTCCCTCTGCCTGTGTCTCTGTCTCTGTCTCTCTCTCTCTGTGTCTCATGAATAAATAAATAAAATCTTAAAAAAAAAAAGGATGCAGGTAGAATTAAGGTTGCTAATCAGCTGACCTCAAAATATGAAGATTTTCCTGGATTATTCAGGTGGACCCAATGTAATCACAAGGACCCTTGGGTCCTTAAAGTGGAAGAGAAAGGCAGAAAATCAGTGTCGGAGTGGTATAAGGTATAAAAGACCAACCAGCCATTTCTGACTTTAAACATGGAAGGGGGTATGAGCCATGAAATGCAGGCAGCCTCTAGAAATGGAAAAGTCAAGGAAACAGATCCTCCTCTAGGGTCTTCAGCAAGAGTACAGCCCTGTTGATGCCTTGACTTTAGCCCAGTGAGACCTATGTGATTTTTGACCTACAGGGCAGTCAGATTATAAATACGTATCTTTTTTAGTGGTCAGTTCATGGTAATTTGCTATGGTAGCAATTGGAAACTGACACACATTGCTAACGTAGAACTTTCTTGGTGAAGGAAAATGGAATATGCATAATCCATAGCACGTTATTCAAATTATTCCTAGTAACGGAGATTGGGAAGCAGTGCAGGTGGAGGGCAAGGTATTGAGAAAATCAATTGGCCATGCTCCTTAGGTGCTACAACGACAGTGGAAGCTTTCAAGACAGTCGCATGAGTTAGCTTTTTCTGTTAGTCCAAAATAACGCACACAGATCAAAGTGTCGATTTGAAGATCCAGTCAGGGCACGAGTAGAAAATTAGAAAACCTCTCTGGCAGCTTTAACAATGGAGCTTACCCCCTTCAGTACACGTTTGATCTGAGTAAGGATCAATCTTGAGTCTGAGAGTTGCAACATCAGTGTCTGATTTATTAAGGGTCAGAGGAGGGAATGTGACCTTCAAACATGGGATGGGAACATTTGGGTGAACACTGACAAGACTAAGAATCTTGAACCCCCAAATTGTCTTAAAACTTTCTTGCCTATAAGCACCCTGATCCAGCTGAGGGGCTGGAGAGCCTAGAATTGGTGGTAGTTGAATGAAACTATGTTTCTCAACTTACTCCGCACATTAGCCTCAGAAACGGGACTGTGCAATTATGTTTTATGTTAGTCATTTTTTTCTCACTTTATTCTCTGCAACCTTATACAAAAGGTGCTAGTAGTGGCTAACATCTTAGGTTTAGGTGAAAGTTTGAATGAATTCGTATCATCTGTAATGAATGGTAGCTGTGGTTCCTCTGTATTGAGGACACAAGTTTTTTTTTGTTTGTTTGTTTTTTAAGATTACTATATTCATTTTAGAGAGAGACAGAGAGAGCAGGGAAAGGAGCCGAGGGAGAGAGGCAGAGAGGATTTAAAAAAAATCCCACAACCCTTAGATCATGACCTGAGCCAAAATAAAGAGTTGGCCACTTGACCAACTGAGCCACCCAGGTGTCCCACAAGTTTTTTTCCCCCATATAAAAGGATGCTGAGGTGAAATGTGTCTCAGGTTAAAGTGTGTCTCCTCTCTTCTCCAGCCTGCCTTGTGTCCTTTATGGACAGCAGCAACCAGACTTCCTTGTCCTCTGACTTCTGGCTCAGTTTGGCCAATTCAAGGCACTGACAGGAGATTGGGAAGTAAACTGAGAGGGAAAGGGCAGGGTATTTACTTTCCTGGCTCCCTCCATGCAAGGCTACAGTTGACAGTGTCAGGCACAGCCCCAATTTTAGAAGCATATAGCTAGGGATCCCAGCCCATGCTGGGCAGCCGTTCTCTACAGCTTGCTGTTGTTTCTAGCCCTGGGGTCCTTCACCTAACCCTTTCTGTGTTTCCTTAAACTTGTCCTTACTTTTCTAAACAGTTCCTTCATCCATCTCTTCAAATACCTTTTTTTCTTGCTGGAACCCTCACTGAGACCATCATCATCATCATTGCCAGCATCATCAGAGCAACTAACGTTTATCAAACATTTCTTATGTCGCAGGCTCTGTGCCCAAACATCTCAAATGAATTAGCTTATATTATTCTACTGCAATTCTATGATATACATGACTATTGTTACTCCATTTTAGAGATCAGGAAATTGACATTTCGAAATTGGTACACAGCCTTCCCAAACTTACCTACCCAGGCCAGATTTGAATCCAGTCTGCAGCACTTGAGAAAGCACGGTAGAGTAAGTAAAGGAGACAGGTTTTGGAGTTAGAGAGTCTTGGTGACAAATATCAAATGGCAACCTGAGCCAAAACATTTGATCTCTCTGATGCTTAGGTCTCCTTCTTTCTTTCTTTCTTTTAAAGATTTTATTTATTTATTTATTAATGAGAGACACAGAGACCCAGGCAGAGGAAGAAGCAGGCTCCCTGTGGGGAGCCTGATGCGGGACTCGATCCCAGGACCCCAGGATCACACTCTGAGCCAAAGGCAGATACTCAACCACTGAGCCACCCACGTGTCCTGGGTTTCCATATTTCTGAAATGGGAACTACATTGCTTCTGCTAGTTAGAGTTCTTTGTCCGTAAACAACAGAAACAACACTAGCCAATCAAAATGACAGGATTTCAGAGAGTTCGATAGGTAGTAACAATTAATGAACACATTCTTCAAGGCTTCCATGTTGTTAGTTCCAACCATTCTCCATCCATGACTGCTCAAGACTCAAATTTTCTGAAGAGGGTACTGATCTCCCCTTGCTCATGTTACTTTCCACACCTTTAACTCAGCAGGATATGCCATCAGCTCTGCATTCAGTGATGGAGGGTTAGTCTCCCTAGGAAAACTGTTGTGTTTTTATCTGAAAATGGGGTAAGGATGCTGTGAAGGCAAAAAGGAAATGAGCACTATAAAACGTGGTTTCATGCATGCTACAAGAAGTAAAGGAGATATTTTTGGCAAAGCACTTGACACAGGAGTCTGGGCTTTCTCTTCCCTCCCTCCAGAGCATTCAGAAAAGGGGCATTTAATAGTAGTAAGAGAAATGATACTGAATAGAATTTATCTTCCCCTGGCTGTGTCTATTGTCTACCCTCTGAGAGTCTCTCACAGGAACTATCAGATGTTAACTTCCCTCGGATCTTGCCCAGTGACTGCCAACCTTACCCCATAATGCCTGTGTTTATACAGATTCCTCTCCATTGCTTATGGGCATCTTCCAACAGTCTGTCCATGTACCAACTTGCTAATCTGATTCATATCATTGTTGAACATCCTGCTTTTTCTCCAATGTTATATTTTGAAGAATTTCAAACATATACAAAAATTGAAAGAATCAGTCAGCGAGCACCCATAAACACACCACCTAGATTCCTACCATTAATATTTTAGGTTATTTGCTTTATGGCATATCTATCCTACTATCTGTTCACTCATACATCCCTTGAAGCCCCTATTTGACAATATTGTATTTTAATGGATTAATAAATATTTTTTTTATGAAGAACTAAAATCATTTATATCAATGTTAGCAAAGAACCAACTGACAGGGGTCTCAGCAACATCTAGGGGTTGGGCCAGTTTCTCTTGGTTAATGCTTTGAATAGAAGAGGTTTTAAAAGCATTTGTTTCTCACAGAATGTAACCATCTGTGCTTTTTGACAGGTTCTTTGACTTCTATCATTTCTAACTATGCCTCTAAAATAGATTTTTCAGAGAACTGCTTTTGGAATGATTGGGGAAGTGTTCTTAGGAAGAATTCACTGACTGAAGTGAGCCAAAACCAGAAGAGTATGTGGATGGAGCGTTTCCTAGATAATAATGATAATAGGTTTTGAAAAATGTCTGAAATCTGTTTCATACTTAACCACAGAGATTTTCACATCTGATCACCAAGTCCTGGAGAAATAAAAGATCCTAAGAGGGATACTCCCAATCTTGAGAATCAGATAAACATCCCAACTCCTGAGGGCTATTGAAATATCAAGATAATCTATATACCACACATTGCTTTCTATTCTTTTTTTTTTAAGAGATTATATTTATTTATTTGAGGGAGAGAGAGAGAGAGAGAGAGAGAAAGAGAGCACCAGCAAGGGGAGGAGCAGAGGGAGAGGGACAAGCAGACTCCTCACTGAGAAGGGAGCCTGGTGAGACCCTAGGCTCCATCCCAGGACCCTGGGATCATGACCCGAGTTGAAGTCAGATGCTTAACCAACTGAGCCACGCAGGGACCCCTGCATTCTATTCTTATTGACTAGATTTCACTGTGAGATTTGTGTTTTTCATTCAAGCTCCTGAACTCACAATTCAAACATCTGGGTTCTTGTTAATTTGCTTACTTATTGAAAGATGTTGAGCTGGTGCTGGTCAAATTTTCAGTGCAAAGGTAATACAGCAGAGGAAACCTAACATAGCCATCTTTGAAGTGTAAACACAAGTCAGTTCAATTTTTTTTTTTATTTAATCAGTTCACATTTAAGTCTAAAATATGGAATGTCTACTATTGGTGTCTTTTGTCTGTGTTCTGGCATGAGATTTTATTTTATTTATTTATTTTTAAAAAAATTTTTATTTATTTATGATAGTCACACACACACACACACAGAGAGAGAGAGAGAGAGAGAGAGGCAGAGACACAGGCAGAGGGAGAAGCAGGCTCCATGCACCGGGAGCCCGACGTGGGATTTGATCCCGGTCTCCAGGATCACGCCCTGGGCCAAAGGCAGGCGCCAAACTGCTGCGCCACCCAGGGATCCCGCATGAGATTTTATATCTTTTAAAAAAATTTTTATTTATTTTTCATGAGATACACACACAGAGAGAGAGGGAGAGACATAGGAAGAGAGAGGAGAAGCAGGCTCCATGCAGAGAGCCTGACGTGGAACCTGATCCCAGGACTCCGTGGGATCATACCCTGAGCCAAAGGCAGATGCTCAACCTCTGAGCCACCCAGGCGTCCCTAGAGATTTTATATCTTGATGGGTGAGTAGAGGTGGAAGAGTGTGTTTGGGGAGTACTAAGGTGGAATTAGCAGGTAGCTGGGGAGAACTTGCTGAGAAGTGAAGATTGAGGAATAATCATGCCAATAGAGGAGAGAAGGTCTAAACTGTACTGCAAAGAATATTGGAGCATAAATAGAATCTTGGGATGTGTCAAACAGGAGGAAATAAAGATGAAAAGGGGGTAATATAGGAAAGAAGAGCAAGCAACACTTAAAAAGTGATTGTAGACTGAATGGGGAGGAGACATCTCTTTGAGTTTAGCTGAGATATTCTTGGTAACCAGGCATGACATGATGAGGCCTGGCCTGGGGTGATAGGATATACTAAAAAAGAAATGAGTACAATGGGCAAGTAAAATAGCTCTGGAGAAGCTGATCCAACCCAGAGCCCTAGGGATGAGTTCTTACATGCTTAACCCAATCAAAAAAGCCCAGCAGCCTGACCCCAGTCAGCTCAGACATGGCCACATAGCCTTCATTAAAATGCTTGGAAAGAAAAGTATTCTTTCCTGGTTGGTGTGCTGTGTGGACATAAAGCTTGAGATTGCTGGGGCCATGTTGACACCGTGAGGGAGGACAGCCTTCCTTATGATGATGCTTATGATGAGGGAAGGCAGAAAAATCGGGTCATTGAGGATAACATTGAGCCACTAAATCAACCTCCTCTGAAATTCAAATAATCCCGGGATTTAACAAATTCAACCTCATCCATTGAATGGTTTCAAGCTGATAATGGTGTTGGTGTAGCCCAGGAGGCATCACTAACAAAGTTAATAGGGTAAATTTTACATCCTTGTTGGAAAATAATCTCCTACCACATCCTCTGACGCATAGACAATGTTCAGTTAAAATATATGTAGGGCAAAAATCTCATTTCACCCAACATATACTGTTGCTAAAAACTAAGGTTAGAAGTGAACACAGGATATCATGATTGTGGTAGCAAAGTGGTGTTGGGCAGGGGGGCCATGCCAAGGCAAGGAGGAATTAAAGTGAAATATTCTATAGGATATAGTTTTTCCATTTACCCTCTGTGACAGAGATAAAGCACCTGAGGAGGTAGGAACAGTGATCAGTAAACAGGTTTTCTCACATTTTTTTCAGCTGCTATTTGAAATTCTTTCTATTCTTTATGGCCAACAGCTCACAAGATGGGGAAGATAGTATACTTCTCTCCTAATTTTTCAGGACAGAGGGAACTACCTAAAAAGGAAATTAGTATTCAATAGTGGAGTATGGGAGTTCTTTTTTTATATATAGATTTTTTTAAAAAATATTTTATTTATTTGACAGAGGGGAGAGAACATAAGCAGGGGGATTGGCAGGCAGAGAGAGAGGGAGAGAGAAGCAGATTCCTGCAGAGCAGGGAACCTGATTCAGAGCTCGATCCCAGGACCCAGAGATCATGACCTGAGCCAAAGGCAGACTCTTAACTGACTGAGCCACCCAGGAGCCCCGACAGCTCAGCTCTGATGGTGACTCTTCTAAGGAACCAAGGTATCCCCAAATAGTCTTTCTCTACCATTGGTAATTGCCTTCTCCAAAGCAGGGGTAATAAATTAATACAATCTTGCTGAGATGCTTGGAAGACCTGCAAATGCAAACTATTTGAGAAATATTCAGATACTAACTGGGTAGAAAGAAGAAATCTCACCCTGGAGGAAATAAAAACAGCATTTTCCTTAGTCTTCATTTCCAAGATTTGTGTGTAAGGCCAGTATTTGCCAGTGAGTGACACCCCAGAGCCCTTTCCTAATGATCCTAAACAAATTTCAGAGATCAAACAAGTTATCATTTTGGCTAATAAACAAGGTCATAAAGTGAATACACCGACTTCCAAGCTACATTGTGTGGGGGAAGATTTTTTCGTTATGAACTAAACACCGTAACTTTTATGGCAGCTGATTTCCTTCTGAGAGCAGTCATGTATCCCATTTATCAAGGCTGTGTGCAGCCTTGAGAAGTGTGTGTTGTATTGCTGGGAGACAGAGAGTTAGTAAATATGGTGCAAATTAAAAGGAGAGGCTCACCTATGGGGAGGAATAAATGAGATGAACAGAGTGATTAAAGAAAGAAAGCAGCTTAAGTTGAGTACTGAGGCAAGATTCTCTAAGAGCTACAAGGAGGCATGAGTATAAATAGCAAAGGGGACAGATTAGCTACGAAGTAAATATCTGGTGACTTCTAGGGCTGAGCCTGAAAGAACAGAGAAGCTGAGGCTATCATTGAATGTATGCATCAAGTACATAAAGTGGTAAATGAGAGAATCTCTGTCTCCTTGAGATTTATACTCTAGAAAGATTTATACTCTTAGGAAGGCAGATTATGCACATAGAAGTGTGCTACAGCTTGCCCAATATTGACACATAAAGACTAAAGGCATTACAGTGTGGATGTTGTGAGAGCTCAGAGGACTGCTGTGGGCTTGGGCAGTTGGGGGAGTAAGAGGTGGTTTTGAGCTCAGCTTTTCAGAGAGAGTAGTCCCGAATGGTTGAGTGGTTGAACATGTGTGTGAAGGGAAATCAGAAAGGTAGAAGGGAAAGACAGATGAGATGGCTTCCTTCATAGTCTGGGACATCTATAGACTCCTTGCATTTCCTCATCCCTCCCTATCAAGTGATAATACTCTATTTAAAGGAAGATGATTTGAACGAATAAAAGGAAGACCAAGTGCCGGGGAGATCAGTGAAAGGAACAATTGTAGTGCTGGGGTCCTTTTATTTCTATGTATATATTTGCTATATCAAAGTAGAAGTTATGAAGAAAAGAAAAATGTAGATTCTAATCATAATCATGATGGTAACTAAAACGCAAGAGCAATTTAAGAGTAGCAGGTACATCATTGATTCGAATTCACTTCAGGCACAAAGTCAAATATTATAAAAAGAATTTTCTGGACATGTGCTCAAGTCAGAAATTACATTAAGGAATTAGTTATTAAGCACCAGGACAAATCTATTCACATGTCAATCTTTGCGGTCATCTGTCATATTGCCAACAAAGACCTCAACATCATCACGTGGACAGAAGGGAAAAAATTTAATATGGGAAATGATGAGTACATCTTCTGTAAGTTATCAAAGACCTCAGAGATCTTTCCTGGAATCACTGAATGATTTCCATCTTCTTTGTGAGCAGTACCTCTCTAGGAAGGTACTAGGTGATGTCATCTGGACTGTAGAGTACTATTAAAGAAGAGTTCAACTCTTTTTAACAATAATATTTTTATCACTTGAAATATTCAAGCCAGGTGTACAAAACTTACATCATGCTATCCCTTTAATTTCTTACATACCCATAGCAAAATCTCCCCTAAATTCTCATCTTGGAAAATGACACCATCGGCTATCCAGTGACCTAAACCAATAATTCAGATTCTTATATTTTTTTTCCTCACTGCAATTCCTCTTCTTTCATTTTCACTCCCTTAGCATTTTTCCTGTCTGTGTCTTCCACCCTATCCCTACCACCACCATTAATCAGGTTCCCCATTGTACAACTGGAATATTACACTCTCTTAACTGGCCTCCTTTGCTCTCCTCTAACCTATTTTCCATAATGAATCAAGAGTTGTCATTCAAAAGTACAATTCTGTTCATGGTATTCCCGGTATAATCAATCAACCAATCAATCTTTCACTACTGCTAGGACAGGGTTCAAATAATTCCACTGTCATAGAAAAATCTTCATGATCTGACACCTGCTTACTTCATGAACCTTATCTCTTATCATTTCTCCCATTTCTTATCTCACAGTCCTGCCAGGCTGAATTGTCTTTATGATCTCTGAATGCATCCCATTCCTTTGTCCAGGCTGCTGTTGTGTAGAATGTGTAGAATGTTCTCTTTAGGAACCATGTGTCCCTAGTCAACAAAGTCCACTTTTTTTTTTCTTTCAGATTTATTTATTGGGGCACCTGGGTTGCTCAGGTCAGGACTCAGGGGCCTGGGATTGAGACCCATGTTGGGCTCCCTGCTCAGTGGGGAGTCTGCTTCTCCCTCTCCCTCTGCCCCTCATTCCACTCATGCATGCATGCTTTCTCTCAAAGAGAGAAAGAGAAAGAGAGACAGAAAGCATGAGCGGGAGAGGAGCAGAAGCAGAGGGAAGAGAGAATCCATAAGTGCAGAGCCCAATGCGGGGGCTCCATCCCAGGACCCTGAGATCATGGTCTGAGCCAAAACCAAGATTCAGTCGCTTAACCGACTGAGCCAACCAGCATCCCAACAAAGCCCACCTTTGAAAGTTCAGCTGAAGGGACGCCTGGGGGGCTCAGTGGTTGAGTGTCTGCCTTCGGCTCTGGGCGTGACCCTGGGATCCGGGATCAAGTCCCACATTGGGCTCCTGCATGGAGCCTATTTCTTCTTCTGCCTATGTCTCTGCCTCTCTCTCTGTGTCTCTCATAAATAAATAAAAAATTAAAAAACAAAGAAAGTTCAGAGTTCAGCTGAAGAGTTATCTAGGAATGCCTTTAAGAGGAATCGTTTCTAAACAATGCTCTCCTAAACCTGCACAGTCTTCTGGCATCACCTATACCCACTGTGCTTTCTGGTTTCCATGTCTGTCTTCCCTTCTAGACTGAAGATGAGGGATGATGATGCCATATTTATACTTGTGCTATATTCATATTTGTATTGCCAGTTGGTTCCATATTAGGCTCTGCCAAAGAGAGCACTAGAAAGAAGTTACTAGACTGGAGGAAGAAAGGACTTGCTCCTTCCTGCCTGCTACATTCTGGCTTCCTGTCTGCTTCTTGTTTCTGTGAGCAGCCTCTAGCAATACTTCTTAGCCTTCCTGAAGTAGCAGCTGAAGCCCATTTGCAATTTCTCCACCCCTTGCAGAACCAGCATTGTTGTGTCCTTTAAAGGGACACCAGTTTGAGCCAGCATCCCCTCCTTGGAGGTCTGAGTCCCAGTCCCCAGCGAATTCTTCTCCAAGCCTTCAAGTTTGAATAATTCCAATTTCTTTCTCTTTTCTTTTCCTACTTCCTGCAGTTGGCTCCCTCCATGGTCCTGTAGAGTTCTCTTTTTCACTTTTAGTGATCTAGTTAACAGTCATATCTGGTTAACTATTCCTTATATTAGGTTTTTGATGTGGTTTCCATTTTTGACTATACCATGACTGATACAGTTGCTGAACCAAAGAATTCCTTTAGTGTGAGGATGTCTAATTCAGACTTCTTCCCATAACAATACTGATGGATTATAAATGTTTTATAAAACATTGAGCCATCACAAAAAATTTACTTCCAGGGGCGCCTGGCAAGCTCAGTCGGTAGAGCACGCAACTCTTGAACTTTGAGTCATGAGTTTGACCCCTACATGAGGGGTAGGGATTACTTGAAAAAATAAAATCTTAAAAGAAAATTTTACCTCTAAAACATTCACTGAATTAGCAATGTCTTTGCAGGTAGCTTTATTCAATACACCTTCACTCTCTGGGTTTTTTTTTGGGGGGGGGGGTGTTTCTTATTTAAGATTTTATTTATTTATTCATGAGAGACACAGAGAGAGAGGCAGAGACATAGGCAGAGGGAGAAGCAGGCTCCCTACTGGGAGCCCGATGCAGGACTTGTTCCCAGGACTCGCCCTCAGCCAAAGGCTGATGCTCAACCACTGAACCACCCGGGTGCCCCTCAGTCTCTAGGTCTTAAACTTGACATTGTTGTTCAGAGAACACCTGGCTAATTCATGTTGCTCACTTGCCCAGGGACCTAGACCAAACTCTGTGTGACTAGTCCCACCCCGGACCAACCATACTCTTTCTTCTCATTTCAGCCCCATTACGACTGAGCCTATCATCTTGAGCATCTGAATAGATTCTCTGCTGGTTTGTCATTTGTATATGTTTTCTGCTCTTTCCTCTCCCAGCCTGAGAGCAGGATTATTTCAGCTGCTTCTGTGAATCCCCCAAAGCTCAGTAAATGTTATATAAACAAAAACATGAAGGAATGAAGTGGATTAGCAGGGAAAGGGAAAATCCATTGCATTCAGTTATCACTTTTTATTGATTGGAAGACCTTGGGCAAATTAGCACTTGATGAAGATTGTTGATTAATCACTCACCAGTAGAATGTATAACCCCAGTTTCTTGAGAGTGCTCCTGACTGCTTTAATATTATTATTTGGATCTAGATTTCTTATAGGAAACATTATTTTAATTTCTATTAATAGTGACAGAGGAGCTCATAGTAGGAAAAGCACAAGCTTGGAGTCAGAAAAAACTAGGTATAGATTCTGAATCCACCACCTGTATGAACTTGGGGGTAAATTACTTAAGCTCTTGGAAGCTCAATATCCTCTTTGTAAATTAGAATAATAAGCATTATCATTATCACTCATTCGTTGTTTTATGCCAGATATGTTCCAAGTGTCATACATATATTAACTAATTTAATCCTTACAATGACCCAGTGAGGTATTTGCTACCATCACCTGTATTTTATAGACAAGAAGACCAGTCTCAGACAGGTGAAATAGCTTGTCTCGGATCATCTGGCTAGGAATTCTTGGGGCCCAGAGGTGGAACCAGGCAGTCTAGCTCCGGAGCCCAGCTTCCTACCCATCTGCTCTCTTGTCTCTTTCCTTTCATGATTACCAGGAATCTCATTCAATAAACTAATATATGTTGAGGGCATGACCCATATAAGTGCTGCATAAATAGTGCTATTCTGACACCCTGGAAGGGGATCTGAAAAGACCTTGGATTCAGTAGCATAAGTTCAGGTTAGATTTACCATTGAAATGACCTAGCTGGTATGAACTGTTATTTTTATTACGAACAATTTGGCAATAGCCTCAGTCTCAAATAGTAGTGGAACATTTTCCTACCACCCGTAGTGGCCAACGTGGTGAAAGGTATCTAGTTCTGTAATGTTTATTCTGTGTTCTGTTGCTAAGGAAAAGGCCATATAGTCAGATCAGGACAGTTGAACCACGTGAAGGTGGCGTCCTGAGCAGCCTTCTCTAAACTAGCGCTCGCTGCCTTTACCCAACGCTGCGTCTTCCCAGCACCTATCAGTGCCTGACATAATAAACTCGTTTGCGTGTTGTCTGTCCTCCCACCAAAATGTAGGCTCCGTAGAGTCCAAACTCATCTGTTTGGTTCCCTGCTCCATGCTCTTTGCCCAAACGAGGGTCCTGCCAAGGGTGGGGCCCCAGTACCTGTTGCACAAACCATGGGGAGTGTCTTCGGTACCAATTTTCCAGCAAACACAGGACGATTCTTCATGTGCAGACCCATTTCTGACAGGTCTTGAGGATGTAAAATGCAACTCAGAGCAGGCAGGTCCAGAAACAGTACAGAATCAGAGATTTCCTTTGGTGCTCCAGTCAGGCTGGGTTCCAGAAGGGGCTGCCAGACAGCAGCTCTCGGAGGACAGGCGAGTGAAACATGGGAGGTAGTGCTGATGTTAGCACCTCGAGTAAGTCCAATTGGAGACATTCCTCGCAGAATCTTGTGCCGGGAGAAATGGCTCTCTCAAAAAACAATGAGGACTGCAAAACTCTGCAATGCGCTATTTTAAGCTTTGGCTGCTTGGAAGCTGAGGAGCTGAGGACCAACCTTAATGCTCAGTAGTAGCGATAATGGCTTGGCCACAGTTTTAATATCTTTCTCTGTCTTCTGATATAAATATTATATTTATCATATTTAAAATAATAAACAATAAATATTTGCCATGTATATTTATTATGCTTAACATAATAAATAGATTTGATACATATGATCTATGCAATCTGTTTTTATTTTAATACATTTATTATATATATTTCTTTTATAGGAAACCATCTCAAATTTTAAAAGTAGGATATAAATGTAGGTACTACATAAAAAAGAAGTCAGAGAAGCCCTGAAGAAATCCAGGCACAGCAGGTCAGGATGATGGCCCTGAAAGAACCCTTCCATTCCTAGTGCCCTGCAAGGCAGGGACTTCTATGCTCTTCATCATCCCCCTGCCTGCCCAAATCTTGTCCCAAACTCTGGATTGGTAAGGAATGTTCCCATTTAGCACATTTATCTTCTATCTCTTTTTCTACATCACCAGTACCAGCCACACGTACAGCAAATCTGATCCTGTGCTCTTCCATTTTACCTTCTTCGGGACTCCTCATTGGTCAGCAGAGAAAAATCCACTGGGGCAAATAAACTCTCCAGCCACACTCCACGTCATGTCCCTCTCTAAGTTTATGTTTAGTCAATGTGATTCTGTTTATAAAAATGTATCAGATATCTATTATATGCCTGGCACCATGTCCTGGGGTCACAGAACAGTGAGGCTTAGCTCTCTCTGGGAAGTCCACTTGACACCCTTACCTTAATTACTTCTCATGTATCCTACCTTGTGTATCCCATGTATTCTCTGATTATTTTGCTCCAATTCACACTGTTGGACAGAGACTTGCTAAGGTTTATGGCTTCTTTCCTCTGCTTGATTCTGAGTTCATGGAAAGCAGGAGACATCATTCATTCATCTTCATGACTTCTGAGTATAGGGGCTGGCACGCAGTGAGTGCTGATACACATATATGTGTGTATCTAATGATTTTTTTTAACTGAGGAAGTGAAAGACATGAGAAAGAACCCCCAGGACAGTACCTTTTAGACAGCATGTACTCACCAAATGTTTGTTTATTGGAAGAGAATGAGGGCCTGAGATACCCAGTAATGAGTAAGGGAAGGGTGGTGAATGGGATGCACGAGGAACAAATGTCATGTGTATCAGAATCATGTGTTTTGGAGGAAGAATAGAGACTGAGCTTTTGAATGTGTGTATTTATTCAGATTCAATAAGTATTTCTTTCTTTCTTTCTTTCTTTCTTTCTTTCTTTCTTTCTTTCTTTCTTTCTTTCTTTCTTTCTTTCATCACCCAGGTGCCCCTCAATAAGTATTTCTTAAACATCAACTATGAATAGGAAAGATGACTGGGCAGCTAGGGTTGGAGCAACAGTAAGCATGATGAGAACTTGTGAAGCACTATTGCATTAAAAGCATGGACACTGGGGGATCCCTGGGTGGCGCAGTGGTTTAGTGCCTGCCTTTGGCCCAGGGCGCGATCCTGGAGACCCGGGATCAAATCCCACATCGGGCTCCAGTGCATGGAGCCTGCTTCTCCCTCTGCCTATGTCTCTGCTTCTCTCTCTCTCTCTCTCTGTCTCTCTCTCTCTCTCTCTGTGACTATCATAAATTTAAAAAAAAAAAAAAGCATGGACACTGGAACCAGATGAACCCTGGGCCAGTCTTGGCTCTACCAATTTGCTAACCATGTAACTTTGGGCAAGTTACTTAATCTTTCCAAACCTCAGTTCCCTGTATGAAATAAGAATAAAAATGACCTAATCCACAGATTTTATAAGTTTGAAATGAGACAATTCATCTGGTACGTAAGGTACATAGAAAGGATGCCACAAATAAGCATTAGCGGTCAGCATCAATAACCAAATAAAAGATAAATACGATGTCCCAGATTTAGCTTCTAATTCACAGAAAGAACCAGAGTAATTTTTCATGCGAGCATAAAAATATTTACGAAACACCATGATGCTTAAGTTGAGCCATGTGAAATGATCAATATCCAAGTGTTTTTTGACTTATTAAAATGGTAATATCTTTTTATGACCCAACATTTCCTGTAGGGTCCAGTTGGTCATGGGCTGTTCGGAGGCACATTACTTAATTTCCTCTGTCGACTCTGACCTCTTTCCTCTCAGCCAACTTGTTCATTTATGCTTGTTTACAAGGCATGCCCTGCTCCCTTCCAGAAAGGACCCGAGGAGGCTCCACTCCCGTAGCCACGAGGCTGTCTGTGTAGTTCATTTGGCAATTAATCATGGGCCGCCCTGTGACAAATCCTCTGTTGCCTTGAACTGTTATGTAAATCTTGTACTGGTTTTAGCTTTGCAGGTCAAAAGCTGGTAATAGGGAGAGAGAACAACTCAGCCACCTCCGAAGCAGACCAGAGAAAGCATCCAGTGTGTGGCAAGGCACTGGCTTAAGGAGCTGGGAATGGGAGTCTGGTGAGGAGGACATGTAAGAGCTGTCACCAGCATCCAGACAATGGCCCAGGGGAGGAAAAGGACTTCTCTTGGACTTCAAGATGTAAAGAGGTGGGATCCACCAGGATAGTCTTGAGCAGGGGGGTGGGAGGTCCCTCACCTCTTTTAAGGAGAAAAGAGAGCCTTTGTTAAAGAGTGATATTCAGAAGACAGCATGGCAGATCAATAGAAAATGGACTTTCTAGACATCAAGCTGCTCAAGGGGATCCGGCACTTTGTGAAAGGTGGAAAATGAGTGGACCAGAAGATGCTGCGTGTCCAACTCTTGCCTTGTTTTCTAGTTTTTGGACTGTTGATTCTGGGCTGCCCTGTGTGTACATCCTTGTTCTCTGGGTGGTGGGTGCACCTCTTCCCTCACCCCACCCCCAGTCTCAAGGGCTATGGAACAGGGGACCTCTGGCCCAGAAAACTGCACAGGACAGCACCAAGGAGCAGGGTGGGGCCAGGAAGGCTGGATGGAGACAGGTCAGATGATCTTACTGATTCATTTTCAGTGTCTGAGTTTAGAACTTTCTTCTTTCTTTCTTTCTTTCTTTCTTTCTTTCTTCTTCTTCTTCTTCTTCTTCTTCTTCTTCTTCTTCTTCTTCTTCTTCTTCTTCTTCTTCTTTCTTCTTCTTCTTCCTTCCTTTCTCCTTTCTTTCTTTCTTTCTTTCTTTCTTTCTTCTTTCTTTCTTTCTTTCTTTCTTTTTTCCTTTCCTTTCCTTTCTTTCTTTTTCAGATTTTATTTATTCATGAGACTCCCAGAGCTAGAGACACAGGCAGAGGGAGAAACAGGCTGTCTGCGGGGAGCCCAATGTGGGACTCGATCCCAGGACCCTGGGATCATGACCTGAGCCAAAGGCAGACACTCAACCACTGATCCACCCAGGCGCCCCTAGAGCCTGCCTCTTAAAACTTGCCCAAACCTCCTTTTAGCTACTGATTTCACGCCCTCCTGCATGGCTGCCACAGCCACACACGGCCCATGGCTTAGAAATGCTACATATGCTCCTCCTAATTAATATGTGATGCAGCGTCTCACACTTTCAGGGCTGTCTCCCTGTAGAGTGAAAAGCAGATGACAAGGGAGCTTTTTGTCTTTCATATGCCATCTAGACTGTGACATGCCCCAGTGGACAATCCAGGCAGCAGTGGGTCTCTCCCTTTGGTGAGAGATGTGACATGTGTCAGAAAAGTGAGCTGGCTCCCTCTTCAAAAGCTTGCTTCTTGCCGAGTGTCTGGGAGAGCTACCAGGTGGCTCACTTTGTCTGATGGGCGAACAAAGGTGAGGGAAGTCTGCCCCAGCTGACCCCAGAGCAGCAGCCCTTCTCAGCAGGGAAGCTGGATATTAAAGATCCATGCCTCCTGGTCTCAGCCTGACACCCAATTTAAACTGTGGCCTTAAGCCAGTTGCCAAACCACCCTCTCTACCTCTCCTTCCCCAACTGTAAAATAGCAGTCCTGAAGTTTGTTAATAGTCCTGGGCAAGAGTTAATAACATGAATGGTGATACACATCAGTCAATATTACTCGAAGCTGATACCGATGACGGTTTTGCAAACATAAAAGTGCCCTAGGAAGCAAAGATTGTCTGATTCTTCTGAGTGATTTCCATAACGTTGGGCTGGCTCCCAGATAATATTATGGAACTGTTACACAAAGGGGCTGATATTTGCACTTTATCCTCTTAGCGCATCCTACTTTATTTGTATTTAGAAGGCTGTGTAAGGGGACACCATCAATATCCCATTAGTCACAACCAGGCAAAAGGTTTCTCTATGTCAGGGTATGTCTGTCTGTGGCATCAGCGTCATGGCAACATCAGCATGGCACCCCAACCAGGATGTCAGAGGATTGGGCTTCATCCCATTGCAGACTACAGTGGATCATTAACAGACCGGGAGGCTCCCAGTCCAAGATTCTAGCAAACTCCAGAAGTTGAATGCAGGGATCCCTGGGTGGCGCAGTGGTTTGGCGCTTGCCTTTGGCCTAGGGCGCGATCCTGGAGACCCGGGATCGAATCCCACATCGGGCTCCCGGTGCATGGAGCCTGCTTCTCCCTCTGCCTGTGTCTCTGCCTCTCTCTCTCTCTCTGTGACTATCATAAATAAATAAAAATTAAAAAAATTAAAAAAAAAGAAGTTGAATGCAGATTTTGACAATCTAAAGCAGAGATATGCTCCTTGAGGAGAGAAACATATGCAAGAAGTTCAAAGCCTTTTGTCCCTAGTTTTTTTAAAGTTCAAGAAAGTCTGCAGGTGAATTTAAATTAGACAATTCTTTTTTTTTTTTTTTAAAGATTTTATTTACTTATTCATGAGAGACACACACAGAGAGAGAGGCAGAGACATAGGCAGAGGGGGAAGCAGCTCCCTGGGGGTAACCTGATGTGGGACTCGATCCTAGGACCCTGGGATCACCCCGTGAGCCAAAGTCAGAGGCTCAACCACTGAGCCACCCAGCTGCCCCAAATTAAAGAATTCTTTCCAAGGCTTGAGTTATTTATGTACTCAATAATCTCTTATTGAGAATGTCCTATAGGCTGTGAGCACTTCTGAGATGCTAAGAATGAGCAAACTGCCTGAATGCAAAGAGCTTACAGTCCAGTGAAGAGGACTGACAAAGATAGACAATCTTAGAACAGGGTGGCATGGGCCTTGTGCGGGAAGCATCCAGATGCAGTGGGAGGAATGACTCCTCGCCAGAGATCACCAGGCAGCTCCACCTGGTTAACTTCTTTCTCTCTCTCCTGGGACTAAGAGAGAGAGAATTGATGACAACCAATGCTTATCATGAAATGAGGTTGTAAGTATAAACTCACGATGATCTAGAAAAGGGAAATGCCTTCAGACAAGAGATTCAACAAATCAATGGAAGAAAGAAAGTGGATAGGGGATCCCTGGGTGGCTCAGCGGTTTAGCGCCTGCCTTTGGCCCAGGGTGCGATCCTGGAGTCCTGGGATCGAGTCCCACGTCATGCTCCCTGCGTGGAGACTGCTTCTCCTTCCTCCTGTGTCTCTGCCCCTCTCTCTCTCTCTATGTCTATCATAAATAAATAAACAAATAAATCTTAAAAAAAAAAAAAAGAGGGGATCCCTGGGTGGCGCAGCGGTTTGGCGCCTGCCTTTGGCCCAGGGCGCGATCCTGGAGACCCGGGATCGAATCCCACGTCAGGCTCCCGGTGCATGGAGCCTGCTTCTCCCTCTGCCTGTATCTCTGCCTCTCTCTCTCTCTCTGTGACTATCATAAATAAATAAAAATTAAAAAAAAATTAAAAAAAAAAAGAAAATAAAGTGGATATAGAAGGGATGGGATGGTGGACCCAGTGCCCTGAACACTGAAGGGGGGTGGTGAGAGAGGTGAGCATGTGGGAGGACATGACTCAGTAGAGAGGCTTAGAAAGGCTCAGAAGTAAGGACTTAGGCCTGACAGAGTAGAGCTGCAAGGAACAGGAGGATTCACCAGAAGTCTTTACAGGAGAGGCTTTTTGTGAGACCACCTCACTCCCCTTCAGCATATTCGGTAGCTGAATATCAACCTCTGAAATAAATTAAGGTGTCCCTCAAAGCCCTGGGTGGCCCCAGAGTGGATAAGTCTGTCTGAGGAAAGTGGCCTTTCTGTCTCAACACCTCATGGCAGTGAGTATTTTGCCCCCAGGGGACATTTGGTAGTGCCCAGAGAAGACATTTCTGGTTGTCCCTTGAGGGGAGGTGCTATATTGGCATCTGGAGGCTGGAGGCATAGGAGACAGCCACACCCCTGAGCCAAAATGTCACTAGTGCTGGGTCTAGGAGACCCTGCTCTGATATAAAGCCCTCCAGCTTATAAACCCCACACCCACAAGCCCACATCGTGCTCCACAACCATTTCTGCAATGTCCCATTTCCAACAGCAAAGATCAACTTAACCAGGTCCCTGACCAGTGCTGGCTGCCGTGAGAGATGCATTATGGTGGATCCATGAGCCCATCATTGGGCACGTGGGGATGAGGGGTGTCTCAATGTTACTTGTCAAACTCTGAGACTCTACAACCAAATGTTTTAAAAAGAAGGAAGGGACAGCATGAGAATCAGGGAAGAGCAAAGGAACAGCTCCTGCTGCATGTTCTGCAGGACAACATGTGCCCATAGATGGCCAGCAGGGACAGCTGGGGCCACAGAGCAGGAGGAGGCGATGTTACTGAGGAGAATTCAGTATCAGAAGTCAAGAGTTCAACTGGAGCTACAAGCAAGAGATGGGGAAGGTAGTTGCTCCCTGACTCCAGGACAACACAGAGTTCACATGGTTGAGAGACGGGATGTAGAAGAACCAGGAACTTGGGGATGACTGGCCTGGGCAGGGGTAGGCTTGGAGTGGGAGAGCCCGATGCATTGCCAGGTACTGGGCTCAAAGCAGAGCAAATGCCTTCAGGTGGCAACTGGGTGCTGGTACTGCTCACCTCCTCCTCTTCCTGACCTCCTTTTCTTCTTACAGGTCCAGTGCCTGGTACAGCAATCAGAGGACAACAGACAGGAGTGACCTGCAGGCTACATAGTGACATGAGTGCATCTGGAAGAGGTAAATTCAGAGCTGGTGGGAAAGTGGAATCCTGGCTTTGGGTGGAAGAAGGCCATTCCATGTGCTTGTGCCAACCGGGCCCAGGTGGCCCTGCCAACCCAGCACTGCACTGCACTGCAGTGTCATTTTCTTTCCTTTTCTTTTCTTTCTTTCTTTCTTTCTTTCTTTCTTTCTTTCTTTCTTTCTTTCTTTCTTTCTTTCTTTCTTTTCTTTCTTCTTTAAAGATTTGTATTTATTTATTTGGGAGAGAGAGTGTGTGAGAGCACAAGCAGGGGGAGAAGCAGATGGGGAGGGAGAAGCAGGCTCCCTGCTGAGTAGGGAGCCCCATGCGGGGCTCGATCCCATGACCCTTGGGATCATGACCCGAGCCGAAGGCAGATGGTTAACTGACCCGGCCACCCAGGCACCTGAACAATGTGTTTTGACTGAACAAACCTTCTTTACAAGTCACCCTATAGGTGCTTTTGGTTCTATAGAAATAAAGCAAGAAAGAAGAGTGAAGATACCTCTAGGGGAGTTTTCAGAGAAGGCTCGGAGGTATTCTGGAACAACAAAGGTGAGATTCCGGTGATCAACAAAATCATGGGGCCACCTTCCACTCTTCATTTTTATCATCACTGATGAGTTACTTAACCAAGTTTATTTCATGGATGTCTGAAATAGAATCAAGTGTGAACATCTCAGAAAATCTCCCTTATTCATGGCGTGCATCTAGCCAAGAGGGTGATAAGAAGGTTGAATGCCCAAGGATTTGGGCTGGAGCTGGTTTAACCTCCATCGTGCTTATAGGGTACAAAACGTTGACCTATTCTGGAAACATAATTAAATGGCAACATTATTTGCTGTTAAAACAACAACAACAACAACAACAACAGTTTCGGCCTGATCTTTATCAGAACCACAAAGAAAAACCCTCCCATATCACAAGTGGGAGAAAGAACTATATGCTATTTAAGAGCTGGGCACTCTCCTCAGGATTTTTTGTTCTGGCATTTAATCCTGAGAACAGCTGTTTGAGGTAATATTACTCTGCTACTTTACAGATCAAGAAACCAAGGTTCTAAGATATCTCTCTAATAACCTAACATGTTTTTCTTAATTATTAAGCTTCTATGACAGGAACTGAGCTATCCTCTGGGGGAAATAGACAAAACGAGGCAATGTCTCCCCTGTCTGTAGGATACGGATATGTACGCTGTCAATTCCATACTAGAAATATTATAATGGAAGTGAGAGCTCCTGGGATCTGCCCAAACGAGTAAGGGACAATGTCATAGTAAGGTGACACCAACTGACTCTTGGAGGATTAGGGATTTTCTAGTCCTTCTGCCTACCCGATGGCTTACTCCTGTACTATTGAAAAGTGTCATCTTCAATTTTTATAGGAACTCCCTGCAGGTTAATTAGAGTCCAGCTTTAAATTTAAAATATGTAGAGCTTGATATTCTCTCTGATGCATGCCAGTGTCTACTACTTGTTGGTAGAGTTCCATGGCCTACTGAGAACCTCTTGCACATCCTCCAGAAAGACTGATGAAATAAGCTTACCAGCTAGTTGTCTCCACTCTTTCTTTTTATCCACCAGCTGAAGTCAACTAAAATACTGCATGGGACAACTGATCTCTTCCACTTGGCCTTACTGCTGCCATTTTGGGGCTAAAGTGCCCTCTGCCCTTGGCTGGTGTTCTCAGACCAGCCTTGGCCAGCCTGCCATGGCCTTGTCTGAGCCTCCTCACTTGGGGTCCATTTCAGGAAGAGAGGCTAATGTCAGTGGAGACCTGCGAAGTTCATGATGGAAGAACCTCTGAACCCAGAAATGCTATGATTTCTCCAGTAATCAGCATTTCTTTTAAAACATCAGTGGAAGCTGGAAGGAAACATCAGGGCTGGATGTGAGAAAGCAGATTTTTGTCCTAGATGTTGCATGGTGGTGATTGCTTCCAACACAGAGCCAGCTCATTGTGGGGTTATTCACCAGAAGAATATTTATTGTCATGACACATGTCAAAGCATCCTCATTCCATTGGATTACTTTGAATAAAATGTTAGTTCAGGGGCACCTGGGTGGCTCAGTCGGTTAAGCCACTGACTCCTGGTTTCGGCTCAGGTCAAGGTCATCATCTTATGGGTTGTGGGACCGGGCCCCAAGTTGGGCTCTGAGCTCAGCAGGGAATCTGCTTGAAAGGTTCTCTTCTTTCTGTCCTCCCAACATGTGCATGCATGTGTGTGCTCTCTTTCTAAAATGTATAAACACATCTTTTTTAAAAAAGTAAAATAAAATCTCAGTTCATAGTATGTGCTCTAACTTCTTTTCAAGACTTAAGTCAAGCATTATTGGTGAGGAAATCAGTATATGGGCACCAGCTGAACGGTCAAGGTGGCTCATGGACTTTAGCTCTACAGAAATAAGAAAAAGCTGAAACCCCTGTGGCTTGCCTAGAGACCTTACAGAATATTAATGTCATGGGTTCATAATAGGCAATACAGTTCGTTTTAATTAGGATCCCACAATCCTAGAAATTAAGTTGATAAAGAACTATTAGGTCATTTGGCCTATCACCTTCCCTATTCCCTCCTCAATGCAGGATTGTTCCCTGGGGTCTGCTAGGAAATGCATGGTTCAGTCTAAATTTAAATGACTGCAAAACTATGAGGTTTATGTCATTCCCCTTGGGAAACTATTACACAGTCTAATGGATTTCACCGTGAATTTTTTTTCCCCAGAGATTCCGCCCAAATTTCTCTTTGCTTTGTCACATTTTTTCCCTCATTATTCCCCTGGATTCAGAAAAATCACAAAAATGACAGTAAGAATGACCAAATCTATTTTCTACTCTTTTGCAATAAAGACGGGAATCTCAGCCCAGACCACTTTCTCAGTTTCACATTTGTGGGTGAGCTGGGACATTACTAACCATTTTTAATCATGTAAGATAATCTCCTTTCCTCAGAGAAAGAATCCACAGACTCACCAGGGTGGGGACAATTTGGAGTTCCAATAGTAGTGGTGCTTTTGACATGATTCCGCCGCCTGCCTTGTCCAATCTGCCATATATAAACGAGGATACACTCGCCAAGATTTGAGATGCCTTCTGAATCTTGTTACACAAAGAAAATCATTCTGGCTTTGGAGAAAGGAACTTAAGACTTTTTACCTTTATTAGCACCATTACCAACCAATTAAGCTACCATATTACATTTCCTTGGATGACACCCAGGGAATCTCAGAACCGCAAGCTGGCTAGGTGAATAAAGAGGTATAAATCGTCACGTCATGTGTTTTACATATATTGATATGCGTGTACAGAGAGAAGCTGTAGCACCAAGAGAGAGAAACGAAGGAGAAACAGCAGGAGGCTAAAAGGAAACATCTCTGTGTTCACAATCCTTTATTTATAAAGGAGAATCAAGTCACCTGCGTGGTGGGACTGTGACTCATTAGAATTCCTCAATTAAAGAGAAAGGGCTCCCTGATGATTTTACTTCCTTGGGTTTTTCTGGGTTATTATCATCACTATAATATGAGAAAGACAGCAATGCCCTAATCTGAGAGAGGATCAGTCTTCTGAGTACCACAGGATGCTGGAAAAACACTAATGAATTCCGAACACAACCAGGACTGATTTGCAAGCAGTTGGCCCTTAAAGGTAATCCCCCCAAATTACTATACTAGCTGGCAACTCAGGCTGAGTGAGAAAGATGGGAAGAAAATGACTCTCCCAGTGTGATTTAATGACAGAAAAGGCAGAGTAAACGTATGACCAGGCCTCTGTTTCACAATTTATCCTTTCTTGATGATCCCTTAGGTAGTTTCCCCTTTTCCCCTCATACTAACAGTGTCACAACCAACATTCTTCTATAAATCTCCCATGCAGACGTAACAGAGCCTCATTGGATTATATGTCTAGAAGCGTGACCTGGCTCAAATGTGTTATAGCTAGGTGCAAAGTAGTACGGGAGGATTTTCATCTGTCTCTTAGCCTTACTTATACTTATTATCATCAGACTTACAATTTTGGTCAACAGGATGAGTGAGTAATGGTATCTCATGGTTGTTTCAATTTGTAGTTTATTAGTTAGTGGGGACCTTGAGCATCTTTTCATGGTTATTGGTAATTAATGACGATCGTTTTATGTTTTGCTTATTGTCTATTTTTTTTCTTCTTTATTGAGCTGTAGTACTTTTAAAATACTGGATATTAGGCCTTTATCAATGATCAGCTTCCAATCTTCTCTCCTAATATCTCTCTTAATCTTTGTTTATGGAGGCATTCTTTAAAAAATAAGTTTACAATTTAATGTTAGTGTAGTCAAATAGTGTTGTCACTATTTCCCTTATGGTTTTTCTTTTTTTAGATATTGTCATTCCCCAGCACTTAAATCAGACATGTCTTCCTATACTTCCTTATAAAGGTATTATATTTTTCTTTCTTTCTTTCTTTCTTTCTTTCTTTCTTTCTTTCTTTCGAGAGGGAGAGAGAGTAGGGTGGGGGGATAGAGGCAGAGGGAGAGAGAGAATCTTAAGAAGGCTCCATGTCCAGCTTGGAGCCTGATGAAGTATTCAATTTCATGATGCTGAAATCATGACCTGAGCCAAAATCAAGAGTTGGACACATAAATGACTGAGCCACCCAGGCACCCCGATTTTTGCTTTCATGTACTTTTAATGCACTTAGAATGGATTTTTTGTGTGATGTGTTTTATACTTCTCTGTATGGATAACCAATTGTCCATCCTTATTTTGCTTCCTCATATCAAATTTTCACTTAAGTATAGGGTGTTTTAATTGTTGTTCTCTAGTCTATTGGTCTATTTTTTCTTTCTCTTTTAGAAGATTTTATTTATTTATTCATGAGAGACACAGAGAGAGAGGCAGAGACATAGGCAGAGGGAGAAGCAGCTCCCTACAGGGAATCTGCTGTGGGACTTGATCCCAGTATGACCTTGGGATCACGACCTGAGCCGAAGGCAGATGCTCAACCACTGAGCCACTTGGGTGTCTCTATTGGTCTATTTTTCTATTCTTGCACCAGAACCATCTCTCTTCATCGCTATAGCACAATGAGGTGTCTTGATATTTGGCAAGGCAAGTTTCCTACTATTTTCCCCCCAAACTACCTCTCTTTATCCTTTGTCCTTTGCTCTTCCATATAAATTTTAAAGACCAGTCTGTCAGATGCCATCAGGCAATGAATAGAGTAGACCCATAACTCCATTATTCATCTAAGCTAGTTTATTTTTGCTCTGACTGCTATTACTGTACTAAGCAATAAAGAAATGCCAGACATAACTCTAAGTGCTATATATTGACTCACTTAAACCTCATGCAACCCTATGAGATAGGTACTCTAGTCATTATTTCCTTGTTTGAGTTGAAGGGCCTGGGATTGATGATATTAGGTAATTTGGACATGGTCCCTGGGTTATTATAAGGCATAGCCAGAGCACACCTGCTTAAACTCATTCTGATCATATGCCAGACCTTACCTGGACATTTAAAAACTTAAAAAATATTTTGCACTTACTGACAATACAAGCAAATTAAAATCAGTATTCTCTTTATTTAACCAAAGAAACTAAGCAAAGACCAGGTATATGATTTGTCTGATATCCTATATAATGTCCATTGCAGAATGGACCTATGTCCTTCGACTTTCCCTGTGTAAAAATCCCTTCAACTTCTACATTCTTATTTATTTATTTATTTAGTCAGTTAATTAGTTAGCTAGTTATGAAAGAGAGAGAGAGAGAGAGAGAGCACGAGCAAGAGGGGCAGAGGAAGAGGGAGAGAGAATCTCAAACAGATTCCACGCTGAGCATGGAGCCCACTGCAGGGTTCTATCTCACGACCCTGAGATCAGGACTTGAGCCGAAGAGTTGAATGCTCAACCAACTGAGCTCCAAGGTGTCCCTACCATTCCTACCTTCTATTCCTGCCCACCAGCTCTTGCCACTGTGCCTTCTAGGCCAGATACCTGGAATGCACAAGCAAGAGGCTACTATGAAATCCTAGTCCCCAGTGAATGCTCCTTAGCCCTCAGTGGGCCATGGCACTAAGCATGTGGAAATCAAGTCCAGAGATGAAATGGCTCATTAGTCTGTGCTTTCTGGGACTTAGGGACACTTGCACCTCATTTTGAAAAACTAGTTGTGATGTGGGAGTGGAGACTGACATATGTCATGTCTCCTACCTATGACGGCACTTTGCCAAATGACAGGGCATGCACATTTTTATTTATTCATGAGAGACACTCTCAGGGAGCCCGATGTGGGACTCGATCCCAGGACTCCAGGATCAAGCCCAGGGCTGAAGGTGGTGCTAAACCGCTGAGCCACCCGGGCTGCCCTGGGCATGCACATTTTTAAGGAAATGCATGGAGGCAGTAAATGCTGGCAATAGCAAGGGCAAGTCTGTAGGAACAGATTATATGAGAAGTGGTTAAATAAGATAAACTATGAAGGGAACTACGAGGGGAGCCAAAGAGAAAAATATGTCATGAAGAGAGATACTCATCGGCTAGGCTGCTGGGTGGAGGACAGACTCTCTCTTCAACTTTCAGTATAAACTTGCCTTGGCCACCATATGCTCATGACTTTGAGTAAGTCACCAGACAGCCTGGACATCTCTGTTCCCTCTTCTGTGAGAGGAGGCCCCTGGGGGGCGGGGTAGAGGCTTTCACAAAAGTAAGGAAGTCAGTGTAGTCTGGAAGAAAGAGCGTGAGCCTCTCCATGGGCTCTTGCTCTGCTAGGACTATGGGGGGACACCTCACCTTTTGAAGGCTGGAAGAGAGGAGGCCAGGGGAGAGTCACAGGAGAAACCAAGAGTACTTTGTGTTCATCCAAGGACAGCTTGTACACCTGGGAGCTTGATCTCCTCCCATGTTTTCTTTCACTGTCTTATTCTGCAAACATATTTTGTCAAATCACATCATTTCTGCACTTGTCAATCCTTCATCACTATGCTAGAATGAGGGTACCACTGGCCCTAACGTGGGGCGGCACATGTGCAGGCTGACATAGGCTACTAGGAAGTCCGCGCCTACCTAGAGGAAAGTGAGAACCAGAAGTGGAATCAGATGGGGCTCTCTGGTGGTCTCGGCTGCTCTTCCACAGCTGCAGGGATGGGAGAAAGATTGCAAGCCAGCCCCATACCTCAGAGGAATTACAACGCTGGCCGCAGGCTCCTAGAAGGAGACTGGCCCAGCCCTGCTCTCTGGAATGAGTCTGTTTCCTCCTGGTTTTGATATTAATGAGGTAATTATTGTGCGTGTTTATGCACCTGTGCCTTTTTCTCAGCCTCTCTGTGTTTCTCTGCCAGGCAATGTGCTTCCCTCTGCCCTTCATATCTTCTAGCAGGAGGGGGATTAAAAGGAAGGTGGAAGAAAAGAAGGTTTTATTTAATTTTAACTTTAACTTCTGACTTTATCTCTGCTCATAGTATTTATAGTCTCAGCCACCATAATAGTAGCCACTATTATACGTGCTGCTGAAGTGAGCTATTCACTGTACTGAGTACTCAGATCTCAGAGAATCAAATGAAGTTTCAAACCGTTCTCCTGTGCACCTTGCTCTTCCAGATAATCTGTGAGCAAATGAGACCACCTAGGCCTATGGATTCTATAACCAGCACTATACCTAGTAGGCAAATGAGGAGTGGGCATTGGACTGGTGTTCTTTGAGCTCTGTACATAGTAGGAGCCGTGGCCACATGACAGGTTGTCAATGAAGCAACCTATGGATTCTTTAACCAGCACTATACCTAGTAGGCAAAATGGCAGTGGACACTGGGTTGGTGTTCTTTGAGCTCTGCGCATAGTAGGAGCTGTGGCCATATGACAAGTCGCCAATGAAGCAACAGCCAGAGCCAAGGTCATGAATAGTGATTTACTTGCTTACTGAACCAGGAACTATTCAGCGTTAGCTGTGTGCAAGGAGCACTGTAAAGCCAGAAATGAAGATGTACTACATGGGATCCCTTCCTTCAAGGACTTTCCTCACTGGCAGTGGAGATAACCCATGCCGGGTCATACCACACGTAAAACAGTAACCAGACATCCTATAACGTGATGCCTTACAAATGACACAAACAAAGTGCTCTGGGCCGAAGAGGAGAGAGAAGTCAGGGGCAGCACCCTGTAGGAGTGAGGACCTTTAGGCCCTAGGAGGAAGGATTCAGAGTTAAAAATAAGGGACACAAATCAAAGGAAGATGACTAGAATACAGGATTCATAAGGAAGGGGGGTAAGAATAGAAATAGGTTAGGAGAAATGGCTTGCATGCTGGGTTAGATCATGTCTATCAGGTAGGTAATAAGAAGTCATTGAAAAATCTCAAGGAAGAGAAGTCACACAATATCGGGCCTCTGTTGAGGGCTTGGAGAAGGGAGAAAGGTATCTATCAGAGGAGACTGTAAAAGAAACACGTTTAAAAAGATATACTGTGTAAGAGTCCAGGGGGAAGAGGGAGTACAGCTCTGGTAGAAGGATCCTTGGTGTGTCTGAGGTTAAACTGAGGTGGAAGGGCTACTGTGGGAGCCGGGGGGGCGAAGAGGGGAATGGGAACTGGGGGCAAGCAGAACCGATTTTCCCTGTAGCACAGGGGAAGCCTGCACTTCAGGGGCCCAGGAGGCTGACTCCTGTAGAAGACAGGACTTGGGGGGGGAGGTCTAACTCTGCTGCCTCTGTGGGTTCCTGACAGTGCGGCCTTGTCAAGCATGGATATCCATTGTTCCTCACCCCGAGATGACGGTCATCACGCCTGTCTCAGAAGCGGCTGAGGTAAACAGAAGCGGTCAGGTGTGTCAAATCACCCTGCACACTCCAGGGTGTTTGTGAAACATGAGGAGTGGTGTTGTAGTCCTTTCCCTCCTGTGGGGCTGGGTGTGGGGGGGGGTGTGGTGAGGTGCCACATGGTGGCTGTGGGCTGAGGGGGCGTCAGGCCACATGGCTCTGGTTTGTGCCAACGCTTCCTGGGAAGTGGTGACCAGAAACTCTGAGTGGAGGTTGTGTGGGCAGGAACCTGTTCAATGGGAGCACTTCTGTTCCCTGTGGGAAGGAAATGGGCCATGTCACGGAGCAGGGAGGGAGGCGGGGAGTCTGATGATACTTGGTTGCTGGGTAGGGGGCTAGCCTAGTGAATGTGGTGCTCTGAGGAGCCCCTTGTCCTCAAGCCTGACTCTGAGAAAAACTTACCAGAGGCCTTGGGGCTTTAAGAAACGCTCACATTAGGGAGGTTGTGTAAAATGCAAGGTAAGGCTGGGGCTGGGTTGGGGAGGGGCAATCCTAAGGATCTGGGGCCTCCAGGTGAAGGTTCCTCTTCAGACCAGGATAACCTCACTTCTTCCGCCCCCAAATAGATCTTCTGAGCACTCTCTGACCCCGGGAACTACCTCTACCACCTGCCCCCAAATAGATCTTCTGAGCATTCTCTGACCCCGGGAACTATCTCTACCACCTGGGGGTTGCTGAACTGCCAGTACAAACTCTTCTTTAAAAAAAGAAATTTCCAGTCAATGGATATCTTTTACCTAATGGGGCCACATCATAAACCCACTTTTTGTGAAGCAGTTAGTAGTCAGCGAGGAGCACCTTTCATAAGAGGTGAAAAGTCTTATCCTAAATGTACAGTCATTCCAAAGCAAGAACCATGCCCCGTGATGTGCCTCCCCTCCAATCCTGAGTAACTGACGGCATTCCCAAATCCCTGAGGATTCTGGAGGTTATGTGTCCCAGCAGACCCACAGGATCCTGGCAGCAGAGGAAATCTAGCCAGTGACCCAGCTTCTGCCCCAAACCAGCATCTCCTGAAAGGGGGATAGGTGAGCTAGCACCAGGAGCTCACTTTAGGTCCCTGTACTTCAGAGTCTTCTGGTCACCCATGGGACATAATATAGAGATGCCTTCCAGAGAGGTAAAAGTGCCCTTAATGTCCAAAAGGATGGCCTAGAGTCATAGCCAACAACATAGTCCCAAATTACTGAATGATACCAGACTGTTCAAAATATAACTCTTAGGATTTAACTCTGCATGCCATGGATGTTTCTAACTAATACGATACATGTGCAAATTCTTAAATAGGAATAATGACCATGCCTACCACCAGATGGTTCGGAGAATGACCAGGTTAATCCAGGATTGAAAGGGGCTGGTGAACATTGACATTATAAACTGAAAATGTAAATTAGAAGCACTGTCATGGGCCAAAGAAGGCAGAAGGTAGATATATATGGAAGTAGATAATTAGGTTTTGGCTACTTCTAAGAAATGAGCACAGGCCAGATCTCATTAAAACTGACACCGTTAGACTAGAAATCTGTGTATTAGCAAAATTATTCAAAAGTCCGTGGTTCACCCCTTTTTGTGTAAGGCAGTGGACAGATTGCTGGTGGCTAGAGGGATGAGAAACTGACTCTCCCTCAGTCTTCTCCTTAGCTAGCTGACAAATCCCTGCCTACTGACTCAGTCTGCATGTCTGTCAAATGGGCACAGTAATGCTTGACCTGCCTCCTAATACAGGAGAAGATGAGAAAATGGTGTCACATCACTATAAACCTCATAAAAACTGGCATTCATGCTCATGTCATATTGACACAGCATTTTTATATAGTTCCAGCCATTCGATCCTCACAATAAAGCAGTGGGTAAGACTTTTTCAGATACTAGACACCCTTTATGTAACAAGTATTTCAAAATTTCCTCTTTACTATTACAAAGTGAAATCAACTGAAAATACAACTTCAAGACATATGATAATTTTCTAATAAAAGGAGAATTATTCATTAAATGTGCGCTCAGGAACTCAATCCAGTTCTTCTGAGGGCACTGCCATTATATTTGCAGAATCTTCTGAAGCTAGTTTTTAAATTAAAGACAATTAAAATTAATGTTTAAGAATTCTCTCCAGCCATCATTTTCTCTTCTCAGAAAATAGGAAAATATTGCTTTTTCATCGCAGTCCTTTTTTCTAGCAAGTCTGGTCTTGCTGTATCAGTCAGTTCTTCCATAGTGAAGAATAATCCCCCAGTTCTCAGTTGCTTACAGCTGACTTACTCATGTTACCGAAGGTTGTGGGTTGGCTGCTATTCTTTCCAGTGTGTGGCTCAGCTCCAACCTGTAAGTTGGGTGTTGGCCTGCACCGTGTGTCTTTGTCCTACTGGGATCTAGGCTGAAGGATCATGGGTATGTTATTCCCATGGCAGAGGGAAAGAGCCAGACAACTGGTGATAACCTACAATGCCTCTTAAAGCATCTGTTTCCATGATCAGCATGTAGTCAGATGGCAATGGTTAGAGATGTCTAATCCTCTTCCAGGGGAGGGGAGGTGAATAATTACAAACTGTAATGCAATCTTTCATAACTGAGCAGATCCACTGTGGCACTCCAGGTAGTCCTCCTAACAGACTTGAGTTGGCACATGGAAACACTTGTGTGCCATCTTTCTTGAGGCCAAGCGTCACAGATTCAACCATCAATGGGAAGTGATAGAAACTGTGGCAAAGAGGCCTTTCCTCATTGAAAAGAGCAGCCACTGTCAGCCCCAGTAAGTGGTATGAATGTAAGCCCAAGTCCTCTGATTTCTCAAGGAAAGTCAGAAAATCTGCTGTTTATGTAAAAGCTCCAATTTTTAAAGATTTTGGCGATTATTTTCGTTTTTAAAAAACAAAATCTGCAGGCCAAACAAAGCATCCTAAATCCACACTTGGAACCACAACTTAGAAGTTTTCATACTCTGCTGTAGGGAAGTTTTAGGGATGTGACAAACTGGGCAAGGTCATTGCCGACCCAGTAAGGAGGTGAATGGATTTTTTTTTTTTTTTTTTGGATTTTTTTTTCTTAATGTGTTTCAGTGACTCAGAGGGAATCAGTGCTCACCCAGCCCAGAATCACTCAGACTCCATTAATAGACTCAGGACTCGGATCATGATCCTACTCATGGTCTTCAGTTTTCCTGTCCCAGGCTTGGCTCTCTGAGCTCTGCTGTCTCCCAAGAGACACCTTTCAGGCTGATTGACTTAAAAATTAGAGCTCAGATGGCAAAAGAAGAGGGGAATAATAAGGCGAGAGATTGCACTCATTTGCCTCTTTAAATTTTAATATGGAGTGCGATTTGTTAACAAGGGGGAGGTCCCAAGGTAGTGAGGGGCATCAATAATTCAGCAGAGGCTGTCAAGCTGCAAATAGCCCCATGGTGCCCAGCTGATGCTTCTGCTTGTGACACTGGTTACCCTTTCATGCACTAAGAGAAAGGGTCAGGTTTCCGTCATCCAGCCCATTCCAGTCCTGTCTTTCCCCGGGTTCCCAATCCCTAATGGAACTGGAGACCACGATACTAGAGCCTGTGACCATGTACAGACCTGAGGCTAGCAGTCCATAATGCGAAACTGATCACAGGTTAAACACAAAATCCTGTGAGGACGATGGTGGGTGCAGGAGCTACCCTTGGGTAGGGCTGTAGTGCTCATGCTACCTCTGAATCACATGCATTTAGTGCCCAGGATTTAATAGATCCCTATCCCCCAACCCCAAAATGAACATATCTCATTCCCATTTCCCCAATCTCTTTTCTCTCCTTCTTCAAAACCAAACTCAAAACTCACCTGGACCTGGTCACTGACTTTCCTGGATGAAAGCACCCTTTGGTCAGGGTAGAGGGACATAATGGGTCCCAGCCTAAGATACTGGAACATTTAAGCCTAGAATCACAGAAATCTGCATGCCCCCTCCCACAAGATGTTTGACTTTAGGCAAATTTCTTTTTTTTTTTTTTTTTAAGTTTTTATTTATTTATGATAGTCACACACACACACACACACACAGAGAGAGAGAGAGAGAGAGAGAGAGAGAGAGAGAGGCAGGGACACAGGCAGAGGGAGAAGCAGGCTCCATGCACCGGGAGCCCGATGTAGGATTCGATCCCGGGTCTCCAGGATCGCGCCCTGGGCCAAAGGCAGGCGCCAAACCGCTGCGCCACCCAGGGATCCCTTTAGGCAAATTTCTAAAGCCTCTGAGCTTCAGTTTTTTCATTTTTTTTCCATCTTTAAATCAAGGATAAAAATATCTGTTTCACTATAGGATCAGATAAGATAGCACATGTAAATTAATTGTGATTATCATTATAACTTTCTGAATGTATTGCATTCTACTTGTCTCCTTTCTTACCCTCTACATGTTGTCATTTAAGGCCTGATATCCCATGAGTGAGACTGGACATCATTATGCCAAAACACCAATGACTCAGCTTCTGCTTTTGATCATGAGGAGTAGAGATAGATGAAGTTAATGCCAGCCAAATGGTACTAGGAACTGTCTTGGGCCTTTGACCTAGAAAAGTGGGTGATAATCAAACTCATAGTGTTGATAAACTCAACTTTCTTTGGGAGGCCCACCAAATGCTGGTCCCAAAGGGCATTTAGCAGTATCAAGATGGTTTTCGTTTCCTATCACTGTTGCTGGGCAGACACAAAGCTTTGGATCCCATAGAGCCTCTTCACATAGCAGGAAAGGTCCAATAATGTGGAGAGAGCAGAACGGGGGCAAATGTTAACCCAGTGGGTTCTGCTTAATGCACCACAATGGCGGGGATGGATTTCATAAAACATTAGCAGTTGATGCTATTAGCCAGCAGGAGGTCTGGGAAATGCTGTTCAATATTTTTTCCATTTCTTTGTGAAAGAGAGAGCTGAAAGAATAATACTGCAATCAGGAAAGCTTTGCTCTTGGCAAAGGGCATGTCCTCTCCCCCATGTTGTTTGGTTACTCACTCGAGAACATGAAACAGAAGCAGAGCTGGGGATGAGAGTGGAGCAGAGGAAAGCATTTGTCCCTTGGAGCAAGGTAACAATGTTAGAACATAGTTTTAATGATCTGCTTTTCTATCTTATAATTCCCTTTGGCTAATTTAATGCTTCAGTAAAGTGTGAAGTCCCTATATCACTTTGAGAAGTGGTGTTATGTAGAATAAAAGGATGGAAAAGCATCAGAGAATTTTCTTCTCCCCCATTCATATCTCCTGGTCCAGGATTTCCAGGTAGGGAACAGCAGTGAGGTGAATGACAGCCAGTAGCAGGCCAAGGAATGGCAGTTAGAACTATCGGGAAGGATGGACAATGAGCCCTCTTGTTTCCTAACACATACATGGGAAGCTAAGGAACACAAAAAATAAGGGGCTGGTAGGAAGAAAGGGCTGATGCTGAGGTTATATATTCATAGTCATAGAAAGAAGATCAAAATATGAAGGACAAAATAAGCATGATTTTATACTTTAAATATGACGACTTTTACTTTTCTCTGGAAAGTCATTTGTAATCAGAAATCTCTTTATTGGCCTGTCACAGTGCCTACAATTCCATTATTAAGTGGAATTTTTTAGTTTACAGAGAAATTCCACTTGGAAGAACACTACATATTGCCTTTGACTTACGACAAATATGGTGGATTTCTCAATCCATCCAGTGTGTCCATTCCCTTGCCACTAACTTACCTTCTCTCTTGCCATCTTTGCTAGGTCAGTATAACAGCCTCCTTCCTCACTGGCCTCCTTGCCTCTGATCATGCTCCCTTTTAGCTCATTCTCCACAGAACAGCCCAAATGGTCTCTACTAAGGACTAGTCCATATCTCACCCACCTGCTTCAAACTTCAAAGGCTTTTTAGTGATTTCAGGGAAAAGACTAAACTGAATTGGGTTGTAACAGTCCCTTCTCCAGACTTACTGCTCACCCCATCATCACCCCCATTCTGTGAACTGTTTACAGCCCCTGCTCTTGCTCTTGTCCCCAAGCCTCCATACCTGTGGTTCTGTCTGCCCAGGGTGCTCTTCCTGTTTTCCTGCCTCACCTGGATAAGACCGGTGAATCCCCCGGTCTGGAGATAGGGCTCTTTCCACGAATTCCCATGGGATTCTGAACAAATTCTATCACAGCTAATGTTGCTTTCTTGTTGTTGTTATGGCTGTCTCATTGTCCATATCTCCATTTAGACTGTATATTCCTTGAATGTTGCTTTTGCTTATGTCTCTCCAGCATCTACACATGGCACAAAGTGGTTCACAGTAAATAATTTTTGGATGAGTAGATGCATTACTATAATAAGAAAAATGTGTGCTCAGCAGAGTGTTGGGCTTACTCAGGGTCACTCAAGCTATTTTACTATTTGAGTCAGACAAGCATCTGTAGTTTTTCTAGTTAAGATATTAATCTTTTCTTCCTAAACAAGACACAAAACTCATAGTCATGAAGGAATTGTTTGTCTACATGACAGAAGATATCATAACCGGAGTTAACATAGTTTTGAAGGATTGGGAGAAAATCTTTGCAACATATATAAAAAGCAAAGGGTTTAGAGCCACAACATCTAAAAAGTAGTTAGAAGTCAATAAGAAAGAATATTGTCAACCTTGTATAGACATAAGGACAGATAAATATTCCATTTGCAAATAAGGAAGAAACCATGTAAAAATATTCTCAGTCTCAACAATAAAGGAATAATAATTTTTCACCCAACTAAATTCCTAAAAATGAAAAAGATTAAAGAAATCCAGTGATAGTGATGGTATTAGGAAATGGGTGTTCTCTTTTACTAATGATAAAATTATAAATTGAAACACTTTTCTAAAATTTTATTTAATTTTTTTGGTTGAAGCTATTTGCAATATCTATCAAAATTTATTTATTTTTAAAAAGATTTTATTTATTTATTTGAGTGAAAGAGAGCAAGCTCACATGTGCAGTAGTTGGGGGAGGCGCAGGGCAAGAGGAACAAGCAGACTCCCTGCTGAACAGGGAGCTGGATGTGGGACTCCATCTCAGGACTCCAGGATCACGACCTGAGCTGAAGGCCGCCGACGCTTAATGGACTGAGCCACCCAGGGTCTCCTGAAGTCAGATGCTTAACGAACTGAGCCACCCAGGTGCCCCACCCATCAAAATTTAAATACAAATTCCTTAGGAATCAGTATGACAGTTTTCTGTGTCTCCTATTTTTAAATTACTACCAATTTAGTTGCTTAAAACAACATAAATGTATTACCTTTCGGTTCTGTAGTTCAGCAGAGTGAAATGAGTTTCACTGACCTAAAATCAAGGTATTGACAGGATTACATTCATTTCTGGACTTGTGAAAGAAGAATCTGTTTTGTTCTTGTTCTTTCTAGCTTCTAGAGAGCACCCACATTCCTTGGCTTATGGACCACTTCCTCCATCTTCAAAGCCAGGAATTTATTTATTTATTTATGTTTATACATTTATTTTTTATTGGTGTTCAATTTGCCAACATACAGAATAATACCCAGTGCTCACCCGTCAAGTGCCCCCCTCAGTGCCCGTCACCCATTCACCCCCACCCCGCGCCCTCCTCCCCTTCCACCACCCCTAGTTCATTTCCCAGAGTTAGGAGTCTCTCATGTTCTGTCTCCCTTTCTGATATTTCCTACCCATTTCTTCTCCCTTCCCTTCTATTCCCTTTCACTATTATTTATATTCCCCAAATGAATGAGACCATATAATGTTTGTCCTTCTCTGATTGACTTATTTCACTCATAATACCCTCCAGTTCCATCCACGTTGAAGCCAATGGTGGGTATTTGTCATTTCTAATGGCTGAGTAATATTCCATTGTATACATAAACCACATCTTCTTTATCCATTCATCTTTCGACGGACACCGAGGCTCCTTCCACAGTTTGGCTATTGTGGACATTGCTGCTATAAACATTGGGGTGCAGGTGTCCCAGCATTTCATTGCATCTGAATCTTTGGGGTAAATCCCCAACAGTGCAATTGCTGGGTCATAGGGCAGGTCTATTTTTAACTCTTTGAGGAACCTCCACAGTTTTCCGGAGTGGCTGCACCAGTTCACATTCCCACCAACAGTGTAAGAGGGTTCCCTTTTCTCCGCATCCTCTCCAACATTTTTGGTTTCCTGCCTTGTTAATTTCCCCCATTCTCACTGGTGTGAGGTGGTATCTCATTGTGGTTTTGATTTGTATTTCCCTGATAAAGCCAGGAATTTAGGGCATAGTTCTCATACCTAGATCTCTCTGATTCTGTCTTTTAATCCTTTCTTCTACTTCTAAGGACACTTGGGATTACAGTAGGCCCCATTCTGATTAAGAATCTTAATTTCATCTGGAGTACCTGGCTGGCTCACTTGGTCAAGCCGCCCACTCTTGGTTTTGGCTCAGGTCATGATCTCAGGGTCTTGGGATATCTCAACATCCTGGGATTGAGTCTTGCGTTGGGATCCATGTTCAGCAGGGAGTTTGCTTGAGGATTCTCTCTCTCCCTCTGCCCCTCCCCCAATTTGTACATACACACTCTCTCTCAAATAAATAGATAAATCTTTAAAAAAAAACTTAATTCAATCTGCAACATTAGTTTCCCTTTGCCCTGCACTCTAACATATCCATAGACCCCAGGGATTAGGAGATTAGACATTTTGGGGATGGAAGGGCATTATTCTACGTGTCCCTCCAAGAAATTCCCCTTTTAGGAATATACTCTATAGAAATACACATATGTGCCCCGAAACGTATTATGAAAAATTATATTGATGTAGTGTGTCTTATAGTAAAAAAAAGAAAAAACCTAACTAACCAACAAAAGTAGGATAACTATATAATTCCATGTGATGGTTAATTTCATGTGTTAACTTCATGGGCCATGGTTACCCAGATATTTGGTGATGTTATTTAAAATGTCTCCATGAGGGATCCCTGGGTGGCTCAGCGGTTTGGCGCCTGCCTTTGGCCCAGGGCGCGATCCTGGAGTCCCGGGATTGAGTCCCGGGATCGAGTCCCGCGTCGGGCTCCCGGCATGGAGCCTGCTTCTCCCTCTGCCTGTGTCTCTGCCTCTCTCTCTCTCTGTGTCTATAGAGACACAGAGGGATCCCAATAAAATCTTTAAAAATAAAATAAAATAAAATAAAATGTCTCCGTGAGAGTGTTTTTTGAATGCAATTAACATTTTCATTGATAGACTGAGGAAAGCAGGTTGTCATCCCTAATGTGAGTGGCCCTCATCCAAACACTTGAAGGCCTGAGTAGAATAAAAAGGCTAACTTTCCCCCTGGTAAAAGGGAGTTCTTGCCTGCTGGCCTTCTAATTAGGACACAGGTTTTTCTCTGCTTCTGGATTTACACTGAAACATCAGCTTTTCTTGGGTCCCGAGCCTGTGAAGCCTTCAGACTGGAACTAAACCACTGGCTTTCCTGGATCTCCAGCTTGCTAACACATCCTGAAGATTTGGGGACTTTCCAGCCTCCATTATCACATGAACTACTTCCTTATAATAAACCTCTCCCCTCCCCAACCTGGTCTCTAATACATACATCCTGCTGATTCTGTTTCTCTGGAGAATTCTGATTAATACATCCTATAAGAAAACATGCAACTGTAAGAAATAAGAAGGCAGAGCTTTGTGCACCAAATGTAGAAGGATTTTTATGGGACTGCGTTACATGAAAAAGGGAAATGTTTAGTATGATCTTATTTGCATAAAAGTTGAAAGGGACATTTATAAGCATATAAATACACATCTCTCTGTATGAATGCACAGAAAAGGGCTGAAAGCTGAATACTGGACTCATAGTAATGATTGTCTCTGAGTTGAATGGGGGCCTGGTGATGAGAGGGGCTTCCGTGTATACCTATTTCAATGTTTGAGTCTCTTACAATCAGAAAGTAGATGTGAATTATATGTGTGATTTAAAAAAAAAAACTATGGCAATCAAAACTCAAAAAATCCATTCAACTCTGTGTGGCAACTAAAAGAAATTGGCTTAAAAGCTGCCATACCAATGAATTCACAAGGAGGAAGTTTTCATTCTAGTGACTGGAATACCCATATCTATTATCAAGAGAATATTTTTCTAATAAAAAAAATATGTAAGAAACCAAATTAGTGAACAGAAGGGACGTGTTAAGCATGAAATCGGAGCACAGAAAGTCAGATGTCCTTGAGGGATGTTTTATCTTAGCTGAGGTTTTAACTCCAATGAATTATCCAATTGACCCTAACACTTGGGCCTCTAGGCACAGTCTCTCTGATAATAGCTGTCTCTCCGCTCTGAAGAGTCACTTGAGATTTCCTGACAAACTCTTTCTCTCCCACTGTCATTCTGAGAATCTACATTAGATGTACCTTTCCAATTTGCAGACAGCACTGTACCATGTCCACTGTTTTTCTTAAAGAATCTACTGGACCATCTTCCATCTCTTTGGCCACCTTTAGTTTCCTGGCAGAAGGACATTTGCATTCCCCCAGTGAACAAAGAATAGAATAGAACCTCATTTGCTGCTAAACAACTGTCTCCATTCATGGTGGGGCTTTTTCTAGGCCTTCCCAACTTTGTCCCTAGATCTATGCTTCCAACTCAGTTTGGGAAACTGAACTTTTATTGACTTGATTCAATCATCTTCCTGGCTATAAGCCAGACCTTGGGTGATGTCATTACTCTTCACCATATTTGTTTGTTTATTTCTTTTTAACTAAGATAAGAAGGTTGGGGTAGTAAAATAGGAATAATACTCAATTTTTGTCACCTTGCAGTACCATTGAGAGGTTAAGATGAGGAAATATTTACCCATTCAGTGAATGTTTGCTGAGGTTCCTTTGCTCTGCCCAGCTCCACGCTTGATTCTGGGGGTGCAAAAAAGAATAAGATAGTCCCTGCCTTCATAGTGCTCACAGTCTTGTGGGAAAGCCATCCTCATGAATGATTACAATACAAAATAATAAATGGTAACATAGGCTGTTATGTTATACCCTGGAGGGAATATGGTTAAGGAAGACGTGGGGCGATAACGCTTGAGCAGAATCTGAACAAAGAGCAGGAAATAGCCAAGGTGAGGAAGCCATTCAAAACCAAAGGTACAGTATGTGAAATACAAGGAAGAAGGGACAGGCTGACAAGAGTTTGATTGGACATAGAGTATGGCAGGTCAAAGATAGACCTAAACTCTTTGACTCTTCATGGAGGCAGGGTTACATTTAAATCTGGGTGGGTTCTGTGAATGTTTGACCAATAGAAGTAGTATTGTGCCAGTTTTCAGGCCCAGGCCCTAGGAGACCTACATATTCTACTCCCTGTCTCTTGGAACACTGTTGGGACCCACCACGCCGCACTGTGAGGAATCCCGAGGAGTCCCATAAAGAGGCCCAAATATAGAGGAACTGAGGCCCCCTGGTCAAATGCCCTGGGTAAGCAACCTGCTGACAACCAGCACCATCCTGCAAGCCAGGTAGTGAGTCATCTAGGAAATGGGTCCAATCCAGGTAGAGCAGGTTTGGCGAGAAGAGGAGGGAGGTCACGCTTTGGAGGAGGGTAATAAGTCCAGGCTGGGACCTACTGGGTTTGAGGGGCAGTGGGCCATCCTGGTAGAAATAGATGTATAGTTGGACATATCGATCTAAAGCCAAAGTGAGAGACCTGGACTGGAGCTAGAGATTTGCAAATGATAATCGATGGAAGGAGAATGCACGGTCATGGATACAAACTCTTATGGGAAATCCGCACAGTGAGAAGAGAAGAGGGTTCAAGGGGGACAATCATAGCGAAGGGGGATGCAGGAAAAACATGCTGAAAGAGCCGCAACAGAGCAGAGAAGTGGTGCAAAACGTTCACTCTTTCTACTCCTGAAGAGCAGTGCTGCTGATCACCACGGAGAGGCTATGGGGAGCCACCCACGTTCATGCTTCACCCTGAACAGGAATCCACCTCTGGTAAGCCTCCGTGCCAGGCGAGCTTGGCTCCCTGGGCCCTGCTTCATTACTTACAGGGGAAAATCAGCTCAGGCTGAAACCGGGAGCATTACAACCAGCAAGCCAGGCACAGGATGCCTTTCCCTCCTCTCCCCAGCTCTCTTGGCTTCCCTTACAAAGGTCTCAGGGCTTCTCCCCCAGCCAGAAGCCCACGGAGACTGCCTTTCAGAAAAAGGCCAAGAAAGCCAGAAGCGTCTAGGTGCTCTGCCTCTGAGCCCAATGTGAAAAGAGGCCTCGGCCTTTCTGTGTGGAGCTCTGCTTCTCCGAGCTGCACACACCTAAACAGAGGAGGGAGCAGTGGTTTATTGATGCAGTGGAGCAGTCACTGCAGGAAAGACTGGATGAATATTTCATGGGCACCGGTGGCAGTTAATAAATCATGAGGAGCTCCAGACGAGAGGGTCGCTCATTCCACCCTGGACAATGGTTGCTCGGCTCTAGTCAAGTGGAACCTCCTTTTCTGGCATGTCCAATCTGTGCCGAGTGTTGCAGGGAAGCTTGTGTGTCATTTCTCTGGTTTGATTTCTCAATTCAATATATGTAGAGGATGGCTAGCTGTTCTATTCTTAGCCACTTAGATGGATATGATATTATGTTGGCAAATTCAGAGAATGTTAACTTAGGAATCAGGAGATTTGGCTTCTGGTCCCACCTCTGCTGGCTGTGTGACACTGGACGATCTACTTAATCGCTCTGAATAATACGTTCCTATCTCTAAAATAAAGGAATGGATGGATCAGTAGTCCTGAAGTTTCTTGTCAGTTTTATGATTTTACAAAACAGTGGGTTTCTTGAATTAACAGCTAATGACTCATGATGTTGAGTGATTGTTTCAAAAATAATTATGGGTACAAGTGTGTGTGCTGTGTGCTTTGTTCGTAGGGAACATTGACAACCTCCCTTCCGTGTCTAGACACAAGGAGTACTTATGCCTTTTTGTTTTTCAATGTTTATAATTTATTTCCAATCTAATAGGATAAAGCCCCTGCTTTATGCAGCTGATAAGCCTAACTTTTTAAAAAGACAAGAAAAGCCAAAACACAGACCTACTCAATAATTAGCTTTAGAAACAGTACCATTTGGCCAGACTCAATATTTGAGGTCTGTTTATTTATCTACTTATGATTTAATACTTCATATTCAAAAGTCAATTTTAGCTGAGTATACTGGTGATGAAAACAGCAACAGCTGGTCACATAAATGGAAGTTTCAGCATTGTTCCAAGTGCCAGTTTTAATAAAAAAAAATAATACCACCGCTATTGAATGTTTACTCTGTGCTAACCCTTACATAGAGTATTTTATAAACATTATTCTAGTTATGTCTCATTAGTCTCCAAATAATGGCACACCGATAGGAAAATTGGGCTGAGAAAGATGCATTTCCTTGCCCCAGGTCACCCAATTAGTGAGTGGCTGAGATGAGATTCAAACTCTAGCCTGTCTGCTTCCAAATATGCTATTATTATTACAATACATCATAGCTAAAATTTACATTGAATTTACTATGAACTAGAAAGTAAGCAGCTCACCCATGTGGATAATCTCCATCTTTTAACTTCTTTGAGCTATTCTGCATCCTTATACATTGTAGGACCCATGGATCATAATGCAAATGATTCTTGTCTACAGAAATGCAAATAAATTGATTATTGCCCTGTAGGTGGGCACATCTTGCATCTCAGTAAATTCATTTCTGAAGTCTTTCCCCTCTATTTCTTTCTTTCTCTCTTTCTCTCGGTTTTTTAAAGATTGTATTTATTTATTTGAGAGAGAACACAAGCACGGGGGTAGAGGGAGAAGCAGACTCGCCGCTGAGCAGTGAGCCTGACATGGGGCTCGATCCCAGGACCCAACCCCTGGCAGACGCTTAACGACTGAGCCACTCAGGAGGCACTGTTCCTCCTATTTCTATGTAGTTCTTGGAGTTCTTTAAGCCAACAGGAATGTCTTTGTGGTTCCCTCATTTATTAAATTAAATGCAATATTTGACATGTCTTCATTTTATATTTGTAAGGACAGCCATGATTTTACTTTAGAAAAAAATTTTTTAACAATATATTACACACACTCACAGGATTCTTGGAGAGCGAGTGACATGGTTCTGCAATGCAGATGCTGCTGGTGGAGCACAGCAACAGATGAGAAGGTGGGGACACCTCACCAGCCTTTTCCACCCGTCCTGGGATGTGGTGATGAGGCCTGTTGCTGACTGGGCTGGTTGCAGTCAGTGGCTTCGCTGCTCCGCCCTCTGGGCCTCTCCAATGATGGCTCCTACACCTCTCATTGCTGCAGCAGCTGCCAGAGCATCACCTGGTGCCACCTCCTACCCTGCAGGTCCTTTGTAGGGTCTTTCCATGGCCTTCCAGGGCCCTGCTCTCTCCAAGGGCACTAAGGACATGGACAGGAGAGCCTGAAGGACAGAATTAACCAGCTTCCTGGGACCATCCCTTTTCTTTTCTGTAATTGCCTTTCAGATTTAAAAATCAGGAAGCCTCCCATCATGAGCATAGAACTGTGGGCCATCACAATCAAATCACCACAACAGTGTTTCTCATACTGCATGCCATGGAACACTGGTGTTCCGCAAATAAATGCAGATGTGTTGTGAGTAAATGGGAAGATAAATGGAAAGATATTTTCAAGTCTTATGATTAATAATTATTTTATCACGATATTGAAAAACAGTGAAGGAATTCTATTTCCTTATCCTTCAAGATCAAATTCCTTTTTTTTAAAGAAAGATTTTATTTATTTATTCATGAGAGACACACATAGAGAGACATAGAGAGACTTAGGCAAAGGGAGAAGCAGGCTCTTTCTGGGGAGCCTGATGCAGGGACTCGATCCTAGGACCCCGGGATCACAACTTAGCTGAAGGGAGATGCTAACCACTGAGCCACCCAGGTGCCCCTACATTTTTTATTTTGGAGAATGACACTATCATCCACTAAAAACATGGGAATCATTCTCTCTATTACTAAGTCTCATGTATCCTACCTTCTATGTACATCTCCAGTGTCTCCTTTCTCTTCACCTCCACTTGATCAGAGCCTCCTAATCGGTTCCTTGGCTCCTGAAAGCTCGCTTTTGCTGGTTTCCCTGCGGTACTCTGCCTTCTCGTCAGTTCTCACCAGTGGCAGATTGACCTCTCTGTGGTGTAGATTTGATAATGTCCAGCTCCTTGTGGCTTTTCCTTGCCTTTGCAAAGATATATTTCATGATCTGAACCCAGTTTTCTAGTTTAACCTCATATTTTGCCAAGTTTCCATTCTACCATAAATTATATTTCAGTCAAACTAAATTTCTTGCAGATCCTAAAATATGTCATGTTCTCTCTCATGCCTATGGTCTGTTATCATGCTACCTTCTCTGCCCCTTGTACTCACCAAGCCACTCAGCTAATTCCTTCCTCCAGGAAGCCTCCCTTGAACCTCCCGGTCAGCTTTAAGTGCCACTCTCATGAATGCACAAGACACCCGTTGGTCACCTCTACCAAAGCCCTTCATACTCTATCAGGATTGTCCATGTGGAGGGAAAGCATTTAGGAAAAAACCCTATACTTCTTTCCCTAATATTCTCTGATAGCCCCGTTCTTTCCTCACTTAGAGCAGAGGGGCAGTCTACACTCACTACCCTCCAGAGTTAACGCTGTTCAATAAAAAATTCAAAGAGCAGGAAATGAGTTAATATGGCTTTTGAGTTTCCTAAAATAGATGCAAGTTGACAGTTCATGGTTTAAAGGAGAATATTTTTAAGGATCAAAGGCCTAGGTCCTCAATGTTTTATAGTACAAAGTTTTTTCCCCTAAACAACTGATTTGGAATATCCTATGGACCAGAGCCAGAAAAAAGGGAGGCAGGAGCAAGAGATGGTAAGCGCTGGGTGGGTGACTCCGAGGATGCATGAGGGTGGGCTGGGGGTGCACAAGGAGAGGCTATGGGCGAGGTGGTCCAGGAGTGGAGGAGAGTATCGTTTTTTTATATCCCAAAATGGAACCGAAGAAGCTGGGAGTGGGTTGGGGAAGGGGCCTCTCAGTGGAGAATGGGAGGACACCATGTGTCCTGTGTGAATTGGTAACTGGAAATCAGACATGAGCTCACATGCCACAGCTGATGCCCATGTGCTAGACAATGATGCTCCTTCCTCTGATGTGGAACTGGTGGGATCTGAATGCAGCCCCAGGGAGAAGAGCAGGAGGGAAACCCTAAATTGTCTACTACTGTGCCCTAAGAGGAAATTCCTCACTACAAACATAGTGAGGGATCAAGATAGAAATTAAATGCGGTTGTAGGAAAAAACACTAACAATTCTTGCTATCCTAAATTTGTGGCCTGGAACTCCCACTGTGGCACCTATTCAAAAGGCAGCTCTCCACTGACCTGGAGACTCATTGAGGACAGGGACTACTTACATTCATCTTTGTTACCTCAGTCTGGGTAGAGACTCAGTAAGTGTTGGTCAAGTGAAAAAAAAAATGAGTGAAGAAGCAAACCTGGATGAGATGAAAGCTGAGGATCTGGACAGAAGGTAATTTCCCTTGGTCTGATGGGATGTTCCTTAATCAAACTGGAATCAAACGAATGGTGTATTATCTGTTCTTTTGTCTATTTGTTCAAAATAACTATTAATTCATTATATTTATTTTTCCATATGTAATGTGAATTTAATCATTCTCATTTAATCCTTTTGTTGACATTATGATGACAACTAAATTGGAGATTTGTTTTATTGTCCACTTGTTACGTTGTCTAATTTACTTTAAAATACTTCAGCAGAAGTACTACTGTGATAGAAGTCATGCAAGGATGTGTGTGCTGGTATTAATCTACATGCCAGGGATACCTGATTAACATTCCTAATCTGGGATAAACTGCCCAGAGGTGCTTAGTTAAAATTTTAAAAGGTCCACTCAGGATTCCACACTCCAGAGTACTATGAGCACTTCAACTATCTCTATCTCCATCTGTGGTCAAGGGGTTACTCATTAGCATAAGTGGAATTAGAAGTAATTTTTCTTTCTTTTTTCTTTTAATATTTTATTCATTTATTCATGAGAGACACAGAGAGAAAGGCAGAGATATAGGCAGAGGGAGAAGTAGGTTCCCCTCGGGGAGCCTGATATGGGACTTGATTCTGGGACGGGTGATCACGCCTTGAGCCAAAGGCAGATGCTCAACCACTGAGCCACCCAGGCGTCCCCGAAGTAATTTTTTAAAGGCAGTGTGAATAATGTTCAGCATATGTGAACTGCCTTGGTGAGGTACAGACACCCCCACCTGTGCATCTCAGTAGGGTGCCCCAGCCTAGAAGCCCCATTTGGTCCTGTGTCTCATCTCTTACCGGAGGATTTATTTTTGATTCTGACTGGATGGCTGGTTGATCCTCCCTAGAGAATACTGCTGCAGCTGCCACGAGTGAAATCGCCATGAAAGGAGAGTGGCAGAGGGATCGAGGGAAGGAGCCGATAAGAGCATATTGTATGATTCTTTGTGTCTGTGTGCCAATAAATGTTTATATTTGTGTTGCAGGATTTGGTCTGAGATTTGCTTTCCTTGTACCACTTGGTAGCAAGTTTGTTGGGAGCAAGACCTAAACCTTCCTTCCACCTTCAGTCATTGGAAGTCACTATTTGTTAAAAGAACCCAACAGATGCAAATGACTGATTTGGTTTAGATTAGTTAAAAACACAACACTTAATACAATGCACATTATCGATGTTTTTTTCTGATAATATTTTCGTTTTCTGTGAGGGTAGAGATACACACAGCACAACTACAACATTCCCCCATGGTTTCTCTTCTTAATATCCTGACTCCTATATTTTCATAGCATGGCTGACCCTTGGATATGTCATTCGCTGGAATGTCACTGCACTCCTCATTTGAATTTCTTTCTGGCTTGGGACTTTATCTTATTTACCTTTGGTTGAACCCACTACAATATCTCACTAGGAGAAAGCCCTCATCATTAGATGTCGGCTGGCTGGAAAGTCATACAACAAGATAGATGAAGGACTCTTGCTTATCAGAATCTTCCTCATTGCAAAGTTCTATTACCCAATAGGATCACAGCTAATACCTGCCAGAGGGAAAGGAACAAACAGTATTGTCATGGGTCGGTAGACCCAGATCCAAAGTAACTGGGGGGCGAAATTACAGATTAGATACCATGTGACCATTAGTTGAAGACAGAAAGAAAGCAGACTCTGCTCTGATTGGAGGGTAGACCGCAGACTTCCCATCACTGGGTAGACAGCAGACTAAGAGAAGTATTTTCCAGCTTTGCTGCGAGTAAGGAGAGCACCGTGGAGAGGAGAGGTATCCCAAGAGAGCATCGTGGTAACGAGTAGGTTTTTTCAGCGGGTAGCCACATCTGTCAATCAAATATGAGGTTGCAGCATTAGTGTTCTACTCACCACAGATTAAGACTTGTGCAGAAGGTATGACAGCTTGTCATCATTGGACTGCTGTTGCTGATGAGAAGCTGGCACCCAGTGCAAGCCCCTTAAGAAGGCAGAGTGGGCCCCGAGAGAGTTAATTTGGCTGCAGAGGCTGGCACAGAGGTCCAGAAAGAGAGCAGGTTAGGCACACCTCGGTCCCAGTTCACTCCACAGCCAGCTCTGGTGCAGGGCATTGTTTTGATTAAACCTACCCAGACTGTCTTAAGGCAAGGACGTAATTCATGGAAAAACTAATGGTGGGAACTTCAACCAGGCTGTAAGAGAGAACCAGGAATCGCTGTTATGATAAGCAGCCGTTCTTTCCATTTACCCACAGGCCCACAGTTGTTCACGTGGGGTTGCTAGTTTCTGCCCAAGAGCTTCACTGTTCACTCTTGCATTCGATTCATTTTCCCCAAATTGACTTTGCTTTGCTTTCTCAAACAGTTTGGAAGGGGCTGGACACACTCTCACACATGGCGGAGATGTTGAAAAGCAAAGATGAGCCCTTCCAGTGGGGCCTCAACTCTTGACCTAAGTCATTCTCTGGATCATTCAAACCCCCATCCTTTCCCTATCACTACTCCCGTCCATTTATGCTACCACCACTATCGCCAAACATGCCACCGGCCAGTCATTCTAGAACAGCATTTCCTGCATTCGCCAGATCATCAGAGTCACCTAGGGATACAGTTTAAAAATACACCTGCCTGGAAATGTGGGGGGGCCCAGGAACCTTTATTTTTATTAAGCATCCCCAGGCCATTCCACAACCAGGCAAACTTGAAGACTGCACTGGAGCAGTTCTAGATTTTATTTAGTTAACATCAGGATAATATGGGCGCTTATTACCATGCGGCTTCTTACCCCAGAACCCCCACAAAAGAGTCTACTTCAAAATCCCTGGGGCAGGACCTTAGGCATCTGTAATTTAATCAACACTCCTAAGTAATTCTGATAAAGGGGTTCGTTGGCTACACCTTGAGAAGCATTATTTTAGAGAGAAACCCCATCTGGTTTCAGACTCTCAGCCTCCAGCCAGTGTGATGTGGTACTAGCTCTTTTTGTGATGGAAGGACTTTGGCCCCTTAGTGGAATCCCAAAGCCATAAAACCAAAACCCCTGGGCAGGACAGGCCACATGCAGAATGGTCACCAAAGTAAGTCACAGCACTAAAGGTAGATGCCACCCTTAAACCAGAGACAAAACGCTGCATTTAAATCAGATGTGGGTAAACCAACTTTACTATTTTATTATTATTATTCTAGTAATAGACAAAGAATTGCTCACTGACATAGTGAGCTCTTACTGTGAGCTAAGTGCTTGAGCTCCTCTATCGCATTTAATACTTGCAGCAATTTTAATTTGCATTTTTGAGAGGATAAGAAACTTATTCAAACGCATAGCAAGCAAGTGGGCCGAGCCTGGTCTCAAATCTAGGTCTTGTTGAAGTCAAAGAATATGGTATTAACTGCCATGGTGGCTGGTGGCTGGGAACCCGGGTTACTTCTGAGGTCAAGACAAAGAAATCCACAAACACGCCGCTATATACACCCGGAGAATTATGGATTGATCAAAGGGACCCTGAATCTGATCACAAAATCCTTTGGTGGTATATAAAAAATAGTGAAAGAGAATAAAGGGGAAAGGAGAAAAAAATGAGTGGGAAATATCAGAAAGGGAGACAGAACATGAGAGACTCCTAACTCTGGGAAACGAACTAGGGGGGGGTGGAAGGGGAGGTGCACGGGGGGTGGGGGTGACTGGGTGACGGGCACAAAGCACTTGATGGGATGAGCACTGGGTGTTATTCTATATGTTGGCAAATCGAACTCCAATAAAAAAAAATCCTTTGGTGGTAAAAATAAATGATAATCATCCATCCCCATGATTTACCAATTTTGTAAGCTCAGATTTAAATAAATGGTGTTTTATTAAAAAGTACACACCTGTATGGTCTACGAGGGCCCTAGGCAACCCCTGCCCCCCCTGCCACAAAGTGCCAAGAACTGAAAGCCGTGGAAATTATGTAAAAGGAAACCAGCTAAGGAGGAGAGAAGACATAATTTGCCATTCCCGCGGAAACACCGCTGAGACATGAACCAGACTGTTGGGGTGCCCCCCCACCCCCCCCACCCCCGGCTTCGAGGTCCGCGCCTTGGGCTCCCCTCCTCCCGCAGCCCTTGGGGCGCCCGCGCTGCAGACGATGCCGAGGCGGGTGCTCCCCCACGTGCCAGGGCGGCGCCCCGAAGCCGCAGGCCTCCCAGCCGGGCTCCCCTTCCGCCGGGTCCCGGGGGGCGGGGGGGGCTCTCATTTTCCGCCAACTCCCTGTGTGCGGAGAGCAGACAGCTACCATCAAAGCGCCTCCGTGACTGTGCTCCTCTCCGGGGAGGAGCCTGCAGGGGCTGAACGCACCATCCGGATCCGCATCTTGGAAGCAGTCCTGGGAGATGTAAACGGAGGGGGGCTGGCAGGCTGGGGAGAAGGAGCAAGGAGGCGAGGGGCGCTGGAGGGAGGCCCGGGGCGCTCTGGAAAGGAGGTGGGGGGAGCCCGGGGGGCCCAGAGGGTTAGCGCCGCCTTCAGCCCAGGGCGTGACCCTGGAGACCCGGGATCGAGTCCCGTACCGGGCTCCCTGCATGGAGCCTGCTTCTCCCTCTGCCTGTGTCTCTGCCTCTCTCTCTGTGTCTCTCATGAATAAATAAATAAAATCTTAAAAAAAAAAAAAAAAAAAAAAAGGAGGTGGGTCTCCAGCTCCACTTCCTGCCCTGCCCTCCCTCCTCCCCGTTGCCTTCGCGAAGGTTCCTTGTGGCTCTGGATCCCCGGGAGAAACCCCTTCCTTCGCTTTTGGGCCAATCGGATCATAAGCACAGATGAGAAACAGCCTAGTGCTCCCCGGAGCAGCGTGTTTCCTTAAACTCTGAAAATGCATGACAAGAATGATAACACAGGAGTCATCCCTAAAGCACAGATAACCCCAAACCTCCCTCCTGCCAGGGAGCCGCCTGAAGGCTTGCATCCTAAGCAGTTGACCTCTCTGGTTCTTCCATCAGTCACTTGCTTAAAAAGTATTTATGGGCCACCGACTGTACACCCAGCATTGAATTGAACAAAAATCAGAAATACAAGAGCTGGGTGTGCCTGCCAAAATGTCTTCGTTTAGAGGAGAACGTCATATAATAATTATATAATGTAGCACAAAGCACAGCAGTAGGGTTTGAGTGTTACCCTGAAGAGTACTAAAGCTACGGGTTTTTCCTCCAGAAAAAGAAAAAAGAATAATATGGACCAGAGGTATCAAGGGAGGCTTCATGGCAGAGGCAGGCCCTGAGCTTATTAGGATTTGGAGAGCAAGGGGAAAAAGTGCAGAGGGCGACTGGAGTAGCAGAGAATAGGGTGAAAGGCACCTCCTCTTTCTAGGCCAGCTCAGATCTGTCTTGCTTCTTCCATCTTCCACTATGAGGAGTGTGAAGGTTAATGCCTCCAGATTTCTTTAAGTCTTCAGAGAAAACAAGCCTGGTGTGTGTACATTTACATAAGCATCAATGGGATTACAGTACGCTGATTGCAATTAAAGTATTGCAGACTCTTTAAAAAGATACTAAACAGCCTAGAATTTAAAAGGGGAGCCACCGAATACCTTTCACCTTTCTCTTTGCTTGGATAAATTTAAAATGTTAACTTCCAGAGGAAATAATTAACTGGGTTGATAAGAGCAAAAACGCCTTTCTATATGTGGTGATTTGTTTCCTCTGGACTGTCTCAACCAAACAGCTTCATTTAGAGCAGATACGTAAGACTCCATTATAACTACAGACATCCCTAACCTGCCACTTTTCTGAACGTTTGAAACATCAAACACGGAGCCGAAAAGATCACGTTGGCATCATATTTGATTATAAAGAGGCAGTATTCTATGATGTTAGGTGAAAGCTATATTGAAACCTTACACCTGCCTGCAAATAGAATTTTAACTGGCAATTTGGCTTCTAGGTAGCGTATTATGACTTATAAAAGAATCTTTTTTCTTTCACAGAGAACACAAGGCCACAATCAGTGCCAAGTCTCTTCCCCAGAATTGCTTGGCAGTGTTCCCAGATGTTCCAACAGCCTTGTAGCAGAAGCTTTCCAACCTATTTGCTAGGTGGTGCTTTAATTTTTTTCTTTCAGTTTAATAACTTGTGATATGTCCCATCCTTCCTGGTATCATTGGACAATAGTATTTTTGACCCTCCCTGGATGTCTTATTTTCTCAGACCCCGGGGTCTTTCTAAGACTGATCTCATCATTCTTGTCTGTTACTCTCTTCACACCCAAGTGATTCTATTAATTCCTCCAACGGGCAAATCAAGTGCTAGTAGATCCAGCTTCAACTTAAAAGCTGTTCTCTAGCATGCAAGTTTCTCATGATATTAATAAATATCCAATGAGCTAAAGGCTCTGATATCAAATAAACAAAGGAAAGTCTGCAAACCTTCTACAGTTTCTATGTGGGCATTTATCATGCCTGTTACCTGAGAAAAACTAAAGAAATAAAGCAGAAAATCTATTTTGGTTAAGAAAAACTGATTTGATTACAGAATTCTTTCATTCTTTCTTTTGCCCTCTCTTTCTTTCCTTTTTTTCTTTCTATAAGAGCCCTGGAACATAATATTTATAATCATAACAACAATAACAATATGATAAAAGCTGACATTTATAGCTGTTTCTATCCATTTAATGATTTTTTTAATATAGATTTTTTTAAATTATTTTTTTTATTTATTTATGATAGTCACACAGAGAGAGAGAGAGAGAGGGAGGGGCAAAGACATAGGCAGAGGGAGAAACAGGCTCCATGCACCGGGAGCCCGACGTGGGATTCGATCCCGGGTCTCCAGGATCGTGCCCTGGGCCAAAGGCAGGTGCCAAACCGCTGCGCCACCCAGGGATCCCCATTTAATGATTATCTTAGAAATTTTAACATGTATAACAGAGTTTAATATTAATAGTTTTATGCTTCTTTGGAACCATATAGAATCTTAGAATGTTTTGAGCCAATCATCACCCTTTCTAAATTATGTGTTATTCTCTCTTGAAATGTAGCCTCACACATTTACATTAATTTTGCCATTGTACATGGTCAATATTTATGCTTCCATTTGCATGTATCACACATCTTCCTTCTGACTCGATATACTTTCATTGGAAGTTTCTTTTGTGAAGATGTGTTGGTAATAAACCTTTCTGGGCTGTGTCTGAATATGTCTTTATTTTGCCTTTATTTTTGAAAGATTATATTACTAAATACAGTTGACCCTTGAAAAACATAGGAGTTAGGGGTGCTGACAGATGAAAATCTGGGTATGACTCCTGACTCCCCCCAGACTTAACTACTAAACAGCCTACTGTTGTCCAGAAGCCTTATCAATAACACAAGCATATATTCTACAGTTATATGATGAACACATATTCTAAGGTTATATGTATTACACACTGTATTCTTACAATAAAGAAAGCCAAAGAGAGGAAATGTTATTAAAACCATAAGGAAGAGAAAATACATTTACAGGACTGTACTATAAACAATCTGCATAGAAGTGGACACATGTAGTTCAAACCCATGATGTCTGAGGAGTGGCCATATAGAATTCGAGGTTGAAAGTTATTTTCTGACAGTACTTTGAAAATCTATTTCAATTCTTTTGGATTCCCCTGTTGTTTCTGAGAACTCAGCTATCATTGCAGATGTCCTCTTCCTTTCTTTTTTCCTTTTTCCTATCTAGCTGCTTCTTTTAATCTTCCCTGTGTTTTCATTGTTTTGAATTTGTCACTCAAATTTTTTGGCTTATGGTGTTTGGCACTTTGGGAGAGCTTAAAGGTTTGGTGTTCATAACCCCCTTTGGAAAACACTCTTTGTGTTTTTTAATATCATGAGTACCTCATTATTCTTTCTTCTTAGAACTCAGATTATATGTATGTTGGACCTGCTAACTCTTCTCTCCATGTTGCTTAATCTCTTTTTTCATATTTCCCTTTGCTTTTCCTCAGTCCCACATTATGTGTAACTTCTTCAGTTTTATCTTCCAAATCACTAATTGTTTCTTTCATGGTATTTATTTATTTATTTATTTTTAATATTTTATTTATTTATTCATGAGAGACACAGAGAGAGAGAGAAAGAGAGAGGCAGAGACACAGGCAGAGGGAGAAGCAGGCTCCATGCAGGGAGCCCAATGCAAGACTCGATCCCAGGTCTCCAGGATCACACCCTGGGCTGAAGGTGGTGCTAAACCACTGAGCCACCTGGGTAGCCCTTTTATGGTGTTTAATATGTTATATCAACCCATCCAGATTCTCCTTTTAATTATTGTAATTTTCATTTCTATAGATTATTCCCAGAATGCTTTTTTCCAATTCTATTTCTTTATATATGTTAATTTATACATATTTATTTTTTATTATATATTTGGTATCTGATAATTACTATGTTATTATTTTTAGCAGGTCTGATTCCATCGTTTGCTATTTTTGTTGAATCTCATTTATAGTTGTGTGTTTCTTATGTGTACAGTAATATTTTGCTGAATGCATGGAACATGGGACCTTACCTAGGGGATTTCTCTGAGGTTTGGTTGTGTTAAAACAGAAAACCACAAGCCCAAAATGGAGTCAGTTATGCTAAGGCAAGTCACTAACTGGGGCTTAATACCTAATCCAATTGCAGTTTCAACCTCCCCCAGAAATGTAGTCTTAACCAATCAGTTAGGAATTTTCTGGCCGGAACCAATGAATTAATTGGTTCCAATTAATTTGTTCTCAATTACCAATGAGGTAATCTGTCACATGGATCCCCTCTAGTCACCCCAAAAAGATGAGATCATCCACTTAACAACCCAGCCTTCACCCTAAGGGAAGTAACTTTGTCTAAAACAATCCTTTCTTTTCTTTTTTCTAATTGTTCTACTCCATTTTTGCCTATAAAATTTTGTACAGTTCCCCAGAGCACCATTTTACTTGTTATATGGGATGATGTTCAATTAGTGAATCAATTAATAAACCAATTATATCTTTAATATGTTCTCAGTTCAATTTGTGTTCCCTAATCATGGTAAAATTAACTTTCTCAAAGAGGATTTGTTTATTTCTACCAGACGGGGACATTTGCCCTACCAAATAGAATATTTACCATAGAGCTATAGTAATTAAGAATATGTGGTATTGGCACATATTTTTTATTTGTCTAAATAGAGCTCAGAAACAGATGTTCATATATATGGAAAGTTGATATATGGTAGTGTAGTATTGCAGGCCCTAGGCAAAAGATGGTCTATGCAATAAATGATGCATGATAATAAAGAAAGAGATCCAAATGCGATTGCATCAGGAAAATGTACCCTAACCACATCAAGTTTTTTTATGAGGAGAAATGTAAGAGCTAGAGTGAATAATAATCATTCTTAAATTGAGACCCATGTACTGAATTCATGATAGATATGAACCTAAATAGTATATAAAAAAGTATATATATATTTAATGCATATATATATATGCATTAAAAATTGTAGAAAAAAGGGATTACATATGATTTCTAGTAATCATAACTGGTAGTGGCAATATTAGCATTGCTTTTCTGTGACTATAATCTGTATCAGGTGAGATAAGGCAAACTAATAGTTGTGTATGTTCTAATTGTATTTTCCCCTATGTTTTTGAGAACCGTATTTCTCAATGTGGAAGAAAAGAGATATAGATATAATATAGAAGAGGTTAAATAAAAAAATCTATGTTTCTGAATTTAATTGGAAATATGGGAATAAATAGCATAAATTCATCTTTTCTTCCTTTCCTTCCTTTCTTCCTTTTATCTATCTATCTATCTATCTATCTATCTATCTATCTATCTATCATCTATATATCTATCTAATTTATTCACTGAAAAGGCCTCAAAGCAATGACCAACCAGTGACATCATCCATACCTGTAATTCAGGTATTGTAGTCTTGAAATGTCATTTCATATTGGAAAAACAAAACAAAACCCAGTATGTCATGAAGAAATGGCTGATTCTAGGTATGGAGCAGGAAATTAACAAGATAAACCTGGAATATATTGATATATCAGATATTAAAAAAGCAAAGACCACTAGGGTTATGTCAAAATGACTGGGAAGCCAGCTTACAAAGGCTACCACTTCATTCCATTCCATTCCATTCCATTCCATTCCATTCCATTCCATTCCTACATCCTAGCACAATTTGAATTTCAAGAAGGATAAGAATTGCAGTGAACTGGAACCATTAGATGTTTCAAGCCCATGCATTTCTAGTGGCATTTTTGGATATAAGCAACTGAATCATTATCTTGAACACAGATTAAATAAAAGGAAAGAATCAAACACTTACCTTGCTTTCTTTTATGAACTGTACCATTGGAGTACTAAATAGATGAAGAGAAGTTTCTCTTTATAAAATTATACCAGCCAGTAAAATGATAACATTGGAACACCATTTTGCTTACATAACAAAATAACAATAACTAGACATTATGTGTCTATTGATGAAAAAATATGTCATCTTTGATTCCAAAGACATCAAATCTGAGTCTTATCAAGCCCCTGTATCTAGCTTCTAATTTGCAAGAAATATATGGGTCATGTTAAACTGGACCATGAATAGGATCAGCAAAATCCACTGTATGAAACTACAGTTCAAATGGCCTAGTTTGATTCAAGAGAGGGATGGAGGAGTAGTAACCTGTAGGTTAAAAGGCACTCAAAACACATATGAAGTTTTAAAAGGAATCATACAGTATGTATATTTTTGCATTTTATTTCTTTCTTTCAGAATAATGTTTTTGAGATTCATCTATGCTGCCATGTATCAGTAGTCCATTTTTGTTTATTACTGAGTAGTCCATTGTATATCACAATTTGTTTATCCGGCATTTTGGGTAGTTTCCAGGTTTTGGCTACATGAATAAAATTGCCACGAAAATCTTTGTACAATTGTATACAGTTGTGTATATTGTGGAATATGTTTTCATTTCTCTTTGGGAAATACCTAGAATTGTTGGTTTGTATGTATGGTAAGTGTATGTTGAACTTTTTTTTTTAGTTCAATTTGCATATAGCATATTACCCAGTGCTCATCCTGTCAAGTGCCCCCCTCAGTGCCTGTCACCCAGTCACCCCATCCCCCGCACCTCCCCTGCTATCACCCCTTGTTCGTTTCCCAGAGATAGGAGTCTCTCATGTTCTGTGACCCTCACTGATATTTCCCACTCATTTTCTCTCCTTTCCCCTTTATTCCCTTTCACTATTTTTTATATTCCCCAAATGAATGAGACCATATGTTTCTCCTTCTCTGATTGACTTACTTCACTCAGCATAATACCCTCCAGTTCCAACCACGTCGAAGACAATGGTGGGTATTTGTCATTTCTAATGGCTGAGTAATATTCCATTGTATACATAGACCACTTCTTCTTTATCTATTCATCTTTCAGTGGACACTGAGGCTCCTTCCACAGTTTGGCTATTGTGGACATTGCTGCTAGAAACATCGGGGTGCAAGTGTCCCGGCGTTTCATTGTATCTGTATCTTTGGGGTAAATCCCCAACAGTGCAATTGCTGGGTCGTAGGGCAGGTCTATTTTTAACTCTTTGAGGAACCTCCACATAGTTTTCCAGAGTGGCCGCACCAGTTCACATTCCCACCAACAGTGCAGGAGGGTTCCCTTTTCTCTGCATCCTCTCCAACATTTGTGGTTTCCTGCCTTGTTAATTTTCCCCATTCTCACTGGTGTGAGGTGGTATCTCATTGTGGTTTGGATTTGTATTTCCCAGATGGCAAGTGATGCGGAGCATTTTTCATGTGCTTGTTGGCCATGTCTATGTCTTCCTCTGTGAGATTTCTCTTCATGTCTTTTGTCCATTTCATGATTGGATTGTTTGTTTCTTTGCTGTTGAGTTTAATAAGTTCTTATAGATCTTGGATACTAGCCCTTTATCTGATATGTCATTTGCAAATATCTTCTCCCATTCTGTAGGTTGTCATTTAGTTTCGTTGACTGTTTCTTTTGCTGTGCAGAAGATTTTTATCTTAAGTCCCAATAATTCATTTTTGCTTTTGTGTCCCTTGCCTTCATAGATGTATCTTGCAAGAAGTTGCTGTGGCCAAGTTCAAAAAGGGTGTTGTCTGTGTGTCTGTGTTCTCCTCTAGGATTTTGATGGATTCTTGTCACACATTTAGATCTTTCATCCATTTTGAGTTTATCTTTGTGTCTGGTGTAAGAGAATGGTCTAGTTTCATTCTTCTGCATGTGGATGTTCAATTTTACCAGTGCCATTTATTGAATAGGCTGTCCTTTTCCTAGTGGATAGTCTTTCCTGGTTTGTCAAATATTAGTTGACCATAGAGTTGAGGGCCCATCTCTGGATTCTCTATTCTGTTCCATTGATCTATATGCCTGTTTTTGTGCCAGTACCACACAGTCTTGATGACCACAGCTTTGTAGTACAACCTGAAATCTGGCATTGTGATGCCCCCAGCTCTAGTTTTCTTTTTTAATATTCCCCTGGCTATTCAGGGTCTTTTCTGATTCCACACAAATCTTGATTTGTTCCAACTCTCTGAAGAAAGTCCATGGTATTTTGATAAGGATTGCATTAAATGTGTAAATTGCCCTGGGTAGCATTGACATTTTCACAATATTAATTCTTCCAATACATGATCATGGAATATTTTTCCATCTCTTTGTGTCTTCCTCAATTTCTTTCAGAAGTGTTCTGTAGTTTTTAGGGTATAGCTAAAACCAAAAGTTTTACCTCTTTGGTTAGGTTTATTCCTAGGTATCTTATGCTTTTGGGTGCAATTGTAAATGGGATTGACTCCTTAATTTCTCTTTCTTCAGTCTCATTGTTAGTGTATAGAAATGCCACTGATTTCTGGGCATTTTGTATCCTGACACACTGTCGAATTGCTGTATGAGTTCTAGCAATCTAGGGGTGGAGTCTTTTGGATTTTCTATGTACAGTCTCATGTCATCTGCAAAGAGGGAGAGTTTTACTTTTCTTTGCCAATTTGAATGCCCTTTATTTCTTTTTGTTGCCTGATTGCTGAGGCTAGGACTTCCAGTACTATGTTGAATAGAAGTGGTGAGAGTGGACATCCCTGTTGTGTTCCTGTTCTTAGGGGAAAGGCTCCCAGTGTTTCCCCATTGAGAGTGATATTTGCTGTGGGCTTTTCGTAGATGGCTTTTACGATGCTGAGGAATGTTCCCTCTATCCCTACACTCTGAAGAGTTTTGATCAGGAATGGATACTGTATTTTGTCAAATGCTTTCTCTGCATCTATTGAGAGGATCATATGGTTCTTGTTTTTTCTCTTGTTGATACACATTCTTCTCAAGTGCACATGGAACTTTCTCCAGAATAGACCACATACTGGGTCACAAATCAGGTCTTAACCAATACCAAAAGATTGGGATTGTCCCCTGCATATTTTTAGACCATAATGCTTTGAAACTAGAACTAAATCACAAGAAGAAATTTGGAAGAAATTCAAACACATGGAGGTTAAAGACCATCCTGCTAAAAGATGAAAAGGTCAACCAGGAAATTAGAGAAGAATTAAAAAGATTCATGGAAACTAGTGAGAATGAAGATACAACCATTAAAAATCTTTGGGATCAGCAAAAGCAGTCCTGAGAGGGAAATATATCGCAACACAAGCATCCCTCAAAAAACTGGAAAAAACTCAGATACAAAAGCTAACCTTGCACCCAAAGGAACTGGAGAAAGAACAGCAAAAAAAAACCTACACCCAGCAGAAGAAGAGAGTTAATAAAGATTCGAGCAGAACTCAATGAAATAGACACCAGAAGAACTATGGAACAGATCAACAAAACCAGGAGTTGGTTCTTTGAAAAAATTAATAAGATAGATAAACCATTAGCCAGCCTCATTAAAAACAAAGGAGAAAAGACTCAAATTAATAAAATCACGAATGAAAAAGGAGAGATCACCACCAATACTGAGGAAATAGAAATTTTATTTATTTTTTTAAAGATTTTATTTATTTATTCACGAGGGACACACAGACACACACAGAGGCAGAGACACAGACAGAGGGAGAAGCAGGCCCCATGCAGGGAGCCTGATGTGGGACTCGATCCCAGGTCTCCAGGATCAGGCTCTAGGCTGAAGGCGGCACTAAACCGCTGAGCCAGCTGGGCTGCCCGGAAATAGAGATTTTAAAAACATATTCTGAGCAGCTAAACGCCAATAAATTAGGCAATCTAGAAGAAATGGATGCATTTCTGGAAAACCACAAACTACCAAAACTGGAACAAGAAGAAATAGAAAATCTGAACAGGCTGATAGCCAGGGAGGAAATTGAAGCAGTCATCAAAAACCTCCCAAGACACAAAAGTCCAGGGCCAGATGGCTTCCCAGGGGAATTCTATCAAACCTTTAAAGAAGAAACCATACCTATTCTACTAAAGCTGTTCCGAAAGATAGAAAGAGATGGAATACTTCCAAACTTAATTCCAAAACCAAAGACCCCACCAAAAAAGGAAAATTATAGACCAATATCCCTGATAAACACAGATGCAAAAATTCTCAACAAGATACTAGCTAATGGGATCTAATAGTACATTAAGAAGCTTATTCACCATGACCAAGTGGGATTTATCCCTGGGATGCAAGGCTGGTTCAACACTTGTAAAGCAATCAATGTGATAGATCATATCAACAAGAGAAAAAATAAGAATCGTATATTGAACTTTATAAGAAACTGCCAAACTGTTTTCCAGAGTGGCTGTGCCCCTTACTTTCTCACCAGCAACATATAAGAATTATAGCTACTCCATATGTACACCAATATTTGTCAGTATTTTGGGACATTTTATGGATTTATAATGGTATAAAATTGTAGTTTTAATTTCCCTATTTACTACTGATGTTAAGCATTTTTTCATGTGCCTATTTAGCATTCTTGCTTTGTTTGTGTGTGTGTATTGACTGATTTGAGAGAGTTCTTTGTATATTCTGGATGTAAGTCTTATGTCAGATAGTTGTACTGTAAATATTTTCTCCCTGTCTGTGGCTTATTTTTTAATTTTTTGAATGTGTCTTTGAAAGAGCAGAAGTTCGTTTGTTTGTTTTATAAAATCCAATGGATCATTTTTTTCATTTAGGATTTATGCTTTTTTTCTTAAACTAAGAAATCTTTCACTATCTGAAAGTCATGAAGATGGTTGCCTATATTTCCTTCTAAAAAGTTTTTTCTTGTTATCCCTTTAATATCAGAAAGATATGCAGTGATGCTTCCTCCTGGTAGTGATGTTAGCAATTTGTGATTTTTATCTTTTAAAAATCTCAATAATTCTGGTGAAAGGTTTATTGATTAAAGAAACTTTTCTATATTATTGATTCTAATTTTTATCTATGTTCTATAACATTATTTCAGTTTACTCTTCTTTTTCTAGATTTTTACATTGGAAACTTAAGTAATTGATTTTAGGCCTTTCCTCTTTTTAAATGTAAGCTTACATTGGAAACTTAAGTAATTGATTTTAGTCCTTCCCTCTTTTTAAATATAAGCTTTTGAAGCTATGAATTTCCATCTAAGAGTGCTTTATACATTAAATAGCTAAATGTTTTGGCTGTGTCCCCCAACTTTTGACATGTTTCATTGTCATTGTTATTCAGTTCTAAATATTTTCTGAGTTCTCTTGTGAATATAACTTTTTCCATCATTTTACTATTTTTCTAACAGCTTTGAGATAGAATTAATATATCATACATTAACCAATATTAAAATGTACAATTCAATAGCTTTAAATCCACAGCTGTGCAACCATCACTACAACCAATTTTAAAACCTTTTTACCATCTTAAAAAGAAACTATATACCCTTTAGCAGTCACTCTCATTTTCCTTATTCACCCAGCCCTTGGCAACCACTAATCTACATTCTGTCTCTATAGATTTTCCTATTCTGAACATTTCATAGAAATGGAATAATACAATATGTAGCTTTTTGTGTCTGCCTTATATTTTCAAGGTTCATTCATGTTGTAGATTATATAGTAGAATGTATAGTAGAATAAATTTACCACATTTTGTTTATCCATTCATTATTTGATGGATATTTGAGTTGTTTTGACTATAATGTTATAAATATTTATGTACAAGTTTTTGTGTGGATATGTTTTCATTTTTCTTAGATATATACCTAGAAGTAGAGTTTTTGACTCACACAATAATTCCATGTTTAACATTTTGAGGAACTGCCATATTGTTTTCCAAAATGCCCCCACCATTTTACATTTCCACCAGCAGTGTGTAAGGGTTCTAATTTCTCCACATTCTTATCAACTTTTTATTGTCTTTTTTATTCTGGCCATGCTAATGGGTGTGAAGTGATATGTCACTGTGGTTTTGATTTGCACTTCCACGATGACTAATGATGTTGAGCATCTTTTCATGTGCTTATTGGCCATTTATATATCTTCTTTGGGGGAAATGTCTATTCAGATCCTTTCCCACTTTAAAAACAGGTTGTTGGGGCACCTAGGTGGCTCAGTCAGTTAAACATCTGCCTTTGGCTCAGGTCATGATACCAGTGTCATGGGATCAAGTCTTACATCTGGCTGCTTGCTTGGTGGGAAGCCTGTTTCTCTTTCTGCTGCTTGTGCTCTATCTCTGCCAAATAAAATAAAATAAAATAAAATAAAATAAAATAAAATAAAATATCAAATCAAATCAGGTTGTCTTTTTTATTATTGAGTTATGATAGTTTATATAGCCTAAATACAAATCCCTTATAAGATACATGATTTACAAATATTTATCCCATACTGTGGAATATCTTTTCAAATTTTGGATGGTGTCCTTTGAAGCAAAAAGATCTAATTTGATGATGTCCAATTGATCTATTTTTTCTTTGGTTGCTTATGTCAAATCTTCAATTATTTTCCTTCAGTGTATCTGTGTCCTTACATTTAACATGGGTTTCTTATGGATAGTGTATGATTAGATCTTGCTTTTTTATTCAATCTGAGAGTTTGTCTTTTAATTAGAATATTTTGGGCCATTTACATTTAATCCAATGTTCAATATATTTGGTTTTAAACCTATATATTTGTTATTTTTTCAACTCAGTCTGCTATCTACCTATCTTTTTATCTATCATCTATTTTCTCTCTTTTTTTTTGGTTTAATTTATTATGTTTTAGCATTGACTTTTATCTCTATAATTAATTTTAGTCTATCAATTTTATTTTTCTTTATTTACTATCTTATTACTTATACTTAAAAGAAAAATTGGTTGCCCCCAGGTTTTATGACATACATATTTTTCAAAACTACCTTCAAATAATATATTAATTGGTATATAAAACTCTTACATTATGTTTCTACTTCCCTCCTCCTTTCTTTTATGCCCTTCTTATTTGTTTTGTTTCTACATCTGTTATAAAGCACATAAAACATTATTATTATTACCACAAAAGGTTAATTATATTTTACTAAAGTTTAAAAATAAGAAAATAATATATTTATCTACATATTTATTGTTGCTGATACTCTTCTTTTAAATAAATCCACATTTCCCTCTTGTGTCATTATATCCTGTTGGAGCAACTTTTCTTCTAGCTTTATTTTTTTTTTAAGACTTTATTGGGATGCCTGGGTGGCTCTGTGGTTGAGTGTCTGCCTTTGGCTCAGGGCATGATCCTGGGGCCCAGGATCAAGTCCTGCACTGGGTTCCTTGCAGGGAGCCTCTGCCTATGTCTCTGCCTCTCTGTGTGTCTCCCATAAATAAATAAAATAAAAAGTTTTAAAATTTTTTAAAAATAAGGATTTTATTTATTTATTTACTTTATACAAAGAGTGTGCATGAGGAAGGGTGGGGGGCAGAGGAAGAGAGATAGAGAAAAATCTCAAGCAGACTCCATGCTGAGCATGGAGCCCAACCTGGGGCTCAATCTCATGAGATCTCATGACCCGGAGATCATGACCTGAGCTGAATAAAGAGTCAGGTGCCCAATCTACTGAGCCACCCAGGAGCCTCTTTTTCTAACTTTCTTATAATGTAGTTCTCTTGGTGATGAATTGTCACAGCTTTTGTCAAAAAAATTGCCCATATTTTGAAGAATATTTTAGTTACATACAGAGTTCTAGATTGACAATATTTTTCTCCTTTTAGTATTTTAAAGATGCCAGTTCATTGTCTTCTGGTTTACCTAGTTTCTGACTACAGGTATTAATAATTCTTAACTTTGTTTCTCTATACAGACAATTTTTTCTCTTTGACAGCTGCTAAAATATTTTTCTTTATCACTTATTTTTAGCACTTTATGATGTGTCTTATGTCACTCTGTATGTGGATGTGATACCTGGTTTGAGGTCATTTGAACTTCTTGGATCTGTGGAAATCTTCTTGGATCAAATTTGGAAATGTGTGCATTTTATTGTTAATCCTATCTAGTGACTTTTTTCATTTCAAATATTTATTTTTCATTTTTTTTAAGATTTCATTTATTTATTCATAGAGACACAGAGACATAGAGAGAGAGAGGCAGAGACACAGGCAGAGGGAGAAGCAGGCTCCATGCAGGGAGCCTGACGTGGGACTCGATCCCTGGTCTCCAGGATCACACCCTGGGCTGCAGGCAGCGCTAAACCGCTGCACCACTGGGGCTGCCCTAATTTTTCTATTCCCGAAGTTCATTTTATTTTTTATAACTCCCATCTCTCTTCAAATGTTCATGTCTTTCTTTATATACTTGAGCATTATATTAATAACTGTTCTATCATCCATTACATCCAGAATTTCTATAATTTCTGGATCTGTTTCTATTGACTGCTTTTTTCCCCCTCGTTAGAGATCATATTTGCCTCCTTCTTATTATATCTAGTAAAAGAAAACTTACTGGTTCTGGACATTGTAGATCTTACATTATTGACTATCTGGATTCTGTAATGTTCTTTTATAGAGGGTGGGGTTTTGCATTCAGAAATGCTTACATCATTCTCAAATCAAAGTAATCTTCCCAAGGACTGTTTTAAAGCTTTTCTAAGTAGTGCTAAAATAGATTTCACTCCAGGAATAGTTTAGTCCTACTTCTAAGGTGTGACCTCTCAAGACTTACTACTAAATGTCCCAACTAATCTCCAATGATTCTCCACCATGGATGATCAAGTTTGAAAACCTTCATCTCTGTGGAAGCCGACAACTTCCCAGCATTCGTTGAACAGTTTGTGCAATTTTAACCTGTGCATGTGTGTAGCCCAGTACTCATCAAAGATTTGAAGCAATCTTTATAGAAATTTCTAGAGGTTTTTTCCTTTTTCCTAAAACTTCCTTATTCCTGAATATGCTAATAAAATTTGATAAATTAAATCATAAATGACCATTATTTCTTAAAAGTACCCCATAACAAACAACAAATTTGATTATCATTCAAATGATAACATGTATGACTACATTATTTATATTGATAATTTACATATACTTCAGTCAATAAAGTGAAGAAATGAAGTATTATTTCTTTGGTATTTACTAACTGACAAGTAATTTTATTATTATCCAAGTAATAAAATACATTATCAGTCCCAGCCTTGCAATATTGCTTCATGTAGCTCAGTGACAATTTCTAAGTGGCAGCAGCAGTAGCTAGTTCAGAAATTCTGTAGCTCCTAAATGCTTGCCCTCCTTAAGAGCAAATATATGCCCAGCCCATTTCAGGTAGCAAAATATGCCTCTGTCTCAGTTTGGATTCCCCAAAATCAGGATCTGAGAAAAGAAATTTCAGTACAAGTAATTTATTTGGGAGGTGATTCTAGAAAGAACATTGTGGGAATAGGAAAATAAGACATAAAAGGGATAAAGCCAATGAATTGTGAATTAATGAATTGTGGGTGGCTGGGGCTTAATACTTCTGAGGATATTATAAGAAAATGGGGGGAATATACCTGAGAACTGTCCCTGTGAGGGAACAAAAAGCTGAATTTTTTATTTACTTACTTTCATTCTTTGTTGGTTGAAGGCAGCTCCTGGAACATTGGTTCCCAGAATTGTTGGCCTACACCAGTTTTTATAGCATTAGGGAATATAGCTAAGCTTAGTCCTGAAGCTAGACAATGCTCTCAGGCAGAGTCACGGGAATCCACCAAAAGTGTGTGGGAACCACCGGTAGGTGACCTTTAGGGTGGATGAAGGGGATATGGGTGGGGCATCATCAGAGTTCCCCTTTTCCTTGGAAACAGGAAACTCATTCAAATCTCCTCTTCTGTTTACCCTAATCAAGCAAGACAACATTAAACACCAAAAAAGAAGGAGAATAATATAAGTCACTGATGGACGCTTGACCCTGAACAATACTTGTGGGTAAGGAGAGAGGCAAAACAGTTACTAACAGTTGCTGAATGGGCAAAGGTTAAAAAAAAAATAGTCTATAAGCAAACCAAACTTTTGGCCTCTTCAGCAGATTCCTTCCTTTAACCTTCTGTCCATCTGGCAAGAGGTTTGTGGTGCAGCTGGGTCTCTATGGCAGTCAGACTCATGGCTTTTGTATTTATATTAGCAGTGGATAATGTAGTATGATTTTTTAAGGAAGGGACATAGCCCTTAAGTCTGTTCCCAGAGAATAGTTGTGGCCATTGTTCTCTCAATTCTTCACAATTCACACCAAGGGATGTGAAGGGAGGGAAAAAGACTTTCTATAGCATATAGCATATAAGTAACATAAAGACTAGTCAAGCCGAAGGCCATTATGGTCAACTTATTTTAATTCCTGAAAGAACCCTGACCAAACTAAAGCAATATAGTCATATTTTTATAATTAATTTTAATTTGTAAGTGAATTCTTAAAGAAACAGTATAAGGATAAATCCATATGAAGGCAGAATCAGGGACCCCAGGAAGAATAATTTCATGGATATAGTCACCTTCACCATATCTAAGTCCCAAAGTCCTTTGGTAGGACAGATGCCTTTATTTCTCCAATGAGATAAGTCGATAAGTCTTAATTATAAGCAGGCCTGCAATAGGTAACAGTCTGATTTTACTTCATTCATTCATTCAATAATGTCAAGCATTGTTTGAGGTACTTGGAATATTACAGTGAACAAAATAACCAAAATCTTTGACTTCATGTGGCTCATTATTAATTGGGAGAGACCAACAATAAGTAACTAAATATAATAATCAAGTATTGTAATCCCTAAGGCTTAGAATAAATAAAAAATATAGGGTATCAGGAACACAGAAATGCTGTGTTGTTATTTATAGTAAATAGCTTCTCTAATAAGGTGAGTTTTGAGCACGGCAAAAATTAAGTAAAGTAAGAGTGGATGCCTGTCATGGACATATCTGAGGAAGAGTGTTTCAGACTGAGAGATAGCAAATGCAAAGACCCTGAGGTAGAGATATGACTCAATTCAAGATTAGTAAAGAGACCAAAAGCAACTGAGCTAAGAGCAGTTATAGGAGAGAGAGGCCAGAGAGACATTTGGATGAGGTTAAAACACTTGTAAAGCATATAGAGCCTATAAACCAGTGAAGGAATTTGGTCATTGCTCTGAGTGACATATGAAGCCATTGGAGAATTTTTACTTGTACTTTTAAAAGAGCCCTCTAGCTGTTTCAGTGGAGTAGGGTTGGAAAACAAGCAACTAAGATATTATTATAATAATCCAGGCAAGATAGTAGAGTCTTGGACCGGATCAGTGCAATAGTTGTGGAGATGTTAAGAAGGCATTGGAAATGTGGATGTAGTTGATAGTAGAGCCACAGAATTTGTTCAAAGGAATGCGGGATAAAGAGAGGAATCAAGGATGATTTCAAGATTCTTAGGCAACTGGAAGGGTGGAGCTGCCATTTATGGATATAGGGAAGACTGGGCAAAACATGTTTGATAGGAGAAATCACACCTTTGGTTTTGGTCATGTATGTTTGAAATGTCACTTAGATATCTACGTGGAGATGTCACATAGGTAACTGAATATACATCTGGACTCCTGGGACAAAAAGTCCTGACTGAACATATAAATTCAGTCATCATATTTAAAGCCATTTAACTAAAGGAATCACTAAAGGAGTGGGTGTAGTTATGAAAAAGAGGTCCAATAATCAAATCCTGGACTTGGAGTCAGGGAAAAGAGAAGGAACCAATAAAAGAGACCATGAAGTAGCAACCACTGAACTAGAAGGAAATTCAAGAGAGAATAGTGTACCAGAAACCAAAGGAAGAAAATATTCCCAAGGAGGAAGGGAGAGAGAGATCGATTATGTCAAACACTACTGATTGGTCAAACAAGAGAAAGATGGAGAACTAAACATTGTATTTGATATCAGTATCATTCGGATGTTGGTGGCCTTGACAATTAAAGGGTAAATGGCTAATACAGGATCTCTTCCTGAAAATGGGTTTATTTGAGAGAGAGAGATAGAGAGAGAGAGAGAGAGAGAGAGAGAATTGAGCACTTGAAATGGAGTGAAGAGGAAGAAAATTAAAAATAATGAAGAAGGAAGCTTGAAGGCCAATACATCAAACTTAAATAACGATATGCAAGTTCCCTCACTGCCCTTGGCCTCAGTACTGAGAAAGGCCTAAGGAGAGAGTTGGTCTCTATCCTCAGATTTCTCTTCTGAATGAATAATGGGAATATTGATTGTACCTACCTTACAGTGGTATGCTTGGGATTCAATGAGTTAAAGCGTGCAAATTATTAGAATACTCTCTGGACACAATAAGTTGTTAATAAATGTTTGTTATAATCATTGTAATATCATCATCATGTTTAATATTCTTATTTTCCCTTTAGTTTGGACATTTCATGACTCTATGCCATCATTACCATCTTGCTTAGCACTAACCACCCTGATGGCTAGTTCTAGTTTTGTACTGCCACGTAGGGTGCATTTGTTTCCTACCCAAATATTAGTCATGGCTTCCTTGTTGTCTTCTCAGTAAGAGTCAATTATAGATCAGAGTAAAGTTTAAAAAAAATGAGTTGGAATAGTTTTCCCTTGGATGAGTGGTTCTTTATTGATAACCATGGATTCATAGATACAACAGGCTTTAATGTTAGGGTTTTAATCTTAGGTTCACTTGGCTTGAGATAAAACATTCTCTTGGAAAACTGGTCCCTGAGCTTGCTGTGGCTTTGGAAATGGCTCCTCTCCACAGTTTATATTTTTTTCCCTGGTTGTTTTTGAAGTGTTTACACTGCCCTCTCCAGCTAAAATTGCTGGGCTGACTTTGTTTCATCTGGACTTTATATTACACCATAATGATTAATCCACTTGGTCTGTGCCAAAATCAGCTAGCATCTAAGTACCACTTGTAATTTCCACATCCAATGAAATAATTCATTCTAGCCTGCAGTTTGTACTTGATAAATGTCCAGTCCTTGTCTACAGTACACCTGGGACCTTTGGTATAGCATCATGATGGCAAGAGATTTTTAAAGTTAATTTCTTGCTCTCTTTCATCCCCTCTCCATTTTTCAAATTTGAGGACGGGTCTTTATGGATGTGGGGCTGGTACTGATAAGACTCACAGCAAAAGAAAGGGCCAAGAGAAGGTGATAGTTAGTTGGTCTCTCACTGAATTTGATCTGTCTTCCCTCCATGAGGCAAGGATGGCAACAGGGAGCTGCCCCTGAGCCAAAGCACAGTCAATGAGGTGAGGAGTTCATGGAGGAAGGAGTGCGAACCTTTGACGCCCACTGCCTTGATTCCTCAGGACACTGTCCAGACTCTTTGAGGACTCTGTGTACATGTGTATTTGTGTATCTGTGTGTGATATTTTTATTTGTATTTTCCAGATATGGAAATGGAGGTTCAGAGAGAATTGTGTGAGAAGTCACACAACCATAAGTAGTAAAGTCAGGATTTGTGCTCAGAGCAGGCTAATTCCAAAGTCTATGTTCTTAAACCCTATTGCACACTGCCTCTTGACTCAATCTTACTTTTTTTTTTAAGTGTACAAGTAAGTGGGTGTTAGTATATTCAAGCGTTTTGCAAACATCACAATCAATTTTAGAATATTTTCATCACCAAATGGAAGCTGTGTACCCTTTATCCATCACCCCTAACCCGACTATTCTGCTAGCGCTAGGCAACCACTAACCTATTTTCTGTCTGTACATTTGCTTATTCAGAACATTTCATATAAACGGAATCAGACAATATTGGTCTTTCATGGCTGGCTTCTTTTAATTAACATAAATTTTAAATAAATACAATTTCTAAGAGGAGTTTTAGGTCCGAGAAAGATTAAAAGGACAATACAGAGAGTTCCCATATACTCCCAGCCCCTACAAATAAAAGCCTACCCCATTATCAATATCTCCCAGCAGAGTGGTACATTTGCTATAACCAATAAACCTACACTGCCACGACATAATCACCCCAAGTCCATAGTTTACAGGAGGTTTCACTCTCAATGTTGTACATTCTCTGGGTCCGGACAGATGTATAATCTGTCATAATAGTATCATACGGAGTATTTTCACTGTCCCACCTATTCACCCCTCCCTCCCTGCCCCACATCCCTGGCAACCACTGCTCTTTTCACTGTCCCTATAATTTTGTCTTTTTCAGAATGTCATAGAGTTGCCATATTGTATATTGCCTTTTCAGATTGGCTTCTTTCACTTAGTAATATCATTTCAATTTCCTTCATGTCTTTAGGATGACATGGCTGGATAGGTTGTTTCCTTTTAGCACCGAGTAATATCTATTGTCTAGATGTACCACAGTTTATTTATCCATTCATCTACTGAAGAACATCTTTGTTGCTTCTAAGTTTTGGCAATGATGAATAAAGATGCTATAAACATCTGTGCACGGGGTTTTGTGTGGACATAAATTTTTAACTCCTTTGGGTAAACACCAAGAAACATGATTGCTGGATCATATGGTAAGAGTGTATTTAGTTTTGTAAGAGACTGCCAAACTGTCTTCCAAAGTGACTGTACCATTTTACACTCACAGCAATACATGGGAATTTCTGTTGCTCTGTATCCTCAACAGTATTTGGTGTTGTCAGTATTCTGGATTTTGATCATTTTTATAGGTATGCAGTGGTAGCTCATTGTTGTTTTAATTTTCATTTCCCCAATAATATATGATGTGGAACATCTTCTCATGTACTTATTTGCTATCTGTACATTTTCTTTGGTGAGGTGTCTGTCAAAGTCTTTGGCTATTTTAATATTTGATTGTTAGTTTTCTTATTGTTGAGTTTGAAGAGTTCCTTGCATATTTTGGATAACAGTCCCTTATCAGACATGTTTTTGTAAGTATTTTCTCCCAGGCTGTGGCTTATCTTTTCATTCCCATGATATTGTCTTTCACAGAGGACAAGTTTTTAATTTTAATGAAGTCCAGCTTATCAATTATTTGTTTCATGGATCATGCCTTTGGTGTTCTATCTAAAAAGTCCCTTGCCATATCCAAGATGATCTAGATTTTCTCCTGTTATATCCTTTTATTGTTTTGTATTTTACATTTAGGTCTCTGGTCTATACTGAGTTAATTTTTGTAAGGAGTGTAAGGTCTGTCTAGATTTTTTTTTTTTTTGCCTTGTGGATATCTAGTTGGTCCAGCATCATTTTTGGAAAGACTATCTTTTACTATAATCTTTTACTATATTGCTTTTACTCCTTTACCAAAGATCAGTTAACTGTATCTATCCAGATATATTTTTATTTTCCCTATTCTGTTGCATTAATCTATTTGTCTATTTTTTAAGTACCAACTGTCTTGATTATTGTAGCTTCATCGTAAATCTTGAAGTTGGGTAGCTTCAGTCCTCTGACTTTCTTCTTTTCCTTCAATATTGTTTTGGCTATTCTGAGTTTTTTACCTCTTTCTATAAATTTTAGAATCAGTTTATCCATATCCGCAAGATAACTTGTTGGGATTTTGATTTTGACTAAATTGAATTTATACAAGTTGGGAAGAACTGACATCTTGATAATATTGAATACTTCTCCATTTGCTTAGTTTATAAACTAAATTAGTTTATTTATTTCTTTGATTCATTCACCAGAGTTTTGTATTTTCCTCATAAAGATCTCGTCCAGCTTTTATTAGATTTATACCTAAGTGGGGTGCCTGAGTGGCTCAGCCAGTTAAGCGTCTGCCTTCAGCTCAGATCATGATCCCAGGGTCCTGGGGTTGAGCCCTGCATCCGGCTCCCTACTTGGCAGGGAGTCTGCTTCTCCTTCTCCTTCTCCTTCTCCTTCTGCCACTCACCCTGCTTGTGCTCATTCTCGCTACCTCAAATTAAAAAGAAAAGATTTATACTTAAATATTCATTTTTGGGAGTGCTAATAAAAATGCTGGTGTTATTACTTTCAAATTCCACTTATAATTTCTGGTATATAGAAAAGTGATTGACTTTTTGACATTAGCTTTATATCCTATTTAGCATTTATTAGTTCTAGGAGTTTTTTTTTTCGTATTGATTCTTTCTCATTTCCTACATAGACAGCCATATCATCTGCAGACAAAGACAGTTTTATTTCTTCCTTCCCAATTTATATACCTTTTATTTCTTTTTCTTGTCTTAGTACATTAATTAGGAATTACAGTACAATTTTTTAAAAAAGATTTTATTTATTTATTCATGAGAGACACACAGAGAGAGGCAGAGGGAGAAGCAGGCTCCAAGCAGGGAGCCCCATGTGGACTTGATCCCCGGTCTCCAGGATCAGGCACCGGGTGGAAGGCGGCGCTAAACCCCTGAGCCACCCGGGCTGCCCGGAATTACAGTACAATTTTTAAAAGCAGCAATGAAAGGGAACTTCTTTATCTTTTCTTTTTTTTTTTTTTTTGGTTTAAATTCTAGTTAGTTGACATACAGTTCAATATTGGTTTCAGGAGTTAGAATTCAGTGGTTCATCACCTACGTATGATATCCAGTGCTCATCTGAACAATTAAGTGCCCTCCTTAATGCCCATCACTCATCTATCTTCCTTACCTTACTCTGATCTTTGTGGGAAAGTTTCAAGTTTATCACCATTAAATATGATGTTGACTATAGGGGTTTTTTTGGTATATTTTTTTATTGGAGTTCGATTTGCCAATATATAGCATAACACCCAGTGCTCATCCCGTCAAGTGCTCCCCTCAGTGCCTGTCACCCAGTCACCCCAACACCCCCCACCCGGCCCCAGCCCACCTCCCTTTCCACCATTACAGGGGTTTTTTGTAGATGTGCTTTATCAAGCTGAGGAAGTTCCCTTCTATTTCTAGTTTACTAAGCACTTTTGTCACAAATGAGTACTGGATTTTGTCAAATGCTTTTTCTGCATGTATTAATATGATCATGTGATTTTCATTCTTTAGCCTCTTGATATGATGGATTACATTAATTCATTTTTAAATGGTGAACCAGCCTTACTTGGGATAAATCCTTCTTGTTCATGGTATATAATTTCTCTTTTATCCATTGTTGAATTCTCTAATATTTTGTTGAGGATTTTTCCATCTATGTTCATGAGAAATATTATACTTTTCTTTTCTTATAATGTCTTTGATTGTGGAATTAGGGTTACACTGGCCTAATAGAGTGAGGTAGTAAGTATTCCCTCTGCTTCCATTTTCTGAAGGAGATTGTAGAAAATTAGTATAATTTCTTCCTTAAATGTTTGGTAGAATTCACTAGTGAATCCATCTGGTTAAATTAGTATTCCAGAACACAGAGCAAAAAAAGCAGAGAAGTGAATTATGAGAAGAATGAAAAAAAATGGAGAAGTAATATAAAAGAATATAAATCTACTCAGTATGATTTTTTTAAGGTTAAGAATTTATCCCCCAAATGGAGGAAAATTTTCCATAGCTGAAGACAAATAAAAAGACAAATGGAAGGACCTATAAGGTACCCAGCACAATTAATATAAAAAATGCTCACACTTAAATATATCTGTGTAAAATGTCTTAGGCCAAAAATACTTCATGATTATGTGGTGGTAAGTAAGCAGGACAAGTTAGACTTGCTGGAGTAAAAATCAGGTTTGCATCAAACTTTTTTCCTTGGGATATGAGAGAAACACCGTTAGAGCACTGATAGAAATTGATTTTGAGTAATTCTAAGCCCACCAAAAACTATCATTGAAATGAGAGAGTAAGATGGTAAAAATAGAATCTTTATCTGAATATATGATGCTTCTTGAAATAATAATTTGAGAATTTATTCCAGCAGGATATAGACAAGAGTAAGACAAGAAATTCAAATAACAATTGACCAAGCCCAATTGCTTAATACAAAGCAAGATTGGAAGAAAAAAAAAAAACAGCACAAAAATTTATGCAATAAAAAACTAAAAATGAAAACCCCCCCAGGAAAATAATATTGAAAAGTAGGATTCAAAAGTTAGCAACCCAAGTTAGATTAGCAAATGAAGAGGCCCTGGAAAAAATCGCTTCAAGAAGAAATAAATTTTCTTTAAAGTGCTGCAGAGTCTAGATTATTATTCTAGCGAGAAAGTGAAACCATATGGTAATAATACGGTATAAAAATTCAGTGCCCTGCTTCCTCTACTTTCTCCTTCCTCCTCCCATTTTACATATGTGCATTTCTTTTTCTATCGGCACAGGTTAAATGAAATAGTTTCATCACTTGTACTCGCAGTTCACATACACATTAAAATATGAGCTCTATGAAGGCAGGGATTTTTTTCTCTCTTTTGTTCACTGATATATCCCTAGCACTTAGCACAGTGCTGGTACAGCATATGCAATCAATAAATATTTTTTTATTTGAATAAAATAAAATTATATAATCAATAATATGCATTTAATTAAAATATTATAAGTTCTGGCTATTTTTAGACTAAAACAGCCAAAACACAGAAAAATTAATTATATCAGAAAGAATAAATGCTATAAATTTTGACAATGTAAATGAACTATATGATAAACTGAAGTTGTGACCCTGGGGATGATCATGAGGGAAGGAGAGAAAGGGAAGGTATAAAATATCTCATTATCTTAGAGGGAGGTCATGAGATCCTGCCTAAAATTGATGTGTCATGCAATGGAGGGTTGGATATATTGTCTGTATCTAAAGGAATAATAAAAAATGAAATATATCTGGCAGTGGTTGTTGAAGGAAAGTGTAAATGAGAGCCAAGATCCTCATCTTTCAAAAGGGGGCCCATCAGCTATACTTTGAAGTTGTTACATCAAAAATAAAGGGATAATAAATTATTGTTGTGGAGTTTTGCCTCAGAAGGATTAAAAATAGAAAACTTTTAAGCTGTTACTTCTGGGGAATGCCATTGAAAAAGACCTTTACTTTTTAAAAAAAATTACTCTCTAGTACCAACTGAATTTTTATTGCCATGTGCCATATTTTAAAAGTGATATTTTTAATTTAAAAATAGTTTCTAGAAAAGAGAAGAATTTTTAGGACAGAAGAAAGGATCCAACTGTTTGCAATTACATACTGTCGACCAGCAAAGACCATCAAACATTTTGCAAACATTATCTGATGGTGAGTGTCAGAATCTACATTTGCCAGATGGAGACATTCAGACAACGATGGAAGTGACTTACCCATTTTCAGTGCATCTGTGACCAGCCAGTGATAAAACCCAGGCTTCCTGGATTTGGAGGCCAAAGATAGATTTGGATTGATTTCTTGTTGGAAAAACCACCACATATTAGTATGATGATAGTTAAGGAAGAAATCCAAACTAATAGATGGCACACTCTGTGTTTAGAGCTTGGAAAATGCCTGTATTTTTCCACCCAGTAATCTGGTGCCAAAATGCACATTGCCTGTCAAGAAAAAGGCCAGTGCTTCTCTGAAGCACCTGATTGGAATATATATCATTTCAAGAAGTTGTGCCTGCGAAGATAAAAAATGACAATCACTGAAACAACCACAATTAATTTTTAAGGTTCACTGTATATGTGAAGATTTCTGCTATTTTGTGGCTACTTGGGAAACTATGCTTAATTAGCTTGATGACTAATTGTGATTATTCCACCATATGCCTTTATTATTAATTCGGACTACTAGCCCAGGTGGAAATGAGCAAAAATATTTGACTGATCTGGATCATTTTACTTACTGGTTTCACTCTTAATGTGAATTTTAAAATATTTATTTATTTACTTGCCCAGCTTCACTATTCATTAAAACACAGAAAGGGAGAGAAGGGAAGCCATTAAATGATTATAGTAGATTCCTCTTGTTTTGTCAGTACAGTTTCTTCTCGCTCTTCCATCCTATTCCTACTCCTACTCCACACACAAACACTTCTGAAAACTGGTCTATATCAGATGAGAGTAGCCCAATGGCCAAGGTAAGCACTGGACCAAAGTAGCTGCAGAATTTCCGTGAGAATTTGAAAGAAAGAGTTGTGAGAGCCAGACTCAACCTGGCTGGTTTTTTGAGAAAAGGAGAGCTGTTTAAGGTAAGGAGCTACTGGCTGCCATATTTTCTAGGGTGTGGAGGAGAAAAGAGAAAGGAAGAAGAAAGTCAGTGTACAGAGAGGAAACAAGGTGAGAGACAAATAGAGTCGGCCATGCATTAACCATTTTTTGTACTGTGATAGAATATATATAACGTAAAGTTTACCATTGTAATCCTTTTTTGTTTGTTTTTCAGAGAGCGTGAGCTTGTGCACATGTGTATGAGTGGCAGGAGCGGGGAGGGGGAAGACAGAGAGGGAGAGAGAGAATCCCAAGCAGACTCCAAACTCAGTGGGGAGCCCAACACGGGGCTTGATCTCCATTCTGAGGTCATGACCAGAGCCAAAACCAAGACTTGGACACTGAGCCACCCAGTTTCCCCCATTGTAATTCTTCTTGAGTGTACAATTCAGTGGCATTAAGTACATGACATTGTTGTGCAACCATCACCACCATGCATCTCCAGAACTTTTTCATTGTCCCAAATTGAAGCTCTATGTCCATTAAACAATACTTCTCTATTTCTCCCATACTCTCAGCCTTTAGTAATTTTTTTTTTTTAGCCTTTAGTAATTACTATCCTACATTCTTTCTCTATGAATATGACTCTTCTGGGAATTAATCATTCTTACCAGGGTTTTGTTGAAAGCTGCATCAGCAACTTACTGTCTCTGAGATCCAATTTCACCCTTCAATACAGGCTCCACAATAATGGATGGAATTCCTTTAAGCATTTCTCCTCTACAAAGAGCACCTGTTAAGCTTTCTCAGCAGAGGATACTAGAGGGGTAATGCTGGAGGAAGGGGCCCTCCTGCTGGTTCTGGCATCCACACTGTCAGTGGTGGTACTCTGACCCAACCACAGGCCCAGAGCTCATGGTCCTTTGGTGACTTTACAGCCTCAACCTGGCCAATGATTACCTTCCTGTGGCCTTCTTGACATGGACACCATATCTTCCAGGCCTCCTGTCTGCCGTGGTACCCCACTCTCTCTGCATGCTCAGGTGTCAGACCACTGGCTACAGTTTTTCTATACCCCACCTGTGCCCCAGAGAATTGCTTCCTGCTTGTCAACTGATTGTAAGACTAGTATGGTCTGGACAAATCTCTGCCATCTGGTGGTTACAATCCTAGCCTTGGGAAGGGGGTCCCCCTATTATGCTTCTCCTTGCTTGGTACTCTCCTTCAGTCCTAGGGTACCATATAGAGTTCTCATTATTTTATAAGTGCTCTTTTATCAAAATGTTTAAAATATTTATATTAAACTTCCCTTATTTAAGTCACTGTGTGGTTTCTGTCTGATGTTTACATCTGACAGATATAAACCAGGATAGTCCTGCACTAACCTGATTGTGTGGTTGCCTCTTCTAGAAATGGAAGGGAAAGTCTTGACTGCATTTGAAACTCTGATTGATAGTTTATTTCTGAACTGTATCTACCTACTGACTACTACCTTCCCAAGACAAATTTGTTTCTTCAAAATAAATTCTAGCTTTTGTCTTTAAGAGAGCTTAAGTGTATCTCTGTTACTTGAAACCAAGAGAGTCATCGCTGATAAAAATGTAGCTTCACATTCCCTCAAATATGGCTCAGAAAGAAGGATACAGGGATAAAGAAAGATTACTCTAAAGGCAAAAGAAAAGAGAGGAAGGAAGACTATGCCGAGGATTAACATGACAGCAAATTCTCAATTGAGCTTGATTTTGATGTTAGGGCTTCAGGTCCCGTGACTCACCTCTCTTGTCACCACTGGAGAATTCGCCCAAGGGGAGTCAAGTGAGGCACTGGCCCAGTGATTCTGAATGCAAAGGAACATGGCTGAGGTCAAATGAAGCCTCCTACTCCCACTTCAACCAGACTTTGGGATCTGTTCATCCAGTGTGTATTTGAGAGTTGAGTGTGAATAGCCAATCCAAGTTCACTCACCAGCTGTAAGGACCAGGGCTGCCTCACACCCTCAACCACCAGAGGGTAGAGTAGGAGCCCACTAGCTGGCACCACACTTCTGGTGAAGGGAACATTCTGGACTGGTTCTGCTCAGCAGACAGAGTAAGTCCCTGCCTGTTAGTAAAGCATGTCCTAGTAAATGTCAGACTTTTGCCAATCACATTTGCCATTTCTGTCTGAGAAGGAGTGAGCAATGGGGAGGAGAGAGAGAAGCTTCCTCCCCTGCATTTCTCTTCATAGGAAGAAAATACCAAAATGTTGGTGTTAATTCCCTCCTCCATGAGCCGAGATGGGAATTAAGGGAGAGAAAAAAGAATACAAATGTCCTCCCTTCCAATAGTTACTTTTCCTTTATCTATCCAATGAGGTTTAAAAAAAAAAAAAAGTCTTCAGTGTTTGATGAATTATACTAATTCATGAATTATGCTAATCACAGAATCATTTTTATCTTTCAAAGTGCCTTTTTTCACAGTAAAAAAAGGGTCATACATCAACCCTCAGTAGAGTGTGCAACTTGAGATGCTTTTGTTATGAATGGAGTGAAGCTAAGTGGATCTATCCACCCTCTTTCACCTAGGAGTACAAAGTTGGATAAGATATAGTGTGCCTTTTAAAAGTGGGGTACTTCCACTCATATTGTGCTTCTCTTGGCTTTGCCAAGGAGAAGGCTAATTAAATTTGGCTCCAACCAATCATAATGGATTATAACGCAAGAATGGGTTTTACAACCAAACAGAACAGATGCCACAGCAAAGGGCAGGGATGCTGGCTGGAAACAGTGGAGCAGGCTATGTTGTATGATTCAGGTGCATACAGCTCTGAATCTGTGAGAATCTAACCCTAGGATGGTAAAAGGACTGCAGGGAAGCCCCTGACTGTTCTGACTGAAGTTGTATCTTCTGATCTAAATCAACTGCAACTGAATATACTAAAAGAGAAAAATCTGCTAGGTGGGGCACCTGGGTTGAGCATCTGCCTTTGGCTCAGGTCATGATCCTGGGGTCCTGGGATCGAGTCTTGCATCAGGCTCCCCAATGAGAGCCTGCTTCTCCCTCTGCCTGTCTCTGCCTTTCTCTCTGTCTCTCATGAATAAATAAATAAAATCTTAAAAGAAAAAAAGAAAAACCTCCCAGGCAGTTAGAGATTTACTGAGAATATTTTCCCTGAAACCTACTCTTGCCATAGTCTTAATCCTATCAGTACATCGTAACACAGTTTTTCTAGTTAACCTGGCCAAAGCTCTGGAGTCACCATTTCTCCTCTTTTTACTCTAATATCCCACATTAGCACTGTAAGCAAATCTTGGTCATTCCATCTTCAAAATATGTCCATTAGCTGACTACTTCTTATCACTACTATTACTATTTTCCAGGCCATGCCACCACTGTTTCTTGCCTGGATGGCTGCAGTAGTTTCCTTACTGTCTGCTTCCCCACTTCATTCTATTCCTAACCTGATGGCCAGAGTGATTCCATTAAAACAGAAGTTAGGTGGTGTTACTCTTCTCTTGCAAGGCCCTATACCATCTGGATTCCCATTACCTCTCTGATTTTCTTTCCCACTAGGTCAGTGTGGTGGGACTGATGACAAAAACTGGTCCTAATTTTCCACCCTTCACTATATTCACACCCTTTGCAGTGTGACTTCAAGAGTCTCCCCATAAAGAAGTGGAGTTTGTTCTCCATCTCTGGAAACTAAGCTGCTTTCATGAATTGCTTTAGTCAATAGAATGTAGTAGAAGTGCCATTGTTTCAGTTCTGAACTCAGACCTTAAGAGGTCTTGTGTGTACTCTCCTTCCTCACCATCTCCTCTCTTTCACTCCTCTTCTCTTCTCCTCTTTCTCTCTTTCCTCTCTTCTTTCTTTCTCTTTTTCCTTTCTTTCCTCTTCCTCCTTCCTCCATACTCCTGCTATGACATGAGAACAGAACATCATCCTACTGGAGGATGTGAGGCACATAGGCATATGAAGCAGAGCTAAGTCAACCCAGCTGTCTTATTGAAAACCAAGATAGGTAAGAGAGCCCAGGCAAAGTCAGCAAAATTGTGCTGATTTGCAGCTAACTGCATAGGCGTGAGTGCGCCCTGACAAGCTCATCTCATCTCAACAGAACCGCCCAGAGGATCTATAGACTCATGAGTAAAACTAAATGCTATTGTGTACCACTGAGGTTCTGAGGTTGCCTGCTACTCACCATTCTTGTGGGATAGATGACTGATAGAGTACCCCCCCGCCCCATTCTTCTCCAGCCATAATAGCCTTCTGAAAAGCACCGGCCATACTTCTACATCAGAGGCTTTGTAGTTGCTGTTCCCTCTGGCTAGAATCCTCTTCCTGGACCCACCTCACTCTCAATAGCCGCATGCCTTGATCCCTAACCTTCATATCTTCTAACACATTCTATTCTTCCTTTTCCACTTTAACTTCCTCCTTAGTACTTGTTACTATCCAATATATTTTACATATTCCTTATCTTTCTTGCTTATTGTCTAACTCCCACACAAGCTCCTTGGAAGCAGAGATTTTTACCTGTTTTTATTTGCTACTGTATTCCCATACCTAGAATAGTGCCTGGCACATAAAATAATAAAGCAATACACACATTTATCAAATAAGCAAATGAATGAATGAATGTGAATTCCCCCTGGAATGGTAGAAGTGATCAGAAAATGTTTTAATTTTTAAAAACTGATGAGATTAGGCAGCTCAGATGGCTCAGCAGTTTAGCGCCGCTTTCAGCCCAGGGCCTGATCCTGGAGTCCTGGGATCGAGTCCCACATCAGGCTCCCGGTGTGGAGCCTGCTTCTCCTTCTGCCTATGTCTCTGCCTCTCTCTCTCTCTCTCTCTCTCTCTCTCTCTCTCTCTCTCCTCTCTGTCTGTGCTTCTCATGACTGAATAAATAAAATCTTTTTAAAAAACTGATGAAATTAAAAATCCCAGAATTATATTAGTTTTATCTAACTTCTCTTCTTCTCCACCACCATGACTCTAGTCATAACCACCCTGAGCTTCTGTCTGGATTGCTGCTATTGCTTCCTTACTAGTTTTTCTATACGTGGCCCTGTTCCATACAATCCATCACAGCCAGGGGGATCTTTTTAAAGAGAAAACCTGTTTGAGACTGAAATCCTTAGCATTGTCAAACAGGATCTTCAAGATCTAGCTCCTCCCTACCTTTCCATCTTCAATTCATACAGGTTCTTCTCATTCTCCTTGCTAGCTTACCAGTCCTAAGGTTTCTTAAAATCACTGTGACCCTTCCTGCCTCAGGACCTTTCCATAAGCTGTTTCCACTCCCTGGGAATGCTCAACATCATCCCTTGGCCTACTCAGCCCCGATTCATCCTTCTGATCTCATCTCAAGGATCACTTCCTCTGGAAAGGCTTCATAATTCAAAGCTTTTTCTTTAGGGCACACAATGCAGGTTATAATGGTAAATTTGTGTAAGTCATTTAATATCTGCTTTTCCCAACATACTGGAAACCCAGTGAGTGAGGACCTAAACTATTCACCAGGCCATTTGGCTAAGTTTGGCCTCAGATTCTGACAAGCCCTTTGTAGTTGAGAGGCTTGCAGTGTCAATCCGAAACCCATGAGGAAAAGGGCTTTTGCATAATGGGTTGAGTCTTCCAGGAAAAACTCAGCCCTGATGATATTTTTGTTTCTTTCTAAAGCCACAAAGGTCTATAAACCACTCCTCTCCCTGACCACCACCAGTCCATTAGCGGTAGGAGCTGGAGAGAATATTTACATTCTAGGGAGTTTGCATTGAAGAATGGCACCTCTTGTCACTTTTGCCTTGTCATGATTTAGAGGACAGCCATTAGCAACAGAAATGAGCACAGCAAGAACAGCAGAAGCAGTGATGATCAACTCTAGCTAGGATTTCCGTCTTCTCTTGCTGTGAACGCACTGCCACAGGCTAAGCAGATTAAAGCAACACAAATTTATTATCTTACAGTTTTGTGGATCAGGCAACTGAGCACAGCTCCACTGGATCCTGGCTCAGGGTCTCACAAGGCTGCAGTTCTCACCTGACCTTCAAGGTCCTCATCTGAGCCCATGCAGATTGTTGGTAAAATTCCGTTCCTTGTGGGCTGCAAAAATGGGTTCCCTGTATTTTTGCTGGCTGTCAACTGAGAATCATGCTCAACTCTCGAGGCCACTTGCTTTCCTTGCCACACGGTCCCCAGAGACCATTCACTACATGGATATTTAGGGTTTTTTTCAAGGCCAGCTGGAAGGCACTTTTCTGACTTCTTCCTTGTGACCAGCAGAGAGCTTACCTGATCAGGCCAGGTCCACCCTGAGAAGCTCTCATTTGCCATACAATATAACATATCGTGGGGGTGATACCTTGTGGTATTCGGAAGTCCCGCTGCACTCGAGGGGATTATATGGGGCATCACACTGGGGGATCCCGCTTACTACAGGCAGTTAGGACAGCTGATAGTAATACTAAAACGCTACTGAGTATCCATTGCCAGCACTATGCCAAGTGCTTTGCAGCATTTAATCTTTATTTTTTAAAAGATTTATTTATTTATTCAAGAGAGACACAGAGAAAGAGGCAGAGACATAGGCAGAGGGAGAAGCAGACTCCCTGTGGAGAGCCTGATGTGGGACTCAATCCCAGGACCCCAGGATCATGACCTGAGCCAAAGGCAGATGCTCAACCACTGAGCCACCAGGCATCCTGCAGCATTTAATCTTTAAAATAACCTATAAGGTAGGTTCTATTACTTTCTCTGTTTTATAGGTGAAGAAACTGATGCTCAGAGGCCAGGTGACTTCATCCAATTTCACACAATCAGTAAGAAACGTAACCTACATTTTGAACTCTGGTCTTTCTGACTCCAGAACCCATTCTGATTATCCACTTTACCTCATTGAACCTGGTTCTCCTGTAACCAGTAGAATGATGATTATCACTGTTGTATGGCTGTAAACACTGGTAGTCCTGCCCACACCTCAGGAAATAAGTCCTTTATGAAATTGTTCTTAATTAACCTTTAATAAATTAAAATGTGTCATCCATATCCTACAAAGAACCCTAATTGATAATCACTTTAAACTCTTAATGGAATTATTGATGCAGGCATAACCTGGCAGTAAAAGCTTTAGGCATGCAGTTATTGGGGCACTGGACACTTGCATAGTATTGCTAAAATAATACCCCACTGTTTACTTCCTAGTCACAACGATGAAAACTTAATGCTACAAGGGAAGGATAAGACTGCCATTTGCCTTATGTGGTCAATGCTAGGATCCCTCATGGTGGGTCAGTCAGAACATACATATCTTAGACAAAATGCAGTACGAAGTTCAAATCTCCTATGATCTAGCTAGATTTAGCTAACAAGGCCTAACCTGAGTTCATTTTGCCTTTGCATTTTACTTCCAGTTTATAAGAAATAAGTGGGTTAGAGAAACAAGCTAAATAATGGCAGAGAGAAACAACTAGTCAAACCTAGAGTTACGATGTTTTATAGGTAATTGCCCAAATCCATTTAACAAGTATTGTATCATGTCTATGCTTGGCAAAAGAGCTTAAGAAATATCCATGCAATGATAATGATATTCATTCATGCATCAATTGGTCCCTAATTGGACAAACCAGGTTGAAAGGACATCTGGGGGATGATTTAGGTAATCAAATGTGGCCCAGGTATTAAATAAGATGGGTTGACATGGAAAGTTTTAGATTATTCACCTAAAAAAGAAAGCAGTTACAAAACAGTTTTTTAACAACTTAAGAAATAGTATTTTCCTCATTTTGAAAAAAGATGTAAAAATACATAAGTTCTGGAAGGATATACAATAAGATTGACAGTGGTAATCTCTAGTTGGTGGAAATAATGCTTTTATTTTCTTATTTTGTTTATCTGTCCATGTGATGTTTTATAATTACAAGAGAGTTTTAATTGAATAAGAAGGAAAGAGAGTGATCAGTATATAAGTTTTAGCCTAAGCCACAGGTATAAGTGAGATTGCCCAGAGATAGGGCTATGAAGAACAAAAGGGCTAAGAACACAGCATTTCAGAAACATCAAGATTTCAGAGAAGACTGGGAATGGAGAGCTGGTCAGAGAGTGAGGAGGGGGCCATGAGGAAACAGATGAAGCAGGAAGCCCAGGGAAGGAGACTGTTTCCAGAAGGAGGGGAGAGTCAGGTGTATCAAATGCTAAGGACGGGCAAGCAGGAGGAGGAGTAAGAGGCCACTGACTTTGCCATAGAAGTCAACAAAGACTTTTTGGCACGTGGAGACGTAAGGAACAAGAGATGGCTCTCGAAAGGATGGGTAATGCGGGGAGGGACACAAGACAGTAAGTAAGGGTAAGCAGCAGTGCCCATCCTTGCACAAGGAGGAGGACCAGGATGAGGTGCCTTCAGGTGAGTTGCAGGGAAAGGACCACCCGCCTCCAACTCCTTTGTCCAGCGAGAGTGGCGCCCCCTAGAGGATGGAAAGGGAAGACTCTGTGAAGCACATAGAGGGAAGAGTGAAGCAATTTATGGACAGGTTAGAGGCCAGTGGAATGAAGAAATTGAAAACCTAAGAGGAGAAGGAAGGCTCATTTGTGGCACAGGATGCCCAGGTCACAGAGGAGGGGACCTGGTGGAGAGCAGAGGAGGCCGATGAGCATGTCAGGGACTGAGGCGGGCTTCCTCTGAATCAGAGTGAACATTCAGGAGCCAGGACCCAAACCAGGCAACTCTCAGCTTCTGTTCAAGTCACCAAACTGGTGATGATTAACGTAGTCTACTTGGAAAGCAGATTTTCCAAGGGGCGGTGTGCTGGCTTTGGAGTTCGGCTAAGCCACGTTACCAGGCACTAGATCCTGTGGGCCTCACACACTGTTGGTGCAGAAGGCTGCCAGCATGATGGGATTGGTGGGGGGGTGGGGGGGGGTGGTTGAAGCTTCTTCACCCTGGGAATATCTCCCAAGGGTTTTTCTTAATGACAGGTGGTGTAATGAAGTGAATAGACAGTGTGAGGTCTGGGGTCAGCCGTTGAGTTTACGGTCCATCCTCTCTGTCCCAGATACTTCTTGAACATTGGTTTGACTTATCACCGTTTATCAAATACCCACAGGGTGAAAAGGGCACTATTCTCAGTACAGCCCATGACATTTTATTTGATCCAGAATCTGTTTGGAGAAGGGGCTGGAATATTCTGGGGCTGTGTGTGCCATAAGAAATACGCCACAGTTCTTGTGTGCCTGGATCAGAGACCTGCCTCCCTGAAAAAAATAAGCCCGAAGGAAGAACAAAGGTGCAATACTTGGCCTGATAATTTCCTTTCTTTCCCTGTACTCTCTTCCCAATGGCCCATCACTTGATAAGAAAACCCCAATGCCTTCTGGCCTCTTCTGGCCCACCCAGTCCTGCCTTGGAGCCGCTGACCACAGCAGCAAACTGTCCCCAGGTCAGCAGGTCTCAGATGTGCACGCAACACCCCACACAGGGGCTTCACAGAGACCACAGCCGTCTTCCGGGGGATCCAGCAGCTGCTCAGGGTCGAGCAGCTCAGAGTGCATTAATCACACGTTATTATTCCCCCACTGCTCTGCTTGCTGTGTCAGTTAGATCTGGGACAAGCTGTTGGTCAGAGGGTTTTCTCCCTGGTGCCTGTTTGTAGACACTCATCTTTCCAATTTATCCTTCAGGCGATACTTTGTAGGACAGGAGCGGGATCCCCCATTTCCCTCCCAGCTTTAGGAGCTCTGGGGCTTTGCACAAATGTGTACAAAGTGTAGAGACTCCAGCCAAGAGAGGAGAGTGGGAAGGAAAACTGCAACGGGAGGGAGAGCTGGAAGGTGCTGGGCCATTAATTATAGCTCAGTGGGGATGGGGAAGGAAATGGCAAGTCAGAGTGGAGCTCCAGAGCAAAAGCAAACAGGAAGGTTTTAATGAGAAAATCCCTGAGAGGAAATGACTCAATGGTTTGGGAAAAGGGGGCTCTGGCCAGGCTGGAGGCCGACACGTGTGTAGCCCCATCCAGAGGGAGGGAGGGGAGTCAGCCGGAAGGGGGTCCACCTGGGAGGGGCAGGGCTTTCTTTTTGGCACCAAGACATAGCAACCAGCCTCACTGTCCACCCAGGGTTTTGCCCCACATGCCCCTGGAATGGGTTGGAGAGGGAGTCTCAGGGCAAGAATGGCTGCTCCATCTGCTGCACGGTTGAAAAAAAGCATCTTGACTCTGTATGGGACGGGAGGTTGAGATTGTGTGGTCAAAGATCTGTTTGGAGAAGGGGCTGGAATATCCTGGGGCCGTGAGCCCATGAAGGATGCACAACAGTATTTCCAGGGCGTGGAACAGTTTAAAAAAAAAAAATGGTGATAGAGAGGACAATCTCATTAAAGACTTGGTGTGTGAATCACAGAGAGAAGCATTTTCTGATTAAAAAATCAGGGCCTGGCATCCAAGAAAATGTTTTTTTCCTGGTTTCTGAATTTTTGTACTTGGAATGCCTTAAAATGGCAAAAAATGAAATCATACCGATCATAAATGTAACAAAATTGATTTATTAAAAAATTATAACATTGTACGAAATTGGAAGAGCCTATCTGAGCAGAGCTAAGGAACTCTCTCTTTTTTTTTTAAGATTTTATTTATTTATTCATGAGAGACAGAGAGAGAGAGAGAGAGAGACAGGCAGAGGGAGAAGCAGGCTCCATGCAGGGAGCCCAACATGGGATTCGATCCCGGATCTCCAGGATCACATTCTGGGCTGCAGGCAGCGCCAAACCGCTGAGCCACCCAGGCTGCCCAGGAACAACACTCTTCAAATCATAAATTTGTTCAGAGGTGGGGGGGAGGAGAAGAGGGGAGATCAAGTTTCCTTCAAAGGGTGGGGGTGTGGGCAGAGAAGCTGAGGTCCTCTGGTATGTTCAGGGACTAGGATGCTGGGGCCAGGGACCTAGACTTGAGCCCTTGCTTGTCACTGTCCTAGCTGTGTCTCAGGCAAACCTGGGGTCCCTGATTTGCAAAGCCAGGACAGTACTGAGCCCACTGGGGGCTGTGAGTATTCCAGCCATCCCACTGGCCACCTCGTCCAGTACCTGGCATGGACGGGCATGTGTAAATGTCAGCTCCTTTGCTCTCTCCATCCGACCTCAGGGATGCATGGAAGGATGCCCCAGCTTTGGAGGGTGCCAGTCACTGAAAACCCCTGGTGATTTAGCAGACATTTGGGGACTCCTTCAGAAGCACCTCTTAAATTGCTGTCTGCTGCCCAGTGCCCACCGCAAACCAGCAATGGGCTGGGCCTCTCACTGGCTGGAAAACAGCACAGAGAGGAAGCAGTGAAGAGTCTGGGAGGAAACAAAGTTTCCTGTTCAATGAGGGGTGGGCAGGGCGAGGGAGAGCCTGGCAATTCTGGTAGAGCAAGAGAACAAGGGCAGTAATGGGGGGAAAACATAAACCCAATCGAACTGCGGAGGCCCCGCAACCCCCACCGTGGTGCATTTTATCTGACCTGAGAAGCAGCCTGGGCAGAAAGAATGTGGGAACCTCAATTATGTTACAAATGATCACGAGGAACTTCCAGCCTTAGCTGATCCAGCAGGCAGCTCTTTTCAGCGACTTAAAAGGGCATTTAAAAGCCACTCACCAAGGCCCTCCTACAAGGGGAATGGGGGAGGACTTGTCATTTCTACCCAAACCCTGGCTTTCGGCACTGTCACTTCTGCATACCCTGGCTTTTTCTAAAAAGGTCTCTGTCTTTTAAATTTCATCATTTACACCACTTGCTTCAATGATTCTGAACCTGGCATGCTGCTCCATGATTTTGCTGCTTTCTGAATCACATGCTTTACCTCCGTTACGTACCGGGGCTTGGAGTCCAGCCTCAGAAGGAGGCTGCCAAAGCCTCCCATTCCTTTCCCAAGGCTAGCCAGTGACACGTGTGGTCAGAAACATTCTCTTCCTCAAAGTCTCTTTTTCTAATTCTAGATAGATAATCCTTGAAGAAAGATCCTAGGCTGGGCCATGACTACCTAAGAGTTTAAAACAATTCAGATGAATACATATTTGGGCATCTACTATATGTCAAGCCCAATGTGGGGGCGGGGTGCAAGGTGAGGACCCCTGGCTTCTATTTTAAAGGGCCTTGCTGCTTATAGGGGAACAATATATGGGGTCTATAGGGGAGACCAACTCCCATAGGCTATGAGTAGAGGCAGACTGGCACAATGCAAACAGGTCACTGTTCTTGTGTTCATTTAAAATATATCTACTCAGTACCTATTATGTGCTATGCACTTTTCAGCTTCTCTGGAGATAGTAGGAGGAACAAGAATGTGGGGTCTAAGGTCAGCACTGAATCAAAGCCCTGCCTCTGAGGCAAGTAATTGTGTTTTAGGCAAGGTTCTTGAACTCTCTGAGCTCCAGATTTCTCACCTCAAAAGTGGAATCACAATCACAATAATATTATCTACAGACTTCTTAAGAAGCGGAGAAGTAGTTATGGTGGATGGTCAATAAATGGTGGTGACTGTTCTAGGAGAGATGAATAGATAAGTATGATGGTTAGATAGGCAAGTGGGGAGGGTAAAGGCAATTAATTTGATTTCTTTCTGGCTGTGAGAAAATGCACAAGAGGGAGAAATGAAGCTGTATACACACAGAGGCAGGATTCCAGATCAGGCTGTGCCTGAAGCTGTGTTTCCTCAAGGATTCACAAATTTACTAAGAGCATGTTTTAATTTTTTATGTTAACATTAAGTGTTGATGATTATCTCTAGATACATGCATACATATGTATGTATAATAAATATATATTCTTACAAGCTTATATATTTTAAGTTATCTGAATGTCTAATGTCTAATCCAATCACTGCATGATTTCAGACACATTTGTGTGATCACATTAATGTCAAGTAAAGTTGCTTTATTTATTTTCCTCTAACGAGGAAAGAATAGAGCTGGGCTTAATGTAGAAATGTTTTTTGTATCTGCTGAAAGCTAAAAAACCCCCAGCAGGGTGCATTTTATCAGAAGGAAGGTTTAGAAGTAGTTGGAATTGAAGAAAGCTGAGCATGAGAGGTTGTCTGCACCCGGCGGGTGGTATTGTAGATGGGCTGATCTGGAAAGAGCCGGACTCGGACAGTCAGTACCACATTGTGAGATGAAGAGAGACTGGGTTTTGGCAAAACAGTCTCATGTCACATTTCATTCATATTATTAATCTTTATTTTCCTGGTTTTGTAGCTTTTGCCTTTTTTGGCGTTTGAATCAGAAATTTGTTTTAGCGCTTATTAAACATTAACATAAAATGGATTAATACTTGGTATTTTATTGTAGAAGTTTAAATGACACATTAATAAAAATAATTTAGGCCTAACCTAGAGGTCCACTAGATCTCTTGGAGGCAGGGCATGTCCCAGTGTAAGAGCAGGCTGCTGGAACTCCATCCTGGGGGCAGAAGAAGGGCTGACTGGAAATGTCACTCTTCCGGGGCAGGGCAGGACTTGTGGCCACAGATTCCTAGGAACTACAGGCAGGTTCTAGAAGTGTTACCACAGAGGAGTTTGGATGGGTTCGATGGAGCATGTGTTACTGAGAAGAGATCTTCTTTTCCCAACTTTCTCCTGCTTACCCTCCTGGCTACAGAGACCTTACCGTCTATTGCTTCTCTCTACTTTATTCAGTTGCTTATGCAACGAGTGGCAGATCTGGGTGTGTCGGCTACTTGCTAGCTCAGGGATACAGCATGTGTATCATGGACTCACTGCACTGGCGTGGACCACTGTATATGCCCTGGATTCCCAATTTCTCATCCTTTTCTGCAGACCAAGTCTTTAGAATTCTACATGGAAGTCCCACTCCCACTTTTGCAAATAAACAATCAAGCTTCCTTTGGTTTGTTCAACCACATACCTGGAAGGGAACATGTACCAGGTGTGTCATTTTCTCCAGACTTTTTCTTGGTGCTGTCTGATTCTAGGTCAGGAACCTGCAAAAAACAAGAATTCTGGAATTAGGGAGTCTCAGTGGATCAGTCTTTCCAAGGGATTTTGGGCAGGAACAAGTGTTAGGGAGCATTAGTAGAGGCAGTGAGTAAACAGGACATGATTGGCCAGGAAGCCAGAAATTTCCTGATAAGGCAGGAGTTTTATTTTTTAAGTTAAGGTAAGCTAGCTAAAGCTGAGTTGGAGGATTGTGACTGGTATTTGTTAAATTTCCTTGACAAGTGCATCTTATAACGGTGGGCTGACTTAGCTTCACATTTGTGATGTGGGCAGGGCCACTGAAGTGGCCTCCATTTTGTGGGACCTGATATACAAAGTAATTTTGTCGCATCTTAGGGTGGGTCCTTGGGAAGTAGAGCCTAAGGTTTGCCTCTGAGGACATGTGATTTATTGATTTATTCAGGAAAAAATTATAAGTGAAAAAGGGAAGTAGAAAAGTAAAGGGGAGAGTAGAGCAAGGATGTGGTCTCAGAAAAAGCCTGACTTGATCTACAGAGGACTCTGGGACATAAGTGATATCACAGAAATGCTCCCACCATGAGGCATGAGGCCCAGACTTTAGTGGGTTGGGAAGCTGTTTGTGTATGTGTGTGTGCATGCATTGGGGAGGCATGACCTCACAGCTGAGGCATCTCCCATCAGCTGTAAGGGTAATTTCTAGAGAAAGGGGATACTGGGAATGTTAGCACACTCCTACTATAGGATGGGTGCACCATCCCAGAAAGAGGGATCTGGGTGAGAGACCAAATGAATCCATCACACATAGGTTCAAATGCAGGGTTCACTTTCACAAGTTAGCATGACCATTATATGAGGTAACTGAGAAAAGTACCTGGTACAGAAACTGACCCTTCCTCTCCTTTCCAGCATTAAGAGGCAGAAATTCCGGAAGCCTGGGTGGCTCAGTGGTTGAACATCTGCCTTTGGCTCAGGGCATGATCCCTGAGTCCCGGGATTGAGTCCCACATCAGGCTTCCTGCAGGGAGCCTGCTTCTCCCTCTGCTTCTGTCTCTGCCTCTCTCTGTGTGTCTCTCAGAATAAATAAATAAAATCTTTTTTTTTTTTTAAGAGGCAGAAATTCTTGACAGGCTGACCCAATCCAAAAATCTACCTAATTCATACTCTGGCTAGACAAGAAGGTAAACCCATCACTGAAAACTTACTTCTCTGCATCTCCATCCCCAAACACATGATGGAATCCAACCCGTGCCTGGTCTCCTGCTCACTCAAGGCCTTGGCTGTTGTCATTGCCCCTAAAGAATTAGTGTCTTTCCTTTCCAAAAGTCAGCCCTTTTGAACCTGTAGAGCAGTGCAGTGCTTCCCAAACTCTATTCCATTTAAGCTCTAGGTTAATGGAAGTTAGAGAAAGAAGGTTGTGGTAGGCAGAAAAATGTCTCTCCTAAAGACACTACCCCCTAATCCCTGGAACCCATGACTATGTTGCCTTATGTGGCAAATGGAATTTTGCAGATATGACTAAGAGTACAGACCTTGAGATGGGGAGATTATCCTTGATTATCCAAGTACGCCCAATCTAACACATGAGTCCTTAGGTTGGAAATATTCCATGGCTGTGGTTCAAGAGAGATGAGATGGAAGAAGAAGGAGGAGAGACTTAAAGTTTGAGAGGGATTCAACTCATCATTGCAGAAGTTGAAGATAAGGGAAGAGCCCAGGAGCCAAGGAATTCAGGCAGCCTCTACAAGCTGAGAATGGCCCTCAGCCATCAAGGAAATGGGAATCTCACTCCTCTAACCACAAGGAACTCAATTCTACCAAGAATCTGAATGACTAAGGAAGTAGATAGATCCTCTCATTGAACCTCAAGAAGGAACGTGGCCATGCTGACAACTTGATCTTATCCTGAGGAGACCCACATCAAACTTCTGATCTACAGACTGTATAATAATATATTTGTGTCATTTAAGCTGTTACATTTATGATAATTTTGTTACAGCAGCAATAGGAAACTAATACAGAGGTCTTGATCAAATTAATTTGGGAAATGATGCTATAGATTATAGGACATATTACCTTGTTAAGAGACAGTCACAGTAAAAATAAAACCAATGACAAAACATTCATTGAATCAAATAGCAGATTACTTGCTCACTACAAAGGGAGAGGCAATGCTATCCTGATTCATAATTCTGTGTTCAGATAGCATCACACGTTGTGTGCAAATAGAGGGCTGCTGCATACCCACGGCATCGCATTCCGTTGTCATAGTTACTCTCTGAAAAGAAAGATGCCCTGACAAAGACCAGATTGGCTGTGGTAAATGGTGGGAAGGTACCCTGAGGGTGGCCAGATGCTTCTACATTCATGTCAGAGACATTTTTCTGAAATTTGTATTCAGTCAACTCAACAGAAACGTGGTCATTTACATTTAGAAAATAGGAAGCCTATCTTAATGATGGATACTTCCTAATGAGCATTTGTCCTTCCATCCTAACACTCAGGGAAACAACTACCAACAAAACAACGTTTTGAAATGGATTTTGCCTCAAATTAAGTACAACTACTGGCAACTTCTCCTATGTCATTTCCTACCTTTCTCCAACTCAATCCCCGCACTCTAGCTATGCTGGGCTTCCTGTTTGAATGCACCGAGCATATCCTTCTGCAGGAACTTCCTACCTGCTCTTCCACCAGCCCGGATTGCCCTTCCTCCAGATGTTTGCATGCTTCACTCTCAACCTCCATTCATTGAGGCCTCTGCTCAAATGTTCCCATCTCAAAGAGGTCTTCCCGATGCACTTTATCTAAAATAGACACTCTTCACAATATTGCCCATGTCCTTCCCAACTTTATAGTTCCTAACAGCATTTCTGTATTTATTTGAGTAGCTGGTCATTGTCTCGCTACCAGACTGTAACCTACACGAAGGCCAGAACCTTGTCTCTTATTCAGTGTGTACTGCTAGTTTCTGGCTCATGGTGAGTACATTCGTTGACCATGTGAAGGAATTTCTTGGAGTTGTGGTTCTCCACTGCCATTCTAGCCATCTTGCACTCAAATACTAGCTACCCCACCTTGCTCAATTTCTCCCAAACCCAATTCCTTCCTCTAGTCCAATGCAATTGATATGAAATGTTGTATATTTCAGAGGTTGTCACCATAATGTATATCCCATTGCACCTGGTCCCCTTATAAATTGATGTTGATACTTCTCTGAGGAGTGTGTCCACATTCTCTCCTATTGAATCTCAGTTGGTCTGTGACTATTATAGGACTACAATGGGGCACAATGTGACTTCTAAGTCTAGGTCATAAAAGGCAGTACAGCATTTACTTCATTCTTAGGTCTCTCCCTCTGGGACCACAGCCCCCATCCTATGCAAAGCTCAAGTGATATGGAAAGGCCACGTGAAGGTGTGCTGACAGTGAGGTTAGGTCCCTGCTGACAGCCTGCATCAACTTCCAGACATGGTAGGAAGCCTGAAGATGACTCCAGCCCCAACTGTTGTGTGACTGCAACTATAGAAGAGACTTTAGTGAGAACCACAAGCTGCTCAGACTGCCAAATCCATGGGGGACAATAATAAAATGTTTGTTCTTGTGTTGAGCCACTAGATTTAAGGATGTCTTGTTATATAGGGATAAATAATTGAAACAGATGGGATATGAAATTGTCTATTAGAAGATCTGATTTCTAATCTCTCTTCAGTGCCACTTAACACTCAACACTTGGCAGTCCCTCTACTTTTGGAGGATTATTTCCAACCTACCAAACCATAGCAAGTGTGTAGCCATTTCTTCTACCTTTCATCCTAGGGTGATTTAGTGAAACATGTTTATCTTCAGGAACTATGCTTACACAATTGTGCTTACAAAAAAAAATATATACACATATATATGTATAAAAGTATATATATATGTGTGTGTGTGTGTGTGTGTGTGTGTGTGTACATATATTTTCTCAATATTTTCCTATTATCACAATTAAGAATTCACCTAGATTCAGCTACTCTGAAGATTAACAAGTTCCCCAGGACACCTGAGTTAATGAACTTGACCCTGTTGTCAGTCTTCTCAGTCCCAGTCCCATGCCACTCCCTGGTGGCAGTTCCTTTTCCAGAAGTCCTTGTCAGATGAAAGCCAGGTTCTGTACATCTCCAGTCAAACTCAACTCTGCTGCTAGGGCAACCTCTCCTATGGCTACTAAACCGCTTCTGCCAGCTAGTACTTACTCAAGGGCAGGGGCAAGTCCCAGATCTCCACTGCCTCACTGTGCTGTTGCTGGACCTCTCGGGGGTGTGGTAACAAACTTACGGTCAGAACTCCTCAAATGCAGTTAAACCTTGAGTCTGGAAAATAAGATGGAGGTGGAAATATATGCGAAAAAAATCCAATGTCTATAGCTGGGGGAAGAAAACAGGGAGACTAGGTGCATAGGCACATAGAATGGGTCAACATGATGATGATGGTTAAGATCGTGGTGTCTGGCTTTAGGTGGGCTTGAGTTCTCAATCTGACTGTGCAAGTCCCTCAAACTCCATAAGCCCCAGTTTCCTTAGCTGTGAAATGGAACTAGGAGTAAAACTGTCCTCATAGGGATGTCATACGGACAAAATGAATGGTGCATGTCTGAGCCACCACTGCAAACTGGCACAAGGGAAGCCCTCAGGAAATGGGAGCCCTTGTCTTTCACTGACCCAGATCAACAAAGCTGCATGGAGGGGGGATTGGTTAAGGCTGTAATGGTCTATAATTTATGGAGTCAGAGTGGGGAGCTCTGAAATGGGCAAGGCCATCATATGTCCTCAGGGATGCTGGGTAAGAGTCTTGGGCCTTTTATATTTCCTTTTCCTCCCGCCAAGACTTCCACCACCTCCTCTGCAGTTGCCACTCTTGGATTGATTTTAAGCAACTAAAAATGTGGGCCCCTGGGACTAACACCCTGGGAAAATACCGCCTCCCATCTCTCCCCTTTCTCATTTGAAGGTTGGCTGAAGGGCCAACTCATAACACTTAACATAAACACCAGAAAATCTACTTAATGCCCTTGGTTTCCCACGAACTAGTGGTAGAACAGTGGCATTTGCACAAAACGGCTTGTACTAAAATAGGCAGCTTGAAATATTCCTGGCAGATGGTGCTAAATATAGACTCAGTGACAGATTGGCCCCACAGCTCTTCCCCCGAGCGTTAAGAACGTGCTGGAGCCAAGAAGCTTCTCTTTTCCGGAAGATTGTGGCAACAGCCCCAGGATCTCACCATGCCAGGGAGCTGCTAAGATGTAGAGAGGGGAGGTAGCTTTGAGAGCAAACACCAGCACCATGGTAAGAGGTTTCCACATGCCACCATGCTGGAATGAAGAAAAGGGTGCAGACATGAAATTCTGATGAATGGGTATTTATTCATTAGACCTTCTGAAGAATCAACTACTCTTCCAAGAGTTGTCTTTCATGAGCAAAAATTTGCTGGGTGAAAGTAGAAGCAGTGGGATACTATGGTTAAGGGTGGAGGTTTGGGGACTCAGAGCGGTCAGGCTTGAACTCTGGTTTTCTCTTTAGTAGCTATGTGAACTTGACCAAATTACTTAAGCTTATGGTGCCTGAATTGTTTTTTTTAAGCTGCAGAATTGTATCATAATACTATCTCATGTGAAGATTAAATAACCGAATGTATTGTGAAGGCCATGCACAAAGCCTGGTGCAGAGTAACTGCTGTGTGGATGGTAGCTATTTTATTGAATAGACTAGGAATGAGAGAGAGGTACCTAAAATAGCTGAAGAGTTTTAAGTCTTGGAGGTGTTAAACAAAACTCGGGACTCCTGGGTGGTTCAGTTGGTTAAATGTCTGCCTTTAGCTTGGGTCATGATCCTAGGGTCCTGGGATCGAGCGCTGCATTGGGCTCCCTGCTCTGCGGGGAGCCTGCTTCTCCCTCTACCTCTGCGTCTCCGCCTGCTTGTGCTCTCTGGCTCTCTCCTTGTCAAATAAGTACAATCTTTAAAATAAAAATACAAAACTCAACAGAGTAAATTTTAAAGATCTTAATGGCTTTATTCAGTGATTCATGAATTAGGTAGCATCCCATCTAGCAGATAGAAAGGAGCTCCAAGGAGCCATACAATAAAACAAAAGGTGCTTACACGCAGGAGGGAGCAGGACAAGAAAGTTACACCAGCATAAAACAAACTGGCTATGGTAGGGTCACCTTTGTTTTTTCTTTTTTTTGCCTTCTGTTGCAAAAGTTAATGTGCATCATCAAACAGCTTCGTAACGGGAATGATTAAGAACCGATGCTCTAGACGGACACCTCCTTAAGCTTTCAAAATCATAAATGGCCAAGTGTTCAAAAATAATAATCAGAAGTATCATTTGCAGCTTGGTTACCATTTCACCCAGTTTAAAAATTTTTTTATTTTAAGGTCACCTTTCTTTTTTTTTTTTTTTAAAGATTTAATTTATTCATCACACACACACACACACACACACACACAGAGGCACAGACACAGGCAGAGGGAGAAGCAGGCTCCATTCCATTCAGGGAGCCTGACGTGGGACTCGATCCCGGGTCTCCAGGACCACACCCTGGGCTGAAGGGAGCACTAAACCGCTGAGCCACCTGGGCTGCCCAAGGTCACCTTTCTTTAGGGGATGGCAGGGAACTATCAGGCAGATTAGCCCACTAGTGCTGACTGGGTAATTCCACATTGACCGGTTTAAGATTCCATTCTGGGGAGAGGCTCTAACTGTAATTATGTTAAGTAGTAATTCTGGGTTTGGTGATGTGGGGCTTAGCATAAGTGACTCCATTTTGGGCCTACTGACTCTTTTTAACAGAGGAATATTTTGGATAAGAACGAAGGCAAAATTAAAAATAAAGTCAGGTTGCAAATTCTTAAATAGTTTCTATATCCACTGAGATTATATTTGGAATGAGCATTACTATAAATAGCCACCCAGTGGAAAGTGATCACTCAGTGGATAAGGTGTTGGTGCGTGAGAGGCTGGCTTCCATAGGAGAGAGGAGATGTTTAGAAAGGGCTCCATCATCATCTTAAAAGAGAAGGCAAATCTATTTTTTTGTAACTGATAAGGACTAGGACTTTGAACATTGTGCAATTTGCTATCTGACTTCCATACAGTAAAACATTTAAAAGCCAGGAGGATTTTCTCTTAGATTTTAATGACAGCATATGCCAGTATGTGGCAGGTGAAAGTTAGGAGCCTACAAGATGGTCCTGTGTTCTGGTTCTGTCTCTGCTGCATTTTGGGCTCTGTTGTGGCTATGCCCCCTGGTTTCCTTCTATCCAGTTTTGTTCACTCCAAATTCTGGTGTAAGAATTTCTTGGTATTTTTTTTTTTCCTCTGTGTACTGCTAGGACAATGTCCCATAGGTCAAGAGAAATGTTGGCTTTTGAATTGTCCTTGCAGGACTGGAATGCTCCTGACAGCCTAAGTACTGCCCCCTGGAGCCAGAGGATTCTTTTCTAGAGGGTTTTCTCAGTGGGGGATTGTGGTAAAAACCACCTGTGCCGGAGAATTATGGGACTATATTCAGAGCTCTGGATCCAGAAAAATAGGCCAGTGCATGTTCTCATGCTACAGACTTACCTATATCTACTTATACCTTATATTAGTTAAAGTAGGCTAACGGCAGTTGCTAACAAGCCCCAACATTTCCAAGGCTTAGAAGAGTGAAAGCTTATTTCTCTCTCAAAGCCCATTGGCATTGAAATGGTGAAGAGAAGGGGTGGGATTTCTTTGCTCCATACAGTTATTTAAGAACCCAGGCAAACAGAGGCCCTGCAATTTTCAACCTGTGACTTTCAAGGTTGCCTGGGTGTTGTTATCTAGCTAATAGAGAAGGTGCATGGAGAACCACAGTGGGACGTTTTTATGGGTCAAGCCTAGAAGAGGTGTATGTTGCATCACTTCACACTCACATTCCCTTGGCTAGAACTCAGTCATATGACTATACAGCCTGCAAAGGAGGCTGGGAAGCACAGCCTATCTTTGTGCTCAGGAAGGAGAGGAAGATCAGGAATGTTAGTGATTGATGAGTGCTGTGTTGCACTTCTTGAAGCTAATTCAAGAGACCAAGGGACCATTTGAAGCAACATTTTGAAGAAATAGAACTTTTTTTTTCTAATTCTGTGTGCTATTTTCACTCAATTTTTGAATTAAATTTCTTAAATAGTTGCTTCTAATCTACATCTCTTCCTAGTAAATCTTTTTTAAAAAATTATTTATGTATTTATTTTAGAGAGAGAGCAGGGGGAGGGGCAAAGGGAGAGGGGGAGAGAGAATCTCCAGCAGACTCTGTGCTGAGCATGGAGCCTGATGTGGGGCATGGATCCTGAGATCATGACCTGAGCTGAAATCAAGTCTAGCCCTTGACTAAGGGAGCCATCAGGCGCCCCTATTAAGTCTTCTAATCAAAGAACATCCTGGGTTCCCTACAATAAAAGTGGAGCTGATCTGTCCCTCACAACCTAAGTTTCCTTGTGAGTGGTATGGTGAATGAGTACCTTCTTTGAAGGAGAAAATGCCAACTATTCTTTAAAAGAAAGCTTGTTTCCCTCAATATAAAACTCAGAGTTTTGCACATTGCATCATTGCTGAGGTTTTAATAGAAACTGCTATGAATATTCCTGCAATGCTGTTTGAACCAGTTCTATCAACAGGTTGCAAAGGAAAAAAAGAAAAGGGAAGAATGCTTTCATTCATGAGAGGCCCAGTCCCATAATGACCATATAATAGGCTCCCCCCTGGTGTTTAAGTAGGAACTGCCAGATGCTTTCCTCATTTCTAGTAAAGTAAGTTATGTGCACAAATACCATGACATTTGTATGTTTAGAGCATTCTCTTACCTTTATGATCATTTATAAAGACATTAAAAATGTCTCCAATATTAATGAAACTAAATCATACTTCTAAGGCTTTAAAGTCCTAACATAAAATTCCATTATAGTTAAAAATTGCAATATTATTGTTGAATATGCAGTCTATTGCTATAGTAAGATATGACTATAATAAAATTAATATATAATCTACCCCGTGCATACTTCTATTTGACACGTCTTACATTCCATTACATTTAAGTTACTCATTAACATTTTTTTACATAGACCAATAATTTTAAAACTTTGTTGTGCTTCATAATCACACAGACAGCCTATGGAAGCTCCTGGAAACTACCCTGGACATGCTGGATATGAGGGGTGGGATTGGGGCATATGTATTTTTAATAAGATTACCAGGTGGTTCTGATGCACACCATGGAGAACCATTCCTGGTGCATCCTAACATTTCCAGCATCTAGCATATGGTAGGCACTTAATATACATTTAGCGGATGAAGGAGTGAGTGGACGAAACAAATAAAATCACACTTTTACAAATAAATTTGATACGGAGTCTAAAGCAATAAAAAAATCATTGAAAATTTATTGCCACAAATATTAAACACAAAACTAAGAAATAATTTTATTCCTGGGAATGCTGCACTAATAATTCAACTTTATTTGTATAATCCTTTTAGTCATGTTTCAATGATATCGAGTATTCAGATTACTACCTGAATGTCAAAAGTCATAGATGGATAATAGGGCCATCAGAAAAGGGTATGTCACACTTCAAGGGGGTTATAAGAATTGGAAGTAAAATAATTTTGATGAAAACACAGCATCTTAATAACACAAAACTCTTCATCTTTCCAGTAGTCTGGTCTAGATACTTCTTCTTCTTCTTCTTCTTCTTCTTCTTCTTCTTCTTTTTTTTTTTTTGGTCTAGATACTTCTTACTGAACTATCTATCAAGTGTCAAGAACAATTCCAAGATCATCCACTTAAGGAGAATTTATAATTAAATGACGGATACTTTACTAAGAGTTAGACTCCCCCAAAGCCAGGTGTGTCATGAGAATGTAAATTTTCAGAAAGTGACAAATACTTCCCTTCCTTCCAGTTTTCTTCCTACCTCTCTGGATGCTCCTTCTGTTTCTTTTCAGGCTCATCATCCTCTACGCAGCCATTCCACGGTAAATTCCTCAAAGTTTTTACCTAGGTGCTGCTCTCCTCCCATTCTCTAGGGTATATTATCTATTCCTACAACTTTATTTTTTTTAATTTATTTTTATTTTTTTTAAATTTATTTATTTATGATAGTCACAGAGAGAGAAAGAGAGAGAGAGGCAGAGACACAGGCAGAGGGAGAAGCAGGCTCCATGCACCGGGAGCCCGATGTGGGATTCGATCCCGGGTCTCCAGGATCGTGCCCTGGGCCAAAGGCAGGCGCCAAACCACTGCGCCACCCAGGGATCCCCTATTCCTACAACTTTAATTATCATGTGTTTATACATGGTGCCCAAATTGGTGTTTCCAGCCTAGATCTCTTCTCTGAGCTCCAGTTGGTTATACAGACCTTATAAGAACAGTTTACAAAAGGTACGCCTTAACTTTAGTGAGTAAAAGAAAAAAATATTAATCAGTCTTTTATTTTGTACTGATTAAGCATACAGATATGTAAAATATCTAATACATCAGATACATATAAAACATATCACATGCCAAACACTCACTGTTTTTTTTTTCTGATGTTGTTGTACAATATAGCCCTCCAAAGCAGGATAAACATAAAAGTTAAAAGCTACCTCAGGTGTACATCTGAGTAGATAGTGTCAGTTTTGCTAAGATGGAATGATATTTGGCTGGGATCCTGCACACCTCATCTTGGAACAGCTACCTACCTCTCTCAGGTTCAGGAACGAAACCTATATATAGGAGAAAACCATTCTGTTTATTACTTGGAAATTTTGCCTTTTCCACTTGGGAATTAAACCCCAATGCGCTACACAGGGCCACCTGATGTCAGTGGGATTCCTTTGCCTGGAGAAGGAAGCCAAATAGCCTGGATTAAAATCAAGCATGGTGGCCTATTTCCTCAAGACCTACATGCAGGCCTGGTTTTCAAGTACCTACCATGTTTATGACTAGAAAATGGAAGGAGGGATAAATCCAAAGGAAAAGCATATAGGGAGAGGGACAGTCTCCATTTGTGACCAAAAGCATAGGTAATCCTTATATCTCCCACCCTTTGCCTTGAGTTTATCTCAGTGCTCCCAGTAGCATTGACCCACTTCAGATCTCTTCCAGATGGGGAGGATGAGTTTTGCATTAGCCCAAGAGAATAGGGGGTACCATTTATTTTGTAATGTCTTTACTCATCCAACAAATATTTGTGTGTGACTAATAAGTGTTAGGCACTATTAAATGTGCCAGAAATAGAGCAGTGATGAAAAATGTCAAAAATTCCTGCCATCATGGGACCTATTTATTCTAGCATATAAGTAAAATATAAACTAGGCCAGATGATGGTAAGTCCTAGGGAGAAAAATAAAACAGGAGAGTGGACAAGGCATGCTAAGATATCACAATAACCTAAGCAAGAGATGATGATGTTCAAAAATGACATTTGGAGATTTTAATACTCCACTCTCAAAAATTGATAGAACAATTAGAAAATCAGCAAGCATATAGAAAATGTAAATAACACTTGACCTCACTGGTATTTGTAAAACGTTCTACTCAATGACAACAGAATAGACATTCTTTTCAAACACACATGGAACATTCTCTAGAATGGACCGTATGTTAGGCCATAAAACAAGTTTCAATAAATTTAAAAGATCTGAAATCATTCAAAGTGTATTTTCCAGCTACAGTGCAATTAAATTAGAAACCAACAACAGAAGGAAATTGGGGAGGGGCAGTTAGCAAATACTTGGAAATTAAAGAAAACACTTTTTAATAACCCGTTTGTCAAACAAAAACACCAGAAGGAAATTTTAAAAATATTTTGAGCTGAACAAAAATGAAAAGTCAACATATAAAAATTTATGGGAAAAAATCACCACTAATGCAGTAATTAGAGGGAAATATATAGCTATAAATGCCTACATTATAACAGAATAAAGGTCTTGAATAAATTACTTAAACATCTACCATAAGAAACTAGAAATAGAGGAATTAACTAAATCCAAGTATTTAGAAAACAATGAAGTAGAAAACAGAAAAATAACAGATAAAATCAATGAAATAAGAAATTGGTTCTTTGAAAAGATCAACAAAATTGATAAATCTTTAGCTAGGCTAACCAAGAAATAGGAAGAGAAGATACCAATTATCAAAATCAGAAAAAAAGGGGAATAATTTTTACCACCATCTCTACAAAAAAATTAAAGGATTATAAGTGAATATTGTGAACTACTTTGTGTCAGGTCAGACAACTTATGTGAAATGGACAAATTTCTAGAAAGACACAAATTACCTAAACTAAATAAAGAAGGAATAGAAAATCTCAATAGAGTATTAAATAAAATATTGAATTAGTAATTTAAAAATCTTCCTATATATATATATGGGAAGATATATATCATGGAATATTGCTCAGCCATCAAAAAGAATGAAATCTTGCCATTTGCAAAGATCTGGATAGAAATAGAGGGTTTATGCTAGGTGAAATAAGTCAGTTATAGAAAGAAAAATACCATGTAATTTCAGTCATGTGTGGAATTTAAGAAACAAAACAGATGAACATAGGGGAAGGGAAGGAAAAATTAAATCAGAGGAAAACAGAGACAGAGACAAACCATAAGAGACTCAACTCTAGGAAACAACTGAGGGTTGCTGGAGGGGAGGTGGGTGAGCAGATGGGATAATTGGGTGATGGGCATTAAGGAGGAGGGTACTTGTTAGAATGGGTACTGGGTGTTATATGAAACTGATAAATCACTAAATCCTACCCCTGAAACTAATAATACAGTATATGTTAACTAAATTGAATTTAAATTAAAATTTAAAAAATCTTCCTACAATGACAAAGTCAGGCCCAAATGGATTCATTGGTAAATCTACTGAATATTTTTAAGAAGAAATAATTCTAATGATTTACAAACATCGAAAACAGAGGCTACGGAAACACTTCCAAACACATACCGTGAGCCCAGATTACCCTGATATAAAAGTCAGGCAAAGATATTTCAAGCAAAGAAACCCACAGACTAGTATCTCTCATGAAAATAGAAACAAAAATCCTTAGAATTTTAACAAAGTGAGTCCAAGAACATATAAAAAGAATTATATGCCATCCCCAAGAAGAATTTATATAAGGTTGGCTTAGCATTCAAAAATCAATTAATGTAATATGCCACAGTAATAGAATAAAGGACAAAACCCACATGATCATCTCTGCAGGTGCAGAAAAAGCAATAGATCAACATATTGATAAAAACAATAACTGTGCTGCTTTTTCCACCACAGACGTTACTGCAAATCTCTATTTCTGAGGAAATTCTGGGAAAATATAAGGAGAGTATTTGTATTCATATATCATGTGGACCCTTGGCATGAAGATCCCCAGCTCTACCACTGGGGTCCTCCGGCCTGAAACTGGGTAAGTTAGCACTTGAAATGCCGAAGTTTTCCTTGGACCATATTAGTCTCTTGACTAAAGTCCAACAGACAGCTCTAATTGGAGGATGTTGAAACAGTGTTGGACCATTCCAGAGTCTTCTGAAAAGGGGAGTAAGGATAGATACATTTTTTTTTACAAATCATTACAAGGTAGCTCAGTCTGTCCATGGGCATCTCTACATAAGGACTTTGGGCCCCTCCCAAGTCTTTGGGGCCTTACTGATTTGTCCCCCATGATCTTTCTAGACTCATTCCTTAATGCTTTCCCTCTCTCTCTGCTCCAGTCACATCCTTCTCCTTGGTATTCCCCTAACTCACCAGACATGTCCTGCCTCAGGGCATCTGCACTGGCTGTTTCTCCTTGGAATATTCTTCTCTCAAATATCCATAGGTTAAACTCTCTCACTTTCTTCAGGATTTGACTCAAAAACCATCACTTCAGTGAGAACTTCTCTGCTGACCTTGTTTAAAACTGTATCCCTATAAGTCCTCCAATCTCCCTTCCCTGCTTTATTTTCTCCATACTATTTACCACCATCTGATATACGGGGCATTTTTCTTTGTTATCTTTTTAATTGTTCATCTTTAGATGAACATCTATCTTTAGAATCTTTACAACATAATAATATATTCTTAACCCTTTAGAATGTAAGTTCCATGAGGGCAGATATTTTTGCCCTGTTTATTCACAACTATTCCCCCAGAGTCTGTGACAGCATCTGTCATTTAGCAGGGCATCAATAAATACCTGTTGCATGAATGAGCAGCTGACAACCAGGGGATAGAAAGCAGTGGTGCTCGATCCAGGGCACTCCCTGTGTAGCCCTGGAGGCCCTCTGACCTGAATCACTTTCTACACTCAGGGAGCTCTGCTCACTCCCATCCCTCGCCCCAGGCTCATGCCAGCATGGTTCAATAAGTGGCTCTGATCCTCTGCAGACCCCACAACACTATCACCCCACCTTAACATCTTGTTAAAGCTCAATCTTAAAACAAGTTGGTCAATAATGCTTCTTGAGAGTCATGCCCTTCACTCAGCTCCTGCTATTTTGATGGCCTTAAAAAAAAAAAAAAAACTTTGTCTTTAGAATCGTGCTTTGTTCCTTTGCATTTCTGATGGAAAGAATGAAGTATCTTTCACTTGCCATCTTTTAAGAATCCAGCGACCAAAAGCATGACAATATATTTTTTAAACACATGTTTTAGCGGGAGAATGGTTTCCTTGCCTCCCTGTTGCATTGCACTGGAGACCCCACTCTACCCCACTCCCAGAGATGCTGTGTTTGCAGCTGCACCCAGCCTGACAGTTTTCTACATAACAGCTCTGCTTTAGAGGCCTGCTGGGGGACCACCTACAATGTCAAGCTCTTTGTCTGACACAGACTACCAGACTGTGTAAAAATCTCTGGAGACTGATTTCCCTTTTTTTTTAAGGCAAGAAAAAGAAAAAATAGAACAATCCTCATGTAAAACCCTACATTTCTGTTCCGTCAGCAGCATGCAGCTTTTTATCTTTTCATTTATTGCATACACTGCCCCCCCACTCACACATACACACATACGATCATTTTTCTGCTTGCTTGTTTGTAGCCAGTTGCCAGGCCCTGATGTTGGGTTTGGGTTCTACATTCCATTTATTAGTGTCACTGCAGAAGCCACACGTCTTCCTGAGCTCATTCATCATTCCTCGTCCTCTCTCTGCCTCGCGTTAAATATGCAAGGTCTCATTACAGCCATAGCTGTCCTAGTCTGCAAAAGGAAATAAAGGAAAGATTTGCAGGGATACAACATGAAGACACTCTGCCTTGGACTCAGTCATTCATTTTCCCACGTAGCCAGAAAATTTGTAGTAAGTTGCTAATGAATTTGTGAAGGTCACCATGGAGGTGCATCAAAAATGCTAAGATACAAAATTCTTTACCTTCAAGGAATTTCCTGGCAAGTAGCGACAAGAGAGAGATACGAAAGAAACAGGTGGCAATGACATGCACCTGGGTGAGTTAGGGCTTTCAAAAGAGCGCATGAGCACTTCAGCTGGTCTAGGGAGAGGCGGTCTCATGGAGACAGTGCCTTGGTGGTGGCTTTTGAACTGGGGCTTGCAGGATGAATTGGGCTTTGAGTAACAGAGAAAGGAAGGCAGAGGAGCAAGACTCTTAAGAGGAGGGAGCAGTATGAGCAAAGCATGGACGCCGAAGAGCTCACATTTGTTTGAGGATGAAAAAGTTAATTTGTGTATGGGGATCTACAAAATGGTGGCTACCCCAGGGGCCCTGCCCATATCCCAAATCGAAGCCTAATTCATCCCGCAGTGATGGGAAACACCTGTCAAGGAAACCTAACATGTGCCAATCCCCACCCTCTGGTTCAGCTTCAGCTGGCTTACCTTACCCTAGAAAATAAGACTTGATGCCTTATTAGGGAATCCCCAAACTCCAAGCCAATCATGCCCTGGTATCGAGTTGCCTTTCTAATGCTCTGTAACACTTACTCTTGCCCAAAATCCCTTGGGAAGAGTGCTCTACTGCTAGTGAGGCCCAGCACTGACCCAGTCCATGGACTGTTCTCCCTTGAATAAAGGACGTCATATTCATTCCTAAGTTGTTTTTGTCTTGTCATTTGAGGACAGGACAGCATCAAGACAAGAGGTTCCTTCATTTGAAGCAGAGAACAGGGCAACAACACAGATTTCCATGTCTCACCCAGACATGCTCTTCCCACTTCTCTCTTTAGAGCTGACTCCTTCTCATTCTTCAACTCTCAGGTTCTAGTCACCTCCTCAGAAGAGACCTTTGATCACCACATCTGCAAGAGGACTCCTTCCTGCCAATGTTCTCTCTCTCTCAGTGCCCCTTCTTTCAAGTCATAACATGTATCATAATTTACAGTCATTATGTTGATACGTTTACTTATCTGACAGTTGCATCTAAAGTTTCTGATGATAGAGACCATATCTGTTTGCTCAGTGCCTGAAAAATAGTAGGAGCCTAATTAATATTCATTGGTTGAATGAATGAAGAGCCAGGGTAGCATTATGACTTTCCTGATCCCTGGGTGCTTTTGCTTTTATTGGCTTCTTCCTCCATAGAATGTATTTCAAATTATGTTTTATAACTGTGTTGGTATAAATATGAATATAATCCAAGCTGGAAAATATCTTTTGTTGTTCTGGTTTGAAAGAAATGAACACATTTTATGGACCCCAAAAAGCACTGTGGGCCCTAGGCATTGCGCCTAAGTGCCCAGTGGAAAAGTCAACCCTGTGAATAGCAGAACATTTTTATTTTTTATTTAATTATTTTTCATAGCAGAATATTTTTAAAGGATTATTAGGTAGCAAGGCCAGACAAATAATATGGAATAAGATTATGGAAGGTCTTACATCTGACTTTGAATTTTATACATTTGCACTTCTTTATTTAGTAGGTGTGATATTGTACTTTATAATAGGAAATATATAATTGGTCTTCTTCCACATTTCTGACACAGGGCTCCTAGAACCCTTGGAGTTTTCTAAGTGATGAACATGATAAAGGTGTTTTTATTATGGTAATGAGGTAACTTTTGGAAAGCCCAAGATTCCAAAGGATAGGGTTGGGTAACCAGAGGAGCCAACCACAAGATTAGAAGTTGGAACCTTCAATCCCATCCTGACCTCCTCCAGGGAGGGAACAGAGGCCAGATTGAGTTCATTTGCTAATGGCCAATGGTTTCATCAGTCATGACCATGTAATGAAGTTCCCATAAAAAATTGAAAGGATGGGGTTTGGAGAACTTATAGGTTGATGAACCAGAACCAAGTACCAACGTCTGGCCCCAAACTCCACAAGGACTGAGGTTCCTTTGTTTGTTCAGGACCTTGCACTTTGTATCTCCTCATCTGGCTGTTGTTTAGTATCCTTTAATATCCTTTGTAATAAACTGGTAATCTAATGAGTTAACTGGTTACCTGAGTTCCATAAGCTGCTCTAGCAAATTAATCAAACCCAAGATGAAAGTCACGGAAAATCTTCTTGATAGCCAGTCTGTCAGGAGTATAGGTGACAATCTGGACTTGCAATTGGTGTCTAAAGTGGAGAGAAGTCTTGAGGTACTGAGTCCTCAACCTGTGGAATCTGATGCTCTCTCTGGGTAGATAGTGTCAGAAATGAGTTGAATTATAGGACACCCAGTTGGTATCTGAGAATTCTTGGTGGTGTGGATAAAAACTCCACCACCCCGCCCCCTCATATTGAAATTGAGTGAGGAACCTTTTAGTAGGCAATAAAAATCATGAGAGATTCTGAGCTAAAGAATAATATGGTTTCAATATCCCAGAACCACTGTAAGAAAAAGCTACAGGATGAACAAAGGATGAAGACATTAGTCAGGAAGGTTCCAGAATGTGGTCCAGACACCATGAGGTGAAACGGGATCTGAACTGGGGTACTGATAGTGGTGGTAGTATTGGAAGAATAAAAACAGAGCAGGGGGGAACTTGTGAACTTCTATCACAGCCACCTAGGGAGGGTATGTTCAAAGATGGCTGTAGTTCTGAGCCTAGACTGGGAGAATGGTGTGATCATGAACAGAAACAGTGTCATCCAGAGAAGACAGACTTGGTGGGGAAACACAATAGATTTGGTTTGGGACATATTTTGGGGATAGGTTGCTGGTAGGAGGAAATATTGTATATCTCACGGGAGGGTAGTAAGGTTTAAGTGAGTTATTGTATATATAGCACTTTATGTCTTATGGTAATTTATGTATAGGAGACTGCCTGGTTCATAGTAAGTAATCAATAAATATTAGCTTTTAAAAAAAGATTTTTTAAATTTATTTCAGAGAGAGAGAGAGAGCACACATGTGTGTGAGCGGGTTGGAAGGGAGGGGGAGAGAGAGAGAATTTTAATCAGGCTTCACATTGATCATGGAGCCTGACTCAAGGCTCAATCCCCTGACCCTGAGATCATGACCTGAGCTGAAATCAAGCATTAGCTGGTCAACCAACTGAGCCACCCAGGCACTCCATAAATGTTAGCTTTTTAATTTTCATCACAGTAGCTCTCTTCTCTTCTACTGCATTTTCCTTAAAAATAAAAATTGTACATATCTTCATCAATGTCACTTAAGAGTTTGTTTGAATGCAGAATCCTGGGCACCACCTAAGAATAATGAAATAATGAGTTCTATGAATGGAGCCCAGAAATCTGCCTTTGGACAAATCTTCTCTCTTTTTTTTTCTTTTCTTTTCTTTTCTTTTCTTTTCTTTTCTTTTCTTTTCTTTTCTTTCTTTTTCTTTTCTTTTCTTTCTTTCTTTCTTTCTTTCTTTCTCTCTCTCTCTCTCTCTTTTTCTTTCTTTCTTTCTTTCTTTCTTTCTTTCTTTCTTTCTTTCTTTCTTTCTTTCTTTCTTTCTTTCTTTCTTTCTTTCTTAAGATTTTATTTATTTATCCATGAGAGACACAGAGAAAGAGGCACAGACACAGGCAGAGGGAGAAGCAGGCTCACTGCAGGGAGCCCAATGTGGGACTCGATCCCGGGACCCCAGGATCATGACCAGAGACAAAGGCAGATGCCCATTCACTGAGCCACTCAGGTACCCCTGGACAAATTTTCTAAGAGATTTTAGTTTCCCTGGAGTTTGAGACTCAGTAGTGTGCTGGGCTTACATGGAATATAACTGAAATTTCTGCCTTGGCCTCCCATGTCCTGCTGCCTGGATCAGCTGTGTAATGTATTTTTCATCATCTAGAAATCTAAGACCTGAGATGTGCTGATTGCTGGAGGCATGGTGGAGCCTGGGTCAGAATAAAGTCACCAAGATCACTGAAGAATACCCGATTCCTGCTCCACCTCTCAGTCTTGTTCTAGAAATCTACCTCGTGATCTGTTGTGATCAATCCCCAGCCTGCAGCCGCTGGAGGGAGCCTCCCACAACCATCAGTTTTCCTAGAAGGAGGTCTGTTGAGGGAGCCTAGTAATGCTTTGAATACATCTGTCACCACATCAATCAAGTCATATACACAACATACATGACTCTGGCTGCCTCCTGGCTGTATATCCTCTGATTCCCCAGCATGTCAGTGTATGAGATGATTAATTTTGAACCACAAGCTCACTGGATGTGACATTCAAATTCAACCCTGCTGAGCAACCCTACCACACAGCAGCTATTGCGTGCCTCATATTTGAAATACAAGAATCTGGCCGCATCATCATAGCAATCACAAATAATATGCCCTCTGTTTCTAGAGGATTTTATGGTTGATTATCAAAGAACTTTTACAACCACTACCTAGCATGTCCTTACAACAGGTATTAGAAAAAAATAGGAGTCCTTTCTGCTTCATGGAAAGTGGAATCTAAAGGAGTTTGTGTGATGTACATAAACTCACCTGACAGATTGGAGGCTAACAGGACCGGTGATCTCCAAGCTCTGCCCCCTGGCATGGGTTTGTCCTGTTAACCCACCTGCCTCCAGCCACTGAGGGTAGAGAGGAGGTAAAGAGCACTAGCTTTGGGATCACACTTTGAATCCTGAGTCCATCACTCACTGGCTGTGGGACCTTGAGAAAATTGACTTCCTAGGGGCAAGATAAGGGTAAAATGTAAAGCACTGTGCTTGGCACACAGCAAACATTCCATAGTTGTTTCATACCATTATTATTAACTGTAGATATCACTGACAGTCAGTGATGGTGGTTCTGATCAAAATGGCTATCATTTTGTCTTCTCCCCTACATACTCTTTTTGATTTAGAGGACAAAATGGTTATTATATTCCATTTTTGTCTTTTCTTTTTTTTTTTTTTTTTTTTGCTCTGATAAAATAGAGAAACCTTTGGGACTTACTCTCCAGTTTCAAAAACTTTGAACTAACTTGTTATTATGTGATACTATGTTTGACTCAGGGAATAGAATATTTTTCTCCAGAGAACTGAACTTAAACTATTATCCCAAATCCAATGAGTTCAGCTACTCTGTTTTGTTCCATGGGCTTTTTGACCCATGTTAAAAGTAAGTGTTTAAGAGACACACGGGATCAAATCAGCGGGTGATCTATGATCAGGCAAGAAAGGGATGTTTGTTGGATGAATTTCCCTGGTACCTGCTTGATTTGGTGAGTTGGTCCTTGACCAATTTCTAAACAACATCTCGAAATTCAGAGTGAAATATTAAGTAAAGAAATAAAGTAAAGGGTTGACACTCAGGGAACCATCTGTCTTCGATGATAGAATTATCACTTTGAGTTAATTACAGGCAGGGAGGTTTTATGCCTTTTCTCACAATCACTTCCCGCTAACAACAATTCCATTCATTGCCACACCTTACACTTTCTGTTCCACATACAGCATCCCCCAGGAACTTCATAGGCTTTGGAGGGAGACTGCAAAGTGAGAGAGGTGAATGGGCTCCCTATCAGGCTAAGGGCCATGGAGGTTCTCAGCACAGAACAAACCCCTGCCATAGGCAATACCCAAGAGGATAAAGCATATTCATGCAACTGCCTGTAGTCTCTGTACTTCTAATGAGGATGATCCTCTTCCTGCCTGTCCCTGCCCCCTCCCTGCAACTCTCCGGAGTGCAGGTACCAGGGGAATCTGCTCATATTCAAACAAATGAAAGCAGGAGATAATAGAAGACTGGGAGCATCAGAGCAGCCATCTGACATGCAAAGAAGTGACTCACAAGGGGACTGTAACCTAAGAAAATAAGTCATAAGAAAACAAAAAGATTCCCAGCAGCACTATTTTTAAGTAAAAAAAAAAAAAAACAAAAAACAAAACTATAAAGAATCAAAAACCACACCAGTGTGTAGAAGGGCCAGAAATATCCTGATGGAAACCATGATGGAACACCATACAGCTATTAAACATAACAAGTTTATGGATGACAAACATGTAGAAATGTTTATATAGAATAGTACAAAGTGGAAAGTTACAACTAACAATGTCAAAATTAATTTATATGGCTGCATTTAAGTGCTGAACATAGCTATAAAGAAATCCCACAACCCAAGAGATAAGAATCTTTATGAGTTTATCCTATCTCAACTTAAATGGATCACACAACTATATTACTGCATTTCTCTAGTAAGTTCATTTTCCCAGTCTTGTTAAGTGCTCTGTACTTCCTCCACTAGGCTCAAACTTCCCAGCTCTCTCATAATAGAATCCTAGGAGGCATCTGTGTTTCTTGCCCTGCTTGCTCGAATTTGGCAACGTGATCCTTCTTTCCTATGTGCCAGCTACGCTGGCCTCTTGGTCTTTGAATTTGCTAAGTGCTCTACTTTCTCGAGGGCTCCCCCTGTGTTCCTGCTGCCTCAGAGGCCCTTGTCCCAAGTCACTCAACTCAACTAAGTTTAACATTTATGTACCCCTGCTTGTGCTCCCTCTACTGTTATCCTCACTCATGGCCATATACACTTCTTCACTGTACCTAGCACACTTTGTAATTATAAGTGCATTTGCATGATTATGGGTTTACAGTGTCCTCCTCCCCTAAAGTGATGTCAGCTCACTAGGAATAATATCTGAGCTGTTCCTATATCTACCTAGCACAACACAGCACCTAGCCCAGATTGGTTATCTCATAAAACTTTGCCAAATGAGGGGTACCTGGGTGGTTCAGTCATTTAAGCATTTGCCTTCTGTTCAGGTCATGATCTCAGGGTCTTGGGATCGCACTCCAGGTCAGGCTCCTGCTCAGTGGGGAATCTGTTTTACCTCTCCCACTGCCCCTCCCCCTGCTTGTGCTCCCTCTCTCTCAAATAAATGAAAAATAAAATCTTAAAAAAAAAAAAAAAAGAAAACCCACTAAATTAAAAAAAAAAACTGTTGAGTGAATGAATAGGTTGGATGAATGGGTGAATGAATGAAGTGATGAGAATATGAGTATATATAATGTAATAATGTAATATTCATTGGGTTTTATTTTTTCCATAAAATAACCATGTGGTGCAGTCTATTGAATAATACTTTGCTCTCATTTGAGTAGTGCCTTCTATTTTTTGAAGCATTTTCACAAACAATAAATTTTTTTTGATTCATAGAACCCTATGAGGGAGACGGTATTCCAGGTTCATGTTTGAGAACATGGAGGTTCTGAGAAATCAACTAATTGGCCCAAGCCAAACTAAGTGGTAAAGAGAAGTCTAGAATCCAGACCTACTAGATTCAGGCCAAGGATTTGGCTCCCTGCCCCTACGGCTGCAAGTATGTCACTGTGACCACTGTAAGGCACACTGGGAGCACTGGAGGACTGGCAAGTACACAGGCATTATCCTGATGCATCTTTGTTGCTCAGGAATGATGGGAGGCGATAGTGCTATAATGAGGAGAGGGTTCTGGCCACAAGCAGGTGGGATTGGAGTGGTGAGGCAGTGGGTAGTGAGCCTCAGATGTGGCTCTCAGGTCACTCTTTCACATGCAACCTGCAGGTGTTCAATGTCTCATTGTCCTTGTTACTCTGGCGATCATATCAGAATGTTGATTAATGAATTGCACAGGTGGCTCCATAGTCACTAAATGCAGATGCAAGACAACAGAATGGATAGAGCATGAGCCAGTTCCTTGGTGGAACACCAAAGTTATGGTCAGAAAAGTTGAAAGGCCTGGAGAAGTCAGAGAGAGCCAACATGTATATGTCAACACCAACTGTCACTCTGGCAAACCCATGACCCAATTTATCATATTGTCTTGTCTGAATATTTACAAAAATATAAACTCAGAGGACAGAGATGTGGTGGGACAGGGAGTAAGATATAGAAAGACGAGGAACCAAATGAAGGCCTAATCCTAAGGCAGAAAGTACTTCCTGGTGCCATATGCTTTCAGTACACACTTGTCATTAAATCCACTCACGCATCCTGTTCAAGCCCTCACTTCCTCAGCCCTTGTCTGCAGCAGTTTTCCACAAAGAGCTTGATGACAGCTGTGTCTGTTGGGAAAACCAAAGCCTCATTTTTCTCTCTTCAGAAGTATCTGAGGATGGTGATACTTGCCACCACTTAACAAGGTGGTGGTAAGGCCAGCCATGTTGAGGCTAGTGATTTCTTCCCTTCCAGAGAATGCCATAATTCCAGAATTTTGTAATTCCCTAGGCAAATGGCAAGTGGTACCTAATGCTGATACCACAGGATCAAGGCTGGACCAAGACAAATTAGGAGTTGAATGCTCATTGCCTCTCTTAATGCTTTTTGTATTATCAAATTACTATTTTTTTTTTGCATCATGTTTTCGTATAACTAAAAGAATGACATGGTCGTTATTAATAACATAATTACTTGAGGGAACCCTATAAGATGAAAACAAATCCAGTAGTGGAAATAGCTACCATTTTTAATACCAAGGAATTTCATCTCTTGCAATAACCTTTTTTACTAGTAAGGAAAAGGAGATTTGAGATGCTAAGATAGTCTTAACCCAGTAGGGAGTGGAGTTGGAAGTCAGGATTGAGTCTGTTCCCAACCGTGTTATTAAGTTGTTGTGTTGGCCTTAGGTTAGTCACTTCACCTCTCTGGGTTTCTATTGTCTTCCCAGAGAAAGGGAGAGTGAGTTAGACTTAGAGATAGTGCAGGTAACTTCTGAGTGTTTGTTTCATGCTGAATTTTATTGCTTTTCTTCATCAATGATCGTTCTAGTTCTTGTTTGGGGTTTTTGTTTGTTTTGGTGTTTATTAATCTACCTTTCTCATCATCCAACTCTCAACTTGTCACTCAGAGAGTTTCCCTGACCACTCCTGCTAAAATAGCCTATCTACCTCCTCCACTTTTCATGACAAAGTCTAAACACCTGAGCATGGTGCACACAGTTGTCACAAATTGGTCCCCATTTCCTTCTCCAGAACCCAGAAAGTGATCAATAAATCTATGTTGATTGGATTCATGAATGTATCCAGTGTGTTACAAGTTCTTTTGATTCTGCCACAGAAAACTCTAGTTCTGTGCTGTTCACGTGTGGCTATTTGAATTTAAATTAACTAAAATTAAAAATTCAGTTCCTTAGTCTCACTCATCACATTTCAAGTACTCAAGAGCCACATGGGAGCTCTGGTGTAGCAGCTGGTATAATGGACTAGTGGCAAAGATAACACTTCCATCACTGCAGAAAGTTCTATTGGACAGTGCTGGTCTAAATACTGGCTCTTCCTTCCTAAGCCCACTGGGATCCTTCACCTGATTCTTACGTCTCAGCCTCTTCATTGGGGTGACAGTAGTCTCCTCCCTCGCTAGTCCATTCTGCACCCTGCCTTAGTCATTGAGTTCATTTATTCATGCCACAGATACTTAGGGAGGACCTCATATATGCCAAGTCTTCATAGGAGCCTGAGCAGCTCACGAGTCAGACCTAGTCCTGACTCAGTGAACTTCCAGCCTAGATACTGTGTGTATGTCAATCCTGTGCTTAAAAACCATTGTTGGGTCACCCAGTTACCAACATGAAGGAGGGCACGGGATGTCAGGAGCACTGGATGTTATATAAGACTGATGAATTACTGACCTCTACCTCTGAAATTAATAATACATTATATGTTAATTAATTGAGTTTGCTTTTAAAAAATACAATTTTTTAAAATTAAAACATTTCTAAGAAAAAACCTGAAACATTGTTGGGTCCTCTTTAGTGTTCTCATAGGGCTGGGCTCTGGCAGGTACAACAGAGAGAGTCAACTCTGCTCTCAGGAGGAGGCTAACCAAAAACCACAGCTCGTATGTGTGTGCGTGTGTGTGTGTGTGTGTGTGTGTGTGTGTGGCAGGAGGGCCTGGACCCTAAGGGGTGCACTTGGACCTTCGGGCCCCTGAATTGGGTTCAGAGGCACACAGGGGGGTGGAGGGCCTCCCTGTGCACTACGGGGAGAGAGTATACAGTCCCAGCTTCTTGCTTTCCTCAGCGGTTGGAGCTCCTCATCACCTTTCCTGCACGTTCTGTAGCGAGAGCTGCACTGCATCGCTACACCACTGCTCCCTGGCCTCTGCATGCCATCCATCCTTCGGAGCCCACTTCAAATGTCCCTTTCTGCAAAATCATTGCCAGCAACCCAAGAGGAGTCAGGGGTTCTTTTCCCTGTGTGCCACAGCTAGTGGTTGTTAGTATGTTTACCCTGACCAGCTATTGATACATGTCTCCCTCCAGCTAAGATTCCTCCAGATGAAGAACTTATCATCATAGCTCCAGTGCCTGAAGTATAAGAGGCCTCTTATAAATGAGTTGGGACAGATGATTAATGAATGGATAAATAAGTGAACAAGTGTATGAATATTATGAAAGTGCCTGGCCTGCGGTTCGACCAAGGAGTCGACACCGATGAAAGCACACGAGGGTTTATTAGCAAGTTCGAGCTGGGTCCAAGTATACCCATCGCAGCGGATCAGGAACTTGGACCCCGAGTTCCACCACCAGCAGATCGCCTAAGGACATGTCATCAGGGGGAGCCTGGACCTCTGCAGGAAACCTGAACCGTACTTACCCAGACCCCATATAAGGACATGGGCAGTTACTGCCCCAGGCCGATTGCACCAGTAATATGCCTAATACCTATCCCCCTCCCCTCTTAAAAAGCCCACTGGCAGGGCAGCCTGGGTGGCTCAGCAGTTTAGCCCCTGCCTTCAGCCCAGGGCCTGATCCTGGAGACCTGGGATCGAGTCCCACGTAAGGCTCCCTGCATGGAGTCTGTTTCTCCCTCTGCCTGTGTCTCTGCCTCTCTGTCTCTCTCTCTCTGTCTCTCATGAATAAATAAATAAAATCTTAAAAAAAAAAGTGTGAGACTGCACTGATTCTAGAACTCTTATGGTCTAAATAAAGAGACCATAACTATCTACTTACTTTTATCAAGGAGAAAATGTTATTTTTCTTAACATTCTTATTTTTAACCTACACTAAATGTCCCTCTGCCCTTTTATTTTTCCACAGGGTAATTTTTTTTTTCTTTTCTTTTCCCACAAGCATCCCTTTGTGGTTAACCAATGCTCACGGATCAAATGCTTCCTTTCTAAATGCCATGTGTCCCAGCATGCTTTCTTCTGATTGGAGATGGTGCTGTGCTACTTACTGGCTCCTCCTTACTTACTGTCAGAACTGCTGTATGCAAAATATACAATTTCTTTGATAAACATTATTATACCACTAGGTGAGTGTTTCATAAATCAATCAGAAGCAGGCCTAACATTTCTTGATTTTTCCCAAACCTTTAAAAACATAATCAAACCAAAGAGAAAATGCATGAACTACTCCACAGAGGTTCCTTTCCAGGTGCCCTGGGTGTGACTTTTAATTCCCCCAGCCAGTTTGTTATCTCTGTGGTTCTTCAGAATAAAGGAAAAGGTGTCCCCTGAAGCCCCTCAACAAACCAGTTCGACACATGAAATATTGATTAACCCATTCAACCACCTCCCAAACTTTCTGAGATTCAAATCTGATTTTCTCACTATGTCAGGATATTTTAAGTAAGAAGATTAATCTCCCTCACATCTGCTTCTCCAAATGACTCTGTGGAAACATCTTCCTGAGAAGGAAACCTGGCTGTCTTTCCCAAAAGTATACAGCCTCAGCTTCTTGCTTTCCCCAGTGGTTAGAGCTCCATGTCTTTTATTATAGGCTAGGGAAGAAAAATTAGGTTGGGATACATCTATAATCATCATTCCTTAGAATGACTTCTGTTAAATTTGCTAGTGTCAATTATCCAAGAACAATATTTCATCACTAGAAAATCCTACTTCCTGAAATCTTTTTAGTAACTTACTAATCAGCAATACTCAGACACTAAGCCACATCCAGCCCTTGCTACATCCAAGATTTTGTTACAATCCCTGGACTTTTGAGATTATTTTCTGGTAAGCTCCTGTTCTGATTTTAGAAATGACTCAATAATGTGCATAGTGATCAAGTTTATATAAAGGGTGTCAGATATGCATTGTGTATGTGTGCAGGTGTGTGATATCCTCAAGGGTGTCACGTATGCATGTGTGCATGTGTGTATGATATCCTCAGGGTTTCAGCAGATATTAAATCACAACCAGGTAAGGGCATTTTTGTTAAAAAAATAAAGGTTTGCCAAAAGCTCAGGACTTCCCAACTTTGGAGGTCTCTTCTTTTATGACTTCATATTAACTATATGTGTGGCTCATGTGATAGCAAGTGTGAAATGATTTAATAAACATCCCCAGGCTGTTGCCCTTTAGATGAGTATTTGATGGCTGTGGTCATCTTAGTCTGTTAGAATTGCTACAACAGGATACCATAGACAGGATGGTTTATAAACAACATAAATATATATTTTCATAGTTCTGGAGGCTGGGAGCCTGAGACTGGGGTACCAGCATGATCAGGTCCTCTTCTGGGTTGCACTTCTCACATGGTGGAAAAAGCAGAGAGGAAAACTCTCTCATGACTCTCAACGGTTTCATCCTCATGATGTCAGCTCATTCCAATTAACTCCAAAAGGCCTCATCTCCTAATACCATCACATCGAAGTATAGGTTTTCAACATATGAATATTGGTAGGGGGAAGGACACAACATTCAGTCTGTAACAGCAGCTGGCTACTCAATAGCCTTTTCCCAACACCCTTGCACACAAGGTCCACTTCTGTTATGGAGGCTGGATTCCTTTCCCAGCTGCATAACAGGCAACATAGGCATGTGACCCTATCCTGACCCAAGATACTAAAGGGAAATTTGCTAGGGGCTATATTTTTGGAAAAGTTGTCCTCCCTATTTAAAAAAAGGAGAGAACGCTAATGGGATGAGCTGTCTCATTGTCTTCCTTTGGATGTTGTAGTGTGAAGACAAAGAATAACAGACATTGACTTATTATTAATCTGTTATTACAGATTGACTTCTGTAATCCTGATAACTTTGTTACTGTATTAATCATGCCTAGAAAATAGATACCTCCTTGTTTCAGCCAGCAGTTAGATATTCTGTTTACTGAATCTGACAATTCCAATAGACTATTGTGTTACAGAGACTGTTCTGAGGTGTGTTGCAGGGAATCCATATTGAGCTGCAGTTTACTCTTCCCTTCACAAGCAAAAAGGTGTTTATTATTCTTTTCCTCATTACACAGAAGGCCAAAGAAAGAATATAAGGAGCAGGGCACTGAGACATAAAGAACATCTAGTGCTGGGTTTGGAAAAACACAGGAGCATCAGCAAATAAGCTGGCAAATAAACAAAGTAAATAGCCAGTATCCTGCCCTGCATTAGAAAGATCAGATTCTCCTTTGTAATTGAGAAAGTCTGTATATAAAAGGAAGATTGGATAAGAGCATAAATACAGACTAAAGACTCGGAAGATGGAAGGGTCCAGAAGCAAGAAGGCAATAACTCATGGGAGACCAGAGTCGGATACTAAGAGGGTAGGCTAAGAAGAGGATCAATGGAATCTAGAAAAAGAGAAACTTAAAGTCTACATCCTACCACTGTCTTTTCTCAACTGAGCTCTAAGGGTTTCAGCAATTCTCAACTAAGATTTTGCTTTTCTTGTAAAGACCCAAAGTAAGTGCCCCTCAGTGTACTGCTATAGATAGATGCCAAACATGTGTGGGTCTGCTTTGATTGTTGAAATAAAGATTCTGGTGGTCTCTTATCAGATTTTTCTATCAAGGTGACCATCTTTCTGGGGTTTTGTAATTTGATATTTATTAAGCACTTGTGTTAGCTGGTGGTATGATAGCTACCTCCACAGATCATTAAACAGGCACAGCCAAGAAACGAAAATGGTGCCTTCTGTCCACTAATGATGTTGGCAGCCTTGAGAGAGAGGTCCAGGCAAGGGGTTATCTGTCACAACCTAGCTATGAGTGTCCCATGGCACTTTTAATGGGAGCCAAGATGCTACACTTGTTCAGCTGGCCCATAAGAAGGGGACTCCTTGACCTGAGACAACTAAAATTAAACCATTTCTCCAGAAAGGAAAAAATGGATTCCTTGATATGGCCTACTCCCTTCCTTACATTCACATGCCAGTTTCCCTTAAAAAGGGAACCTTGAGTTCCCTAACAGGAACTGATCCTAATGCTTCATAAAAAATCATGTGAAAAAAACAAACAAATAAACAAAAACCAACCCTCAGGACTGTGAATGAATGCATACGAATGTCCTCATAAACTGAAACCCATGTGAAATATGGTTGATGCAACCCATCAGGGAATAGTGAGCCTTCCCACAAGGCCCAGCTTGCTTTAGAGCTAAAGATGGAACTAGAAACTCCAATTCATATCATCTGATTCTGATCAAAGACAGAGCCTTTTGGCCATTCTCTCAGCATTCAAAGACTGGGGTATTATTCCCTCGATAGCACACAAACCCTTCATGAGTTGCAGAGTCCCAGTGGGGATGTAAGTGTTTGCCTCTGGTAAAAATGGGAATTTCCATGGAAAATGTGACACAAACACTACCTTTTAAATCTCAAATGAATCAGGTTTTATACGAGAAAGACTTTTCCTATTAAAACTGTACTTTGGGGAAGTGGCTTTCAAAGGGCTTGTGGGCTTCCTGATGGTTCTCTAGGACCTTCCTGGGGCTCCATGACCTGTTCTGTTCTTCTCAAGTTTGAAAAGGGGAACAATGCAGAACAGTGGGAAGAGTATGGGGTGTGGAGTCAGATCTGGGTTGACATTTAGAGCCTGCTGCTTTCTCATTGTATGATATTGGACAAATCAGCTAATTGCTCAAAGTATCTACCATATAGGGTTGATATGAGACAGTAAATGTAATGTACCTATGGAAACACAAAGGATCAGAATCATAAAAATAGAGATCTTATCCAGTATCAAGCTTTGCTAATAACTTCAATGAAGTAAGCAATCACAAAGCTCAGGTGAAGCAGACAGTGGTCTGGGACTAATGTAGCTCCCAGGATTTCATGCCTCATCAATATATTCTCTTGCCCAGATTAATAGAAAAGCTTTGAGCTGTGTACATGGCCACATCACCTACACAGAGAAGAGTCATCATCAATTTCTTCACATTATATTCAGGTAGTTGCATAATTCACTTCACTTTTTCCCAGGACCCACGCCCAATATATCCATGGATTCCAGGTTTGGTACAAATGAGCAACCCAGATGGGACAGGTACCTCCTTCTAAAAGCATTTCATAGATAAGATCCCTACACTAGCAAATATCATTAGTATGTTTACATGAAGATTTGATTGTTATCTTCCTTCTTTCTTTCCCATAGGCTTCCCCCTGGCAAAGAGAGAGGATGGATGGCAGGCTTATTGCTAAGCATTTCCTGCCTAGCACCTAACCCAGACTAGGACATGACAGGTAGTAGGTTTGATCACATTATTTAAAATAATAATATAACATGACTGTCTATCCTTTCTTTTCTGCCTGACTTTCCAGGCCTTGCATAATTCAACCTCTGTTTCCTGCCACTATTCACTTAGGCCTCCTTTCCCCAACTGGTATAATTCTCATCTCTGCCTTTTCTCCTCTTGTTCCATTCTACTGATTTACCCATCTCTCAAGGACAGTCACGTGCCCCTCCTTCTGGAAAACCTTGATGCCCACTTCTGTCCTCTGATTTTGCCCTTTCTACCACCTATCTAATTCATGTTCTAACACTGAACCTGGAGCGTCTTATATCATACTGTTTCTTACTGGTGCATGTGTGATAGTCTTCTTTCTCCTAATAGATTATAAATCCCATTAGTTCTGAGAACTCTGACTAACTTCATCTGAGTCACTTATACCAGGAAGCATCCCTTGATCTATCTCCCCAGCAGACATGGTGTCTCTGGCATTGACCTCAACAGCACCCCACTTACCATATTATGACCTTATCATAACTTCTTAATGATTTCTGATTTCATTATTGCCTCTCTTGATGAGCAACAAGCTCCAGGAAGACAGGGTCATGTCTCTCTCTCTCTTTTTCCTGTTGCTCACTTATATCCCTAGTGCTTGACACAATACCTGCCAAAGAGTAGATAATTAATAACTATTTTTTTAAGAAATAGGTTTTCCAGTAGTAAAACTGGGAGCAAGGAAGCCTATTAATTTAGACACTGAACATATTGAGCATCTACTCTGGGTGCTTGGAATGCACAGATGAACATGATTTTGGCCACCTGAACTCTGGACCAAGCAAGTTTGAGTGAACTTCTCTACTACCATTATCTGGGGTATCCAGATATGTACAAAATAGCTATGCAGATATAATAAAAACTGATCCCATCAGTTAAGCCTGATGAGTTAATGGGATGAAAGAAGAAAACCAAAGGCATATATTCCTGAAGGAGTATGAATGCTTTCAGTAAAACTTCTTGCTCCTGCTGGCCATTCTTCCTCCCTATATGGCCTTTATATAAGATTTACTACTGATCCCAATTCATGTGAAAATCTTATAACAATCCTTAAACTCAGCTTTAATTAGTAGCTAGTAGATCTCTCTCCTGCCCTTCATCTCCCTGTTCCTTGTGAGCAGTACTACATTTGTGTAGGCATATGCTAGAACACCTTTCTGGAATCTTATTTTTAGAATGACACAATCTGAACATCATTCCAACTTGCTCATAACAGATTTTGGCCACCAGCATAACAAATTCAAAACTACATGCCAATTAACTACAATGCTCAAACCAGATCATAATATATATTTAATTTTATCCATCTTATATCACCCTATATAATAAACAACATCACATTGTCATTGCTTTTCTTAAGTCCATGCACTTCTCATGGGTTTAAGGCAAGGCCAGTCCATTCCCCAATCTTTTGAAAAACAAGGGAAACAATGAATTTGGTGTTTATTAGCTGTACCTTATAAATGTTAAAGAGAAACTTTGGTAGGTCAATCTCTCAACTCCTTCTGGGAAGAGGGGTTGGAATTATGGAATAGAGGCAGACATTCAGATATGATATTTTCTCAAATATATAAGGTGATTTTTTTTCTTCCTTCTCTCTCCTCTTCCCTCCCTCCCTCTCTACTTCCTTCCTTCCTTCCTTCCTTCCTTCCTTCCTTCCTTCCTTCCTTCCTTCCTACCATGCTCCCTTCCTTCACCAAACGATTATGTAGTGCAGCTCAAGATGAGAAAGGTTCTTCCATTCAGGCTTTCACCTACTGAGGCTACCTTTCTGGTGCTCAATCCAGACTTGTCTGTAATCTACACCAATATCACCAGCTGCCTTCATCCATACATAAAAAAGATTGATTCTCTCAGAAACAACCTGCTGACTGCTTCTTTTTCCTCATTGCATCTTCCCTCCCTCCTCTCTTTTTCCTCCCTCCTGGAAGGTCACTCCCTATCCTTTGGTACTCTTTTCAGAGACCTTCTCTGTGCTCTGTCCTCCTCTGTGGTCAAGTTTAGGAACGAATTCTCTGCTCCCCACTGAACAGGAGCTCTTTGAAGGCAGGACTTGTGTCTCATTTGCCTGAGCGTTCCCACTGCCTTAAAAGGACCTGGAAACCTGGTGAGTGTTGAGTAAATGTTTGGATTTAGTGAATACACTGAATCAACATTGAATCAAAGAACAAATACTTAGAGTCTGGGAGATACCAAAAGAAGCAAGTTTAATGATCCATATTTTAGCACCTCATTCATCTGTGACAGAGGAATAAATGGCAAGAAATTTTATAGGCAACAACATCACACCCTATGATGTGGAGTTGATGGAGAGTCAGTAACAGCATAGAACAATAGATGTTTCGACAGTGGCTTATGTAGTCTCTGAGGACAGCTGGACAACATGGATTTAAAGGAAAAACTTGAGGAAAAAAAAACAGGCAAAAGAATCCCTTCAACTGCTTTCAATTAGGCCAATGTAACCCCCTTCCCATTTATCAAAACTCACATTTTTCCTTCTTTCCACACCATTTAGAACTCTGACCAATGATCCCAGATGGTTCTGTTTTCCCAAATAGACTCTAGTACCATCTCCAGAGCATTAATTTGGATTGAAAAATTAAAACAACAACAAAAAGCTGCAATTGTTTGAGAGTCTCTTCTTCCTCCTCCCCCATCTGCTCCTAGGAGTTTTGAGGCCCAGAAGCCCCCCTGGGGGGGCCTGCTAGAGGTATCCTGAAGAATGCAAACAACATTCAGAAAACAGAACCTAAGAGTTTTAGTGAAAGAATGGAGTTCAGGGAGGTCCCTCTCCATGATGTGCTCATGAGTCAGAGTTAGCTGTACTTGTGAAAGTTAAGGCCCACTTGACGTAAAATCTGTCTTGTACTGTAAACTCAACCCTGAAAGTCCTAACACCAGCCAGCCTGGCCTGCTTCCAGACAGCACAGCCTCAACTACAGAGAGGGTGGAACAGATACAATTAGCTTTTTTTTTTTTTAAGATTTTATTTATTTATTCATGAGAGACACACACAGAGAGAGGGAGAGACACAGGCAGAGGGAGAAGCAGGCTCCATGCAAGGAGCCTGATGCGGGATTCGATCCCAGGATCCCAGGACCATGACCTGAGCCAAAGGCAGACACTCAACCACTAAGCCACCCAGGTGTCTCCAGATAGAATTATCTGATTTTGGGATCCCTGGGTGGCGCAGCGGTTTGGCGCCTGCCTTTGGCCCAGGGCGCGATCCTGGAGACCCGGGATCGAATCCCACGTCAGGCTCCCGGTGCATGGAGCCTGCTTCTCCCTCTGCCTGTATCTCTGCCTCTCTCTCTCTCTCTGTGACTATCATAAATAAATAAAAATTTAAAAAGAAAATTTTAAATTTAAGAATTATCTGATTTTATTAGCCCCCCTCTGTACTCAGTCCTGGCGTCAGGCCTTGGGCCAGCTGAGATGTGCCCTGAGCTCATCCTCGGGATGCAAACATTTGCCTGATGGATAAGTAGTTGGCATAAGCACATTAGGTTCCTCAGAGGAAAGATGCAGTCATATTATTTGACACAAATTATTATGCCTTCCACACAGAAAAGGGATTGGAAAATTTCAGTGAGGGCTGTTTGCCTTCTTTCTGATGTCCTTGATTTCTCATCAGATGCTTAAAGCACATTTTCAAACTGTTCGGTATCAGGGTTTCCAGATTCTTTTTCTCTTCTAGGAAGGCAGGTATTCTTATTTAAGAGGTGATAATAATGACAACAGCTGCACTTAATGAATCTCCCCCCCTTGTGTCAGGTTCTGCAGCAAAGCCCTGTACGTGGGTTACCTCTGTGTTAGTCTGCTAGGGTTTCCATAACAAAAGCCACAGCCTGCATGGCTTAAGAAACAGAAATCAATTTTCTGACAGTTTTGGCAGCCAGAAGTCTAAGACCAAGGTGCCAGAAAATCTGGTTTCTTGTGAGGCTTCTCTTCCTGGCTTGCTGTGTCCTCACAAGGCTTTTCCTCTCCACACACAAGGAGAGAGAAAGAGATCTCTGGTAGTTCTTCTTTTTATAAAGACACCAGTCCTATTGGATTAAGGCCTTACCTTACGACCTCATTTTAACTTGATTGTCTCCTTAGAGGTTCTGACTTCGAATACAGTCATATTGGGGGTTAGAGCTTCAACATATGAATTTCAGAGTGTGTATGAGGGAGTGGACACACAACTCAGTTCATAAGAACTTCACTGAGTCCTTATTACAAGCTCAGGAAGTCAGAGGCATTCTCTACTTTTTATGGCTGAGTAAACTGAGAGTTTAGTAATTTGCCCAAAGTCTCACTGCCAATAAACATGGTGATGGTGGCATTTCTTTACTTAGAGAAGTGGGGATGTGGAAAGCTCACTGGTATGAATGTAGTATAGGGTTGCTAATACAAAAATCAGAAAGGAACTAGCAGGGGAAAAGAACAGAGAACTGAATTGATGGCAGTTCTACTCAGATGAATCACTGTGCTGAGCTCTGGGGACACAGACGAAAAGACAAGAAGTGGTCACTGTCTTCCCAGAGCTCACCAGTTTTAGCAGCAGTGAAGGGTCTTCCTTCTGAGGCCCTGATCTGCATAAAACTAGGATCAAGAAAATGTCCCTTTGGACTCTTTGCTTCTCTAAGAGACCCTTCTGGGTCCTCCTTTGGTGTCACTCCCCTTAGAGGGTCCCCTTTGTGACCATCTGCACCACACATTACCTAGGGTCTTCATTTGTAGTGACTTATTTCTTGTTCTTCCTTTACTCTCTCATCCCGTTCAGGACTTTTTTTTTTTTTTTTAATTTCTTCCATTAAAACATCTTTGTTCCAAGTCTCATTCCCCAGAGGCAAGTCTCTCAGCTAGGAAAGGAAAGGAAAGGTCATAGCTCATTTGTTAATTCTCCTGGGTAGTGTACTGACATTTTATGGGTGGCCTCTAGAGAACTGGGGACTTGGAGCACACATTTCAGGCATCATAGCAGACAACACAGTGGGAACTTTTTGAGGGTAGGCAGGTCTTGTCGACATCAAACCCACAGTGAGTGAGACATCATGTACTCATCCTGGGCTTTTCACAAACCAAGCTGTTCCTGCTACTGCATAGAACTGTACTTAAAGGGTGTGTCATAGATGCTGTCAATGCTTCACTCATATGGCTTAGACCTCAAATTTCAGAATGAGGAAGGCCATGCTGCTTCTGGTTGCTAGCCAAGGACATCCCTGGGAGTAACCCTCAATCAATGACTCTCCAGAGATGGAGTATAAATACCTCAGCTCCCTCATCCTGTGGGTGGGATCCTTCTGAAGCATGTGTTTTATACAGTGACCTCACATTTCCCTGTGGAGTTTCAGCCACTTGCTGTGGGAAATAGCACACTAACATGCCTATTATGGCTGCCTTCCCTTCTTTGGATCACTTCTCCACTGCCAAATAGCAACTAGTGTTTCCTGCGTTTCAGTTCTACTTGCACTAAAATCCTTTTCTTATTGTCAGTGTCCAGGGAGACCCAAATGGAGACAGGCGTGCAGCTGGACAGTATTGGTGTAGGACTGGCTCTCTCATCATGCCATGTGGTTGGCCACCCTCCACTCTTCCCTCCTCTGCATGGCTAGACAAAGAACGTGCAAAGCCCACACCAGAGCTGGTCTACTTGTGGAGATGTCTGGAGAGGGCAGCCCCAGACCATGGTGTTTCCTTAACCATAGACTCTAATTCTCTAGAATCTTAACAAGGGTTGGATCTCCCTGGGCACGTAGAGGGCCCTGTAATTAATCCGTTTCAACAGAATGCATGGAATTTGTAGTCAAAAATGCTATGTTTGGATTCCAGCTCTACCACTTATGTACAATGTGGCTAAACTTCTCTGTACCTCAGTTTCCTCACCCATAAAATGGGAAAATAATTACTCTCTCAAAGGATTATTCCAATAATGACAGTCATAGCTAAGAAGGTTCCAGGAGGCTTATGTGAAGTGAATATAACTCAAAATAACCTTAGGAGGGTATATCATAGATTTCTTATCCAAAACCCTTGAGCCAGATGAGTTTTAGAATTTAGGTTTAATAAAGATAACAGGGTGCCTGTAACATATATGGCAGGACTCCCATCAGGGACTGAAGGAGTTCCCTAGACTCAATCACACTATTCTCACCCAAAATAGGAAGAACATTATGTGATAACATTCATGGAGAGTATTGTTCTGGAACTGCAGATAAAGGTTATGTACCAGAGAAGTTAAGTTAAGCAACTTGCTCAAGATCACACACTAGATTTGAACCCCAAAGACTATTGCCAGAGTCCCTGCTCTAAACACTACACAGCACTGCCTCCAATAATGAAACCCTCTCACCAGAATGAATGAAGGTAATAAGAGACTTGTATCAGATTCATAAGGTAGGTGAGAGCTGCTTTTTATTAATATCATAAATAAATTTATATAGATTATTTCTCCCAGAAATAAAATTAAAGACGTGGTCACATTTGAAACAGTAATACCATAAAATAGCAGCCTGCAAAAATAATGGCCACCATTTCTCGAAAATGTACTGAATAATTTACATATATTCATTTCATTTAACCCTCACAAGAGTCCTGGAGACAGGTTTTATTAGTATCACCCATTTTATAGATGAGGCTGAGAAGCTTACCTAAGGTCATCCTGAAATAAGTGGTGGGGCAGGTGATCCAATCTAGATCTGCTGATGCCTGTGCCCTTTTCAGGACATTGCTCTGCCTCCAGTGGGCAGGTATATGTTGCTGACCGTCATTGTGTGGTCTGCCCAAGGTCACAGGAGAGCCAGCATCCAGAGAATTGACTACCTTGGACTTGCTACCTTGGAAGGTCTATGCAGTGATTGACTTTTGTTTTGGAAAGTGCCACAGCTCAATAGAATTTCTTTCTGCTGCCCACTCCTGCCACTCTAAGAAAAGAACAGTACCTAGTGTTCGCTAGAAGATGCAAGAGAATTGATTGGAAAGAAAATTTTATCTTATTCCAGTCCTGTCCATACGGTGGTACTATTCTATATTTAGATAAATGGCACAGCCAAAGAGACAATAAAAACAAGCTGAAAAGGTACGAGGCTCATGCCGGGAAACAATAAGCTGAAAGTTCTCATTCTTTGCCCAGAGAATGACTATTTAAAAAACAGACAATAAAAACAAGCAATCTGCAAACATTGCATTTTAAGGTCTGGGGCGTCTTGTACTCTCGGGACAGTTGAAGAAGGAGAAGGAGAGCAGGGTCCTCTTATGCCTTGACAAAAATGAGGCTCTAAGGGGGGAACCTATTCAAGTCTCATTCCCAACTACTTGTAAAGTTACCCATGAATGACAGTAGAGAAGTCACAGGCTGGCTGGAGGGACCCCCTCAATGCTACTACCCCACAGACCAAATATGAACCCTTTTATTTCAAAAAGAAGAAAATGAGTTTGAAAGACAACTGAGGTTCATTCATTCATGAGTCTGAGGGCTGGATGGGTAACCAAGGTCCAAGCCCCACATTCTCCTTGAGAATCCCACTCTGGGCTCTCCTAGAAGGTTGTATTTTTTCCATTATCTAAATTAACATGTTTCAATCATTAACTGTCTTCCACTACATCATCTCTTTTTTCTTTCTCCTCCTCCTCCTCCTCCTCCTACTACTAAATTACAAACTCTTTGAGGGTAGAATACAATCCCTAATTATTTTGTAACCTCTAGGGAAGCTAACATGGCATCTGCTAAACTGAGATTTTAAATGGACATCAGTTGCTGATAGCCTTTTTCAGGTATATCTTCTCCTAGTTGGGGTCAGTAAGTAGTTTTCTTTTCCAGTCCCATGAAGCATCACATCTCTGGACTCTATCTAGTCTCTTTCATTTCTATTCTCAAACAAACCAAATCTTGCCTGAGCATATCTCTGTCTTGTTATACCTTGCTAAACACAATAAGTGACAACCAGCCTCTGGGGACAAAAAGCTTCTCTGGCACTTGGCCTTCCTTTTAAATTACCACCAGCAACAGATTTACCAAATGCCTTGCCATCACTTCCATGGGTTTGCATATTCCCAGCCTTCCATATCAGTGTCTGAGCCACCCACCATCCAACTGAAGTCAATACAACATTATTTAGGTTTTAGGTTTCTCTTTCATTAACCCCTCACCTCATTAGAAAGTGCCAAATTTCTAAATTCACTACAGTAATTAACCCTAGCTGATATAATAAACCAACTCTAGGGTTTTAGGGAGCTAACACAAAATAAGCTTGTTTCTTCAAACACAGGTGTCATTGGTGACAGAGATGGTGGAGAAGACATACTCTCTTCTAAAATTCTTACCCCAGGAGTGACACATGGTAGTCATGTTCCATTGTTTCCATGTCACATGTCCACATCTAGATGCAAGAATAGGCTGGTAGCTGTTATTGCGACCAGAGTCTAATAATCATCATAGCTAGAATATATTCTGCGTCTTCATTTTGCAAATTGTATACTTTAATTATCTCATATAATATAAACTACAACCCTAAAAAGTAGGAATTATCATCACCATTTTATTTTTTAAGACTTTTAAAAAAGATTTTATTTATTTATTCATGAAAGACACACAGAGAGAGGCGCGCAGACATAGGCAGAGGGAGAAGCAGGCTCCATGCAGAGAGCCCGACGGGGGACTTGATCCTGAGACTCCAGGATCACACCCTGGGTGGAAGGCAGATGCTCAGCCACTGAGCCACCCAGGCGTCCCTATCATCACCATTTTAGAAATGAAAAAAAATATATATATATATATCAATCACTAAACCCTAGTTACTACACACACACACACACACACACACACACACACACACACGGGCTCAGAGAGGATAAATAACTTGACCAAAGTCACATAGCAAATGGCAAGTGAAGATGTGAGCCCAGACTTGTATGGCACTCAAGCCCCTTTCCCTTCTTTTGTATCATGTAGCAAGAAATACATAGATATGCTTTAAGACTGTTCAGTGGAAAGGATTAGGGTCAATGACTCAAACTGGACTTTCAAAGGTAAGCATTTAATCACACAGAGAGGTATTAAGACTGGAGAATGACATTCCTGGTTGAAACAATAATATGTGCAAAGGTACTGAGGGCTGAATGGACATGCATGCCTATGGAAGACTTATCTTAAAATAATTATGATGGTTACATGGCATTTACCCAAGCATCCTAGAAATAGCCAAAACATGTCTTAAATCTTAGCAACCCCTCTTCCAAGTGCCACTGAGGGAGCTATCTACCTACAGAACAATGGTAAAGGAAAGCAAAGTAGGTGTAGGAGCAAAGATTGGGCCCCTACACCATTTAGCCATCCACCTATTGATGCAGAGCCTTTGTAGGCTGGGCTGGAGTACCTGAGCAAGGCTGGGAGCTCAGAGTAGGAACACTTTTTCTCCCCATAAGCCCAAACCTAACTTCAAGATTTCACCACACCTCATCTGCCATAAATGAAGAGAGAAATGCTTGATTATTCAAGGTGGGAGCTAAAGGTTAGCTGGCCATGTCCCAAGTAGGAAGGCCCTGATTTTCTCCCCATTTATGCCAGATGGAAGCAGAAAGGAGAGCTGGGTCTAGTAACTGCTTCTGCAGTAAGATGAAAAAGTTACAGGAGAGCAACAGAGAGAACTATGGCTTTCTGTATGACCCTTGTGTTTAAATCAACTGTGTTAAAATAATATATGCAGTCCTGGTCTTTTAATGGGCCTACTGGCAAACATGGTCCAGTATCCTAGAATGTCACCAATCTATAGCAATTCTGTCCATAGGTCAGAAAGAGGGAGGAGGAATAAGGAGTGTGATGAGAGAGCATGGCTTCTCTTCTACAAACTTAAGGTACATAGCTCCATAATATCCATGGGTAATGCATATTATATCCATTTTATCTTGTGTATTTCTTTCCCATTTTCCCTCACTAGTTTTCTTCTTGTATTTTCTATTTACTTTACTCTTCCTTTAATTTTTAAAAAGAAGTATTTAGTTTTGAGCCCTGGAAAAAGTAACATTTTTTCATCACAAGACTTAATATTCTCATAAATGACTCTGATGTTTCATTTTGTTATTAAATACATATTTGCTTTAAATAATCTTCCAGTTTATTAGAGGAGTCATCACCAAAACATGGCCAATTGCATCTTTAGCTACTCCTCTCTCATCCCAATTGTGAGGCCTGAATCTGCGAGGGGAATATGTCATTTTCCATAATGGTCTGCTGTTTTAGGTCCCAGAAGAATGAAAGATCTCAATACCTCCCATAGCTCTGTCCACCTTCCAAATATTAAATTAATCAATAAATAGCATCTGACCCATTATGGAAAGGGAATAAAAACAAACAAGCAAGCAAACAAAGAGAAACACTCCATATGAACAATGGTGGTTACAGTAGGAAACATAAGTAGAAAAATGCAAGAAAGCATAATATAATGACATAAAGCATTCAGACCAGTGTCAAAAACTGTTGGACTGTGGGCTGATTAGAGCCCACGGACATATTTTGCTTGGTTTGCAGTGTTTAAATAAAATTTATCCAATATTCAAAAGTCAGAAAACTTCACAAAATAATTTAGATGCATAAAAAATCAGACTATCTGGCCACTAGGCTCATGTTGCCACTTCACAAAAATCTAGAACTGAAGGGCAGCTGCTCCCTTTGGCCAAGCACACTGTGCACTCTCTGTATTCACTTCACTCCTATAGATGATCTGCTTGACCCCTGGGGCACTTCAGTTTGCAACCCCTGCGCCAAGGTATCATCTCTAGAAATGAAGAGGAAGTGGTTGGACATTCTTCACTCACAGGAGAGGTTCTATCAGAGGTGGAGACAACATATGAAGTAAACAACCACATTCCAGGACAGGAATTCTTAACTGATGCCTTATTCAAATGCTTTCTCTTCCTTTATTCATCCTCAATGACACAACACAATGTTCAGGCTGAGGGACTCCTGCCTTCCTCTAAGACGACCACTCAGTGTGGCTCCTATAGCGTCTCTCCTGCTCCCAAGCAACCAGGTCATTGGATTAGGAAAGCCACCTTCCCAGACTGGTGCCCACTGCTCAGAGGCCTATACCTGATGTGGTTCTGCTCCTTCCTCTTCAGCTAATTCTGCCTCCACAATGAGCAACTGAGAGGCCAGAACTCTCCAAAGTGCTTTGTAGTTTCATAGTGATGTTACCTAGAAAGAGGAAGCTCTGTAATGATTCTGCTTGAAGCTGGGTTTTTTTTTTTTTTTTTTTTCCGCTAAGCTCCAGATTTACCCATCCAGTTGTCTGTGAGATATCTCTACTTATCTCCTGCACAATTATTTTAATCCAAACTTTTCCAAAAAAACCCCACAAACTTTTCCAAACCAACATATGTAATCTTCCCTTGCCATCTTCTCAGGACAAAATATGTTATGTCCTATATTTCCTTTTTTATATCCTGTCAATCACCCAAGCTTTGGAATCATTCTAGGCTTCTCTCTCTCCTGACCACCTGCTTCCCCACATCCAAGCGATCATTGAACCAAGTACAAACCACCTCCTTGCTATCTATCTTACATCTCTTCCCCATCTTCATTGTCACTAGCCTCGTTCAAACTCTCACACAGATTAGTCCAATCGTCTCTTAGGCCAGTCATGCTTGCTCATGCCTCCAGGTCCTAAACACAAGCAGTCGGAATGATTTCTAAAAGAGAAGGAATTCTGATATTACTCTTCAGCTTAAGCCCTTTTATTGGGCCCACTATTTGCATAAAAGGGTACTTTCTCAATGATGTGTTTCTGGCCTAGCTCTCTAGATTTATACTCTCCAATATGGTGATCACTAGCTACACGTTGCCACTGAGCACGTGAAACAATGTTAATCCAAACTGGGGTGCTGTAAGTATAAAATACACAACAGATTTCAAAGGGTTCATAGAAAGAAAAAAAAACGCAAAATATCTCACTAATAACTTTTCTATTGAGTCTATATAGTATGAGAATATTTTGCATATATTGGATTAACAACATATTATCAAAATTAATTGTCCCTGTTTCTTTTTACATCTTTCAATGCGGCTACTAGAAAACTTAAAATTACATTGTGGCTTACATTATCTTCTAGATATTTTACTCACCACATCTTTCTACCCTTCATCTTTTCCACCTTGTACTCTGCTAAACATTAGGCATGCTAGATGACTAACAAAACAGGCTACAGTATTCTATAATCTTATACATTTCACTTTAAATGAAAATTAGGATGTCCGTCAACTATCATACCCCATTCTACCTGTGGTGGTTTAAAAATATATCCACAGTCTCCATTCAAAAAAGTAGAATCTAATTTTCCTCCCCTGCAGTATGGACTATATGTAGTGACATGCTTCTATGAATGAACAGAATAAAGCTGAAGTGTATGTGTGTCATAAAAGGCATTCTCTTTCCTCCATTCTCTCTCTCCCTCTTCTTCTCTCTCTTTTTCTCTCTCTCTCACTCTCTCTCTATCATTCATTCAGAGAGGCCAGCTGCCACATCATCAAGAAAATCAAATAGGCATATAGAGAGTTCCACATGACAAGGTACTGAGGCCTCCTGCCAACCATCTTGGATGGCCTGGCCAGCCCCAGTCAAGCCTTCAGATAACTATAGTTCCAGCCAACATTTCACAATAACTTCATGAGAGATCCTGAGCCAAAGCCATCCAGATAAGCAGGTCCCAAATTTTTAAGTCACAGAAACTGTAAGATAATAAGTGTTAGTTGTTTTAAGCATATGAGTTTTAGAATAATTTGTTACATAGCAATAAATAAGTAATACACTACTAGTGCCCCACATCCCCTCCTCATTCCCACCTTAGAATAGGAAAATAAGAGAGAAGTTGCTAAAAGCCCAAACTTATGTTTCACTTACTTAGATACCAAGATTTGGTTCAAAATCATCCCCTCTATGACGTCTTTCCCAACAAACTCCAGCCAATTCTTGAATGTCCATACTCATTTTTTTAATTTAGAAAATGTTGTGTATATTTTTAACCCAGTCTTCTCTAAAGACATATTTCCTGTTCATAAATTAGCTTTTTTAAAATTAATTTTTTTCTGAATATAGAAGTAATAAATATACACAGCAGAAATTCTGCAATAGTCTTAAAAGAAGAGAAATAAATTTAAATGTCATCTCATTGAGGAAAACACTGTTAACATTTTTTAACACTGTTAACATTTTTAATATCCATCTTTGCATGTATTTTTTACATAGATAAGGTTATTTCACATATGCCATTTTTCATCCTCTTTTTCTCATGCAGTGACCTCATCTGTCAGTTCTATAACCTTCTTGCTTTAACTACTGACTCCATGGTCAAACTCTAGTTTGAATCCTTGCTGCTAAAAGCATGTTTCACGGACCAGCTACACTGGCAACATATGAGAAGTTAACAGAAATGCAAAATCTAAGATGCCACTCACCAGGCTGTCACTTCAGGACATTTGCACGTGTTGATCCTTTTGCCTATAAGGCTAACCCTCTATTTATTTGCAGGTCTCACCCCTTCACTGCATTCTGGTCTCTCTGTCATCTGCAGAGAAAAGCCATTCCTGACCCCTACCTAGAGTTGCATTTTTGTTGCACCCTGTTCCCTTACCTTGTTTTACTTTCTTCAAGTATTATCATACTTGACATTATTTTATATGTGTTCATTTTTCTATTTCCTTCCACAAATATTTTTGGAACCCCCCACTACATGTCAGGCATGGTTATAAGTTCTGGGAACATAGAAGAGGACAAAATAAAGCCCCTACATCCTCCCCTCTAATGTAAGCATTACAGATTCAAGTTGTTAGTTACTATTTCATGTTTCTTTACATATTCATTCCTTTAAGATGAGGCCCAATCCTCACCATCAACACAAGGCTCCATGCCAGGTCCCATGACTTAAACCCACCCTAAACAGTCCAGCTTCTATTTATAGGAAACTTTTCAATGTGCTTTTGTGCTGAGTTGAGCTAAGTTTAACTTGGTTGTCTTTAATCCCCATGAATTGTCCCAATACAGCTTCCCTGCAGTGGAAATTTCCCTTACTCCATGTATGCCTCCAACTGCATCGCTAGTCTTATTCTTGTGCAATTTATCTGAGTTCAAAGAGTTTCCCAAAATGGAACCAAAAAGTTTTATCATCATCATTCCACCACCACCACCAGCTATGGCAGCAGCAGGGTTAGGCCTGATAACATTTTCAAAGGGCAGAGTTTATCCTTGGTGCCTGCCCCCTTCATTTGGTACCTTCCTCTTCCCCTCCTGCACATCTAGGCTCCATTTGTTGGAAGCCTGGCTCTCAGCTGGTCATCATACATTCACTCCTAAGGTGGTAGTATGCACCTCCATAGGAATTGCTTGGAGGTTGCAAAGGGGAGAGGATAGCTTATTATGAACCAGGCTCCATTTGTTCCCCATAATCATTTCAGTGTGTGAGGAAAGCACAACCAGAAGGACATGTTTTGTCCATCATTTTCCAGAGGAGAAACTGAGGCTCAAGGAGATTATCTACCTCTCCCACAACACCCTGAATGGTCTTAAGTCAAAGCTCTGTCTTCCAATCCTCCTGAACCTCAAAAATTGAAAGGACCACATTTCTGATGATGGATTCTCAAAGCCCAGGATGGAAGGAGTTTTTTTAAAAACCAAGTGGAAAAGAGTGACAAAGGTGTTCATGGAAAGGGAGGTCTACCAAAATTCAGAGGGACTGTATCTCAGGGAGTACCTGCAGTAACCTATCATTTTGCAGAAGTGGAATGGCAAGGGCCCACGTGGGTGAATTATACTCATTTAAATCTGAAGGATTAAGATGAGCACCTACAGTCTAGGAAAGTACACCTACAGGATTATATTTACAGGAACCACATTTTCTAATAGGGGATGAGAGAAGAGGTGACCCATTTATTTTCGCCCATTTATAAAATCACAGTATCCTCATCTGTAGTCATCAACAGAAGTATAATCACCATAATTTTATAGTTGAGTAGGAAATTACCATTTCTAAGAAGAATTTCTAAATTTAGCGGTGTTCACATGCCTTCATTCCCCTCCAAAATTGTTAGATAAATAAAAATGAACAGCTTTAGCATAGAACAGAATGTGTAATAAAATATTAAGTAAGCTTTTTAGGCAGACATACTTTTGCTTAGAAATCCCCCTCTTGATTTCTCAAAATTACTAAGGCAAAGGATCAGAATATAACAGATCTCATAGCATAGCATGTTTATAAGAGCATCCAGCATGGGATGAGGTCTCTGGTGACCTAAGGAGCTTAGGGCTCCTCTTTCTACATTGGGTTGACAGGGCAGAGAGGCAGCCAATTTTGTCCTGTCCTGAGAAGAGCAGGAATAGGATTGGGTGAGGCATAATTTGTGTCAGATCATTTTAATGCTAGCAAATAAAATATCTATCAAGCTCCTACTGTATGCCAAGTACCACACTACTTATAGGTAGGGTATAGTTTGATGGGTAAAATAAGATATACACTCAGAAAATTAAGTAGTTCTTATGAGTATAAATATGCATGTTAATGATAATTAGTACCTTCTGTTTGTGAATGTCGCAGGATAATATTTTGATATATTAAATGATATGTTTTCCCATCTCGGTAATTCTTGTTACCTGTGAACTGTCTCCCATATAGGATATCTTGGCACATGGCTTCAGGGATGGGATTATACTACAGCACAAAAGAGGCAAATTCTTGTCGTTTGAGTTTCAAAACCTGAAATCTTGGCAAAAACAGTATGTTTGGAAGAAAAATAGATCTGGAAATGGTTATAGATTTTCTACCCCTAAGATAAAACTAGGGGGAAAATTGTGGGAAGAGGGGAGAGCAAAAGCAGAAGAGCTAGACACTTGAATGGGTCACTAAACAGAGACTTGTGTTTGGTTTCCTGTGCACTGTCCTGTCAGGCTGAGTTCCTGGGGCAGAGAAGACACAACAGATACTCGGGGAAATTGGGCAAATCCCCTCATCCATGTGAGGGGAATCTGTGGCCAGCACCCAGCCTCTCACCTCTGGCTGCTGCCTCCAGGCTCAGGTAAAGCCTCTCTGACCCCTGGCCCTTAAGGTAACTTACCCGACATTTTGGGAAGACAGCAGAGAAGAAAGCCTGGCTGAGAAAGTGTGTCTAGATGAAGAGGATCCAAGGCGGCCTGAAAGTTACCCCACATGCCCACAGAGTTCAGAGATAGAACCAAATAATTTCCAAGTGCCCAAGCGGAATATTTGAGAAACTCAGAGCTGAAAGATCTTGTGGCCAGGGACCAGGAGGACACATGGTGACTTGTGTGGAACACAGTCACTGCAGCATGATACTCAGTTCAGCAGATGACAGCATGGGCTGATGAGAAGCCCTGAGGACTAGTATCTACCCCCCCAACTTTCTCTCCCCATCCTATGCTCATGTACCCTGACAGCCCCTTAGATCTACACAAATACCTCAGGTTCATGATCCCTTTAGATAATTCTCCATCCCAGAAAAGGAGCTCCCTGGGTTCTTTCTCATGAAGAACCTATCCACGCACCCATGTTTAACTAGCTTCCTTCAGAAATATTCTCACAGGGTTCAATTATACCCCCTACACTGTAGGCACAAATGCTTTTTTTTTTTTTTTTCCCCATCCTTAGGAAGGAAGTAAAGAGATGACCAGGCAACATATTCTGTTTAACAACCCACAAGGCATTGGAAGAGAAGAGCAGGTCTACAGTGATCCTAGGTTCCTGATGCATACAGTATCTCCCTTCTTGGCTCAGAGACTAAATCCAGAACCTGAGCAGAAAAGTGGGGGAAAGTTTGTCTTCCAAGCTCTCCCTTCCTCACCAGCCTCCTAAGTTGGCCCTTTCCTTTTTTAATTTTTTTAATTTTTTTTATTTTTATTTATTTTTTTTATTTTTATTTATTTATTTATTTATTTTTTTAAGTTGGCCCTTTCCTGCTTGGGTTGTGCCTAGTGCCCTGTCCTTCTTGCAATGTCCTCTGTCTTCCACTGTAACCTGAAACTCATTCACATTAAGGTCAAGGGACTCAGAACAGCTTGAGGTTTAACTCCCTCACTGCTGCCCCACTGCTTCCAGAGCTCACTAGTTGTTAACCCTCCCTACATCCTCTCTCTCCTTTCCTTTCCATTATCTGGAAAGGCTGTTCTCTATTTCTTCTCCTCGGTCCAGGAACATGGCACAACTGTGGTTCCTTTGTTAAGTGGATCATGGCCAGCCATATGACTTGCTTTGGCCAAGAAAAGGTGGGCAGGGGTGACATAAGTTGCTTTTGGTGGAAGTATTTGGTTATAATATGTGAGACTGCAACCCTCTTTTCTTCCTGCCACTGGAACAGACAAAATTCCAGATGGCAGAGGCTCAGTCCCAGAGTAAGGACTCCAAGTCTATGTACAATGCGTTTGTAATGTGAGCAAGAAATAGACATTTGTCGAACTAATTCGTTGGTTATTACTGCGTGTCATCAAGAGGACATGACCGCAAGTTGATTCAAGAGCTGCACCAGGTAATTGGAAACTCCTCACCCTTCCCCCTATCCCTGGCACGTACACTCTGCCCACCATCCCCACAGTGGGACCATTTTCAAGGATACAACCTGAGAGAACAATGTGTTGTTGAAAGCATCTGAACAGTATATGTGACTTAACCCAGTTAAGGCCTCAATACAAACTTCTAAGATTCTGGCAGGGTGGGTGGGAAAATCTACTCCTCTTGCAGCCATTCAAGATAAGCCTTATATTTAAGTTTCCTTGCCTATTAAAACTGCCATCCAGCAATCTAGAATAGTCTGCCTCTCTTTGTTTTCTCCTTGCTCTCTGTGCATGGAGCCAGTTTCAGATTCCACTCAGGGAAATTCTTGGGTTGTGTGAAGCAACAGCATCATAATCTAGTGCATCCTAATATACCTGGGCTGCTGTTGGCATTCAGGCTCTCATCACTTCTTACCCAAGCTCTAACACATGCTACTCAAAGTGTGGTATGTATATAGTATCAGTCCAAAAAATATTGCTCGTCTGCAATGAGTTAAGTACAGAAATCAAGAATAAACATTTAGAAATTCTCATAACAATTTAACAGATTAATTTTATCTGTTGAGTCCAATGATAAAATATTTGGTCTTATAATCTCTTCAAGTCTTAGCATTGTGCCTTGGCACAATATTTCAAGCAACAGCAAGCATACTTAGGGGATATTTAGGGTGCAAGACTCTTTCTCATCAAGTGTAAAACCATCATTTAAAAGTTCCTAGAGTCTGAGATGCTTGGGTGGCTCAGTGGTTGGGCATCTGCTTTGGCTTAGGGTGTGATCCCAGGATCTAGGATCGAGTCCTGCATCAGACTCCCTGTGAGGAGCCTGCTTCTCCCTCTGCCTATGTCTCTCTGCCTCTCTCTCTGTGCGTCTCATGAATAAGTGGATAAATATTTTTTTAAAAAAAAAGTACCTAGAGTCTATCTACTCTTGGTGCCAGCACAAAATATAGTTCCAATAAGCAGAGAACCTTCCTGAGCTCTTGCTCTCACTTAACTTTGCCAACATAAAAGTATGGACATGAATGTATTTATTCTTTGGAGTAAAACTTTGTAAATATATTGCTCATGAATATGGCTTTCCAAATTATCCACAAACAGCTTGACATTTTGACACATTTGTTCAAGAGTACAAGAAGTTAATGTAACTGATCCCTAAATCATTTCCCAACTTCCTCCAGGAGGAATAACTAGAGCTATTTTTTCTTCCCAAAGGCTCTTTGGGATTAATATATTTCTCTATCTAGTAATGGTATCCTGAAAAGAACAGTGAGCTAAGTATTGGGAGACCTGGTTCTAGCCCTCATTAGCCACACACCTGCTACTACACGAAGCCATTGCTTAACTACTTGGTGAGCTAACTTCCTCACCTATTAAATGAGGATAAGTTGATAATAACAAGTACATGATATCAGCTCTATTGTGAGAATCAAAGTAAAGAGTATTGAATGAAGCATTTGGTCAAAAATAGAGGGGTACCCCATTGTAATTCAGCATTCATTTATAACACTGCCTTGAAATCCTCTCAAATTATCTCATACACATAGATTTTTTCCTGTATAGCCAGATAATAAGTCCTTAGAGGTACATTGTATAGTACCTCTTTGTATGCTATCCAAATTTCAGTCCTTTGGGACAAACAATATACATACTATAATTGTACGAAAACACTTTATCGAAAGTTGTTGAACTCCTTCACCATTAAGTAAAATGCATGACTTCATAAACTTCATACACTGCATGACAGGTATTCCTCACCCACATTGATATCCTTTTAGAGTGTTGGTTAAGGAGAATTGTAATTGCTTATCTGAGTCCCTTGAGGGCACAGGTCATATTTCATTAATCTTTGCATCCCACATTTACCTTGGTCATGCCAGCACACAGAAGGAGCCCAGCAATGTCTGCAGATAATTAATAAACGCATGAAGTGAACTTTACTTAAATACTTCCTAATATTACCTCCATCCTGGTTACCCTGAAACTTAAAAAGCCAATCTTTGTTTGATTTTGGTTCGACTGGTTTTTAATTTTGCAGAATCATCTAAGCATTTTAAGAGTACACCTCCCCAGTAAGTCACATGATTTTTCTATCCTCTTTCCTTCGTGAGCACAAGCAGTTCTTATTCAAAGATCATTAAAAGGATTAGGCTGCAGGAGTGCGAGTGGTAAGGACCAGAACAGTTATTGGTCTGAAAGAAAGGAAAATTGTACTAATTGTTCAGATACAACACCCTTCTGCACATTAAATATAAATACAGCGGCTGAATAAAGAGCTTCTATACAGAAGAACTCTAGGCTCTGGCAGGAACCACAGAGCCGCACCAGTAAAAGGCCTCCTGCTGGGGCTGCAATGGAAAATGTGACCTCAGAAAGGAATTCAGAACAGGAAGGCTCAGAAAAAGATGACACACCATAAAGCTTTGGTTAAGTCATTTGGTTCCAGGCATATAAAAGTTTCATTTAAAAAATAATTCAGATTACATGAATTTTGTCAGATTGCTATTCTCAGTAGAGTTTAGAATTCCAAAGTGACTCTGTCCTCATGTTCTTCATAAGAGAGGTATACTGTTTAGGAACACATTCATCTAGAGAGGCCCAGGGGCCTAGGCAGCCAAATAGGTTAGTCTGGAGTCATAGGACCTGGTTTATCAAATGTTCCACTGAGCCTTCCCAGTGCAGAGTGGACACTGACTAGGGACTCCAGAAAGCAAAGGCAAAGATGGCACTAGAGAGAAGTCAGCAATGTCCTTTCCCCCTTCCTGCTCCCACCCAGAGAGGACTCCTCTTATGGGAAAAGTCAATTCACTACAGCAGCGATTCACATCTTTCACAACCTGCATGAAGCCAGTTCAGCGAGCATTTCAGAACTGGGGTCTCTTGCTATGCGATAGGATCCTGAAGTTTATTTAACAAATTAGGCTTTTGCAGGGAAAAAATGAGATGCAGCATTTCATAAGGTTATGAACAAAACCACAGTCTAGAAAAAAACACCCATCTCACTGACCCTTGCCCCAAACAAGCTTTTATTTTTATATATAGATCTACATTTTGAGCAAAGCATATTTCATGTCGTTAGAGTATAATTTTAGAGGCATACCAGAAAGGAAAAGGAGGGGGGTGTGAGCACATAAAACTTGTTTATGTTTTTATTTATGCGTATTTCCCACAGACTGAAAATAAATTTTCAAGAGCACTTCTCAAGCTAACCTAGTCCTAGAGTCTGAAAATTTGATGTTTAGCACTGCCCTCTAGTGCCCAAATGGATCACTTTGGTTTGCCTTCAGGCAGAGTAAGACACTAATTCAACAAGTCTGCTATCTGCATTCATTCATTCACTAAATATTTATTGAGAGCCTAGTGTGTGAGTTTGTGGAAGGTGCTGGGATGCACAGATGTAAAAAAAGACATGGTTCTCTGCCGTGTTCTTAAGGGGTCCATAGTTTAACAAGAGAGACAAAATTAAGTGCCATTACACAGTCATTTGATTATTCAAGAGAAATCACTCTACCTAGTTTTTCAGTAGTATGCGGCAGACACAGCTGGGTTGTCTCCCTTTCCAAATTGTTCTGGACCATTATTCATATTAGCAGGTATCTGCTGGCTTTGAGCAGAACAACTTTGGTGAAGAACACAGGGGACATTCTGAAATAGAGGAATAGAGGAGACATCCCAGGACATACATACATACAAGATTGAGGCTTAAAGATTTCTATGGGAACACTCCTTTTGAGTAACCCCAAAAATACTTCTGGTCTTGTAGAACGTAGGGGCTCACTGATCACCAGATCTGACAAACAAATCTAATGGTCATTAAGTCTTACATTTCTTTCTGAAAATGCATACTGTTATTCTAACACTGTGATGAAAAGTCTCAAAGGCATCAAATGGTAGAGACCCTAAGAATTTATTATAAACTGTTTTAGGGTCCTTAGATCCACAAAGCACTGACCAGAGTCACAGAAACACACATTGTTCTGAATGAGTGCATCTTCAGACCTATCGGGAAAGCAGAGGGCATCTCGAAGGAATTGCCAAGACTTTCCACAACAATAAAAGTGAAATTCAGATATCATCAAAGGAAAGAAGTCAGGAACTATTACAGACCAAGAATGATGCTTTACACCATTTCCTAATGTTCCTACTTTGCCACTTTTTTCATTCTTGCTCCTGTTGTCTTCTAGTTAGCCATGATGTGCTTCTAACCAATAGAACATGGCCAAAGTGACAGAATGTACATGATTACATTGCATAAGATTATAAGATCCAGGGGCACCTGGGTGGCTCAGTGGTTGCGCATCTGCCTTTGGCTCAGGTTGTGATCCTGGGGTCCTGGGACTGAGTCCCACATCAGGCTCCTTGCAGGGGGCCTGCTTCTCCCCCTGCCTATGTCTCTACCTTTCTCTATGGGTCTCTCATGAATAAATAAATAAAATCTTAAAAAAAAAAAACACAATAAAAAAACTTATTTAAGAAAAGATTATAAGATCCACCGTGCTGAAACTGTCTCCTGGCTGGCTTTGAGGAATCAACCAGTCGTGCTGGCAGGGTCCATGTGGCAAAGAGTTGAGGGTGGCCTCTTGCCAATTGCCCACTAGACACTGAGACCATCAGCCCAATAGACCACAGGGAGCTGAAAGCTGCTAACAATCACAACATGGAGGAAGCTGACCTTGCCGAGGCCAGCCTCAGCGGAGACTGGCTTGACTGCAGCCCACCTCCCAAGAATCCAACTTTGTGAAAGTAAATGTGTGTTGCTGTGTTGCTAAGTTTCTGGTAATATTAGGCAATGACAGATGACTAATACAGATGTTGAGATACTTTTTTATTTTAAAATATTATTATAAAAGAAATACAAATAAGGAAAAAGTGAAATACTGAAGACAAGTCATCAATTTATTGCTGTCACCCTATTATAAGAACAGTAATTTATTTTGTCACCATTTTATTATATGCTTGGTATGTTATTTGCAGCCATGATCTTCCCATTCATACACTTTTATATTTTGCTTTTTTAATTAAATGTTTTCTCATGTTTTTCATTTATTCACTACTAATTTTTAATGAGTACATTATGTATCATTCATTGGCTATCTGTATCTGTTTATTAATTACTTCCTTATGCCAGGGGTTGGCAAACTACGGCCCTGGATTTGTAAATAAAGTTTTATTAGAACACAGTCATGCCCAGTTATTTACATATTATCTCTGGTTATTTCTGTACTATAAACAGCACATAGTTTTAAGAGAGACTATATAGTTTGCAAAGGCTAAAATATTTCCTTTCTGCCCTATAGAAAAAGTTTGCTGACCCCTACCTAATGAGGTGGCATTACAACTAATGCCACTTGGAATATCTTTGTGCATATGATTTTTTATACTTTAGGCAACATAATTGAGAGGCATTAACAAAAGTGGGCTAACTAACTAGGTCTACTTAATAAAGACTTTTTAAGCCTGACACCATCCCTCACTATCTCTCTGGCAATATTCTAACTGGGATATAATAAGGGTGGTGGTATTAAGAATGGAAAGGAAGGTCAAGTATCTCCTTTACTTAGGTAGGAAGTAACTAATAGGTAGCACTTCTCTGGTCCCTGTATAGACATGTATGTAATTTTACACTCTGGATGAGCATATTTTTACTTTTGATTTAAAATCAACAGTAAATCCCACATAAAAACCAATGGAAAGAAAACTTACTTTCTATTGGGGATTTAAAAGCAGACTGAGCAAACTCTCCAGGTGTTCAGGTGTCCATGAAATGCCACTGCAGACTAGCTGTAGTGGCCAAAAGGCACTGAGAGGGTTGAATTAGAGAAAGGTGACAGTCTCAACAATGTGTTAGCAGTGGCAGCAATGAACAATGAGGCAGCTATGAGTGGGGGAATGACAGAAGAAACACATATGTTCCACCCCTCTGAACATATCCTAAGCATCAATTTATATAGAACTATAATTAAACTGTCTCCAGATAAGAAAGTTCTAGAGCAACTACCCTATACTTATGAATAAAAAAATTCTTCTATCTGCGAAAGTTTCATTCTTCAAGAAGAAAAACTTATGGAATGGGACCTGCTAAGTCAACCCTAACTATCTCTGAGATAAAAGATGAACCAGAACCAGGCTGATGGATCTCAAATCCAATCCCAAAGTAAGCATCAGGAAGCACAGGTGTCATCTTCTAAGGGAAATATTCTGCAACATAAAAAAAAAAAAAAAATCAGGATGGACTTTTTCCTCAATAATTAAGGGAATTTAAGAGCAAAATCAGAAAGATATTTAAGTGTAATCATCCCAAATACACCAACAAAGTATATAAGTAAATTATACACATTTATTTTTATTAAAGGTTCCTGTCAAAATGTCAACTAATTTAACATTTTCTAAAGAAGTGTTCTTTTGGCTAAAACTGTTAAAGCCTTTACATTTCACCTCAGTTAATTATCAAATAATATCAGGTCTTTAGGAGGCACCCTAAGAAACTATGAAATTCTCCAAAGAGTAAAAAAAAAAAAGTCTAACTATCTTTGTGGAAACCAGGAACATATTACTTTAAACAAAACAGCCAGGTTTCTGAGGTGTGAAAATCAGGTCATTATTTTCTTGAATTTTCATGTTGCAAAGGAAGCTGAATGACTTGATTCACACTTAAAATCATGTCATAATTTTCCCATTTTTTCACTGTTTACTGGTAGTTGCCTCAAAACTGACCTGAGGGTCTGGCAGCATAAATCCGTCAGTAAGTTTGTAATAGACTATTGTGGAATCGGACTCCACTATGGCCAGGGTAAAAGACACTGGCAAATCTGGGTCACCTTGCAATTTTCGAGATGCCTTCAAGATCTCCCTTATCCTGAAAATAAACCACAGTACATTTAGGATTCATAGTCATTCAGTTAATAATAACATCAAACACTGTAAAATCTTGGAGAAGGAATAGGCAATAACATTCTATCCATAACGCTAAGGAAATGTCTGAAGGCTCAAATGTAAACAACTGAAGTTGTTGTCTCATATAGAAAATCCTGCAAATAAGAGCCATCTACTGACTCTCAGTCCTCTTTTGTATTTACCCATCTCTCCTGATCATCACACATAAAACAATTTTCAGGAACCTACAGAATGGGGCACTAACAGTGTCCAATGCACCTATGGCCTGTGGCTCCTGAGCATTCATTTTCCAATTTTCTAACTTAGTATCATAGAGTAGAACAATGTGGTGTTCATGTTTGCTTTCTTAAAAAATAGATAATAAACATTTCCATGTTTCTACATGGTGTTCATAATTACTACTTTTTCAATGGCTACACATATATATTGACTCAAAATTTACCCAATCATATCCCTATTTCTATAAAATAGTTCTTTTAGGACCTTGTGGGGGGCTGGGTACTAATAAAGATGTGATGGTGATCCTTCTGTAGGTAGTTGTTTCTGTTTGGTCTTTCCAAAGTTGGAATTATTAGATATGAATAGACATATTTTTATGGTTCTCACTACTTATTCTGATACTTAATAGATACTAAGAGAAAAATGTAGAGAGAAAACTTTTTTCTTGTAAAGTTATATATCAAGCATTGACGTTATAAAGGATTTCAGTTTGCTTGCTATGGAAAATAATCTACCAAATCTAGTTTCTAGGTCTTCAAAGTGCTGTTTGCTTTTGTTTACCACAAACTAAAAATCCTTATTACCTACTCAATAAAGCCTGTGTTCAATAATTCAGTAAAACATAACCTCCAGAGGTGCTTTCTTTAAAAGGCAAATAAAAAATGATCAGTTGTTTTTATCATTAAACTAAACAATTCTCCAGAAATTGGAAAAAGATTAACTGGCATATTAACATGCTACAGCTGAATACATAAATAGCTCAATACTCTTCTTTAGCAAAAGTGTATTTTATCCCCTTGAGTTCTACTTCTCATCTCTAAGTAAAAATTCTTATGGTCACTCTTCACCCATCCGATTAGCTATTAAATCTATATAGAATCTAAAAAGAAAAGTCTCGGGGATCCCTGGGTGGCTCAGCGGTTTGGCGCCTGCCTTCGGCCCAGGGCGCGATCCTGGCGTCGCAGGATCGAGTCCCACGTTGGGCTCCCCGCATGGAGCCTGCTTCTCCCTCTACCTGTGTCTCCACCTCTCTCTCTATGTGTCTATCATGAATAAATAAAAAATATTAAAAAAAAATAAAATAAAAAGAAAAGTCTCTGTTTTCAAGTATTCTTACCACAATAATCATAATGCTTTTTTAAAAATCTGTAGCAGAGACTGGAGAGATTCCAGGGATTTAAAAGCAGCAGTAAACTTCTGGATAACTTCTTAAACTAAATTATTCTTGCTAAAGTATCACTTAATCACTTTATAGTATGTCTTTCTCACACACACACACACACTTTATAATTTGTCACTTTATAAGGTGGGCTGTTAAAACAGTTGCAAAAGGCTGCTTACCTACTACCTCTCATTTAGGTTTACACAGGCACGTAATGGTATAAGGAGAGAATAGGTTTTTTTTTTCCCTCACAGTCCAACCATTTCTAAATTTTTTTTTATTTTTTATTTATGATAGTCACAGAGAGAGAGAGAGAGAGAGGCAGAGACACAGGCAGAGGGAGAAGCAGGCTCCATGCACCGGGAGCCCAACGTGGGACCCGATCCCGGGTCTTCAGGATCGTGCCCTGGGCCAAGGGCAGGCGCCAAACCGCTGCGCCACCCAGGGATCCCCAGTCCGACCATTTCTAAAATGACCTTGAGTGAGTAAAGTCAACAATATGGTAATACTTTAGTTGTTAAGCATAACTGTCAGGCAACACTTACTGGATGTACAAATCTGTCCACCTGGTGAAGTCTTAATTCCTTTTCAAGTTAGGAAAGCACCATCATCTCTCCTAATTCTTCCCTTCACCTTTCCCAATCTCTAGGCAAAGTTACGTACCTTACCCTACAGAGAAACATTTTGCAAACCTAGATTATGGTATGAACTACCTTGCATTTATACTTTTAACTGTTTTCCACTGGATTACATCCATTTGCATGTCAAAGTTTAAAAAAAATTCCCCAATATGCCCAGTATTCTAGTAGAATACCTGGGCAGAATGAATGAGTGAGGCTTTTTGACTAAAGATTTTATGTGGCTAAATATCACTGTTGACAAATAAAGTTTTTTATGCAATTCTATTACACCAAATAAAAGTTCAACTTGTCTTGACAGATCAGGATTATCACTTGTGGTACTTATTACTACAGATATCATGGTAGATGGTGTACCAAAGAACTTCCTAGAATTTAATTTCTTAAAAGTATCTGATATTTGCTTGCTTTTTGTTCATTAAACCTTTTAATTATTTTATCACTTGTCTCTATGCCAGAACTTGGCAACTACAGTCATCTGTTTTTTAATGGCCCTTGAGCTAAGATTGGTCTCTAGATCTTTAAATGGGATATCTGAAATGGTCATATAACTACCTGTATAATAATAGCCTCAATTTTGCCACTTTGTCCATAAAGCCTGAATATTTCTTAGTTGGCCCTTTCAGAAAAGGTTTGCTGATCCCTACTCTATACTGTGAAAAAAGTTAAAAATAAGAATTGTAAGAAATGATTATCAGGGCAGTGTACTTTTTTTCCCCCAATATTATTTATTCAAAAGTCAGAGCAGGAGGAGGTTTTACTTCTAATTAGAATGTATAAGAAATCAAAGACCACTATTAATACCACAATAAAGAAAGAATACCCAACTTGCTTAAAAATATGACATTTTTCTTTAAAGACATAAAAGAAATGTAAACCCAAAGAAGGTTAAAGGAAATGAGAAGTGAGCCCTTCCCAGGTAAGTAGAAACCAAGAGATAAACCAGTTCTACCCCTGAGGGAAACTGCTAAGTGTGGGCACAGGGGTGAGAAGCCGGAGTCAGTCATGAGCAAGCATCTTCAACTGTGACAAAGAGAAACCATCAATACTTGTAACAGCCATACATGAATGAGTATGGAGGACTGAAATCTGGAGGGACACAGATCCCTCTAGTTCACCAATTCTCCCTTATGGAACTTATTCTGCATTTCAGTGACAGCATGAGAAGCAGAGGAAGGGACTTGGAAATAGCCAGCAAGCTCTCATCACAAAGCCCTGAAGAGAAAAGTCTGATCCCATTCTCAAGACATCTGAAACCAGAAGAAAACTGGGATAACTAAGGCTGCAACTCAGCCATGACTCATCTTGACTTCTGATTAGACTAAGTCAGGCCCTGACCCTACATGCCAGAGAGAGGCAAGGATAAGCTCCTGGGGAGCACAGAGTAGCATCAACATCAATTTCTAATTTATAAACAGTATCTGGATACAGTGAACAATTCTAAGCTATGTGAAGAAGCAAGAAAAGGTATCTAATAATCAAGAGCAAAAAATCAACATAAGACTTTCAGAAAAACTAAGGTTGTTGAAAAACTCAGATATGGTTTGGAATTAATAGCTAAAGACTCTTAAAATAAGCATTATAAATATGTTATAGTATTGAAGAAAAAAGACAAGATGAGGAACAAGATAAAAATTTAAGTAGAAAAATGAAGTCTAAAGAAAATAGACCTTCTAAAATTCAAAATATATGTATTTTCAAAGTATTGACTAGGCTAAATGATAGACTAGAATCAGACTAATGAAAGGATTTAGTAAAGTTGAAAAGAGGTCACAGAAAACTTAACTGAAGTCAAAGAGAAACAATTTTAAAAAGTACATCACTGAAGGGGCACTTGATGGGATGAGCACTGGGTGATATGCTTTATGTTGGCAAATTGAACTCCAATAAAAAAATAATAAAAAGTACATCAGAGGCCTTTGGTACAATATCAGTTTAACATATGTGTAAATGGAATTACAGAAGGAAAGGAAAGAGAATGGTATAGGTCTTTAATACATTCAGGCTGTTATTACAAAATATCACATACTTGGTAGCTTCTAGCCAACAGAAATTTATGTCTCAGTTCTGAAGGCTGGAAAGTCCAAGATCAAGGTACCAGCATGGGCTTATTCTGGTAGAGGTCCTCTTCCTGTTTCAAAGCCAGCTCACTGTGTCCTTACATGTTGAAAGAGGCAAGGAATCTTCATGGGCTTCTTTACAAGGCACTAATTCTATTTATGAGAACTCTACCCTCACGACTTGACCTCCTAGAGGTCCCACCTCCTAATATCATCATCTTTGGGGGTTAGGATTTCAACATATGAAATCTGGGGGACACATTCAGATGCTAGCAGTGTAGAAAAAGATCACTGAAACTTTTCCAAAATTGATTTTTCTGAATGTAAAGTGTGATTCTTACAGAGAGCATATAGTTGGATCTTGTTTTTATATCTAATCTTACAATTTCTGCCCTTTGACTCTAAGTGCCTCATCATTCATATTTAAAATTAATATTGATATTATTGATTTATATCTGCCAGTTTGCTATTTGTTTTCTATATATAACATGTCTTTCTCGTTTCTCTGTTCATTTTTACCACTTTCTTTTTTATTAAATAGATATTTTCTAGTGCATTATTTTAATTTCCTTGTGCTTTTTTAACTGTACTTTTTTTGAGTTTCTAAGTAGTAGTTCCAGAGATTATTATATGCATCTTAATTTATCATCATTTACCTCAGATTAATACTTAATTCTAACAAAATATAGAAATGACTCCAATATAGTTTCATTCCTTTCTCCTTCCTTTGTGCTATTATGGTCATAGACTTCGTGTCTATACATTATAAACTCAGTGATACAATGTTACAATTATTGCTTTATACAATCTTACATCTTTTAAAAAAGAGGAAAAAGGATAAAAAATGTTTAACTTACATATTTAATACTTCTGGTACTCTTCATTTCTTCAAGTTACTCTCTGATGTCATTTCCTTTGTTTCTATATAGCTCCATTTCCTCCCCATCCTTTGTGTTAATATATCATATATATTACTTCTTAATATGCTATAAGCTTGGTCAGGTGATTTTTAACAAAGGTACAGCAGCAATTCAAAAGAAAAGTCTTTCAACAAAAAGTGCTATAATTACAAAATAGAATTATTGTAAGCATCAATGAGGTGGCATTCATGAAAAGGTTCTGAAAACTGTCAAGTAGTCGCTGAATACAAATATTATTATATAGTACTTATACCCGGTTTGCCACTTTGCAAATTGGGACCACTCTCTCTTTAAAAAGTAATTTCTACCTGTTTTGAATCACATGACAATTAGTCAGATTCCTGTTCACATGAGAGATTTACTTCAGAAAAAGATATTCAGATGGAGCAACCATAGATTTTAAACAGAAACCTCAATGCATAGCACTGATGGGAACTGACACTCTAAAGCCACTGTAATACACGTAACTTAAATAAGTTTCTTTAAAATAATCTGTAAAGGCCAAAAATAGGTGGAGGTTAAATAACGTGCTACTAAACAATGAATGAGTTGACTAGGAAATAAAAGAAATAAAAAAGTATATGGAAACAAATGAAAAAATGAAAACACAACGCTCCAAAACCTCTGGGATACAGCAAAAGCTGTTCTAGGAGGGAAGGTTATAGCAACACAGCCTACTTTAAGAAACAAGAGAAATCTCAAACAACTGAACCTTGTACCTAAAAGAGCTAGAAAAAGAACAACAAAACTTAAAACCAGCAGAGGGAAAGGAATAGTAAAGATAGAGCAGAAATAAATGATATAGAGACTGGAAAAAACAATAGAACAAATCAATGAAAACAGGAGCTGGTTCTTTGAAAAAAAAATCAATACATTTCATAAACCTCTAGCCAGACTTATCAAGGAAAAAAGAGAAAGGACTCAAATAAAATCACAAATGAAAGAGTAGAAATAACAAGAACCACAGATATACAATCCTAAGAGAATACTGTGAAAAATTATAGGCTAATAAATTGGACCACCCAGTAGAAATAGATAAATTCCTAGAAACATATAAACTACAAAAACTAAAACAGGAAGAAATAGAAAATTTGAACAGACTGATAACCAGCAAAGAAATTGAGTCAATAATCAAAAAAATCCCAACAAACAAAAGTCCAGGACCAGATGGCTTTACAGGCGAATTCCACCAAACATTTCAAGGGAGTTAATACCTATTCTCAAACTATTCCAAAAAATAAAAAAGGAAGGAAAACTTCCCAATTCATTCTGAGGCCAGTATTATCCTGATACCAAAATCGGATAAAGACACCACTAAAAAAAAGAACTACAGGCCAGTATTCCTGATGAATATAGATGCAAAAGTTCTCAATAAACTCTAGCAAACTGAATTCAATAATACATTAAACAAACCATTCACCATAAGTGGGAATTACTCCTGGGTTGCAAGTGGTTCAGTATTTACAAATTGATTACATCAGTGATTGATACATCACATGAATAAAAGAAAGGATAAGAACCACATGATTATTTCAAGGGACACAGAAAAAGCAATTGACAAAGTACAACATCCATTCATGATTAAAAACTCAACAAAGCAGGTTTAGAGGGAACATACCTCAACATAATAAAGACCATCTATGTAATATCCACAGCTAATATCCTTAAGGGGGAGAACCTGAGAGCATTTCCCCTAAGGTCAGGAGGAAGACAAGGATGTCCACTCTCACCACTTTTATTCAACATAGAAGTGGAAGTCCTAGCCAGAGCAATCAGACAGTGAAAAGAAATAAAAGGAATGTAAATGGATAAAGAAGTAAAACTTTCACTATTTGCAGATGACATGATACTATACACAGAAAACTCAAAAGACTTCACCAAAAACTACTAGAACTGATCAACAAGTTCAGTAAAGTCACAGGATACAAAATCAATGTACAGAAATCTGTTGCATTTCTATACATCAATAATTAAGCATCAGAAAGAAATTAGGAAAACAATCCCATTTACAAGTGCACTAAAATAATAAGATACATAGGAATAAACCTAACCAGAGATGAAAGGCCTATAAAGGCCTATACTCTAAAAACTATAAAACACTGATAAAAGAAATTGAAGCTGACACAAAGAAATGGAAAGACATTCCATGCTAATGGACTAGGAGAACAAACATTGTTAAAATGTCTATAATACCCAAAGCAACCTACATACTTAATGCAATCCCTATCAAAATATCAACAACATTTCCCACAGAACTAGAACAAGTAATCCTAAATTTGTATGAGACCATGAAAGACCCTGAATAGCCAAAGTAACTAACCTTCAAAAAGTAAAACAGAGACCCCTTGATGGCTCAGCAGTTGAGCGTCTGCCTTTGGCTCAGGTCATAATCCCGTGATCCCGGGACTGAGTCCCACATCAGGCTCCCTGCATGGAGCCTGCTTCTGCCTCTGCCTGTATCTCTGCCTCTTTCTCTGTGTCTCTCATGAATAAATAAATAAAATTAAAAAAAAAGCTGGAAGCATCATAATTCCAGACTTCCAGTCATATTACAAAGCTGTAGCAATCAAAACAGTATGGTAGGGGCACCTGGGTGGCTCAGTGGTTGAACGTCTGTCTTTGGCACAGGTCATGATCCTGAGGTCCTGGGATTGAGTCCTGCATTAGGTCTATCTGCCTATATCTCTGCCATTCTTTCTGTGTCTCTCATGAATAAATAAGTAAAATCTTAAAAAAAAAAACAAAACCAGTATGGTACTGGCACAAAAACAGACACATAGTTCAATGGAACAGAACAGAAAGTCCAGAAATAAACCCACAATTATATGGTCAATTAATCTTCAACAAACCAGGAAGGAATATCCAATGGAAAACAGATGGTCTCTTCATCAAATGATGTTGACAAAACTGGGCAGCAATATTCTTTTGAATAAAACTGGGCCCTTTTCCTACATCATACAGAAAAATAAATTCAAAATGAATTAAAGACCTAAATGTGAGACCTGAAACCATAAAAATCATGGAAAAGAACAGGCAGTAACCTCTCTGACATCAGTCATAGCAACTTCTTTCTAGATATGTCTCCTGAGGTGAGGGAAAAAAAGGAAAAATAAAATATTGGGACTACATCAAAATAAAAATCTTCTGCACAATGAAGGAAACAATCAACATAACTAAAAGGCAACCTACAGAATGGGAGAAGGAATTCACAAATAACATATCTGATAAAGGATTAGTATCCAAGATATATAAAGCACTTATACAACTCAACAGCCAAGAAATAAATAATCCAATTAAAAAATGAGCAGAAAACATGATCAGACATTTCTCTAATGATGACATACATCAGACATTTTTCCAATGATGTCCAATGATGTGACATACAGACACATGAAAAGATACTCGTCATCACTTACCACCAGGGAAATGCAAATCAAAACTATAATGAGATACCATGTCAGACCTGTCAGAATGGCTAAGATCAACAACACAAGAAACAACAAGTGTTGGCAAGGATATAGTGAAAAAAACACTCATTCACTGTTGTTAGGAATGAAAACTGACGCAGTCACTATGGAAAATGGTGTGGAGGTTCCTCAAAAAGTTAAAAAATAGGGCAGCCCGGGTGGCTCAGCGGGGTTAGCACTGCCTTCAGCCCAGGGACTGATCCTGGAGACCTGGAATTGAATCCCATGTCAGGCTCCCAGCATGGAGCCTGCTTCTGTCTCTGCATCTCTCTCCCTCTCTGTCTCTCGTGAAAAATTAAATCTTTTTTTAAAAAAAAAAGTTAAAAATAGAACTACCTTATGATCTAGCAATTGCACTATTGGGCATTTACCCAAAGAATACAGGGACAGTAACTCAAAAGTATAACACGCACCCCTATGTTTACTGCAGCATTATTTGCAATAGTAAAGATATGGAAGCAACTGATGCATCCACTGACTGATGAATAAAGATGTTGTGTGTGTGTGTGTGTGTGTGTGTGTGTGTATATATATGTATATATGTGTATATATATGTATATACATACACAATATACACAGACATACACACACATAATGGAATATTATTCAGCCATAAAAGGAATGAAATCTTGCCATTTGCAACAACACGGTTGGAGCTAGAGTATAATGCTAAGCAAAGTAAGTCAGTCAGAGAAAGACAAATACCATATGATTTCACTCCTACATGGAATTTAAGAAACAAAACAAACAAGCAAGGGGGAAGAAAAGAGAGAAAGACAAACCAAGAAACTCTCTTAATTATAGAGAACTGATGGTTACCAGAGGGTGCGGATGGGGGTTGGGTGAAATAGGTGATGGGGATTAAGGAATACACTTAATGAGCTATGATGAGCACTGGGTGATATATGAAAGTGCTGAATCACTATACTGTACACCTGAAACTGAAATTAAAATACTTAAAAAAAATATGTTTCTTTAAACATCCCTAGCTGGCAGAGTATGACAAGGGTTAGACACAGATAGAAGGAAAAAAAAACCTATGAAGGCATCTTTTACATTTCCATTTCTTAAGATACTGTTTAAATCAGAAACGTGTGCGTGCATGCACATGTGCACGCGTGTGTGTTTTTCTAAGGTAAACTGTCTGGGAATTCTAGACCATATGCTAAACTTTAGGATAGAAATTTCCATCTCATTGATATTTGTCTCCAGAGTTCTTTAATATAAACAGCAAGACATTTTCAAATTTACTTAGAACACCCATGTGGGAAACCCTAATATTTGAAAATGAGCTCAGAGTTGTAAAAAGGGGTTTTGTCTTCAGAGTTGAGGGAAACACTGTCAAAAATGAAATGGAAGTTCCCATTTCAGAGCTCTGTTTATTCTATTTGGTTGTGTGTAGGGAAAACTACCAGTGAATTTTTCTCAGTAATTACACGATAAAATGGTGTATCTGCTTCTGTTACTGAAAGCATGCTAGGGAAGTCTTACAAATACTCCTGTTTGGGAACTTTTCTGATCTGTCTTTAACATATGTTTAAAGTAATGTCATCAAGTTTCCCTAATCAAGACAGTTCTTATTCTTTCCTTTATGGGACACCAATAAACTCCTAAAAATATTTACTCTGCCTTTAAGTCAACAGATTATACTTTCTCAACCTAATAGCAAGAACACCACAAAAGGTTCCAAAGTCCTACTTTAAAAATCACACCCAATTGTAAAGATTCTAAGGGCAATGAAGCACCACTAAAATACTATCATCTCACTTAACTTCTAACAAGCTGACAGCTTGAAGTCTTAATTCAGAAACCTCATGTAAAATTTTTTAAAGCCAGTTCTCTGGAAATATACTGTAGAGATGCTTCATCACACAACTCTAAAATAACTTAGATAATAAAATTTATAGTTTCTACTCGAATAGAAATCCATATATGGAAAACAAAACCTATGTATTCATAATAAGAAGCTCAGGTTCTCAAATCCACTATATTTCAAAGGAAAAACCTAAAGAAAGGAATCAGTAATAATCATAGTTGCTGATCAGCAGTAATAGCAGTTGATGTTTATAACAGGCTTTCCTTCTCATAACTGTTTGGAGAGGAGCTCAACATACTGAATAGAGAGTAATTCCAAAGTTTAATAAAGCTTACTTGAAAAAGCCTGAGGCAAACACATAGGTAACATTATCTGGCTACTGCCCTTCCTCCAAGCTATGTAAATGCCTTCAATAAATCTTAGCCGTTCATTTTATGATGATCCTGTAACAGAAACAAAGTGATTTCTGAAGATTTGTACAGAGAACAAGCAAGTTGAAAACAACATGATTTTTAACTTAAATGTTATAAAATGCATCATGGGTTAAGATTATTATTAATTTCAACCCACAGAAAACAGTATCTCCTGCTATCCTCCTCAATGTGGCCAAGCTGGTACACACTGTAGCCTTAGCAATTAAATACTCCTTGATCTGCCTCATTATGATATATCTGAACACAAGGCAAAACGAAATTGGTGCCCTAGGTATCAAAAAACCTTATTCATCCAGAAACTCAATCCTAAAGAAAAGTTTCAAGGATAATAGACCACTTCTTTGGAAATCATTCCAATGCTTTCCTAGTTTAAAAAAACAAATAAACAAACAGAAATATCAAGGCAGCCAAAGTCCCAAGGTTGGATTAGAATAATTAACTGCCTGTGTGGCCATTCACCAAAGTGGGAAGCCATTCTGCTAAAATAAACTGCAAGTTGTTGTTCCTTTTTTTTTTTTTTTTGAGGCTAAGAGAAAAAGTGCTGTGTCAGTTTTAAGACACTGATGAAATTGGGGGTTTCACCAGCAACAGACTTTTAACAGAGGTAGTATGAGGACATGCATCATTTTGATATGCAAGGAGGCCAAATGACAGAAATTATTTTGCCAGTTATTAGATTTCAGGCCTCAAATAAAATAATCATCATTAAATACATTTGTAATACAAAATACAGCTTTGGAGAGAAGAAGTATCTTTTGATTACAGGGAAATAATGAAGCATCCTTCAAAAAAATATGTAACACTTCAGGATTGAATCTTATACCTAAGAACATCTTTAGAAATGTCCTATAAAGGGAACTCAATTAGTTCTGGTAATCCTTTGCTCCACCATTAATGCAAGTCTTTCCCCAAAAACACTAATTATACTTTTTACCAAAATTAACTCAAAGATGAAATTTTGTGGCTGAAAGGTGATTGGAGGGAGAGGTGAGGAGGATACAGATGAAAAAAAAATTTAAAGTAAGGCTATTCATAGCATTGGTGGAGTGCCTCTTCAGACATGTGAGTGTCTCTATTCTGCAGATAACATACACAGTTACAGTGTAAAGTGTGGGAAACAGTGATAAATTTTGCAAGTGGATGGATTTTGCAGCCATTCAAATTTTCTTTTGAGACTTTTGGACTATTTCTTGTAGCATATCCTTATGTTCTTTAACATGTTATTTAGCAAGTGTCTGCTATAGGAACTGAAAAGTGTAAGAAAGCTCATTCATTCATTCATTCATTCATTCAACAAATACTTATTTAAGACCAAGTACTAGGTACCAAGCTAGACACTAAGACAACAGCATTTAAGAGCAAAGTTCCTGCTTTCATGGAGGTTATTTTCTAGTAGAGGAAGAAAGATAGGAAACAATCAAGGACAGCCAAATATATAATATATTAAGTAGCAATAAACGTGGTAAATGATATAAAGGAGGATTACTGCATAGGATGCAATTGTATAAGGGGTGAGATGATACTAGCTTACACCAGAGTAATGGTAGTATAGCAGAAGTGGTGAGCAATGACAGATTTTGGATATATTTATAAGAAAGAACTGCCAGAATTTGTTGATATATTAATTTAGGGTATGAGAACTGGGTATACTAAAACTAATAAAGAAATTATATAGCAAGGTTACAGGATACATACAAGCTTAATATACAAAAGTCAAATGCTTTCTTATATACCAGCAATGAACAATTGTAATTTGAAATATAAAAGACAACACCATTTATATTTGCATAAAAAATTGAAATACTTTCAAAAAAACAAAAAAAAATACTTAGGCATAAACAAAAATAATATGTAAGGATCTATATAAGGAAAAGTATAAAACTCTGATGAAAGAAATCAAAGGAGATCTCAATAAATACAGTCCATGTTTCTGGAGAGGAAGGCTCAATAGCGTTAAGATGCCAATTTTTCCCAATGAGATCTACAGATTAAGCACAATCCCAAACAAAGCTCTAACAAGATATTTTGTGGATATTCAAACTGATTCTAAAGTTTATATGGAAAGGCAAAAGACAGAGAATAACACAATAGAGAAGAAGAACAAAGTAAGAGGACTGACGTTACCCGACTTCAAGATTTGTAAAGCTATATAGTAATTAAGACCAAGTCCTATTGGTGAAGGAATAGACAAATAGGTTAATGAACTACAACAGAGAGCCCAGAACTGACCCACACAAATTCAAGTCAACTGATCTCTGATGAAGAAGCAAAAATGGGTCAACAAATGGTGCTAGAACAACCAAATATTGACATAGAAAAAAAATGAATCTCTTTACACTTTTTACCAAAATTAACTCAAAGATGATCATAGATCTAACTGTAAAACACTAAACTATAAAACTTCTAGAAGACAACACGGGAGAGAATCTAAGTGAACTTGGGTTTGGTGATGAGTTTTTAGATACAATACTAAAAGTGTGATCTACAAAAGAAAAAATTATTTAGTTGGACTCCATTAAAATTAAAAACTCCTATTCTACAAAAGACACTATTAAGAGGATAAAAGATAAGCCACAGTGTGGGAGAAAATATTTGCAAAACACATATTTGGCAAGAGGTCTTGTATCTAAAATACCTAAATCTTTAAAACTCAACAAAAAGGAAAAAAAAAAACAGCCCAAATTAAAAAATGGGCAAAAGATTTGAACAGTCACCTCCCTAAAGAAGATACACAGATAGCAAATATATGAAAAAAAGGTCAGCATCATATGTCATTAGGAAGCTGCAAATTCTAAAAAATGAGATACTGCTTATGCACCTATTAGCATAGCTAAAACTCAAAAAACAATGCATGGTGGGGAGAATGCATACTGCTAAATGGAAAAAGCCAAGGTTACATACTATACAATCTTAACTATCTAATATTCTGGAAAAGGCAAAACTATAGAGAAAGTTAAAAATTCAGGGGGTTCAGGGTAGGGGCAAAGGGATGAATACATGGAGCATAGGGGATTCTTAGGGTGGTGAAACTATTCTGTATGTCATGGTAGATACATGACATTATGAATCTGTTAAAATCCATAGAATTGTACAATAAAGAATGAACTCTAATGTAAACTATGGGCTTTACTCAAAATAATCTATCAATATTGGTTCACTAATTACAACAAATGTACCACACTAATGCAAGATGTTAATAATACTAATAAAACACTGCGTTGGGTTGGGGCTTATATGGGAAATCTCTGTACTATCTGCTGAATTGTTCTGTATATCTAAAATTATTCTCAAAAATAAAGTCTATCTATACAGACAATAACCCCAAGGGTTCTGGCCTGAGTTTCAGAATGAACAGAATTGCCATTGACTGACATGGGAAAAGTTGCAGAAGGACCAGTTTAGGGGGCAAATCAAGAGTTCTTTTTGGATGTGTTAATTTGAGACACCTTTTAGATCTCAGTGGAGATGTCAAATAGGATATGTCAAATGAGGCTGTCTAGGGGAGACAAAATGAAGAAGAGAAAAAAGTTTAGAGGTCTGCACCCTAAAGAACTTTTCACATTTAGAAGCTGGAAATCTGAAAATGTTCTGAAAGGAGGCAAAGAAATGGCAAGTGCTGGAGGTGACTTAACCTCAAATCCCCATGTTATGCTCTTGCACTGATAGCTGATTATTTCCTATAGTATCAGACTTGTGTATTTTAATCAGTCTTTAGAGAAAATGGACCCAAGCATTACAATTCCTACTATTCTCATTCACATAATTTCCCCAACTTTGTTTCAGGATAAACCTATGTCCTTCAAAGACCTCAAAGTGGCAAAACACTTGCTCTTTCTCTTATCTTTGAATTCCTTAATCCATTCCACCTCTACTGATCTACTACTGCTTACCAGGACGGTAGTTACTTTTCTCATATTCTTTCTATGTCTGTCTCCCCTTCTCTCTCTTCTTCCTAGTTCTCCTGTTCCCATCTCTCTGGCATGCGCTCTCTCTCTTTCTCTGTCTCTCTCTCTCTGTCTCTCTCTCTCACACACACACACACACACACACACACACACCCTAATTCTAGGGCCTTCTTACCAGGTGCAGGCAGGTACTCCCTCTGCCATTACTAATACCCAGTCATAATGAACTATTTGCAATTTTCAGGCTCGTTCAGCCCCCATTATATCTTGCTCATGATATTTTTTCTATGAGAAACATCCATTCCCATCCCCATGCCACTTGGAATACCTACAAATATTTGAAACAACTTGTCCCACTGGAAGCTTTTTCAGTCTCTCCTACCTCCCATGCTACCAGCTGAGGTCAGATCTCCCCCACTGCAATTTTCTCAGTACCTTCCTTGTACCTATCTCTCATTATATTTATCACACTGGATATAAATGTCCGTCCATCTCAGTTCTAGACTGTGAGTGTCATGGGGGTAAGGACTGTAATCTTTGTACCCCTTAGGTCTAGTACACAATAGGCACCCAATAAATGAATGGGTAACCTGGAAAATACTGGAATAATCTGCAATTTGCCTTTTTATCTACCTCTAAAACCAAAACATGCTTCTACTTTGCCTCTAGATAGTCTCTAATTATATTTATATTCATTACATTTAGTGCTTAAGTAAAAAGTATAATTATATACATTTTTAACACTTTTACTGGAAGGTAGGTTATTTTGGTGTAAGAATAATAAATGAAATTTTAATTTTCCCTACATATCTCAGGGATTTAAATTGTGGGTTCTTTGTCTTCTCCCTTTAAGAACAGTGTTATAATATATTTAAAGATAAACAATTAGTCCATTTTTATTATCTGGGTTACTGCTGTGATAACACATAGAACTAATATTTTAAAAAAGGGAATTTCCCTTTCTTTAAAAAGAGAAAATTACTATTAATGGTTTTTAAGCAGGATATTTAAAAACTACATTAATTCTGACAAAGACAAAAGAACTGCAGCTTTTTTTATTCAATGTAGGAGGAAGGGAGAGTATTCTTTTGAAAACAACATTGTAGGAAACAGGTTGTTACAGCTTAATAAGCTGAGCATCAGATTTTCAAAGTAAGACTCGTGGAATTTAGGAAAGAAAACAGATAAACATGTGGGAAGAGGGAAAAGAAAAAAAGGAGAGGGATACAAGCCATAAGAACTCTTAAAAAAAAAAAAAGAACTCTTAATGACAGAACTGAGGGTTGCTAGAGAGAGGTGGGTGAGGGATGGGCTAGATGGATGATGGACACTGACAAGGGCACTTGTGATGATGAGCACTGGGTGTTATATGTAAGTGATGAATCACTGAATTCTACTCCAGAAACCAATATTGTACTGTATGTTAACTAATAATATTTAAATTTTAAAAATCAGGCTAGGAAAAAAAATAAAATAAAAATAAAAAATCAGACTAGAAATCCTAACTTTGGGTCTGACACTCATTTCTATATGTAATAAATTGTTTTCACATCAATTAGTCTTAACTGTACATGGATCATGAAATCAAATGACTAAAGTTCTTAAGACTGTTAGCCTTATGGCTGCTGAACTATCAGACGACCAATTTGGTATACAGAATGTAAAAGCCTTTTTCTGTTTCTAGAGTAATGTTCAGATTAGAAGGTGCTATGAAAGAGAACATTCAGAAAAATTTTCTCTCAGATAAAAAGGCTGAGGGTACCTATTTTAGAGAGGTACCAGAAATCAAAATAAATGCCACTAATTTATGGGACTGGGGGATAAAATGGCCACCAGAGAGGCTCCATCCTCACACAAGCTATCTACTATCCTCTGGTACCAAGAGGAGAGGACTGTTTCTAATTTAGTCAGGTCTCAAAAGGATGAATGATTCATTCATATTACTAAGCAAAGAATTATGATCCTTTGTAACATAGGAGATTTATAGATAGTTTTAAAAAACAGTGTCTTAACTGTCCATGGGTTCATAATTGCACAAAACACTTCACTCAACCTTTTTTAAAAACCTGTAATATCTATAAGCACAGATAAGCTTAAAATATGGCAACTGTGGTTTTTAGCATATCTTTCAAATATTACTGAAGAAACTAAATTGACAATGAAATTGAGAGATGACATAGGCTATATCAGAAAAAAAGCCTTGTAGTTAAAAAACAGAAAAACAGAGGCACCTGGCTGGCTCAATTAGTAGAGTACGTGTGGCTCTCGATCTCAGGGTTGTGAGTTCAAGCCCCATATTGGGCACAGTGTTTATATATTTATATATATATTTTTATTTTTAAAAGATTTTACTTATTTATCTGAGAGCAAGAGAGAGTGAGTAAGAGAGAGGACGAGCAGGGGAAAGGACAAAGGGAAGAGAAGCAGACTCCCCACTGAGTAGAGAACCCAATGCCCAGCTTGATCCCAAGACACCGGGATCATAACCTAAGTTGAAGGTAGATGCTTAACCAACTGAACCACCCAGGCACCCCTAGAGCTTACTTAAAAAAAAAAAAAATTCTTCATAATATGCTACAGGTCCTCGTATATGTTACTTAAGATATTTTCCTATTTACAACTACCTATAATACTATTACAGAAGCCCGTAATACTATTATTTTAACTCTGCTATAGTTTACTTCTCCCATTTAGAGACATTCAATAAGTATCAATGGCCAAAGAGAAGCTAATCAAATATCTGAACATAAATTTGACTTCATTTGCTACCTTAGCATTGAAAAAGGCCTCTGGCTTTCATTAGGATTCCTCTGGTTGTCTCATCTTTAAATTCATCAGATCTCTTTGACCTCAATGAATTTATTAATATGATTTTATACCATTGTTGTGTCTGGGGAAACTGTACTCATAACATCTACAGTCATTTACCAAACTTGCTACATGGATTCTTACATTCACTTTAGTAAGAAATAATCTGGAGTATTTTCTATATGCATATACCACCCAAATATATAACTTAATATAGTATTTTAAAATGTAAGCTAAAAATCATTTTACATTAGCTTTAAGGAATATTTTTAGATGAGAGATGCATCCCTTCCCTTCAAGAAACACAAACAACCTCCTACTGCATCAGCATAATTTTCCCACTAGATACTCAGATATGGGCTCTTTACCAGTTCTATTCTCCCACTGGAGATCAGCAATTAGTTTTTTTTTTTTTTTTTTAAGCAATTAGTATTAAATCATTATTTTCACAAGAGGCTATTTATACATAAGATCTTCTAATACTCAAAATATATGTCAAAGTGTTTTAACTATGAACATATATTATGCATAACTGCTTTACAGAAATTACCAGTCACAAAGTGTACTTTTGCTCAAAGTAATGCATTCACTTACTTCCATTCAAATACACATTCACCCTGCACTCTTGCCAGAAACTATGTAAATTAAATCAGGTCCAAAGCCTGGGAAAACAAGTGGGAAATGGATACAAAAACTGTTTAGACATTCTCGGAAATTCACACAGATAAAACATTACATGCTGATTAGAACTGTTACCTTTTAAGGTGTCAGAAAATATATACACACCATAAAATAAATAATGGAAAAAATAAGCTAAATATATGCTACTCAGCAGTCATGAAGCAAGATAGCTACTGAAGGGACTTTAAGAGATAAAGGGAGAGGGATCCCTGGGTGGCGCAGCGGTTTGGCGCCTGCCTTTGGCCCAGGGCGCGATCCTGGAGACCCGGGATCGAATCCCACGTCGGGCTCCCGGTGCATGGAGCCTGCTTCTCCCTCTGCCTGTGTCTCTGCCTCTCTCTCTCTATCTCTCTGTGACTATCATAAATAAATAAAAATTTAAAAAAAAAAAAAAAAAGAGATAAAGGGAGATTGTTTATTGTCATCACTGGGGAAATATAGCTAAGTTGTAGTTAACTATGTAAATGACAGAGTTTAGTCCAGTTTACAAACAACAGATACCAAAATTTAGGACTTATATAAAAGAGACAGCTATTATGCCTTATATGCTATATGTCTTTTGTAAATAACACAAGCCTTTACCACCAGCAAATTACTAATTCCTCTGGCTCTCATACTTTGTTTTACTACCCAGATTCCCCAGTAATAAAATGTTATTCAAAGTTTTTGAGGGATATAGAGCATTAAAACACACACAAACCCCCCTAGCCCCCCACGCATGCAGTGGGCACACCATACATCAAGGAACTAAACAGCACCAAACAGGATAGTGATTTACTACTGGTTGTTTAGGTTGATTGTACAGTGTGACAAGTAATTTATTTCTAACAATAAAGTTCCAAAGTTGGCAGGTTATGTTTTAATATAAAAATTAATATTCCCTATAATGTATCATCATTCTCATTCACTCACATTCCACCATGCTTTCCTAAGTGAGAGTCAAAGGGAGAAGTCAGCACCAAGAGGTCCTGGGAACAATATATGACCTAAGCGCACAATACTAATACTATGCTTCTATGTTGCAGTCCAAGGGAAGTGAACTAGAATCATGAGTCAGAATAATGATAACAACAGTTCAAACCGCCAGTAAGTGCTAGCTGTTAAGTTTCAATAGTTACCAATATTACACAGAGAGGTTATTAGATATTATGTCTCCTGATGAAAGAAGAGACTACCAGCTGCATGATGGTCTTAATAATGTTATCAAATTAAATGTCAACTATCTGGTTCCAGCTGCCAACGTGCAGAAAGCACAGAGGACAGAGAAACATCTTGCAATGCACCATGAGTGAGCAATTGGCAAACCCAGACTATGGGAGAGTATGCAGGTCAAACGGCCCAGGTTCTCTAACAGAAAAACTATAAGGAAAAGAAAGGGATAGAGGGAGAACGCCTACATCACACGTTAGTAAACCACTGGTCTGTAAGTCAAGTCTGAACTTCCCTATTTTCCATAAATAAAGTTATAAGAACATAAGTACATCCATTTGTTTATGTATTGTTTGTGGCTGCTTTCACACCAACATAGCAGCACTGAATTGTGACAGAGACAAAATAGCCTGCAAAACCAAAATCTTTGCTATCCAGAGCTTTACAGAAAAGGTATGCCAATCTCTATTGCATATTAACGGAAGTTTATAAGAAAAAAAATTTTAATGGGCAAAATTCATGAGACACAAATAACTGCATAAATTATTTATAGAGATAAAGCTGATTTTAAATTTTTATATGGAAAATAAAAAGACCTAGCATAGCCAAAAAAAGCCCACAAAAAACCCAAAACTTTGAAAAAGAACAAAGTTGAAGGACTTCTACTACCTGATTTCAGGTCTTCCTACAAAGTTACAGTAATCAAGACAGTATGACACTGACAAAAAAGACGTACAAGATCAGGGCAGCCTGGGGGAGCTCAGCGGTTTAGTGCCGCCTTCAGCTCAGGGTGTGATCCTGGAGACCCGGGATCGAGTCCCACGTCGGGCTCCCTGCATAAAGCCTGCTTCTCCCTCTGCCTATGTCTCTGCCTCTCTCTCTCTCTGTTTCTCATGAATAAATAAATAAAATTAAAAAAGAAAAGACATACAGACTACAGCGTCCAGAAACAGACATATACACATGGTCAGCTAATTTTCAACAGAGGTGTCATAGAAATTTACTTATGCTGGAACAATTGGACATGTATTTGCCAAAAAAAAAAAAAAAATGAAAGAAGAGAAGAGAAAGAATCTTGACCCTCTTAGCTCACACTACATAGATTTCCACTCAAATTGCTAAAAGTAAAAACTAGAATTGTAAAACTTTGAAAAGAAAGTATAGGAGAAAATTTTATGACAGTGGGGTAAAACACATTTTTTACATGGAACACAAAAACCCCAAACTGTAAAAGAAAAAAAATGCTAAATTGAACATCAAAATTTAAACCTTCTGCTCTTCCAAAGATTATTAAGACAAGTCATAGACTGAAGGAAAAATATTTTCAAAAGAATATGTGATAAAGGAATATCTCAAACACATAAAGAACTTTTAACAATTTATTAAAAACACAACACAATCTTTAAAATATAAACAACAGATTTAACTGACCAAAGAAGAGGTAGAGGTGGCAAATATGTACATGAGAAGATGCTCAACATCATTAGTCATCAGGGAAATACAAATTTAAAGCCACAATGAGATACTTACTTACTTAATTGAATCTACTTACTTAATTGAACGACTGAAATTAAATAAGATGATCATCCAAAATGTTGCTGCAGTTGTGGAACAACTGGAACTTTTATACTTCGCTGGTGGGTACAGAAAATAGCATAGTAGCTTTGGAAAATAGTTTGGCAGTTTTTTATGAAGTTAAAAATATGTTTATCATATGAACTAGTTAGTAATTCAGTGCCTAAATACTTACTCAGGAGAACTGAAGGCATATATCTACACAAAGATCTATATGAGGTTTATAGTGCTTTCATCCATAAAAGCCAAAAACCAGAAACAATCCAAAAACTGGTGATGGTTAAATAAACTGTGGCACATCCATACAATGGAATACTACTCAGCAATAAAAATAGGCACACTACTGATATATGCAACAACACAGCAGAATCTCCATGGCATGATGCTAAGGGACGGAAGCATGACACAAAGGCTCATAATTCTATTGATAGGACACTCTGAAAAGACAAAACTACAGGAATTGATGACTGAGGAGCACGAGGGAAGTTTGGGAACTGTGTACTGGTTACATGACTATATACATTTATTAAAAACTCACATGTCTGTCTCCCTAAAATGAGTGTTTTTACTGTATATAAATTTTACTTCAATGAGCCTAACTTAAAAAAAGAAAAAAGACACAATGAGGGTTCCTGGGTGGCTCAGTCCATTCAGTGCATGTCTTCTGCTCAGGTCATGATCCCAGAGTCCTAGGATCAAGCCCTACATTGGCTCCCTGCTTAGGAGGGAGTCTGCTTCTCCCTCTCCTTCCGCTCCTCTCCCCTGCTTCTGCTTTCTCTAATAAATAAAATCTTTTTTTAAAAAAGGCACAAATAAACTACAGAGAAACACAAGGAAATTATTTTTATAAAAAGTATGAATAATAGTTACTTTGGTGGGAAAGAGAGAGTTATGCTTGGAATAGAGCACATAGAAGGGGTTTGGGGATGGCTGGAGATGTTCTACTTCGTGACTTGATCAGGTGGTTACATGGATTCAACATGTTTCCATATAACTCAATCTATACATTTTTATTGGGTGGTTTTCTGTATCTGGTTTTATTTTACAATAAAAGATTTAAGACAATAAACAACATGTTGGTGAGGATGTGGTGAAAAGGGAACCCTTGTACCATGTTGGTGGGAATGTAAATTGGTACAGTTAGTATGGAAGACAGTATGAAGCTTCCTCAAAAAATTAAAAATAGAAATACCATAGGACTCAGTAATTCTACTACTGGGTATTTACCCAAAGAAAATGAAAACACTAATTCAAAAAGATATTTGTGCCCTATGTCTACTGCAGCATTATTTATAATAGCCAAGATAGGTAGAGAACCCAAGTGTCCATCAATAGATGAATGGATAAAGATATAAGTCTGTGTGTGTGTATAATATATATATATGTATATATATGGTATATATATACATATATATATATGGTGGAACATTATTCAGTCATAAAAAAGAATGAAATCTTGGTATTCATAACAATATCGGTGAACCTAGAAGACAGCATGCTAACTGAAATAAGCTAGAAAAAGATAAATGCCGTATGATTTCACTTAAATGTGGATTCTAAAAAATAAAACAAACATAAACCCAGAAATAGACTTATAAATAGAGAACAAGCTGGTGGTTGCCAGACAGACAGAGGTGGAGGAATGGGTGAAATAGGTGAAAGGGATTAAGAGGTACAAAACTTCTAGTAATAAATAAATCATAGAGTATGAAAAGTACAACATAGAGAGTTGACAACATTGACAGTTATAGTCAATAACATTATAACAACTTTGGTGACACATGGTAACTACACTTATTGTGGTGAACATTTTTTAATGTATACAACTATTGAATCACTATGTTGTGCTCCGGAAATTTACATAATACTGTATGTTAACTATACTTCAATAAGAAAAAAACTTTTATATTTTTTATTTTTTTAACGATTTTATTTGTTTATGATAGACAGAGAGAGAGAGAGAGAGAGAGAGAGGCAGAGACACAGGCAGAGGGAGAGGCAGGCTCCATGCCCGGAGCCTGACGTGGGACTCGATCCCGGAGCTCCAGGATTGTGCCCTGGGCCAAAGGCAGGCACTAAACCACTGAGCCACCCAGGGATCCCCAAGAAAAAACTTTTAAAATGCTAATGAAAATAGAAACAGAACTCTTAACAGCTATCAGAATTTGTTGTCTACTAAGAGGCCTTGGTGCAACTCACTTAATCCTGTATTATCTTTTGGAAACAGTATAGTATAAATGAAAATAGATTTTTAATCTCAGCTTGTTATATGTGAAATTAGATAAAAGAAGTACCCTATAAACCATTCAGAACTTTAGAGCTGATGAAATGAGAATACACTTAGGAATGTACTTTGAAATATTATAACATTGTAACAAAGGCAAAATACTCTTAAAACCACATGAAGTAATCTACAGTATCATTCCTCTGCCTTAAGCCTTTCAGTGGCACCATCCACATAGCAGTAATTTTTGGTATTTTTTGTGGAAATCCAGGGCTCAACAGACATACTTGAGGTACAAGGAATTGTGTATACTGTACAGATTGTGCTTTGCACAAGAATACTTGGTACAAGTGGGTCTGAAATCCAGCTTATGCTACTTGCCAAGCCTTCAACCCTGGTGAAGAGACTTTGTTTCTTTCCTTCCTTCTTTTCCTTTTTTTTTTTTTTTTTTTGGTAAAATTTTATTATTTATTTGAGAGAGAAAGAGAAAGAGAAAGAGAGAAAGAGAGAGAGAGAGAGAGAAGCAAGCTCCCCACTGAGCAGGAAGCCTGATGCAGGGCTTGATCCCAGGATCATGACCTGAGCCAAAGGCAGATGTTTAACTGACTGTGTCACCCAGGTGCCCCGGTATGTCTCTTTCTAATTCACTCAAAGGTACCCTTTGAGCTAGCTGTACCCCTGTTCAAAGATTCCCCCATAAGCTAATACCTTCTGTCACACAATAGCAACGTAAAATGTCTGAAAATCTTCTGCATTGTTAAGACGAACCACAAATAAGCACATTTAAATTTCTATGTCCTTGATTACAAGCAGATTTGAGTCATTTGAGTTCCTTTTCTGTGAATTGCCTGTTTCTGTCCATGTTTTTTTGTTGGGTTGTTTTTCCTTGAGTCACAGAAGTTATTTATATACTATGAATTAATTATTGTCAGTTATATGTCAATAAATCCCTTCTTCTACTCTATGAAAACTTATTGTGATACTATAAACCCATAACCTTTAAGACAGCAATTTAGTAATAACCAGTAAAGAGGAAGGTGCAAATGCTTTAAGTCCCAGCCATTCCAAGTCTAGACTTCCACCTTAGAGAAACTCTCATACATAAGAATAAAGATATACATATAAGACTATTCACTATAGTATAATTTTTAATAGCAAAACATTGAAATCAGTGAAGGCTTCATGATTTAGGTAATCTTTCCCACCTCATTTCCCATCCTCCCCTATTTTCCCATGAGTTCTATTTACTCATATGTTCATTAGCTGCCTCAGCCAACATTATAAAGCACCTGCTCTGAACTAGATACCATGCTACAGGCAGGCAATCATGCTTAACTACTTGATAGTCGTCCTGCTAAAACATGGTCTCTTACTAACTTCAGGAGGTTTTTCCTGTCCTTCCTCTGCTACAGTCTTCTATAAAGTACTTACTGGTGCTCCATTATCCTTTTATTCAATTACCTAACAATAAAATAAGTGGAGGCAGTCCCAAATTACACAGTTAATTAGGTCTCAGAACAAAGGAGAATTCTTTTTATTAGATCCATTCAATAATTACCAAAAAATGAAATAAAATTTATTTTCCAAATCAACATTTAGTGCTAAGAACACTACTTTCAAGAGGATGCCTTAAATACCCTGTGATCTCATTTATATGTGGAATCTTAAAAAAAAAATTCATAGATACAGAAAACAGATTGGTGGTTGTCAGAGGCAGGGGCTGGAGAATGGGCAAAATGGGTTAAAGGAGTCAAAAGGCACAAACTTCCAGTTATAAAATAAATAACATATGGGGATATAATGTACGGCACAGCAACTAGTTTGTAACACTGCATATTTAAAAGTGACTAAGAGAGTAGACCTTTAAAGTTCTCATCACAAGAAAAATTCTGTAACTTTGTATAGTGACAAATCTTCACTAGACTTCTTGTGATGATCATTTCATATTATATACAAATACCAAATCATTATATTATACACCTGAAACGTAGTATGTCATACGTCACTTATACCTAAAAAGGTAGTTGTCTTTATCAACACAGTATCTCCAGCACTTAGATCACTGACCCATAGTAGTCACTCAATAAATGTTTGGTTAAGTAAAGACTAAAAAGCCTCAGCAATATTATCTGACAAATAGTGCAAGTGAGAGAGAGTGTCCAAGGCAGAAGCCACAGTCTTTGGTTAATGTCATCTCAGAAGTAACATCCCATCATTTTTGCCGAATTTTATTTGTTAAAAGCAAGTCAGCAAGTATAGACCACACTCAAGGAAGAGGAATTACGCAAGGGTGGGCCTACTATTAGTTTTGTTTTGCAGGGTTGATTTGGAGAACGTGTCATGAAATAAAGATATGTTTAATCCAATTCTGTGTAGCTAAGAGTCTTTAAAAAAATACCATGAACTGCATGACATTTTCTTTGATTTCAAGTTGCATGTTAAGCACACTCTTCATCAACATCTATAGCAAATATAATTTGTATCAATTATTATGGTACATCTTAAAATATCTGTTTCAAGTGTAATGGTCTTGCCTCCTTATGAGAATGAAAACATTGTTTCCTTTAGGATAGTATTTCTATTATATATATCCCTTCTCTGAAAAAGTACTGACAATATAGTGAGTACTAAATACTTGTGAAATGCTCATATTGAACTACTTCCTCAAATAACCAAGAGTAAAGCTATGATCCCTGTACCCTACATTCCTTTAAAAATATATTACTACCTCAAATTTAATGGTTCCTAGTAGAAAGGAACTAACCTGTTAAAGACCAAAATCACCTGCCCACCTGTTATGGCTGAGGGAAGCACTGATGGATGTAGGCACCACAGTCTGTAATCCTTCTCCTTCTATCTCAGTACCGACAAGGCAGATGAGCTGAAGATCTGGTAATCCAACACAATTTACTTCATGCCAACTTTTACCTGAAAGGGCATCGTTGAATGGATAATGTTTATCAAAGATAAAAGATAAAATTCTAAATTTCTATCTAATATTCTGCTGAACAAACATCACCCATAATGTTATCTTGTCTTTACTCTTCCAGTATTTTGTTATCCAATAAAATTCCCAATGTAAATGAATGAATAAGTTACAAAACTGACAAAATTAATAGCAAATGTATAAATGCCATATCCCAACCCAACTCCCCATTCCCCCACCATAGCCCCAATAGCAAAACAATAAAACAAATAACTTACTCTCCATGAGGTCCAGGTAAACCAAGAATGCTATATAAACTTGGCTGGCATCTCCTATATCTAATTCCATCATTTCTAAATACTGGAAATCAAAAGGTAATTGTCAGAGAAGAATCTCTTAATATTTTCTTTCACTTAATCAACAACGATTCACTAAAAAAAAAAAAAAAAAATATATATATATATATATATATATATATATATATATATATATAGTAGAAAACTCTCTTCTAGGTATAATGGGACTTAGAAGGCCTGATCTCTGTCTCTAAAAAACTTGTGTGTTTTTTTTTTTTAAGATTTTATTTATTTACTCATGAGAGACACAGAGAGAGAGAGAGAGAGGCAGACACAGGCAGAGGGAGAAGCAGGCTCCATGCAGGGAGCCCAACATGGGACTCGATCCCGGGACTCCAGGATCACGCCCTGGGCCTAAGGCAGGCACTAAACCACTGAGCCACCCAGGGATCCCCCCAAACTTGTGACTGTTAAGGTAAACACATGCATACTTCACAACTGTTGGGCAATTAACAACCCATGATGGTTAAGTGATTAAAAACCAGTGTGTGAAATAAAAAACAAAAACAAAAAAACATGACATAAGAAATCAGAGGAGCTCTACTGGGATAGCTTGGTTGGTGAATGTTTCATGGCAGAAGTGGACACAGACTGGGCCCTGAAGGGCAGATATAATTTGAGTGAATAAAGAAGACAGGGTAACAGTGTGGGAGTAGAGGTGGGTGTAGGCCACACATACTCAGGGCCTAGAGAGTAGTCTATCTGCCAGGAGCACAGACACTTCTTAACGGTTTCTGTGGCAGCACATTACCGAGAGCCACCATTTCTGTGTTCTCTGTTTGCCTTTGAAGAAAGTTAGCTAAAATATTCCTCCTGGCTTCTGTCTGATTTGTGCTTGGGTCAGCACTGGAGAACATTCTTCAGTGGACTTCCACTGCAAGGGAAGCCTGAGGTTTCCCAGCTATCCAGCGACTCAGTGGGTAAGCAGGCCTAATGCAGACTCAGTGGGTAAGCAGGCCTAATGCAGAGGTGAGGCATCAGCAGACCTGCATGGGTGCAGACCTGCAGTCATCCTCTCTAGCTTCATTGTAAGTATGTACAGGTGCAGGAGAACAGGGGTATTGCTAGTTGTCCTCCTCACATCTCAAATGTGTTTGAAAATAACACTGAAAAGGTAACTGGAGACCAGGTTGCAAGGTCTTGACACCCAAGCTAAAAGCCTGAATTTTACCCGTAAAGAAACACTGAGGATTTCTAAACATAATAGAATGAAATTAATGTTGCATACTATATACACTATTTCTTACATATATTACATAGAGCTTAGTACGTCAAGTGCTTTACAAATATTAACTGATTTAATCCTGTAACAACCCTCTCTGGTAAGAACTATTATTATCCCCATTTTACAAATGAGAAAACAGAAACAATGCGATTTTAAAACTCCCCACCCCCCACCCCCAAAAAAATCACAAAGCTAGTGACCTAACAGGGTTTCTAACTCAAGCAGTGTATTCAAAGTCTCGGGCAGAACTACTGGGTTCAGGCTTCTTAAACGTGTTACGGTTCTTCTTTTTTATGGCACCAAAAAACGTATCCATGTTTGTTTTCCTTCACCTTGATGGGGGGAATAAGGGGTTAGAGGAGGAGAATAAAATCAAGAAAGAGAACTTGAAAAGGGATTGACTCTTTTCAGACTTACACCTTCGGAAATTTCCTTTTGACTTTTTTTTTTAAAGATTTTATTTATTTATTCATGATAGACATAGAGAGAGCGAGAGAGGCAGAGACACAGGCAGAGGGAGAAGCATGGAGCACGCAGGGAGCCCGACGCGGGACTCGATCCCAGGTCTCTAGGATCACGCCCTGGGCTGAAGGGGGCGCTAAGCCGCTGAGCCACCCGGGCTGCCCTTCTTGACTTGTTTTTAGATAATGGTCTATGAACTACTGCTTGCTCCCCAGCAGAAGACTCCCATTGTACTCAAGTAACCCGACCAGTCTGAGATTTCCTACAAAAGCCCCATCTCCATTCACTGGCCCGTTACTGGTCCAGGGCAGCAACTGGCCAAGCAGAAGCGAGCAAGGATCTATCTCCTTTGCTCCTTTACAAAACGAAACAAAACAAGTCAAACCAAGCCAGACCCCACACCCGTAATGCTGAGCAGCCCCGCTTTGGGGAAGAACCCATTGCAACGTCACAGGGATGAGAGCGCCTCAGCGCGCCCGGGGCTCCGGGCGAAGTGCGCACGCGCCGGGGCCCGCGCCTCGGCCCGCGTTACCTGCGCACGGCCCCGCGGCGCTTCTGCTGCGGGCGCGGTGCCTGCTGGGTCCCCGCGAGGACGGAAGGGGCCGTCCCCAGGGGCGCCCCGCGCGGCAGAACCCAGACAGGTGGAGGCGCACGAGGGGGCGCTGCCTCGGGAGGCGGCGGCCGGACGTCCCGCTCGGGAAAGGCTTGGCTGGGAGGGGGGGGCGGGGTACGCGGCTGCCCCAGCGAACCGTCCGGCTCGTTTAAACAAACGTGACACCGCCGGCGGCTGGCGGACCGCGCGCGCGTCCCGGGCCGTGAGGTTCGCGCGCAAACCGCGGGGAGGCGACCCTCCCCCCCCCCCCCGGGAAGGCGCCCCGCTCCTCCCGCGCCTCTGACCTTTGGGTGGGTGCCCATCCAGGCGTCCTCGGGGGCCCAGGAGGGGGCGCCACCGCCGCCGCCGCCGCCGCCCGGGCCCAGCCCGCTGCAGCCGGGGGTGGGCTCCGAGCCGCCGCGCTCCTCCATGCCGGGCCGGGCCGCGCGCCGCTGGTGCACCACGCCCCGCGCCCGGCCGGCAGCAGGGGCGCGCGCGTCTGCGTTCCGCCCTCCCCCCGGCGCGCGGAGGGTGCGGAGACTCGGAGCGGAGAGAGAGGAGCTCCTCCCTCTGGCCATCGCAGCGGGAGCCCGGGCGGACGGCGCGCTGCAGCTCCGCGCGGCGTGTACTCAAACCTGGGCAGGTGCCAGGGGCAGAGAAAGTTCAGGGGGGCCCCCAGCCCAGGAGCCCTTCATCCTCTCTCCATCCGTGCTGTTTGCAGCCCTGTGGGGGCAAGTGGGAAGTGCCGTAGCCTTGGCTGCAGGGCTCCAGTTGCTGGGGACCCAGAGAGCCTCAGGTGTGCGGTCGTGGAAGTTTTCAGGTGTGGAAGTCGATGAGGCCTCTAGAGGGGAGGGGAATGACGAAAGCCCAGACTGCCTAGAACCAGGTGTTTAGGCCCGACCTGCCTTTGAGGATTAGAGGAGGGAGAGAAAACACGACTTGTTGAAGGAGAGCGCAGGGGATCCCTGGGTGGCGCAGCGGTTTGGCGCCTGCCTTTGGCCCAGGGCGCGATCCTGGAGACCCGGGATCGAGTCCCACGTCGGGCTCCTGGTGCATGGAGCCTGCTCCTCCCTCTGCCTGTGTCTCTGCCTCTCTCTCTCTGTGTGACTATCATAAATAAATAAAAATTAAAAAAAAAAAAAAAGTATACCATTGAAGGAGAGCGCAGAACTTTAGGATGCAGAGCATCGTGAGCATGTGACCTGGAAGCCAGGGACCAACAGTTGCAGATACGCAGAGGAGGACACGGTAAGCATTTATGCAATAGAATCCGGGACCTCTCCAACTTCCCATTCATAAAATCCCAGGTATGATTCAAAGTTCCTGACATATGGGCAGCCCGGGTGGCTCAGCAGTTTAGCGCCGCCTGCAGCCCAGGGTGTGATCCTGGAGCCCCGGGATCAAGTCCCACATCGGGCTCCCTGCATGGAGCCTGCTTCTCCCTCTGCCTGTGTCTCTGCCTCTTTCTCTCTCTGTGTGTCTCTCATGAATAAATAAATAAAATCTTAAAAAAAAAAATCCCTGACATATGAAAGTCATGAAACTGGGTCACATTTTTTTTTCGTCTGCCTCTGAGATGAATCACATGTTGAAACTGACGGATAAAGCTTTTAAACTGTTATAACTCTCTTCAATAACGTAAAACAAAACGTGTTTTCAGTAAACGAAAATCTCAGAGGAGACCAAAATCTCCTAAGACAGAAAAGAAGAGAGAGCCAAATGGAAAGTCTGAAAATGAAAATTTCGGAAATAAAAAACTTCCCTGGGTGGACTTAACGGCCATCTGGAAATTACAGAGGAAAAATTAAAGTGAACTTGAAGGTCATCATTCAAGAAATCATCCAAGATAAATAACAAACAGAAAAATCGTGTTAAAAAATGAGCAGAACCCAAGACCTGCTGCATGACATCAAACAATCCAGCATATATGTAAATGGAATACCCGAAGGAGAAAAGAAAGACAATGAGGCAGGGAAAAAAAAATGGAGAGATTAAAAATTGCCCCAAATTTGATGAAAGAAATTTGAAGGTACAGAATGCTACATGAATAACAAATAAACATGGTGAAGGCCACACTGAAGTCAACCTGCTAAAAGCCACATGAAAAGCTTGAAATGCATCAGAGAGAAAGAGAGGGAGAGGAAGCGTGGGAGGGAGAAAGAAGAAAAGAAAAAAAAGAAAGCAGTGCCTTCCTACAGGGAAAAGTAGTGCATCTATTGCTGGTGTGAGGGAAAACCACACGTGAAGACTGGTAAATTGTCCCAGAATGTATTTCATTTGAATGAAGCTATTAAACTTTATTTCTACAAAGCAGCTGCTCACCCCCCACCAAAGAAGCAAATGACACTGAAATTAGTATGCTCCCTGAAGCATTGAACAGTGACACTAATTCAAGTAATTAGAAGAAGAAAAATCTCTCTGACTCCTAAAGATCCCGAACAGTTCTAATGGTGGTAGTTATAGAAGCATTAACAACGTTTTCTTCCCAATACAAGTAAAGGGGAGATTTTATAAATCAGTAAGGAGATCCAGTGGAATTAGGTACCATGTGAACAAGGCTGGCACATCTTCAGAGGAAGATGTTCAGCTTAAGTTTAAGAAAAAAAGAGGGTCAAGGAATCCAAAAGGATGCAGAAAGAACCATAGACTGGAAAAGCGGCCAGAAATGTAAGATGCAAACCATCATGAGCATGTGACCCGGAAGCCAAGGCTGAAGAGTTGCATGTAGGCAGAGAAGGACATGATAAGCATTTACACAATAAAATCCAGAACCTCTTCAAATTATCATTCACTAAATCCAAGATAGGATTCAAAATTCCTGACATGAAAGTCATGAAAATGGGTCACATTTTTTTCCTCCTGACTCTGAGATGAATCACATGTTGAAACTGACAGATAAATCTTTTAATCTATTATAATTCTCCTCAACAAAGTAAAACAAAACAGGGCAGCCCTGGTGGGGCAGCGGTTTAGCGCCGCCTACAGCCCGGGGTGTGATCCTGGAGACCCGGTATCAGGTCCCATGTCAGGATCGCTGCATGGAGCCTGCTTCTCCCTCTGCCTGTGTCTCTGCCTCTTCTCTCTCTCTGTGTGTGTCTCTATGAATAAATAAATAAGCAAAAAAACTTTAAAAATTATAAGTGCTTTTAAAAAAAGTAAAACAAAACATGTTTTCAGGAAATGAAAATCTCAGGAGACAAACAAAAATCCTTATAAAGGAAAGAGAAAAAAGAGCCAAATGGAAATTCTGAAAATTAAAATTTCAGAAATAAAAAACTTCACTGGATGGATTTAAGAAACAAATGGAAATTACAGAAGACTTAATGTCATCGTCGGGTACAAAGAATTGAAGACTGGAATAGGCTGTATCTTGGCTTTCATGTTAAAAAAATGAAAATATAAATAATTATTGGTGATATGGAATGGCTAAGACAGAAAACAAAGGGTTTTGAGAAAACTTAAAGTTTAGAATCAAAATGAGTTACTGTGGCGATCTAGAATGAAATCCACCAGAGAACTGGTTAGAGTTTCAGCTTCTCACAGACTGAAGAATTTCTCCTTTTATAAATGCTACAATAGTTCACTATTAAGTGAAATTAAGTGGTTAGAAGAAAAGCTAGGGAAGTAACAACAAAAACAATTCTCCTTGAGTAGACTGGATGTAATCAAATTCAATGTAATCTGGCACTTGCTCTACTGATTTCCCATTTTGATATCCGAGCCAGACCATTTTATTCTTACAAAAAAAAAATCTTCTCCTTCTCCTTCTTGCATGACACAGTCATACAAATATGGACAGATATGATGTGTCCAGGCAGAGACATTTTAATTTAACTAGAGTCTGAAGAGAAAAAATAAACTTTGAATTCTGATATGAGTTTTTAGTGTTTAAAAAGAAAAAGCTTTTTACACAGTATTATTAGGACAATGATTTCAAGCTGAGAAATGGAGGCTAGCATTCTATATCAGCTTTTAATACATTGGTTGAAAGAATGCTCATATATATTTTCTTCCCTCTTTTATACATAAAGCATACAATTTCCCATTCTTTGTATTTCAAGAATTTGTGAGGTGTTTATACCTTTAGTAAAATATTTAGAATGTTATATTTTGCCATTCATGTGAATGAGCATATATGAGGGACCTCTATTATATAGAAAAGAATGTAAAGTGATCTAAAATATTATCTCCAATTTCTCATAAATTTAAGAGTACAATCTAAACCCCTCACTTACAAAATCAAGATATAGTACATTTATTTTTTAAATACTGCTTCCATTTGGAACAAAAACTACAACAAATATAAGGTATGAAGGATAAAGAGGAGCAACACTTTAGAGATTATAAATGTTATTGAAAATTGTTAGAGAAGACCTAAATATGTGGACATAGTATGCTTCTGGAGAGAAAGATTCAGTATTGTACATGTGGTAGTTTCCCCCAAATTGATCTATAAATTCTAGCAACTCTAGTCACAGTGCCAATGGGGATTTCCCTAATATCTGATAAGCAGATTCTGAAATGTAGGCATAAAGAACTAATAATAACTAAGACCCTTCTGATGAACAAGCAGAGGGCATTTATTATAAAGGTCTATAATTAAGAGTATATCACATCGATGCAGATACATGATAGATAAACAAACCAATGGAACCAAATACAGAGTCTTACAAATATGGACAGAAATGATGTTGTAGATGTGGAGAGAAGTTGAAGCAATTATATATATATTAAGAATATACATTCACACACACGTAAATTGGGTTCCTAATTGCGCTATAAACAAAATCAGTTTCAGGTGACCTAAAGGCTTAAAGTTAAATCCAAATAAGTAAAGATTATAGGAGAAAAATGTAAAAGAATTTTTATGACCCCAAGATAGAAAAGGATTTCCTAAGTAAAACACAAAATTACCATCAATATGAAAAAAAGTTTGCTATGTTTGACATTTCAATTAAGAATTTCTGACACAAAGATAGTGTGTTAAAAAATCCATAGACTTGGAGAAGGCATCTGTGACACATAATTGGAAGAAAGAATTCATATCCAGAATATATAAAGAACTCCTAAAAATCAAGAAATGAAACACTCTATAGGGAAAAAATGTGAATAAATAAGAAAAGGACATAAATGGCTAACAAACATTAATTGGTACTCAACCACCTTGGTAGAAGGAGAAAATCTAAATTGAGACAAGAAGGTACCATAAAATATCTGAGTTTAGTAACAAAAGCCAAGAGTTGGCGGTGGTGACTTCGTCGTCGTCCTCTTCGTCGTCGTTTTCTTCTTCTTCTTCTTTTCTTTTCTTTTTCTTTTTTAAAGATTTTATATACTTATTTGACAGAGGGAGAGAGAGCACAAGCAGGGGAGTGGCAGGCAGAGGGAGAAACAGGCTGCCTGTTCAGCTATGGAGCTCTGTCCCAGGACCCTGGTATCATGATCTGTGCTGAAGGCGGAGGCTTAACCAACTGAGCCACCCAGGCACTCCTAGAGTAGTGTATTTCAAATAGAAGGCTATGATCCTTAGAGATTTTGAAATAAATTGAGTGACTGGAGTCCAGTTTTTTAAAATGAATTATTTAAAATAGAAGAGAAAGTACCAGTGAGCATTGCATATGATAGGAATAACTGTTACTAAGTGTTGCTTTATGAACATTTTGTTTCAGTTATATATTTGTACTATACCATGGTATCACTTGCATTTCTCACTGAAGGTTATAGTAAAAAAAATTATCTTCTCTGGACCAGGAGACATGTACAAGAATATTTATGGGAGTATTGGTTGGAATAGAAAAAACTAAGACAACTCAAATATCTTTAAACTATAGAATAGACACATCTATCATTATATAATCGTATAGCTTATTACTAAGTGAAAATAATGAACAATAACTTCATCAACAACTTGGATTAAGCTAAAAAAAAACCCTAATGTACAGTCAAAAATATTAGTTACAGAATAATATAAAATATGATTTGATTTACATAAAATTCAAATACAAGTTGTACATAGATGTTCACAGAAGCATTATGATAGCCCCAAAGTAGAAACAACACAAATGTCCATTATTTGATGAATGTATAAATAAAATGTAGTTTACCCATGCAATGGAATATCATTCAGCAACAAAAAGGAATGAAATACTGATATGCATGTTATAACATGGAAAGGCCTTGGAAACATAATGCTAAGGGATAGAAGATAGTCACAAAAGACCACATATTGTATAATTCCATTTATATGAAATATCTAGAATAGGCAAGTTTATAGAGACAGAATAGATTAGCTGTTCCCTAGGGCTAGGGTTAGATGTTCCTAGGAAATGGGGATGGATTGTTAAAAAATATGAGATTTCTTTTTGCGGTGATGAAAATGTGCACAAATTGATTATGGTGATGTTGCATAACTCTGTAAATTACACTAAAAGCCATTGGATTGCATACTTTAAGTTGGTAAATTGTATGGTATGTGGAAAAAAATTTCAAAGCTAGGCAATACTAAAACACATTAAGGAGGTATATTAGCCAGAGTTATCCAGAGGAACAGAACCTATAGGATGTGTGTGTGCATGGACAGACACACACACACACACACACACACACAGAGAGAGAGAGAGAGAGAGAGAAAGAGAGAGAGAGCTTGATATTCTTGACACTAAGGAACTCATGTAATTGTGGGGACTGGCAAATCCATAATTTGTAGGGCAGGCTGGCAGGCTTGATACCCAGAGAGTAGTTGATGCTGAGTTCAAAGGCAGCCTGGAGGCTGAATTCTTTCCTTTTTAGGTGACCTCAGTCTTTTCTCTTAAGGACTTCAACTGATTGAATGAGGGCCACTACATTATGAAAGGTAATCTGTTTTACTCAAAGTTTACTGATTTAATTGATCTTTTAAAAAAAAATTTTAGGGCAGTCTGGGTGGCTCAGTGGTTTAGCGCTATCTTCAGCCCGGGGCGTGATCCTGGGGACCCGGATTCCCACATCGGGCTCCTTGCATGGAGCCTGTTTCTCCCTCTGCCTCTGTCTCTGCCTCTCTCTCCTGTGTCTCTTATGAATAAATAAATAAAATCATTTTTAATTTTTTAAAGATTGTATTTATTTATTTGGGAGATTTATTTATTTTGTGAGAGCACGAGCAAGAGGAGGGGCAGAGGGAGAAGGAGAAACAGACTTGCTGATCAGGGAGCCCGATGCGGGGCTGGATCCCAGGACCCTGAGATCAAGACCCAAATGAAAGACAGATACTTAACCCAATGAGCCACCCTGGTGCCCCTTACTGATTTAATTGTTAATCACATTCAAAAAAATACCTTGCAGCAACATCTAGATTGGTTTGACCTAATTACTGGGTACCTTAGCCTAGCCAAGTTGACACATAAAATTTACCATCCCTGGAGGTAAAATTCTAAATAAAATTAAGAGACTCATTAATACAAAGTTCAGCCTAGTGCTTGTCTCTAGGGAGCAGAGCAGAATATTTTGACAGTAAGGGATACCCAGAGGGTATCAAAGTTTAAGATTCATGTTCTGTTTCTCAAGGTGGGTGCTGGGTATATGGACTTTCACTTTATTTGTAGTATTTAAATATACAATATATTAAATGGATAATGTATATATTACATGTTTATTAAATATTTTATATTAAACTTTTTCTAAGAAGAAAAGTACCAGGGATAAGTGGGTACTTTCTGTATATAAAATATGTAAACAGAAAAAAAATAAAATAAAATATGTAAACAGCTGCATATATACAGTCTTAAGTAATACTTGGCTTTGTAAATGTGAATATGTATCAGAAGCAATTCATGAGCCAAAAAAATCCCATCTCTGTCTCTAGATATGTATTCACATTTGCTATCAATGAGTATTGAATTTCACTGGAAGGAATGAGTACAAATCTACAATGAAAACACTGAAATGGAAAAATGCCATATTAGAATTATCCCAGAATGTTTAATGGTGGTTGTGATGGCATAATGGATTTGTGATAGTTTTTTTCTTTCTTTTTCCATTTTCAACATATATTTTATCCTATAGTAAAATAGGCTTCAATAAATCATTGAATTTGGAGCCATTGGCATAGAAGGACTAAATCCACTTTACATATTCATGTTAAAATATTTCTGTCAACATACTTAGCTTGTTTTAAATGTCCCTTCCTGTTTCCTTCCATCCCTCCCTCTAATCCTGCCTCCTTCTCTCCCTTTTCCCTTCTTCCTTTCTTTTTTCCTCCCTTCCTTCTTTATTGCCCTGTCCAAAACATCAACTACAATATTGAGTGGGAGAAAGGACAGACTTGTCTTATTTTTTATCTTAGGAGGAAAACTTTAATTCTTTCACCATGTTAGGTGTAGGATTTTTGTATATGGTCTTTATCAGGTTAAGTTGCCTTTATTCCTACATGGCCGAGAAAGCATATTGGATTTTGTAAAATTCTTTTTCTGCACCCCTTGAGATGATCATATTTTCTTTCTTTTTTTCTTTCTTGTTTGTCAGTATGGAAAGTTGTGTTTATTTATTTTTAAAATGTTAAACCAACCTTGCATTGCTGAGATTAGCCATACCTGGGTCATGATGTATTATCTTTTAAATAGTTAAAATTCATTTGCTAAATTCTATTTAGAAATTTTGTGTTGGGGATCCCTGGGTGGCGCAGTGGTTCGGCGCCTGCCTTTGGCCCAGGGCGCGATCCTGGAGACCCGGGATCGAATCCCACATCGGGCTCCCGGTGCATGGAGCCTGCTTCTCCCTCTGCCTGTGTCTCTGCCTCTCTCTCTCTCTCTCTCTCTCTCTCTCTCTGTGACTATCATAAAAAAAATTTAAAAAAAAAAGAAATTTTGTGTTTATGTTCATGAGGGATATGGATATGTAGTTTTCTTTTAATAAATGGTTTGGACATTGAGATGATGCTGGCCTCATATAATGAGGTAGAAAGTGTCTCCTTTTCTATTTTCCAGAAAACCTTATATGGAATTGGTAATATTTCTTCCTTAAATGTTTGGTAGAATCATCACTAGAGCCATCGGAGCCTAGAGTTTTCTTTGTGGGCAGATTTTAATTACAGTTTAGTTTCTTTAATAGATACAGAACTATTCACTTACCTAATTCTTCTTTTTTTTTTCTTACCTAATTCTTCTTAAACAAACTTTCATAGTTTGTCCTTCAAGGAATTTGTCTTTCATTTAGCTTATCACATGTATAGGCCTAAGATTGTTCATAGTATTTTCATATCATTTCTTTAACACCTATAGACTCTTCAGTGATGCCATTTCACTCCTGATTTGTGTCTTTTCTCTAATTTCTGTGATCAGTATGGGTTCAGGCTTATACATTTTATTACCTCCTCAAAGGACTAGCCTTTGTAATAATTGATTTTCTCTATTGTTTTTTCTATGTTCTCTTTCACTGAATTTTGTTCTGATTTTTTTAATGGCCTTTGCTCTGCTCACTTTAGACTTATTTTGCCTTCTTTTTCTAGTTTGTGTTTTGGTGGAAGTTGAGGTCATTAATTTCAGTCTTTCTCTTTTTTCATGTTTAGGAATTTAATGTTATAAATTTACCCCTACATAGTTCTTTAAATATATTGTGTTTTCATTAGCTCAACAGATTTTCTTATTTCCCTTCTGATTTTTTTTTTTACTTAAACCCATAGGTTATTTACAAATGTGTTATTTAGTTTCCAAATTTCAGGAGATTTTTTTCAGAGATCTTTCTATTAACAATTTCTAAAGCAATTCTATTATGATCCAGTAGCATAGGTAAATGCTTCTTTTTACAGCCTTATTGAGATATAATTGACTGATTACATCATGTAAGTTTAAGACAAACAATATGATGATTTGATATACGTATATAATGTGGAATAATTGCCACAGTATGGTTAGTTATTATATCCATTATCTCACATCCTTACCTCGTGTGTGTGTGTTTGCGTGTGTAGAGCACTTTTATGATCTACTTTATTTTTTTTTAAATTTATTTATTCATGATAGTCACACAGAGAGAGAGAGAGGCAGAGACACAGGCAGAGGGAGAAGCAGACTCCATGCACCTGGAGCCCGATGTGGGATTCGATCCCGGGTCTCCAGGATCGCGCCCTGGGCCAAAGGCAGGCGCCAAACTGCTGTGCCACCCAGGGATCCCAAGATCTACTTTATTGGCAACTTTCAGGTGTATAATGTAACTATAGTCCTCATGTTGCACGTTACATCCCCAGAACTTATTCCTCTTATAAACAGAAGGTTGTACCCTTTGACCACCATATCTCATTCCTCCCATCCTCCACCCTGGCAACAATCATTCTACTCTCTGTTTCTGTGAGTTTGGCTTTTTTAGATTCCACATAGAACAGATTTCTGTTTGATTTATCTCTCAGCATAATGCCCTCAAGGTTCATCCATGTTGTCACAAATGAAAGGATTTCCTTCTTTTATACACACACACACACACACACACACACAAATGGATAAAGAAAAAGTGACACAGGGCGCCCAGGTGGCCCAATCAGTTAAGCATCTGCCTTTGGCTCATGTCATGGTCCTGGGGTCCTGCAATGGAACTCTGCGTCAGGTACCTTGCTTAGTGGGGAGCCTGCTTCTCCCTCTCCTCCCCGCTTGTGCTTTCTCTTGTTATCTCTGTCTCTCTCAAATAAATAAATAAATAAATAAATAAATAAATAAATAAAATCTTAAAAAGAAAGAAACTGGTACATATATGTATGTACACATATATACATATATATTTACATACATATATGCTACATTTTCTTTATTCATCCATCAACAGAAACTTAGGTGTTTATGTCTTGGCTACTGTAGATAATGGTGCAATGAATATGTGGGTACAGATGTGTCTTTGAGACGTTTCCTTCACATCTAAAACCAAAAGTGGAATCACGGGATCATATGATCTCTTTTTAATTTTTTGAGAAGCCTCCATACTGTTTTCCATAATGGCAGTCTCAATTTACTTTCCCACCGACTGTACAAAATGTTTCCTTTTCTCCACATCCTTGATAGCATTTGTTACCTATTGTCTTTTTGAGCATAGTCCTTCTAATAGGTGTGAGGCGATATGTCATTGTGGTTTTGATTTGCATTTTTCTGATGATTAGTGATGCTGAGCACCGTTTCATGTATCTGTAGGCCATTTGTATACCTTCTTTGGGGAAACATCTATTCAGGTCTTTGCCCATTTAAAAAATAGGATTATTTGTGTACTGTTGAGTTGCATGAGTTCCTTGTATATTTTGGATATTAACCCCTTATCAGATTTTAGGTTTGGAAACATTTTCTCCACTCCATAGGTTGTCTTTTCATCTTGTTGATCATTTCTTTTGCTGTCTAGAGGCATTTTAGTTTAATGTAGTCCCACTTGTTTATTTTTCCTTTTGTTGCTTGTGCTTTTGCTATCGTTTTGAAAAAAATTATTACAAGACCAATGTTAAGGAGTTTTTTTCTATATTTCTTATAGGTATTTTACAGTTCAGGAATCTTACATTTAAGTCTTTAACCTGTTTGAAGTTAATCTTTCAAGTCATGTAAAGTCCAGGTTCATTCTTTTGTATTTGAATATCTAATTTTCCCAATATTATTTATTAAAGAGGCCATCTTTTTTCCCATTGAGCATTCATGGCCCCCCTGTCAAATACTAGTTGAACATATATGCATGGATTTATTTCTGGGTTCTCAATTCTGTTCTCTTGGTCTCTGAGTCTGCTTTTATGCCAGTACCTTCCAGTTTTAATAATTACAGCTTTGTAATATAGTCTGAAATTAAAAAGTGTGATGAGGGGATCCCTGGGTGGCGCAGTGGTTTGGCGCCTGCCTTTGGCCCAGGGCGCAATCCTGGAGACCTGGGATCGAATCCCACATCAGGCGCCCGGTGCATGGAGCCTGCTTCTCTCTCTGCCTCTCTCTCTCTCTCTCTCTCTCTGTGACTATCATAAATAAATAAAAAAAATTAAAAAAAATAAAAAATAATAATAAAAAGTGTGATGAGCCTCCATCTTTGTTCTTTCTCAAGATTATTTTGGTTATTCAGGGTCTTTTGTTGTTCCATATGAATATTAGGATTGTTTTTTTCTTTCTTTCTAAAATTGCCACTGGAATCTTGATAGGAACAGCATGTAATCTATAGATGGCTTTGAATAGTATGGGCATTTTAAGAATAGTAAAGTCTTCCAACCCATGAACATGGAATATATTTCCAACTATTTTTGTCATCTTTAATTTCTTTCAAAAATAGTTTTCAACATACAGATCTTCTACTTCCTTTGTAAAATTTATTTTGTAAAACTGGACTGTCTTATTTTTTTCAGGTAGTTTGTTGTTAGTGTATATAAAAGCGAATTATTTTTGCATGTTGATTTTGTATCTTGTAACTTTACTGAATTCATTTATTACCCCAATGGGTAATAGAGTTTTGCAAAGTTCGTGTAATCTAATTGTAAAATCTACTTCTGCACCAAGCTTTATCTGTAGACTAATTAAATCTGCACTACATTTCACACATATAAACTACTGTTTTCATATTTTATACTTGTTATGATTAATAAAATACACCTTCTGTGAATGTGTATTTCACAAATCTGCCATAATCAGGGAAAATCTCATTTTCTTTGCTAGGCCATAACTGATTAACAGGTTCTTTTTGTAACAAGTAAGGAGAACATTTAGTTTTTTTTTTTTTTTTAAGGAGAACATTTAGAAAACTGAACACACCCTACAATAGGAGGCTCCAGAAATACCAGCAACTGTCCATTAATCCCATTTCATCCCGGAGAAAGGGCACTTGTCCAATAGTCCCTGTGGCCTCTATGAAGGACAGCAATGGCAATTTCTGAAGGAGGATGGAGGAGGAAATGTGTGTAGGTCACTGGATATAAAAGTGTAAATGTTAGAGAAGAGGTTAGAGAAGGAGACATAGATTTGGAGGACACAATTATCCTGGGAAATAGAGGTGCTAGAAGAGTAGCATATTGTGAAGGGGCACCCAGGGAAGGAGCTCAAACACAAGTAGAAACAGAGGTCCAGGAAGGTGAGAACTGAAGAGAGGTCACCAAATCTTCCAATGCTGACATCATCCGTGGCTTTGCCCGAACAGCCTCTGTGAAGGAGTGAGAGGTGAGGAAGTGGAAAAAGCAAGGATGGCCCCTTTTTGAAGGAGCTTGGCCAAGACAGAGGGAATTGCTGGAAGGAGACACAGGATTAAAACAACCCCCCACCCCCACCCCAAGGATAGGAAAGGAGTATGTTTTTAGCTTGAGGGGGAGGAGCTGGTAGAGAGGGACCAGTTGCAGATTTGGTAGACAGTAAAGATAAATGATGGAGCAAAGCCAAGTCATGGAAGAGAAGGGAGAGGATGAGATCAAAAGCCCTGTTAGGAATAGGTGCCTGCAAGAAAGGAGGGCACCGGTAGGGATAATAGAGACAGGGCTGTTGAGGGAGTTCAATAACCTTCTGTGGAGGTGAGCAGGTGGGAGAAGAGTGATGAAGACTTCTAATAGTTGCAGGGAAGGAGGGACACAGAAGAAGTAGAAATCTGTGGGACGGGGCTGAGGGTGAATTGGGTTGGAGGTCCTGAAAGTGCTGTGGTATGAACCCATCCTGCACATAGATAGATCAAGGGCTATACAATCCCACATAGAAGGAACTCCAGATTTCAATACTAGGTTTCCTATGCTATGTTCAAGAGTACATACCCCGTGGTAGTGCATCCTAGCAATTTCATTTTATGTGCTAATTGCATTCTTCCTTCAGCCCTTCCTCTCTTCTTCCTTCTCTCTCGCTGTCTTCTACTCCTTCAAGTATGAATTTTCTCTGTATTTGTTACTCTTTGTTAGTTTGGGTCATTAAGGAAAAATGAAACTTTTTTAAAAATAGATTTTATTAATTTATTCATGAGGGACACAGAGAGAGGCAGAGACATAGGCAGAGGGAGAGGCAGGTGGGGAGCCTGATATGGGACTTGATCCCAGGACCCTGAGATCACGACCTGAGCCAGAGGGAGACTCCCAATCACTGAGCCACCCAGGCGTCCCAAAAATCAAACCATTTACTCTTTTTTTTTTTAAATACTTGTTTATTCATGAGAAACACACAGAGACAGAGAATGGCAGAGACACAGGCAGAGAGAGAAGCAGGCTCCATGCAGGGAGCCGGACGAGGGACTCGATCCCAGGACTCCAGCATCACGTCCTGGGCCAAAGGCAGGCACTTGACCTCTGAGCCACCCAGGGATCCCCAAAATCAAACCATTTAAATGAAACTTGTCAGGAAGCTCAGGACCCTGGGGCAAGGGCCCGGGAGAGGCGTGGGGCTTCAGAACAGTGTCCCACAAGCAGCTCCTCTTTAAGGGCAAGGGTTCAGTCTGTCTCTAAAATTCTCCAAGTCTCCAAGCCTGGCGTATTGGGAGTCTACTCAGTCAAGGATGAACTTCAAGAGAAATTGAGTGTATAGGGAAATGCAAACACTCTGCCTTTGTGGAGATTTAAAAAAAAAAAAAGGTTGACCGTAGTAATGGATAGCCCGGTGACTTTCCGTCTTAGAACCCTACCCGTGTAGTCAATAGGTGCATTATGCAAAACTGGATACATTGCATCACTGTGAAGGACTTTAGACTGCGGTTTGCAAAAGCAGAATAAATTTTCTGGGAGCCGCACCGTTATGTACACACACACACACACACACACACACACACACACACACAGACACGCGCGCGCAGACTCACGCCCACTGGCAGCGACGGCCGCACCTCGCACTCTAGGGGCCGCCGCGGACCCGCTCCACGAGCGGAGCCCGGGCTGCAGGAACTTTCTGCGGGACTCGGGACGCCAGGCCCCCCGGGCCCCTCGCGGCCGTCGGCGAGCCGGAGCCCCCGGGAGCGGGAGCGGGAGCGGGAGCGGGAGCGGGAGCGCGGCGGCAGGTCCGCGGGGCGCCCTCGCGTCAGCGCGCGGAGGCTCGGGCTGCAGGGCCCGCGGCCGGTGTGCGCGCGCCAGCCGGCCCGGGCAGCCGCGTCCCCCGCCGGGCCCCCGCCGCCCGCGCCCGGCCCCGCGCCCCGGCCCCGCGCCCCGGCCCCGCGCCCTCGGGCCGCCATGGCCGCGCGCCGCGCCGCCGCCCTCGCCTGCTCGCTGCTGCTGCTGTCCGCCGCGCTGCTCCGCCGCGGCTGCCGGGCGCGCTTCGCCGCCGAGCCCGACTCGGAGCCCGACCCGGCGGAGGCGGAGGCGGCGGCGGCGGCGTTCCCCGAGTCGCCGGTGCAGAGACCCACGGTGCTCGTGGCCGTCCTGGCCCGCAACGCCGCGCACGCGCTGCCTCCGTTCCTCGGCTGCCTGGAGCGGCTGGACTACCCCAAGGGCAGGATGGCCATCTGGTGAGCGCGCGGGGACCCGCGCCCCGAGCGCGCGTGCGGGTGCGGGTGCGGGTGCGGGTGCGCAGCGCGGGGCCGCGACCCTTCCCACGGCGCGGGTTTGTGCGGAGCCCGCAGGGGCGCCGGCTGAGCCCTTCCGACCCGACCCGACCCGACCCGACCCTCGCTCGCCGCGCGGTCGCCCTGAGCTCCGGGTGCGCATCGCCGCCTGGTGCTCCGGCCGCGGCGGGAAGCGGACTGCGGTCGGAAGGGGCGCCCGGGCGCGGCAGGCGGGGACGGGGCGCCGCCCTGGCTCCCCGGCGCCTGGCTCCTGCTCTCGCCGGAGACCTGAGGGCCGTGGCGCCTGGTTCTCCCGCGGATGGTGGGGGTGGAGGGTGGAGACGGGGTACGGACCCGGACTTGGAGGCTGGGTGGGGCCCGCCGTGTGCTCCCACCTGGGGCTCGTTCCTCGCCGCAGATGCAAACCCCGCGGGGCGCCCCCGGGGTAGCGTCCTGGGGCCCGCGCTGCCCTCCAGCAGGCAGACGGCCCAGGGCTACTGCCCCGGGACAGAGCCCCGCGCCTGGCACTGGGTTTGCTGCAGGGAGAACCGGGACGTCGGTGCGAGGGGCTGCCCGCGCCAACTTTTAGGACTCGGTCTAGTCCCGCACCTTCCAGAGACGCAGGCATCAGAGTTGGGAGTCAGGGGAGCCGCTGAAAGGCCGGTGGGGGAGGAGGTGCGCGCTGGCCGCGGTGGTAGGCGCCCAGGAACGGGACCGAGGACTGCGGTCCTCCGAGGAGGACAGAGCCCGGGTCCCCCCGGAGCAGTTTCTGTCCTGCGTTGACAAGGGAGCTGGCCTCGGACAGGACACATCCTTCAAGCTGCGGTTGGGCGGAAATGAGAGAAGGGAGGATAAAGCCGTAGCTGAAATTGGCAGCCGAGCTGTACCTGGTGGGAGAGGAGCGGAGGTGAGAAAGCAAACATGAGATATAGTGCGGCACTGTGCTGTACACTGCTTTACTATTACCCTGTTATACGTGACTGCTGCCACGGAGAAGGGCACGTTATGTGGAAAGGGAGACCGGTGGTGCAGCCAGGTTTGCAACCAGAAGGAAGAAGGATTTTTTTTTTTTTTAACCACTTCAATACCAAAGAAAATTGCACAAACGTCAGTTCTTAGATGCTTTCTTCAAAACAGATGTTTTACGATAGGGTCTTGGTCTTAATGCATTGCTTGGTTTTAAGGAACATCGCAATAGTTGCTATAGGAAGTCGGTGAAGGGTGAACCAGGTAGGAAGGAGGCACAGGTTTTGCTACCCCATGTACAGACATTGCTCTCTTCTGTCGCATGGTGAAGTTTTAAAAGAGATACTAGGATCCCTATTTTACAACTCAAGCAACTGCGACTTCCATCAGGTCAGTCACTCAAAGTCACAGAACTAATAAAACGGTGAAACTGGAATTGGAAACCAAGTTTGTCCCTAAAGTCTGCCCTAAACAGATAGTGGTGGGAACATAATAAGAACAAAATCTATTAAAAAAAAAAAAAAAAAAACAAACCTCTAGGCTACAAATTAGGAGGCAAGTTGTTCGTCACTAGCTTGATATGTGGCTTTGAGCCAGTTGCTTGGGATCCATAGACATCAATTTCCTCATCAGTGACATGAAGGGATTGGAAGAAATGACTTCAAAAATTCTTTCCAGCTCTTGAATTCCATTGATTTTGTGATGTGATCAGAATCAAGCAAAAATGATTGTGCACCCTGAGTCCTCTGGGTGTTCCTTATTTTGTGGGTGTTGATGGTCTTTTCAGTTGGCTAGTATTCCAATTCTTCATTGACTTTTGGAATCTATTTTCCCTTAACCTTGTTAGTAGTCCATGTAACTGTACCTTGTTCCTTACGGCCAGTGTTGCAAAGTTAAGGAAAAACCCCCAGGATTTGAATAGGCCTTGGGCAACCACCGCATTAGGCACTAAAGACTTCTCTTTGAGTTCTGGTTTTGTATCATTTATTAGGTAATAATAACCAACAGGTCAGTTTAAAAGTAGTCCTTTAGGGCTCTCAAAGTACTTTCATTAACTATGTCATCTCATTTGACCCATTCTACAAAGAAATAAAATTATCTCTGTTTTCTAGAAAAAGACATTGTATCTAAAGTAACTGACTTACGACTACACTTATTTATTAATGTCATAAATACTTAATAATAAGAGCTCACAGTTATTCTAAGCACTTTACATTCACTATAAGGTATATATACTATGATTATACTCTTTTACAGATGAGAAAACTGAGGCACAGAGAGGTTGTGCAAGCACACATCCCTGATGACCATCTTTTGTGAGATCAAGGCACTATGCCTTGTTCTAACTGAAAAAAGTTGAGTAAGATGTGGCTTCTCGCGGACAAATGTGGCTCTTTCTAATGAGCAGTGTAAGATGATCTCAGTGGCATGTGTAGGGGAGGGACAAAGGACTTCTAAATAAGTTTGGGGGCAGTTGTATGGTCATGGAAGCCTTCTTGAAAAGAGTTGACACTTGGTTGGAACCTGGCTTTGCAATACAAATAGGAATCCACTAAAACGTGGGAAGTAAGGAGGCTTCCAGAAAGAGGGAAGAGTGAGGGGGCAAAAAAAAAAAAGGCACTGGGGCATTAACCAGAGTTTCCTGTCAGGGGCAATAAAACAGGTGGCAGGCTAACTGACTGCAAATCTCCAAACTCATTGCATTGCACCACCGGAGCTGCTCACTTTGAGACTGGCACTAGGTGAATATTTGGCTGTGAGGGGCAGATTACCCTCCAGGAGGAAGCGCTTACTCAATTTAGGATGCTACTGCTTTGAGGAGCTTCTGCCAATGACTTCCTTTTAGTCTCTCAGTTTCAAGTTCTACTCAGTGTTCTGAGGTGCCAAACTGACTCGTATCCACTCTGCAAAGCCAGCATAACACTAATGTCAAAGATGGTCATGTAAAAAATGGTATTAGCTACTCAGAACTTCATGCAACAGAATCGGGTGGAGTATAGAGTCTGGGCTGCCAGCTTCCATTTAATCTTGTCTCTGGAGCTCTGTGCACACTCAGTCTTCTTATTTATCTGCTAACCTATAACACTGGCTAGAGGTACATCTGATAAGACTTCTTTTCTGTATGAGTGAGAGGTGTGGTTCATTGAGCACATTCAGACTTCCCAGTGCTGTCACTCCCCGCCCCCTCTCCCCCGAAGTTCTGGACCATATTTGCAGTCAGTTACCAACAGATTGCCCCACAAACTTTTACTGTCAGAGAATGAGTATAGTTATCTCAATTAGCATTAGATTTATTTGGATTAGATTGAATGAGGGGAAGTTTGTGTTTTAGAGATGCTTTAGACCAGGCCAAGGGAAAACTTGTCACACTTAACCTGTTTGATCTCAAAACCCCAGCAAAGCAAATTGTTTTCCTTCAAGTATCATAACGGTGATAAGGAACTAGGTTGTTCCTTGTGTTCTAATTAAGACCTGTGCTGAGTTCGTGGGAATCACTGCTGTGCTGAGATGAAGGGAACCATCTGGCACGTGGCAGTGCACTGCAGTGGGTGCACTTTTCTTCAATGGAGCCAAGAACGGTGGCCTTAGCAACAGAGGGAAGACTGACCTCATCTCCCTTCCCAAACCTATGATTAAGGGCAGGAGTGCCAAGTTGCCATGATAATGAAAAATGGAGCAGGGCACAAGGAAAAACACTTGACCCAAAAGACACATTAAGTTTGTCTTTTGGAGTTTACATTGCTTGTGGGAAGACAGTGGGGATCCAGAGTTGGGGATTCAGAGTCTGTGCCATTGTAGGGCAGTAACTGCCGTGTAATTATAGAATGATTTGGGAATTTCATTTGGTAGAGCTCTGAAAAGTAGGAGACTGCATTGGGAACCATGGTATGGCTTTCTAAATCAAGAGATGGTTTTCTGTTGACATCAAGATAACCACGGTAGGCCTCCGCTTGTTCTGGGATGCCATTCCCGACATTTTGCACACTACTTCATTGCTGCAGTATTTGGATGATTCTCCACTTCTTGATGTTCAACCAGTAGCATTTCGGTGAATGTTTAACTAGACACAGTAATATAAGTGTGTTTATAAAATATTTCAATCTACCACTATAGTTTCAGCACCAGCAAGAATAATGTCAGATTGTATCTTTACAGTCTTGACATTCAGTGCTTATGTTATCCCTCTGGAGGGAAGTTTCAGCTCTTGGATGAAAAACTCTGATACTTTGATCCCCTTCTCTCCATTGGTCTGTTTTCCTCACTTTTCCACCCTCTTTTTCTTATTCTCCCCCCACCCCCACCGCCTGGTGGTTTAGTAGTACGGAGGAGGGAGTATCCAAGATTACAGTCAGGTATGCTGGGGTTTGAATCTCCTGTGTGATTGTGGGCACATCAGTGAATCTCTAAGCGGAGCTTCTTCATCTGGAAATGACCAATATTAACACCTACCTCGAAGAGTTTTTTTTTTTTTAAGTTTTTAAACAAATGGAATAATGTGTGGAGTATGTCTTCGTGTAAATGCTACTAAATAGATGATAATTGCTATTTCCTAGACATCTTTCCCTTTTGGTCCCATCTCCTTTTCCTTTCTCTTTCCAAATGAAGATTTTCAAAACAATAGATTCACAAGGAGCTCTCTTCATCTTCTTTCCAACCAAAAAATTATTAGCAGAATGAAAGCTAACATTCATTTACTAATGAAAACTAAACACCTTGATAACTAACCTAACCCTGACAACAACGCTAGACAAGAGGTGCTGTTATTCTCCTCACTTCACACAGAAGATGACTGAGGCGCAGATAATTTAAATAACTTGCCTGAGGTCACAAGGCGAATGCATGCTGGAGCCAGGATGTGACCCAAGCAGCTAATGTCCCAGATTGTGTACAGATGGTCTGTTTAAGATCAAGAAAGGACCAATTAGTTCTAGTTTTTGTTTCTGTCAGTTGACCCAACTCAGGAAGATAAGAGTGCCAGTGTTTCTTCCTAACAAGAATGGCCCCTTCTGCTTGAATGACACAAGAGACTCAGTGGTTCCCTTCCGCTGTCTTGATAATTTCGTCACTTAGCTTAGCCACTTTCCAGTTACCGAACTCAACTTTATGTTGGTGGGTTTCATGGGTATAGAGTGAGACTAAATATGTGAATTGTACATAAATATGCAGATCACTTGCTATGATCACAGCTACATAGCAGCAGAAAGGAATTTATCAAGTGTTGTTAGTGGCAAGTGAAGAAGGCAGCACTATTCATATGCATGGTGGCTGCAGCATCTTGGGTTTGTTCTGGTAAAGCAGTTTCAGTTTTTCAGCCTTTTTAATTAGTGGTCTTAGGCTTAGTTGACCTTTAAACTCAACCTTCTTCCAAATGGTTGGAGAAAACTATCAATCATCTCCCCACCCTCCAATTTCAAACCATGATTGGGCTTCAGAATTAGGTATTTCCTTCAGGTAAAAGCTGAAATGACTAATAAAAGGATGCCTAAATTCTCCTGGTTATTTTGTATTAATTGATGTACATGGATGGGAAAACCAGAACACGGCAATTAAAGGATTTCCCCCTAGTATATCATACAGTGAATAAGTATTGGGATGAGATTTGTGGATTTTAAGCCCTGTGTGGCTGTTTTAATGTTGATTAATTTTTTTAAAAAATTTATTTATTTATGCGTGAGAGACAGAGAGAGAGTGAGAGAGAGAGAGAGGCAGAGGCACAGGCAGAGGGAGAAGCAGGCTCCATGCAGGGAGCCCAACGTGGGACTCGATCCCGGGCCTCCAGGATCCCACCCCGGGCTGAAGGCAGCACTAAATCGCTGAGCCACCAGGGCTGCCCAATGTTGATTAATTTTTTAAAAGATTTTATTTATTTATTTATTTAGCACGAGTCAGGGGAGGGGTAGAGGGAGAGCAAAGGGAAAATTTCAAGCAGACTCCCCACTGAGCATTCAGGGGCTCGATCTCATGACCCTGAGATTGTGACCTGAGCTGAAATCAAGAGTGCTTAACTGACTGAGCCACCCAGGCACCCCTTGATTATTTTATAACAAATAGAACTCATGGTTTAAAGGCACATGCCAGTTATTCTAAGCAAAGTTTGGCTTTATGGATTTGTTTTCAGCAAACTTCTCCAGGTGATTCTCCCACTGAGCTTCATTGTGGCTCCAGGTATATAAGTAGGCTTCTTGAGGCTCCCTCTCTTGACTGTCTCTGATGTCTCTGGTGGTTGTAGGAACGAACAATGGAAACTTTTTAACCAGGAAAGCTGCTGGTTGTGGCCTGGCCATTTTTTCCAACACTTAAGTGACCCATGGACACATGGGTCATATCACTGTATGTGGCACTGTCTTCGAGTCTTCCGCACAGTATAGCAGAACCATTATAAGACTTACACAGGGACAATAGTAGGACTATTCTAAGGCTTATTTCTGCACATTTCTTTAAATAATGTAATAATAGAGTATACAGTTTAATGTCTGAAAAAAATTGATTATGCGTGCCTGGGTGGTGCAGTCAGCTAGGTTTTGGCTCAGGTCATGATCTCAGGGTTATAAGATTGAGCCCTGTGTCAGGCTCCTTGCTCAACCAGCAGTCTGCTTAAGACTCTCTCTTTCTTTCTCCTCTGCCCCTCACCCCACCCCCCATTCTCTCAGGTGCACTCTCTCCCCCTCTCTCTAAAATAAAATAGATAAATCTTTTAAAAAATGGATTAGCCTATAATATGGCTGTTTGTCCTATTTCCCAATTACCATATACTGAAGATAGTTCACTATGTGTGTTTAAATCATAGCTGTTATTCATCAGAAATTATAAAATGTGTCTACTGTGTATATCTTGACATCTTTATTCTCAGAGGAGTGACTTGTTCATTTAACTGCACTTGCACTGTGAGTATATAAAAAAATGCTGTTTAAAAAATTCTGAACTCCTTTAAGGGCCTTGCAGATTTACTTAATAGTAATTTGATTATTTTAAGAATGTTCTCACCTGATTTTTTCTCTTCTCATGGAAATAGTAATATACTCCTATAATAAAGATTTGAGCAGTATGAATAGAAACATGATAAAAGGTAAATCTCCCTTCTGCTCTATGGCACCTGCCAGAGACAACCAATGTTAACAGCTTCTTATACATTCTTCTAGAAAATTGTTGTGCATGTACATATATTCTTTTAATGTTAACCTAAATATGAGTGTTTTATATATTCTGTTCTGCATGAACGTGATTTTTAAAAATCTATGTCTCTAATCCCAGCTTTTTAAAACTCTGCCAGCCCAACTATACTCCTGCCCTGGGTGGCATAGTAAAAGCTGGTTTAATGCACCACTGAACACTTCCTTGATTGCACCCAGCCTGTTCTCTTGTCCTTGTGTCTCTGGCCCCTAGAAAATCTGGCCCTAAGCCCATTTAAAAACCAAACAACACCTTTTTTTTTTTTTAATAATGAAGTATAATATGCATCCAAAAATGCTTATATCATAAATGTACAACTGGATAACTTTGCACAAACTGAAGCTTGTATAACCAGCACCTGCCTCACCAGGCCTGCATTTGTGCACAACAGTGACTGTTGGGGCTGAGTAGCTACTGTCCCCTGGACTTTGTCCAGGTAGTCACATCCCCATAAGACCCATCCTCTGTGCAGTTAGATTAGCCCTCGATGTCTGTCTCTTTTACGTGGCTTGCCTGGCCCCTGTAGGCATTTGGGTGGTGACCCTTGCTCAGCTGCTTCAGGAGCCCTAAGACTTGAGCTTTCTAGAACGAGCAGTCTTGGCAAGCTGCCATGAATGAGCTAGTGGTAAAAGATCATATTACTTTTCCTTAGCTTTCCATTCCTCTGGTAGAAAAGCTGTGTGTTAATGTTCATAAAAAGTAAGAAAAAAAGTAAGAAAGAATCCCATTATAGGTAATCATTGAAAAGCCATGCAGAATATAAATAGAGTGGCTGTAATTAATTCACTGGAACATGCTGACATTCAGATCCACGAAAATGCAGCATTTGTGGTTAGTGGCATTAGCCAACGTTTTTTGCATGAATTAAACCTTAGATCTGTTTGGAGGGCATTTCTTTTCCTCTCTAGGAGCACCATAGAGTAATCTTTTCAGACTTATACTTCCAATAATAACTTAATGACATCCTGCCAGGACTGAACTTGTGACCTCATAAAACATCTCATTTAATTGGGGCAACAATTGTTATTATTTTAGTTGTTTGTCAAATTCATCAAGCTGAGGATTGTCCCTGACCTGTTGGTTTAGCTGATGAGCTTTCTTCCTCTGCAAATATAATGAAAAGTGACCCCTTCCACCCCACCCCCCAGCATTTCTGATTGATGTTTCAAGACCCATTAGAAGACATGCATTTTGGAAATATAAATAATAATAAAAGTAATGATCCTGGACTGCATATGCCCTAAGATTATGGCAGAAGGCTGAATGTGGGGCCGGGTCTGCTGTTAAAGTATTCTCATGAGTACCTGGTTTTAGTGATAAATTGGCTGCTTTGGAAGAATTTTTACCCTCTAATTTGAATTATTTAAATGTCTACTGAAGGACTTGTCAGGCTGGAGAGAGGAGGTTCCTTAAAATGCAACTTTCGCCACTTTGGCTGTTGCCATGGTCTGGATGTGTGTTCCCCTGCCCTCTATCCTGACTCAAAATGTGTTGAAATCCTAACCCCATAGATGTTGGTCTAGGAAGTGGGGCCTTCGGGAGGCGCTTAAATCATGAGGGTGGAGCTCTCACTATCATGAATAGGATTGGTGCCCTTTGGACAAGAGGCTCCAGAGAGATTCCTTACCCCTTTCACCATGTGAAGACACAAAGAGAAGACTGCATCCTGAAAGAGGGTCTTCAGGATGAACCTGACCAGGCTTCCTGATCTTGGACTTCAGTGCTGTGAATCACCTGTCGTTTATAAGCCACTCAGTGGCTTATATTCTTATAGCAGCCTAAGTCAGTTAGAACAGACTAAGACAGCAGTCAAGTCCAAGAAAACCATAAAGGGTAGCTAAAAGTGCCTACTACATTTTATTCAGCAGGGAAGTAGAACTCTTTCTTTCTAGTCCTCGTTCTTTCGGAATATTTTCGGAATATTTCCACATATTTTGGAGGTGGGGAGGGCAATGGGCTATGGCAAGCTTCCTATTCTCATAGGACTAGGGATGATTCTGAGAAGGGGGCTATGATGGATGTAAATTGATTGGCATTTTCCCTAAAAAGTCACGCTAAGTGAGAAGTTGCTGCTTTTCAGGGTTTTGGGAAAGGCGACATTTTCTGGAGACTAAGACTGGAACTTAAATTCCCAGGATATCTGTGAGAAATGTGGTTGTGGACTTGTGGGGCTGTGGCATTCCCAGCACAGAGTCCCTTGCTGGACCACTGGACTGCTTTTTACTTTCTTGGTTTCCAGCCAGCCCCATAATCTGTTCAAGCTCCACACACCATAGTGATTATAGTTGAGACCCGCCAAGATAGCGGAAAGTTACTGCCAAGTGGAATCAGGATTTTTCATGTCATCACCACACCATTGAACAGTAAGCTTCATACAGCCCCCACATTGCTGTATTCCCTCTGTTGGAAGCATGAAGTGGGGGTGCGGGGGTGGGAGAGCATTCAGATAGTCAGACCGTGTCTGGGGTTTCAGATGGCTTCTGTGGAGTTGGCATGGAAGGCCCAAAACAGCCAGCATACTAAATATCTTAAAAATGATAAATCTTTCTGCCTTTTCTCAGTCTTGCTAGACTTTAAGATGAACTGGGCACATTGATTTCCATCCTAGAAATTTCTCTTTATTGAGATAAACTATGAATTTATAAAGCAATGGACTAAAAAGACATTATGCACATTCTTTCATTTATTTGGCCATCACAGATTGTCTATGTGGATAAACCCAGGTGATCATGTTGAAATGAGTAGTGGAGGTGGCCTAAAAGTGACTCACCTCCCTGGCCGAGTTCATTGGCCTTGAGTGGACATGGCCATCATCAATGTCCTGCTGACCTTTTGGGTTAAGGCTGCTAGGCTTAAATGAGTGGTTCCTAAACACTAGGTCAGGGGCCACAGCACCTAGGACATCCATTAGTTACATGGATTTCTGGGCCCCTTTTCAAACACATGTGTAATCAGATGGCCTGTGGGAGTGGCCTGAGAATCTGTATCTTAAGCATGTATAAGAATGATTTGGATGTACCTGTGGGTTTGGGAATTATAAGGGCTGAGATCCTAGAGGGCCCTGGGGTGGGGAGAGGAGGGACCTCATGAAAGGATTGAAGGCTGTAGCCATCTAAGTTATGCGCCATAGGGTTTTTCAGAACTTGGAAAGTTGGCATACTGTGGAATCTTCAAACCTCAGGATCCAGATGCATAAGCAACCAAGCAAGGCTTTTTTATTACGAGAAATAGTAAGTCCAGAATTACAGAAGAGAGGCTCTGCTAGGTATGCATCATTTGTTTTTTATTGAGTCAAGCACATGTGTTCTCCCTCCTTCCCACTATTTTATTTTATTTTATTTTATTTTATTTTATTTTATTTTTGTTTATTTTATTTTTTTTCTTCCCACTGTTTTAAAATGAGTTTTGTTTTTGTTTGGTTTTTGCCCACTCTAGGAAGTGCCTTGCACTGGGGCTCTGTATAAAATAACCCTCCTTCAACCCCTTCTCTTTGTTCAGTGTATCTTGCATCTTGAGCTCATCGAGCATTTAGTTTCATAGAAGAAAAGACATCTACTGACGAACGTCTCTTAATAGAGTGGAGGGAAATCCAATCAGTGCGTTTTCTTTAAATAAAAAGTGGTCACCTGACCCACTTCAGTCCTCGTATTCCCTAGGCTCGGTTCCTTTGTTGCTTGTAATTAATTTTCTTACCTTTGATTTTTCTCTTTGGCACATCATGAAAACCTCCTCCCCTCATTTGTGAAAAACATAAACAGACTATTAAATTAGCCAGCTTCTAGTAGTTGGCAGTTCGGCCTTAATTATATGCTATTATGAAGTCCCTGAGCCCAGGGTCTTCCTTACTTACGGAATCACAATTTAACTTTTTTGGGAATTCCCACCGTTCTAGTCTGTTCTACAGAGGATTGCTCTGGATTGGTTGCTGCTGTGCAGAGTTATGTTCTAACTTGGTAGTGTTACATTATTACACGCGCACCCACAGGCAGCCTGCTCCGGGGAAGATCACAGCTCGGTTGCTAAATCTCCTGCTGTTCCATATCCTAGTTTTACTGTGTTCTTTTGGTGACAGGTCTATGAAAAATTCTGTGGTTTAAGTTCTCGAATTATGCCACCATTTTCTTTTTTTAGTCCTTTTTCTTCTCAAGGATGTGAGCTGTGTGCTACCATCAAGGTAGAGAAAGAAAGAAACATCATCTGGGGAGGAAGGGGCGGCCTGGTGTATGTGGGGGTCTGCAGGGCAGTTGCCGCTAGCCAAGGGGAACCTTGTCCATTTTTCCCCTGCTGTGCAGATATCATCGTTTTGTTATTTGTGTCATCTCATGCAAGGGCTGGAGGCATTGCTTGTGCTGTGTCATATTGTATAAGCCATTTATTCTCTCTAGGCCTCAGTTTCCTCCCGTGGAATGAAAGAGGAACGTGCCAGAGTTGTGCTTCACAAATGTGGCTGCTGCTGAGAATCATTTGATGGGGTTTGAAAAGACATGGATCCCCGGCCCCACTCCCAGACCATTCAAGTTGGAATTTCTGGGGTAGCTAGGGTCAGGGCAGGTGACATATTTTGAAAACTTCCCAAGGGGTGACAATGTCCCACCAGGCTTGAGAACCTTTGGATGAGATGTTCTCTGGAGTCCCTTCCTGACCTGACAGTAGTGTACCCTTCATGGAAGTGACCATATCTGAAGAGCATTCATGAATTGTTAACTCCATATGATTGTTGTTTCCTGGACCCTCTGCCGAAACTCAGATGTTTTTGGAGTGGCCTAAAAAGAAAAAAATCGAAGTCTTCTCAGAAGCTCACTGTACTTTACCTTGTCGTATATAGTGTGTCCAGAGGTGTGCACTGAGAGTATGGCCTCCTGCAGAAGACATGTGCTACATGATGACCAAATCGCCAAGGGACAGGGCAATAAGAGAGCTGGCTTTGCAGGGGCACGTATTGGAACTTCTCACGAAGGGACTGTGTGCACCAGGTGCAGATGCAGCCGGAGCAGCCAGGGCTTCCTGCCTGTGGCATGCAGATGCTGCCCCTTGGCTAAAGGAGCCTCGTGTATCAAGGCTTCTAAGCACGTCTTGCCAAGCTCCTGCTGCTCAGGATTCCTTCCCTCAGTATGGGTTTTGGTGTGTTGCCCGGCCTTGCTTTCAGGCGTTCTGTTTCATACTGGTGCAGAGCTTCTAATCATCTCTGGGTATTGAATTCCTGATGTTACTTTGAATGGCTTTGGATTTTAGCTTCTTTTGTTTCTCGATTTGCATAAACAGTGCTGCCTTTGTCCTGTGGTCTTGACTCAGCTTCAAAGCCTCATCTGGACATCAAAGACACACTGGATTCTCATTTCTTAGGTATCAGATTGCAGCAGCGCTGGGCAGGTGAATGAAGGTTACAGACCCACTTCTGGGCCAGTCTTCTGTCTCCCAAAGAAGATTAGATTCTGCTAAATCCCCTCTGGTAGTGGCCCTGAATCTTGGGCAAATCCCGGGGAACTGAAGGAGAAATGCTGGCATTTGTCTGAAGAGGAAAGGACAGTAATCACTAATATTGGTGGACTCCCCCTCCCCATGAAAGGCAGATTATGAAGGATCCCTCTGGGAAGCATGGGAGCCCCAGGCACACCGGCCAGCCTTTGCCAATGTTGGCTCGTTTTCCTGTGCAAAATAATGACAGTAACTAGACCCTTAGTTATCCATGATGGGGTTGCCTGTATTTTGGGTGTACAAAAGCCAGTTTGTGATAACAGGTCAGTTTGGTACAATCAACCAGCACACCCCTGAGCCTTGTGTCTCCCTGTGCTGCCCAGGAGTTGTGTGTTTAGACAACAGAGAGTAATTTTTTTCTCAGCTCAGAAAATAAGTTGGAAGCTTTCCTACCACATTCCACACACACAGGACATTCCAGTACCAGTTTTATCTGGCTTCTCAGCTGTTTGCTCTTTTTTGTGTCGTCGATGCCATGAGCAGCCATATTTTCAGATTTTCTTGAATTTTTTTTACCTTGACTTGATCTCTTCATCTATATAGTAAGTGCTGATTAGCCTGATCTTGAAAAACTTTTCTAGCCACAACATGCTAGTTATTTGTAGTTCCACCGCAGATTCCACGTAAAATGAAATAACTTACTCTGTTGCATAATTATTGGGGATGCCATTTGGGTCTTCATTTCTTTATTTGTACTTATATTTTACTGATCCAGTAGTTTTGACTTATCCATGTCTCATATACTTGGTGAATAGACTAATGATTTCTGGCTGTATGAAATTATTTTTTTTTAATTTTTATTTATTTATGATAGTCACAGAGAGAGAGGGAGAGAGGCAGAGACACAGGCAGAGGGAGAAGCAGGCTCCGTGCACCGGGAGCCCGACGTGGGACTCGATCCCGGGTCTCCAGGATCGCGCCCTGGGCCAAAGGCAGGCGCCAAACCACTGCGCCACCCAGGGATCCCCCTGGCTGTATGAAATTATAAAATTTAAAAAAAATTGCCCTTTGTGGTGGCTTATTTTCTATGTGGGCTGTGGTGCCCAGATAGATGGTCAAACATTATTCTGGATGTTTCCAGGAGACTATATTTAGATGAGATTTACATTGAAATCGGTAGAGTAAAAGTGGCCTTTCAGTTGCCTTCCATAATTTGGATGGGCCTTATCCAATCTGCTGAGAATATGAATAGAACAAAAACTGACCACCCCAACCGAGAAAGAATTGTGCTTGCTGTTAAACTGACTTTGAACATGAGCTGCAAGAACAGCTCCTCCCTGAATCTCCAGCCTCCTGCCTACCACACGAAATTTGAACTTGCCAATCTCCACAATTGCTGGGAATTGTGAGCCAATTTCTTAAAATCTCTTTCATATATATATATGTGTGTGTGTGTGTGTGTGTGTGTGTGTGTGTGTACTTTGGCTAATACAACCTCTAATCTGAAAGACAATACCATCTCTTTATGAACAACAACAACCAAAATAAAGGCTTTGATGAGAAGGAAAAGAACTCAGAAAATTATGTCAAAAGAGATCGTTCTTAACCTGAACAACTGGAAAATCAGTGCCATCGATCCTTGGGGTGGAGTATTGGTGGTACAGGTATCCATATGACAAATTCTTCATTAAATTTGACTTTCCTCATGCATGCAAAATTAGTAAGTGCAAGTCTCCCCTAGAAGGTTTTTGGGAAGGATGAAAATAGAAATTTGACATTTGCCATTATGATGGAAAACGACATATGTTTATTTTTTTTTTTTTGCAAAAGCTTCTGGACAGCCTAGGGATCTGTGTCTTTTGCTCAGTCAGTCATGTGAGGAAAGTAGCTTGTGTGCTCAACTTGGACGTTGGGAGAACCTGCCTGCTAGACAGCAAGTCTCACCAGACTACTTGATTATTGCACGGATGTGATAGCTCTTCCCTAGGGAGAGGCTTTACTTCACAGTGGTGTCATTATATGGTAGAGATGCTAAAGACTGGTCTGCACTGATGCCCATGAAAGAGGCACATGTAACATGAAGCCAGATGGGGCCATGTCTTTCCTGGCTGCTGATTGAATGTAGGGGCCCCTGCATATGCCAGGGGAATGGACACAGGGAAACAGAATCCCTCGTCTCCCAATTTTGAGTTTATATGCTACAGAAAGATAAAATCAAGAAGGCAACAATTTTTTTTTCCCAAGAGTCTTCCCATTGGTGATTCTTTGACAACATTCTTGAGGCTCAGTCTCTAAAGTCAAACTCTTCTGAACTATAACCAGCAAATAAAAAAAGCCAAACCTCTGCTGGATCAGAATTATCTTAAGAAAGCACAGCTCTTTGGCCGCCTCTCTCAGCTCTCTCTGATTTAGGCTACTCCGTTGATACCCTAAGCGGTAAGCTAGCAGCCTCTGTTCCCTAGGATCTAGCACCAGCTGTTTTGAGCCTCTGAACTAAGTTCACCTCTCCTAGGGTACCTCAGTAACACTGGAGCCCAGGCACAGTAGCATACGATGCTCTAATGAACTTTTCTTCTGATATAACAGTAAATGTGATTTTAAGGGACAGAGGGCCAAACAGTTTCTGTCCTGAAGTAGTGTGGATTTTGAAGCCTTTCCTCTCTTCTGTGTAATAAGGTATCTGAGATTTGGTGTTGCTTCCCCTCATCTGTATATCAGCTGTCAGGTTTGAGAAAATAAATTGCATCGACATTCTGTAGCTTTGAACTAGAAAGCAAGTAGTTTCCCTAAGGGGAATACTTAATCTTTTTTGGATGTCAAAGGAGCAAAAGATAAATAAACTCTAGTGTGTGTTTCACCTTCTGAAACCATTGCTCCATAGTAGATTTCTGGATTTCTCATTCTAATTAAATCTCACTGCTTTTACTCATCACTCTAATGTTGTGGATTTCGTTCCATTTTCTCTTTTCCAATTCCTTTCTTTTTTATTTTTTGAAAGAGGCATTTTTCTGGGTAGGTTTTTGTTAATTTATTGATGGATCGGTCTGTTTATTTATGAATAGAATTGGCAATACTAGCAACTCAGGTATGTTAATCGGAAATCATTAGGAGAAGCTATTCTTCATATCACCTTGTAAAAAAGTGATTAGTACTTTACGATTCCAGACTGGTTGATTATTGTTTTGAGTGACTTTTAAAAAATTGTTTGCCTTCCTTGGCCTTTGATCACTGAAAAGACCAAAGTTACACATGGCTACAGTCTGTAGTTAATTTCACCCTGGGTGGTAAAATAATACACTATGGTTTCCAGACCCCTGAACAATTCAACTGTTACCAAGTGAGCTCATTTTTGGTAGAAGAATCGCGTATGTCATTGTCTCAGAAGAGACATGGGCTGCAGATCCTGTCTGGGGACCAGCTTCCAAATACTTGTTTGAACTCTTCCCAGCCCAGTTTGAACTTGGCCTTCCTCTTGCTTTTACATTTCAAAGAGCTTGAGTGTGGCTCATCCACAACTCAGTAGACAGTAAAACAAAACCCAGTAACCTGTTGTGAAACGAAAAGTGAGAGGGATAGCAGTTGTTGTTTTATGATTAGTTTCATTTAATTCTGTCACCGAGAAGAAATTCATACTTTTTTCAGGCTCCATAGAAAAGTAGAAAACCATGATTATGTCCTTAAAAGTATTTTAAATATTGGAGTCTTATGTAAAAATATTAGGTGCATGGATATTTTCTTGCAGTGCCTTAAAGGCCTGCTTTTTTTTTTTTTAAGGTTTTATTTATTTGAGAAAGAGAGAGAGCACGAGTGTGGGGGTGGGGGAAGAGGGAGAGGGAGAAGCAGACCTTCTGTTGAGCAGGGAGCCTGCCAAGGGGAGCATGTGGGGCTTGAGGGGCTCCATCCCAGGACCCTGGGATCATGACCTGAGCCGAAGGTGGATGCTTAACCGACCAAGCCACACAGGCACCCCTAAAAGCCTATTTTAAAAATAGTAAACAATAACTAGCAGGATAGTAACCAAGCTCCGTGATGGCCCCAAATGATCCTTGCCTCTTGGTGGTCAACCCTTCGGTAGCCTTCTCCCAAGCTGAATCGTGTGACCAAAAGTACCGGTGGCAGTAAATGTGTGACTTTCAAGGACCAATCATAAAAGGCGTTGCATTTTCTGCCGTGGTCACATGGATTGCTTGCTCCATGCCATAAGGACCTTGAAAAAGTCTCAAGGAGAAGCCGATAGGAAGAGGAACTAAAGGCCTGTAGCTTTACAGCCAGCACCATGTTGCTGCCATGTGAGTGATCTACCTAGGGAGTGGATCTTCCACCCAGTCTGACTTTCAGATGACATCTAAACAGGAGCTCATGAGAGACTCCAAGTAAGAATGTCGTCAACTGAACATCATTGTTGAAGGTGCCGGGTATGTAGATAGAGACCCTGCTCCCATGGAGCTTATGTTGTACTGGGGGATGGTGATGATAAACTAGTAAATAAAGAAACAAGATGATTTCCAAAGATAGGGGTTAAGGGGAAAGTAAAACAGGGTAATGGGGTATACACGAAGACTTTGGAGAGTACTTCCTATATAAGGTGGTGAAAAGGGCTTTTTGGGAAGCCCAGATCTGAATGACAGGGTCCTACTTTGTCAAGATGGTTGAGAGGGGAGGAATAGAGAGGAGGAAAGGGGAACAAATTCAGTTTCTAAGCAAAATTTCACTTGTAGGAAGAGAGCAAAGAAGGCTGGTATAAAACTATTTTGGACAGATGTCAGTTTTGCCTTCTGAAAGGCATTCCATTCGTCTTTGAGCTTCTTCTTGGGGGAAATTATGCTCAGTTTTCAATATCATCAACAAAAGTATAACATGCTTTTATTTTAATTCTTATCGATCCATTTAACCATACAGGCGAGGCACTGCTAGTTAGTAGAAATAAGTATTATCTGTGCTATTAGCTTTGAGTATTGTCAAAGGTCAGTAAGTTAGAGTGTCAGCAAATTCCTTACTTTAGCGCCCTCTGCATCCTGATATCCCAGAGGAATTTTCTCAAAAGACTTTTTCTCCCTGTATTGTCATCAGTGTCAAAATCCACTAACAGGATTCAGCAGGCCAGGGCTCACAGCAAGTTACAGTCCTTTACTTGAAAATAATGAAATAAAAAACTAAACGAAACATGCAATTCCAACAATAAATGAGGACATTCCACACAACCATCCGGAAAGCCTAAAAAGCAAGGGAGTGCTGGCCCTTATCAGATCTGCACTCGTCTCTCACAGCATAGGTTAGGGGTGTTGAAAGGATCTGCAAACTGACATCACTGAGTTTTAGGTGAATTATTTGCTGTACTTTAATTTGTTTCCTTTAGGCATGGAGCAAAAATTTGCAAAAATATAGATCAAGCATCAAGATCTCGCTCTGGATCTTTCCGCAGAAATCATTTGAACACAGTCCACTTTTGATGTTCCTGGTCCTTCAGTTGACATCACCGTACATCTCATCTTAATTAAAAAGAACATTTCTCAGATTGGCTCTGGGATAAACAGAGTAATTTGTGTTGGGTTTCGTTCAGTTTGTGCTTCATTTCTGAGTTTCAACTGGGGGATATTAAACCCTTAACAACTCTTCTGTCAGTTTCAATTGTTGGAAGCCTTGATTTCTTTATCTCCTAAGTCAGCAATGAGATCACCAAACACAATGAATGTGAATTAAACACATTCTGCTTTGGTCGAATGTTTTTCTTTTTAATCTCCTACTTTGTCAATTAATGTAACCGAGAACTTTGCGAGGCCCAAGTACAAAGGGTACTGATTACTGATTTAAAAAGAAAAACTCCGTAAACCCAATATTCAAGTAATGTTTCCTGCATAAACCCATTAGTTCTCTCCTGGGGAAAAGTCTCAATGAGTAATTATTTCAGACCAGTGAGCTCATAGCTGTCTGCTTGGCAAAGCTCAGTTCTGGTTTCTTCATGAAAAATAAGATAACTGCCAGGATTTTTCTGTCTCATACCTGAGCCCTCATAAATCCTGCTTTTCACCCCTTACAATTTAGATTCTTTAGGTCAATGACATTTTCTCTGCCTCCATAGGGTACAACCAAGGAGCAAGCTGATATTGAGAAGCCACAAGTCAGAATAGAGAGAAAGGACTCATTTATTTTCAAAGGGAGGAGCATATTCAAGGGGACTATATGAAAGGATCCTAGCTGTTCACATTCAAGTGTTTACATTCAAGATGTTTGAAAAACTAATCTCTAATAAAATAATAATTGTAATCTGGTTTGCTTTAAGCAGATGTATGGTTCCATAACGATCTCTATTTATTTTTTAAAAGCTTCCCCTACTCCCCTACTTTTGGCATTTTTACTGCTTGCTACTGGCAGAAAATATTTCTTCCTTCTCAATTTATTCTGATCCCTGCTGTCTGGAGCATCTTCCAGAATACTAATTTATGACTCTGAAAGATCGCATATTTATTTTTGTAAGGGCTTCTGTGTCAAATTTGGCTCTAAAATATCTTAGGTCTTCTCACTTAAATATTTTTGTGTGCAGAAATTCTACGTACATTTTAGCACATATCTACATTTTTAAGGTACAGCAAAGAATGTCTACAGTTTGAAAAAGGTTTGTACTATTCCTTGATTTTATTAGCAATAAAAAGATTCCTATGAATGAAATCATTGTTAAGGTTTATTTTCCATTTTGTTTACTTTGCTTCTGAAGATATTTTGAAAACTTGATTTCTGGGAACGGAAACTTTATATGTTTTGTAGGGAAGGAAGCATAACACACCCCTCAAAATATAATTTTTAAAAGTAATTTCATTGTTTCCAAATATGCTTGGTAATTTGGAATAATGCTATTGCTATCATTGGATAATCATTTTGAATTAACGTATGACCATTGTGTCTTCTTAATGTCTTTATTTGTTGGTATATGAATGATTTTTCTTCTTTTTTAAAAAGATTTTATTTATTTATTCATAGAGACACACAGAGAGAGAGAGAGAGGCAGAGACACAGGCAGAGGGAGAAGCAGGCTTCACGCAGAGAGCCTGATGTGGGACTCGATTCAGGGTCTCCAGGATCATGCCCTGGGCTGCAGGCAGCACTAAACCGCTGCGCCACTGGGGCTGCCCCTGAATGATTTTTCTAAAAAGTTTATTATATTATATAGTACTCTGCACTATAATACTCTTCACTTGGTAATGAGAGCTAATACTTACTGGGCACTTACTGTTACCAAGTATTACCACAATATTTTTCATGAATAAATTCATTTAGAGATTACAACAACTGCATTAGACACATATTGTTATTAGTAGCCTCATCTAACAAAGGGAAAATGAAGTCCAGGCACATTAAGATTTTTCATATGATTAGTGGCAGAACGGTGACCTGACCCAGGCACAGATGCAGGTTGACTATGAAGCTAATGAAGCTTGAGCTTCAGTCCCCTGCTAGGGGGCCCATTGCAATGTATTCACATCTGTCTTGGAAAAATGTGCAAAAGGAAAATAGTTTATCAGCAATTGGCTAAGACCACTTATCCAGTTTCCCCTCCCACACACCTCCCCTTATTTTGAGTGAGTTAGACTGGCAGTGAGTGCTCCTGGGATCTGGTTAAGGGGAAGCTGACTTGGGGATACATTTAGTTTGGAGTTGGGGGAATAATGTGGTTCAGAGTCACTCCCATGTATATTTTCTTGCCCTTGTGGTCTACTTGACACATAGGTAAAGAACCAAACAAAGGTTCTGTTGTGCAGCTGGTATTAGAAGTGAGCGAGGTTTGGAGGAGAAACAATAATTGAAACTCGTCTCTGGAAACTACTTCTAGTCATCAGATATGAGCATTTCTTAAAGAATGATTTAGTTCTCATTAGCTGCTGGTCAAAACTAAACTTCTATCAGAAACATATGTGATAATGCAATTAGTCGAATTGAATGTGATTGTAACCCTTTTGGACACTTCTTTTTTTCTTTTTCACATGAAAATGGAATATTATCAGAGTTGCTGTGTCTGAAGAGCACAAACCCATGACAGTGTGTCTGAGGACGTACGCGGCAGCAAACTCACATTGTGCTCCAGCAGATCTAATGCATTTTGATCTGACAAAGTCTGGGAGTTCCAGTTGAAATGGCACACAGAAATGTGACTCATGCAGCGAAATGGCTTGAAAGTTTTCTAAGCTATTAATAACAAAAAGCAAATTTCAATCAATTTTGGTTGAGGAAAGACTGAATTATATTTGTATTCTCTCTATACAAAGGGATATGGTAAAATAATTGTTCTATGAAGAGATATGATTTACATATTGATAGTATATAAATAAAAACCTAAGAAAGCATGTTCATAGAAGTATGTCAGATAGTTAATAAGATATTTTTCTTAGCTCTTGAAAACTTTTTATTAATATAATTATATCTTAATCACTATATTTATGCAATAATTTATATTTAATTATATCTTAATTATGATTAGTATAAAACAATTCATTGTTATAACTACTTATATCATTTTTCATTATAAATAAATATTCACTTTAATATTAATTTTAAATTTGGAACTATATATTCCTTTCTTTTTTCTTCTTTTTTTTTTAAACAATTTTTTAAATTTGTTTTTTATTTTTATTTTATGATAGTCACACAGAGAGAGAGAGAGAGGCTGAGACACAGGCAGAGGGAGAAGCAGGCTCCATGCACCAGGAGCCGGACATGGAATTCGATCCCGGGTCTCCAGGATCATGCCCTGGGCCAAAGGCAGGCGCCAAACCGCTGTGCCACCCAGGGATCACTCTTTTTTCTTTTTTTAAAGTAAACTCTACCTTTAACATGCAGCTCAAACTCATGACCCTGAAATCAAGAGTCATTTGCTGTACCAACTGAACCAGGGAAGCACCCTTATATTCCTTATCTTAAAATGAGTTCCCCCAAGTTTTAAACGCTTCAGGCCCCACAAAACTTTGATTTAGCCCTGTCTGAGTCCTTAGATTTCAAACCCAACTCCTGCCTTCCTGCACCACCCTGCCACCCGGGTGGTACATAGTCCCTTTAAAACTTTGTTTTTACTTTTGATTGTTTTACAAACCAGCTGTTCATTCAATTAAAGTTCCATGTTAGCACTTTCTGAATTAATGACGGTTATCCTTATTTAACATTAAAAAAATAGCATCCCCAAATTTGTAGTTATAAATAGCATTTTAACACCCAGACTCATTTCCCACAATAAAATGCTTTGGGAACATTCTGTATGGCTGCTTTGCCACACTGAAGGGCAATTCTTGGCACAACATACCCTCTCAGACCTGCTGTATAATTCTCTCCTGGATCTTTGGTTTAATTCAGCGAATGATATGATTTAGTGACTGATAATTTACAATTGTAGTGGAAATTTTTAAATCATTTTGACTCTGAGATAAATTTAAAAATTAAGGGTCATTTAGTCCATAAAAAACCTATTTTGTCATAATTTATTAACTTTGTATGGCCTCAGAAACCACCGTGTACCTATAAATAACACTCCCATGACAGTTTGAGGCTTGGAGTAAAAATTCATTTTCATAACATCACCTTTGACATTTTAAGTTTTTAAGCATATTCCCTAGAGTTAATAATGACTGTCAATAAATTATAATGAGTCAGAATTTCTAATATGCCTGAATTTCATGCACCTCTATGATGTCCACAGTTGGGACTTTAGGATCTCTTCATAGTTTCCTGCATACAGCCTTTTATTTAATTTCCCAAATCCTCTACACCTTTCAGGAGGTGCCCTGTGAACTCTGACTTGTCATCTGCTGCAGAAGCATCCTTTCCTCTGATCAGCCACATGGTTCCTTCTGTAGCTTCTTTTCTAACTTGCTGTATAATGACTTCATGGCCCAGGGCCAGGGATCTGCCATGTGGATCTCAGAACCAAGAATGTTCCATATGTACCTATACAGAGAAAGTGAGCAAATGGTCTGTGTTTCACCAAATTAGAAGTCATGCAAACACATGAAGGGTTCTTTTTAATTATTATTTTTCATTCACCAAAGATACCAAGAATCTTTCTAGTGGCAGGTGCTAAGCTTTTAGGAAGTGAGAAAATACTGCCTCTCTTTCCCCTCTGGCAGCTCAGCATCACCAAAAAGCATAGTGGGTTCAGGAATAAGGCACCATTCTGGGAGCCTGGAGGGGCATTGAAATAAGTTTGGAGGGGTTGGCTATGGCTTCACCGTAAGGACCATACAGAAAAGTAACTGAATTACGTATGTATTCCCCTTGGATCTACTAGAATTTCCCTTTTATAATGAGTCTTCAGACCTCACTCTGCCTTGTCTTCTACAATCTTTGTCCTCTTTTCTTTTTTTAAAGATGTTATTTATTTATTCATGAGATACACAAAGAGAGGCAGAGACATACAGAGGGAGAAGCAGGCTCTCTGTAGGAAGCCTGATGCAGGACTCGATCCCAGGACCCTGGGATCACTACCTGAGCTAAAGGCAGATGCTCAACCACTGAGCCACCCAGGCGTCCCCTCTTTGTCCTCTTTGAGACCTCACTGATTGTTCTACTTGCTACCAAAGTCCCCTTTGGTCATCAGTTCCCTCTAACCTGGAACAACTGCAGATACCACGGATGCTCTTGTCATTTTGTTCCACCCATCTAGAAAAAAGGCCAGTCACATGTCAGCCCTCCTGCAGTCTCTACTTCAGGGCATTGTGCACCCCATCCTTTGACACACTTATGCTAACTCTGCCACACAGGTTGAGCTCTCCGCCTCCCTCAGCTGCCCAGGGATTGTCTGTTTCCCCAGTGAGATCTGGCTCACTTCTCCACTTTTCTAAGGCTACTTCCTTCATCATCACCACTGCCATTTTCAGCAGATCAACTTGCTTCTGAATTCATTAAGAATTGGGAAGCCATTTGATAACAATTATTTCAATTTCCTTGCCTCCTCTAATCCTGTCTTGATGGAAGAGAGATTTCATCTTGTCTACAGTCAGCTTCTCAATTTCTAACCTGGATCCCATCTTCTTCCTTGACTCTCTCCTCCCAGTAGTCTTTGCCTCATCTTCTTCCCTTTAGCTTAGCATCAACTTGACACATGTTTATTTAGCACTCGTTATGTGTTTGACCTGAGGATACAAGAGTGTCAGCCCTCAAGGACTGGGAGTTAAGCTTTTTGAGAAAACAGTCCACATTGGCCATTTTTACATTCTCTCTTGATATTCATTCCTCTTTTGGCTTCTACAGTCACACTCTATGGAAAGGTTCCTTACCAAGATCACCAGCAATCCCAGTCATTCAATCCATGGGCACTTTGATAACCTCTCTAGGGTGATCTTTCTGCTGCATTTAATCATGTGGACTGCACTTTACTTTTCTACCAGTGTCTTCAGTTTGGTTGATAATTCTCTCTTAATTTTCTTATTGTTGCTTTCTCTTTGGCTTACTTCTTTCTAATTGCATATTTCTTAAAAAGTAGTGTTCCTCAGGGATCTAGACGTGATGCTGTCAATGAACAACCTCATTGGTCTTGCCATTCTGTACCTTCAGTTACTATAGATGTGCCAATGACTCCCCAACTCTTTATTCTATCCCTGATATTTCTCTTGAGCTCTTGACCTAGTACCCCTCTAGACATCTTCCTGGGGGAGGTCCATAGACTCCTCTAGTTTGTAAGTCTCACACTGAACTCACTGCCTTCTCATCTCTTTTCTCAACTAGCTCCAGATCCCATGTTCCCATCACCATGCACCCATTTGCCCAAAAGGGAAACACAGACCTTTTATCACCTTTCACAAAAATTTACTACTTAAGTTCTGTCCATCTTTCTTCCTAATCCTCTAGAGGGTTTTTTTTCTCTTCTCTGATCTTTGTGTCAATTCCTTAGTTCAAGTCACCATCATCTCTCATCTCCTAATGGATTGCTCTGTCCTCAGTTCAACCCTCGAAACATCCATTGCCCACACTGAAAGTGACATGATCTTTAGATAAAATATGGCCATGCTACTCCCAAAGTTTCAACAGCTTTGGAAAGTAAAATCTATATGTCTTGAAATGACCTGCAAGGCCACTCAAGACAGGGAGTTTCTGCTAGCTTCTCTAGCCACATTCCACGTGGACTGCCTTCTGGAAGACCAAAACTCTTTCTGGCCTCTGGTCCTATGTAAGTGCCCTTTGCTAGATCCAATCTGCCTCTCTCCACTCTTATTTGCCTATTAGTCAAGAGTTGTAACAGACCTTACTTCTTTTAATAGGTCCTCCCAGGGACTGAAATCTGGTTGAGACCTCATTTGTGTGGTCTCATGCATCTTCCAGAGAAATCTTGTAGCAGATTTTTTTTTCAAAGATTTTATTTATCTATTCATAGAGACACAGAGAGAGAGAGAGAGAGAGAGAGGCAGAGGCACAGGCAGAGGGAGAAGCAGGCTGCATGCAGGGAGCCCAATGTGGGACTCGATCCAGGGTCCCCAGGATCAAACCCTGGGCTGCATACAGCGTTAAACTGCTGCGCCACCAGGGCTGCCCTCTTGTAGCGGATTTTGATGATCTGTATGCTTTTTGTATCTGCCCTCTAGGCTCATCCTGAAAACAGGGCTTGTCCTGACATTTCTTACTGTATCCCCAGATTTTGGCATTGAAGTTCTTAGTAGGAAGGGGCTTCATTACTATTTGAGAAAAGGTAAATAAATTATTTTAATAGATTCTTGCATCAATACTCACTTATTTATATCCAATAATAAAGCTAAGGTCCCCAGGGACAACTAATGGTTTCCTCTCAGTTTCTCAGGGAACTGTTTACAAAGTTAGGACCCAAATTGAGAGCTTAATGCTTTTTTTTTTTTTTTCCAGAAGCAGGGGAATTGGAATTCTCTTCTGTGGGATCCTTTTCCTTATTTTATGTATTTGATAATGAGAATAGAGTGCATTTTGAAGAGCACTGTGAGGATAAATTTCACATTTATTAGGATCACACATCCGCACTGAAAACCTGTTTCTTTATCATGATACTAAGTTCAATAAAAACAAACAGATTCATTGTTTCAAAGAAGGAGCCATGTTCATCATGGAAATTAAATTCAATCTTTCTTTCTCCCTCTTAAGGGATTTTGAAATGTGACCCATTATTGTGTTTTCATTTGGTTTTAGTGGAAAACAGTTTTCTCCTCCAATAATCCTAGAATGCTCCAGCATGCCACACACACAGTTTGATTCAGATTTAGTGACTGCTGGAATCTCTAAGAAGCTGCTGCTTCTGCTGCTGCTGCTTCTTCTTCTTCTTCTTTCTTCTTTTTCTGATTAGAATTTTCTGTTCTATGTTTGTATTTGCAGATAACATTTTACAGTGTTTTAAAATATTTATAAAGACATTTGCATAATGATGCTTGTAAGGATAGTGGATTAAAAAAATCATTTGCACTCACCATCCTAAATACTGTAGGGCTGAGGACACCTGATGGGCCGGCCTAAGCAGAGATCTTGAGGAATCTCTACTTTCTTTCTTCTTTGCTATTCTATTTTTATTTCGTCTTTTGGGGGTAGAAGGGTCTGAGAAATGCATTCTCAGCAGGCAGAGGAAGGACGAAGAAATCCTGTTCTCACTCTACTTTTCTGCGTCTTTTTTTTTTTTTTAAAGAAGGATACTTTTTTAAAAAGTTTTTTTTTTTTTAATTTATTCGAGACAGAGAGAGAGAGAGAGAGAGAGAGAGAGAGAGAGAGCATGAGCAGAGGCAGAGGCAGAAGCAGAGAGAGAGGCAGGCTACCCGCTGAGCCAGGAGCCTGACATGGGGCTTGATCTCAGGACCTGGAGATCACGACCTGAAGTGAAGGCAGATGCTTAACCATCCAAGCCACCAAGGTGCCCCAACATTTTTGTGTCTTTTTCTTCATGTTCTCTTTGGAGATAACAGTATCCTGAATCATAAAGTATATTATAATACAAGTTAGTGTAAGCATGGAGAATTTGTATGATTTGCGTTTCCTGCCAAACCATATTGGTCACATTTATTATGGTTTATATAGCAGTTTGGAAACATATTAACCAATAGATTGGATGTTTGCCCACTTGTACCTTACATAGAGATTTTACATGTAGTGTTTACACACTCTAAACCTGAGACAAGACAGATGGTGGAGAGACTGCATAATGCCCATAATTGCATAATTACATTGAGATCAAAATGGAAGTTTAAGATTGTGACACCTTGGTCCCTGACCGTATGTCAAATATCATGACAGCTGATTGGAACAAACTGGTTTTGCACATATTGGCTGGTACTTCTTAATAAGAGTTAGTAGTAGAGATGCAGGCTGCTTGGGTTTCTGGGTAGCAGATAGTAGCAAAGAGGAAAAAAGGTCTTTGGTAGATAGCTTTGAAGGTAACTGGAGGTTGGGATTACTCTAGAGTGAGCTAGAAAGAGACAGGAGATTTTTTTTAAAAGATTTTATTTATTTGAGAGAGAATGAGCATGAGCAGTGAGAGGGAGAAGCAGACTCCCTGCTGGGTGGGGAGCCCAATGTGAGGCTCGATTCCAGGACCCTTAGATCATGACCTGAGCTAAAGGCAGGTGCTTAACCAACAGAGCAACCTAGGTGCCCTCCGCCTTTTGAAAGATTTTATTTATTGAGACAGGAGATTGTGAAGAGCAAAATGATTGTCAGCCCACTGTCTCTTTCTGGGTAATTTCTCTTTCCCAGTTAAATCGTCAGAGAGCTATGTTGGAGAAAGGATACAGAAATGAAAACTTTACTGGTCCAGATTCCTGCTTTCATTAAGTAAGCTCCCAAAACAAACCATGTGGCCAGCACTTGCATAGCTAACATTCACTCAGAAGTGTTCACACTGTCTTGTGTGTTCAACTCGAGGTTGGGACATGCACTAAGGAGGGAGATGAAATATGAATGTTATTGTCCTGGCAAAGTTTTGAATCGTTTCTTGAAAAGACTGCAACAACCCTTGGATCTTTAGTAACTTCCGCAATCGGTTGCTGCCACTGGTAATTATATGTCAAGTGATGACTTTCTCTCAACTCACAGCCCTACACTGAGCTGCTGTGTGGTGCCACCAAAAATTAAAAACAGAACTTCCTTCCCACTAGCCTGTTGTATTTGCTTATGCTTGGCTGTGGGCACCATCAGCTCCCTGCTCAGTGGCTGGGGTCCCTCTCCTGGTAGCTGATGGTCATTTGTTTCAGTTGCCCAAAATCTGGCCAGGAGTTGTATTGGTGCCATTGTGACAAGTGGCTGGTACTTTTTGAGCAAAAGCTGGCCCAAGTCCAGAGACACCTTGTACTTCTTTCTTTCATGAGTTGGTCAAAAGCAGGGCATTTGGCAACTTTAGGCTTGGGTTTTCAGTTGCTCTGCAATTTTCTTTCTATCCTTACAACAACCACTGTTCTGATGGCCTTCAGAATGGACTTCAGAACATGAGCAAGAGTGGAATGAATATGAATTATGTCCAACAAGTAGGGAGAGGAGTCATATTTTAAAATACCATGGTATGGGGGTACCTGGGTGGCTCAGTCAGTTAAGCACCTAACTCTTGATTTTGGCTCAGGTCATGATCTCAGGGTTGTGAAATTGAGCCCTGAACTGGGCTCTGCACTGAGTATAATAGTAATAGTAATAATAAAAAAATACTATAGTAATCACAAATTTTAAATGTAAGCCAAAATCTTTTTTGTTTTTAACTCTCTCTGCCTCTGTTGACTTCTTGGATTATCACTATCAGTGTTCTGGATGTTCAATGCTTTGAAAAATGTAGTGTCGTCTCCTGTCAACAATATGAATATAATCCCCACGATGATCTACTCGTAACTCTCCTTCTAAAATCCAAAAGAAGCACCAGGGCACGTGGGTGGCTTAGTTAAGTGTCCGACTCTTGATTTCAGCTCGGGTCATGATCTCAGGGTCATGTGATTGAGACCCACATCAGGCTCTGTGCTTAGTGGGAAGTCTGCTTGAGATTCTCTCTCTCCGTCTGGCCACACACCCCCAACCTCTCTCTCTCTCTCTCTCTGTCTCTGTCTCTGTCTCTCTCTCTCTCTCATAAATAAATACATTTTAAAAAAATAAAATCCAAAAGAAGCACAAAGACTCATGTCTAGAGGAAGGAACAGAGATTAATAGGAAGTGCAGAGTATAAAACAAGTAGATGTACTTTGAAGAGTTGCCATTTACAACCCAGCACTATGAAACTTCTGGAATAATTGGCCAAATGTAATGCATATGTGTGAGAAAGACCAAAATTAGAATCATACATTGGTTAATTTACTGATACCTCACCTATTTCCAAAAGGAATTTGCAGGGAATTATGTTAATTATGAAAATGTCAATCTCTTAATAAAACACAATTTCAAAAATGCTGAAACAGATGGAAATGTAGTTGCTCTTAATTCTTATTTAATGAATCATGTTTAATGCTGACAAATTTCTCTCTGATCTTGACTTCTTCATTCAGGTTCATTTCTCAAGATCTGGAGATTAATGTGTTGGAACTCCTAACAGTAGGGTTTGCGAATTTACTTGCCTATAGCTCTCATTAGATTTTTTTCTCTCAGTTTAAGAATATAGTTCTCTTTAATTATACTATAACCTTACAAGTATAGACAAAAGATTTCATGTAAATTATCTATTTTCTAGTTTTCATTTTGAAATAATTTGAAACATTACAGAAAAGTTGTAAGAATACAAAGAACTCTCGTGTATCAGCATTTTGTTATATGTGCTTTATCATTCTCTCTCTGTATACATGTTTTTATTTTTTATATCATTTAGGATTGCATACCTCCTTTACCTCAAAATACTTGTGTATTTTTCCTAGGAACAAGAATATTTTCTTATAAATCTGCAGTTTAGTTATAAAATTCAGGAAATTTAACACCATAGAATTCTTGAACCTACAATCTACATTTCAACTTCATAAATTGTTCCACTCGTGTCTCTCATAGAATTTTCTTTTTCTTTAAATTTTAGAACATGATTATTTATTGCATTAAGCCATTCTCTTAGCCCCCTTTAATCTGAATAAATACATAATTGTAGCCTTTCTTTTTCTTTCATATCATTGACATTTAAAAAATATATAGGCCAGTTATTTATAAATTGTCTCCTCATTTGGTTTCTCTGATGTTTCCTCATGCTTGGCTTCTTCTGGCCATGCATTTTAGTTGCAATACTGCATAAGTGATGTGTCTTCAGTATCTGTCTGGAGGTTGATGTATGTTCCTTTCTGGTGATGTTACTTTTGATCATTTGGTTGACATGTTTCCGGTTTCTTCATTTATAGTAGTATTTTCCTTTTGAAATTAATAAGGAAGTTGTCTTATTAGATTTTAAGTCCCTCATTAGCATGAAGCATTCTGTGTTCCCCAGTGTATCTCCAGCACTGAGCATGAGGTCTGGTGATTGTGGGTATGGAATGTTTCTTGGATAAAATGGATATGGGCATATATTCCTACTTTAGTAATTCTGAGAGAATTTTTTAAAAGGGGGATAACTTTTGGTAAGGGAAGATTAAAGAAGAATATCAGGATAGGGTCCTTTTCAAAATATTTGTTGGAGGGCCGTAGGTATTGCCTGAGGATCCTAGAAGTCTGTGGTCTCTATAAACCATTTTCATAGAACTCCACACCAAAATGGAGCTATGGTCTTGAATCTCAGAGAAACCACAATCCCCAGGAAATGTGCCCCTGTTCCAACTCTTCTTCAAAGAACAGCAACATATAAGGAAGGAAAGGAAAGATGATGTGTTGGGAAGAAAAGATGTGATTGATTGCAAATATAAAGTATTAAAAAATTGTTGAGTATGCTGATAATTTTAAAATATGGTGTTTCATCAAATCTAAGATAAACCATAACTTCACGTATCACAAAGAGAGAAAAAGCTGCAAGCCAAACTATTACATGATTTTTTTATTACTTAGAATTTTAATGTTACATTTACTCAAAGTGCTCTTTTAGAGTTACTTATACATAAATATTCGACTCTTGTGAACACATGAAAAATATAAGAAGAAACATATATAAGAATAACTATAAGAGAAACAAATACAAATATGAGAGAATCACTTCTCTTGAAGTTCTGGTGGTCTGTGTGTTCACACATGCTATGATTCTCTGTACCATCAGGAGTCTGGGGCTGCAGCTTTGCTAAAAGTGTGCTCTGCCTTAGGTTCTAAGATTATCTTCCAAGCCATGTACACCTGTCCTGCTCATTTTAATGCTGCCTCTGTTGATCTCAGAATATATTAACAGCCATGACTCACATTTCTTCCTCACGAGGTCCCTAAGTGCTTTGAGGGATAGCAGTCAGCCAGTCCTAAAGTCAGAAGGAACAGCCAAGTTCACTCGTCATGGGTACAAAGCTGCTTGGTATTGATGGGCTAGCCCGCAGATTCCAGCCATTGTATGAAGTCAGTTGACTCAGAGATATGTTAAAATGCTGGGGAGAAACAGAGCATTAGAATCGATGAAGTGCAGCTTGTGTATCATAAGCTTAAAAATACTTTGCAGAATTAAAACAATGATAATCATGCAAAGCTTAAGGAAGTGAAATCAGTCATAGGCCCTCTTACGCTTTTTTCTCAGTAGTGTAAATTTTTACCCTCTGGAGGACAGTTTAATGATGTATATAAATAGTCTTAATTGTGTTGGTATTCTTTGCCCTCATAATCTTATTTTTTGAGCTCTATTCTAAGAAAATAACAAGAGACGCAGTTAAAGATTTATGAGCCAAATATTCATCACATCGTTATTTTTTTTAAAAAATGTGAAATTGGAAACAAACGTTCAACATATGGGAATGGAATAAAAGAAAGTTTTTAGAGAATATTTAACAAAATGAACAAGTGTCCGCTAGAGGATACAGAACTGTACATATAGTATGTTCCCAATTTTGTTTAGCCATATGTTAGAAGGATAGAGAAAGATAGCAGGATAAAGAAAAAAAAACTGGTACCAGCATAGTTTCTTTTCAATAACTCTCCTCAGACAGAATGGTAAGACATTTCCCTTCTTATATACCCCAAACTCTTCACTTATGCTTTCTCATCCATCCATAATTTGCGGTTTCTACCTCAAACATGTTGTAGTGGAGGCTGCCGTTGGACCGTGGCTTTCTACTACCACTTGCTGGGGAATCAGGTATGGCCGGACTCATCTGGAGAATTTGTGATGTAAGTGTCTTAGTTTGGGCTGCCATAACAAATTATCACAGGCTGGGGACTTCAAAAACAAACACTGATTTCTCATAGTTCTGGAGTCTGTGAAATCCAAAATCAAGGCTCCAGGAGGTCCTGTCTGATGAGGACCTGCTTCCTGGCTTGTATATGGCCATCTGCTCATTGTGTCCTCAGATGGCAGAGGGCAGAGAGCGGGAACTAGCTCATATGTCTTTTCTTATAAGGGCACTAGTGCCATTTATGAAGGCTTCACCCTCATAACCTGATTACCTCCTAGGGACCCCATCTCCTAAGTCTATCACATTGGGGGTTAGAATGTCAGCATATCAATTTAGGAGTGTGTTTGGGGAGGGGCACAAATATTCAGTCCATGATAACAGGCCTGATGGAGGAAAGGTCTGATGATTTGCACCAGGGCTGAGGAGTCTCCTGGGAAGTAACTCAAGTTATATCAACAGCCCGGGAACATATCTGCATGGCACGCAGGGGCTGGGGGGAGTGGAGGTGGCGAGGCACAGTGTGCGTGGGATGTGCAGGATGGTGAGAAAGCTGCCAGGAGAAAAGTTATTATATCAAACTTGTTCTAGGCAGGAAGGGCAGCCTCATGGAAATTCTGAGTATAACCAGGTGGCTCGTTTTCAAATCTGTAGCCAGCCCGGATCCCAGAAAGTTGTCTGGGCCTCAGAGACCATATTCTGTAACACACCGGAGCAGAAGCGGCACCACTTTGGATCCCATTAACTAGGAATATCCCCACTTCTGGTCATCCTACTACCAACAAAGGAGCGCAATAGTAGGGGAGTGATGAGGCCACTAGGAGAGATTAAGACAACCAACTCATATGAGGGGATGGGGTCAGGGGGACCTCAGCAGGAACTGGAGGTCCTATGTGAAAAGGTGAAGTAGGGCAATTTGGACACTTGACACTTATTGTTGGGTTTATGTCCACAGGCTGGGGAAGCCTGGAGAAGTTTGGGGCTTCCTTGGTGTTCATTCATTCACTCATTCATTTATTTGTTCCTTCCTTCCTTCCTTCCTTCCTTCCTTCCTTCCTTCCTTCCTTCATTTCTTTATCAGCAAATATTTCTGGAGCCCCCATTCTGTGCTACTCTGCATTGCATTCTTGGTCTGACCTGGCTACAGGCAGTCTAGGGCAAAATGGCACCCACTGAGCACTCTTGCCACAGCTTTGCTCCAACATTCCATCACTTAAGAACTTCAGTGGCTCAGTTTTGTGATTTCTATTTGTATTTCCTGCTATCGTTTGGAATCAATTCTCTGAGTTACTAGTTACATCCCACTTTCTCCATTAACCTTATAGTTTAGCAAAGTGGATAGGTGAGGGTTTTCTTTATCTGTCATTGCCAGATTTCAGGACACTTGTATGAATTCCGAGATGCATACTTTCCTGTAATAACTGGAGAAGAGTGACTGACAGCCTTCCCCAGATAGGAGATTCTCCTCTGAATGCCAGTGCCTCCCTTGGCATGACTGGATAGGGGTTTAAGACTCTGGCTAGCTTGCTGTTTTGAAGATGTAAGGTGAAAGTTATATTCAACATGCAACTTAATGTATATTAAAATGCCATCTTGGATCCTGGGCACTGGGCTAGATCATGGTAATTTTTTAATTAATAATTTATTGTGGAAAAGAAGATACTGATGAATGTCTGTTATGTTGAAATGCTCTAGTTGTTTAAGTTGATAACATGTTAACTGACTTTAAAAATTGGGAAACCCAGAATATTATCTTCATCTTCTTTGGACTTTTGAGCACATGTGCTCAATGGAATTTAGCCTTTTAGAATCATGTTGCTAGTGGAAACTGGCAGACCTGCTTGTTTTTGTCTCATACATCTTTGTAACAAATGTCCTTTTCTCATACATACTTGAAAAATTCAACCACATATGCACATGTAAACAAAAAATTGCAATGGTATATAAAAGCATGCAGTGAAAACGAAGTCTTATTCCCTACTCTAGATCTCCTGTCTCATCTCCAGGAACAACTGAGGTTAATGGCTTTATTGTATGATCTTCCTGAAATTTTTTCATATGCATAAAAATTATGCAATTAGGGAGACAAACCATGAGAGACTCCTAATTCTGGGAAATGAACAAAGGGTAGTGTGGAAGGGGAGATGGGTGGGGGGTTGGGGTAACTGGGTGACAGGCACTGAGGAGGACACTTGATGGGATGAGCACTGGATGTTATACTATATGTTGGCAAACCAAACTGCAATAAAAACAAATGAAAAAAATTATGGTATTACTGTGCATTAGACCACTCCAAACTTAGTGATGTAAAAAGACAACCATTTCACTGTGCTCATCAATTCCATGATTCAGATGTTCATAGAAGGATTAGCAGGGATGACTCCTCTGCTGTAGGACATCTGGATCCTTAGCTCAAAAGACTCAAATGCTAGGGGCCTGGGATCTTCTGAATGCTGGTTTACTCCCACATCTGGTCCCCGCTCAGGGAGGACTTGAAGACAGACTGCTAAGCAGAGCACCTACCCATGGCATCTCCATGTGGCATGGCTTCCTCACAATATGGCAGCCTTCTACTTGGCAACTTCAGGCTCTGGGCTTGAGTCTTTGGGTCAACAAAGATAAAGCTGCCTTGCCTTTTCTATTTAGCCTTAGGAGTCACATAGTATCACTTCTGCTGTCCAAGATATAAGAGGAGGAAACCGGCCCCCATCTCTTGATGGGAGGAATGTCACATGGAGAGATGGGAAATAATGTTGTGGCTGTCTTTGGAAACACAGTATACTCTCTTTTTCCCCACAAATGGGAATTCATTCCACCTGGAGATTATTCCATATAGATCTCTCATGCTAATAGCTGCATAGTACATTGCTTGAGTACAAATCAGTTAACCAGTCACCTGCTGTTGAACTTCTAATTTGTTCCCAGTATTTTGATATTGCAATGATGCAATAGATATTTTTGATTGTATCTTTTATGCGCATATCCCAGCGCATTTATTGGATCTATTTTTATAAGTGGGATTGCTGGGTCAAAAACTGTGCCATTTTAATTTTGGTAGACATGAAGCTTGGTTTTTTGCATTGGGATTAAGCTTGGTCGAGTGTGATCAAACAAACAAACAAACAAACAACAACTCAACATAACTCCCTTAAACACACAAGAAAATTCTTCTTCTCTCATCAGGGAATTTGGAGATAAAGAGCCCCAGGCCATTATAGTGTTTCTGTGGTCTTTAGGAACCCAGTCTTCCAGCTTCCTGCTCTGACTCTCCACTTTGATTTGAATCAGAGATAAATGTATCTTTTGTCTTACTAATTCTAAATGGCTGTTTGCCATGTCATCCAAGCTCTAGGCAAGATGGACTGAGGAAGGAAGAAAGGTGACCTACTTCCCTTTCTTTAAGATCACTTCCTGGAAATCATGGCAACATGTCATATATCATTAGCCCAAACATATATACACAGGTGCAGGTGCATGATTTGGGGGAGTGTCTCATTTTATCTGAGTGGTGATGTGCCCAGGTACAATCCCAGTTCTTATTACTAGGAAAGAAGGGGGGATGGGGAGTGGAGAGCAGGTAACTAGCAACTTATTTCTTTATATGTGTCATCTTTGATTCTTACAAAGACATGGTTATTATTATGTCACCTTTTTCAGAGGAGTGAGCTGGAGCACAGAAATGACAAGAAGCTTGCACAGGGTCCAAAAGATAGGAATAAGAATTCAGACTTAAATCCCTTTTCTACTATACCAAACTGGAATAGGAGTTCCGGTTACAAACTTTGCAATTATTCATCTTGTTCTAAAGTATTACTGCCTGGGGCACATGTGTGACTCAGTCCGTCAAGAGTCTGACTCTTGATTTTGGCTCAGGCTGTGATCTCAGGATCATGAGATCGAGCCCCCCATTGGGCTCCACACTCAGCAGAGAGTCTGCTTGTGATCCTCTCCCTCTCCCCTGGCCTCAACCCCTGCTCTGTCTCTTAGAATAAATAAAATCCTAAAAAAAAAAATAAAACATTACTGCACTTCTCTGAGATCCCAATAAGGTGATTTGGTCTTGTTTTATTTTTGGGGTGTTTACCTTGTGTGTGCAAAGACAAACTTTCTCACAATGATTATTTTTCAGGGGGAAAATTCTCTTCCTGCCACTACAAAGCAGCAACAGCCTAGGACAGCTGCTTTTGCACCTTGGATTCAATGACTTTGTAATCTGCGCAGCTCTCCTCTGTTGTTTCTTCTTTCAGATCTAGCCTGCTGCTCCTCACACAGTGGATCCTTTCATAGAGAAGAGCTGAGTCATGAGAGGGAACACAGATGGCCACAAGTTTATTTACAGTCCTGGAGTCCGACCCAGGTTTCTCCTCACAGCTGGCAGCGGCACTCACCTGACAGCCGTCCACGGCAGCCAGGTGGACCCTGTTTGCTGTTGGGCTCAGGATCGCAAACACTATGGTGGTAGGAGCACTGTCCATGGGAGCCTGGGATGGACGTGCAGTGAGCACTGGGCTTCCATCCCAACTCCTGGTAGACCAGTGTTTGCTTTCTGTAGTGGTAAAATGGGAAAATCATAGTCTTCAAAATAGAATGTGGAGGAGAAAAAAGGAACCTGAAGTAGCACAGCTAGAGGGTTTTAACTTTGTCATTCCAAATCTCTAATTGGAAGAACCTTATAAAGAAATGAGGTTTTGTGCCAGAGAAGCATAAAGCCCAAACCTACACACCTGTGGGATGTTCTTTTTTTTTTTTTTTTTTTTTTTAAAGATTTTATTTATCTATTCATGAGAGACACACAGAGAGAGGCAGAGACATAGGCAGAGGGAGAAGCAGACTTCCTGTGGGGAGCCTGATGCGGGACTTGATCCCAGGGCCCTGGGATCATGACCTGATCCAGAGACAGATGCTCAACCACTGAGCCATCCAGGTACCCCCTTGTGGGATATTCTTGACTATAACTAAGGGTTTAGACTTCTGGCTTGACCTAAGAAGATTAAATTGACTTTGGGATTCAAGGGTAAGTAGGCTCTGGGGCAGGGCGTTTTGTGGGGTTTTGTAGATGAAACTGAATATTTCTATGTGATTCTAGCTGAATTTTCTTTCTTTAAAAAAAAAATTTTTTTTTTTAATTTATTTATGATAGTCCCACACACACACAGAGAGAGAGAGAGGCAGAGACACAGGCAGAGGGAGAAGCAGGCTCCATGCACCGGGAGCCTGATGTGGGATTCGATCCTGGGTCTCCAGGATCACGCCCTGGGCGAAAGGCAGGCGCCAAACTGCTGTGCCACCAAGGGATCCCTCTAGCTGAATTTTCTAATAACAAAGAGACTCATATAAGTTCAATAATATTTTAAAAATACACGAATCGAATTTGCCCATAATGATAGTGTTTGGAAAAATGTGATTCTCTGAATGTATAAAAATGTAAAATAAGAGTGTATTAGTTATTTCTAGAAATAAAAAATATGATGCTTTAGGTTAGAATTACAGAGTAAGTACAAGAGTGAGTTAATAAACTGAAAAATACAGTTGAAGAATTATCCTGAATCAGTATAGAGAGTCAGAGAGATAGAAAATATGAAAGAGAAGCTTAGATATATGCAGGAAAAGATGAGGAGATTTAACCTATGCTTGTTGGAATTCCAGAAGTAGATTTTAAAGAAAATAGGGGAGGGGCAATATTTGGACAGAAAATGACTGAGAATTTTCCAGAATCTGTAAAAGACACCAATCTTCAGATTCAGATTCCAGTGAATCCTAAGCAAGGTAAATAAAAAGAAATGCACAACTTGCTGTCATAATTAAACCGCAAAAGATATCTTTTAAAAAGACGAAGGCTTAAAAACAGTAGAGAGAAAAGATAGAGTGCTAAAACAGAACAGCACACTACAGCTGGCTTCAAGACCAAAAATCAAAGAATAACATCTTTAAGGTGCTAAAATAAAACTGCCATCCTAGAATTCTGTACCTATCAAAGCTTCCTTTCAACAAGAAGTGTCAATGGAAACGTTTTCAGACAAAAAATTAAGAGAATTTACTATCAGTATCCATCTACTAAAGAAGCATCTAAATGCATGTAATTCAAGAAGAAAGAAAATAATACAGATACAGATATATACAGAAAGCAGTGGTGAGCAAGGATGATGTTAAACATGCAGGTGATTTTTAACAAATTATTAACCTTATAAAATGATAACAATAATGTGTAACTTAGAGGATTAAAAATTAAGATAGACCTAAAATATGATATAACAATTACATTTAGTTTGAGATGCGGAGTGACTGGAGTTATTTAAATCATTCTAAGGCTCTAATATTGGTTTGCAGAGAGGAAGAATGTTTATTAAATTTAATGTTTGCTAGGTTAGATATCTATATTCTAAGTTCTAACTGTGAAACCACTAACTATTCAAAAGGAAAGTAATGAAATGAGTGGAAAATAGTTCAATCTAAAATAAGTCAAGAGAGCAAAATTGGGGGAAAATATTACCATAGCTGCAGAACACATATTCTTTCTCAAACATACATGGAATATTGACAAAAATTAAACATGTCCATGCTTAAATAGCAAGCTTCAAAAAATTTAAAAGAATTGGTATCATACAAACCATATTCTCAGATTATAGTACAACTAGATAGATATCAACAACAAAAAGATAACTCAAAACTTGCCATCTATTTTAAAAATAAAAATTACAATTATAAATAACTCATGGATCAAGGAAGAAATAATAATGGAAATTTATAAGTCATTTGGGATTGAATACTACTAAATAAGCTAATCAGTGGATTTAAGACATGGGAAACAAAACAAAAGAGAATAAAGCCAATGAGAGATGAAGGAATAAAGTAACACATATAAAGACAGAAATTAATCAAATTGAAACTGAGGATGCAGTAAATCCAATATATGGTTTTCCAAAGAGATTAATAAAATTAACAAAACCTAGTAGGACCAATCATATAAGAAATATAAGAAATGAAAAAGAGAATATATAAATAATGATGCAACTAATATTAAGAACAAAAAAGACCTAAGAACTAAAAATAACTGAGTTGTACTAATAAATTTGAGAAATTAGGTAAAATATTAAAAATTCTTAGGAAAAAATAACAACACGACTCATGAAGAAAGAACTCAATAAAGATATTAATTCTCTTCAAACTGTTCTATAGATTTATTGCAGTTCTAATCAAAGCCCCAAGGGGATTTTTATGAACCTTGACAAACTGATTGTAAGATTTATTTGAATGAGCAAGGAATCAAGAATACTTAAGTCATTCCTAAAGCCAAAGATAAATGGTGGATGGGGGGCATTTAAATCAAAAGACTCTATAAAAATAATGGGGAAATATTTTACACCTGACAGAGGAATAGTATTGAGAACAAAGAATACTTATGAGTTCATAAGAAAAATCAAAGAACCCAGTATAAAAATGGGCAAAAAAACATGAACAAGTATCCACACACAAAAAAGCATAAATGACCATAAATATATGAAACATTACACACTACTTGATCAGTAACAAAGGAAATGTGGACAAATACTACAGTAAAATATCACTTCTTGTCAGCCAGTTTGGTCAAAATTTTAAGGCCTGACAATACCAAGTATTGCTGGGAATGTACGACAGGAACTCACATATACGGCTGATGATCAGTGCAACTACTTTGAAAACTACTTGGCTTTCCCTAGTGAAGTTGACCATTCTCAGACCTCTGCCTCAGGAATTCCACTCCTAAGTCTGACAGAGGATACATACAACCAAAGTTGTATGCAGCTTTGTTCTAATATAAAAAGAAAAAAAAGAAAAAAGGGAAAAATCTGGAAACACCCTAAATGTGTATTGACAGTCGAGTAGATCACTAAATTACAGCACTGACAATGAATTAACTACAGATATAAACATCAACATGTCTGAATTTTAAAGAAAACGCATATTGCGTGAGTCTATATAAAGTTCAAAAACAGTCCAAACTATTCTTTTTTTAGGATTACATACATTTGTAGTGAAACTGTAAAGAAAAGTACAATAATTAATAACCAAAAATTCAAACTAGAGGAATAACTAGAGAAGGAACATTGGGCACTTCAAGGATATTGGTAACACTTTACCTCTTTCACAGGTAGGGTGTACATGGGTGCATTTCCCATTCTTTTAAACAAAATTGCATTCGCTCTTATATGATATCATTTACAGTAAGAAATATGACAATTTATAAATTTTTTACCTTTATATAATCCTGTCCAATGAACATTTTCATCTTACATTTATCTTCATAGCACCTCTGTTAAACAAAAGGCAGTTTTATTGTACAAAAAATAAATTGGAGTTGTAAATTTACTTGCTTGAAATTACATCCTAGGTTGGCTGGGGGAAGATGCCAAGCCTCTTGTTCTATGGAGATATTTCTGTCACTTGTCATCATCCCAAGCCATGAATTCATTTGTTTATTTACTTGCTCATCTATTCAATCACTATAGCCCCCCTTCTTGACTCAGACACTATACTACTGAAATTTAAGGAGATAAATCTCAAGAATGTAAAAGGCTTAAGTAGTTAATATTTTGACTGTCTGAGAGGCAGTGGTTTCTGGCTACATATTCACCCCATTTCTAATAGCTATTTCCTTCAGCTTGCATGGTATCTTTCTTTCTTCGTATCTCAGACACCAGCTGTGTGTCCAACCCCAACCTTCACTTTGTCATGGCAAGTATTTCTCACTTGAGAGAGAACTGAAGTTTCCTTCACTCGACACCCTTGCCCTTGTTTAAAGAAAGCCAGTGCGCTGAGGTTAAAAGGCAGATAAGCAGCACGTCAGCTCACAGGTCCTCACCTCCGAGCAGGCAAGCCTTTGTTCACAAGGTGGAGAATTTACTGAGCCTGCAGGACTGTGATAACATTTATTTTTGTCTCCGGAGAGATAACTTGGCAGGAAATATCTTTTCCTTTACGAGACTTCAGGGTCCCATGATTCAAGCTAGGTCTTCCTATTGCATCATCATTGAGTTTTCTCTTCACTTGTGTCGTCGTCGGTCTTGATTTTTGGGTCTCTTTTTTGAACACGAACACCCAATCATTCTTTATACCTCTCGTCGCCTTATCATTAGATGGACTTTCCCAGCTTCTAGTGGCTTCTAAGCATTATCAACTTGAACTTTCTACATTTCCTTCCTCATATAGGTTTTCTTTTAGTATTCCAAAGGGATCACATAAGTCTCTCATGGGCCTGGCACCATATTAAGCATTTGTGTGTCAAACTAGTTTGGACAAGGCTGATAAATAATACTAAAATATTCAAAATAAAAGAACAAATTTGCTTAATGAGATAACTAAGAGATGAACAGTTTTTTAAGGCCCAGTAAGTTAGAAATATTAAAAACATATCTATTGGAATTGAGATTGAAGATTAAGGATGAGGAATAAAGAATAAAAAATTAAGAGTAAAAAAATTAAACAGGGTTATACTTTTTTTTAAAGATTTATTTATTCATGAGAGACAGAGAGAGGCAGAGACATAGGCAGAGGGAGAAGCAAGGCTCCTCATAGGGAGCCTGATGTGGGACTCGATCCTGGGGCTCCAGGATCATGCCCTGGGCCGAAGGCAGGTGCTAAACCTTTAGCACCCAGAGATCCCCCAAATGTGTACATTAGTACACTTAAATGTACTAATGTAATTGGGATTTTTAAATGTAAATTGGAATATTAAAAGAAAAAAATTGGAAGCAAAACCAAAATATTTCTTTGGAAAAGCAAACAGTCAATTAAAAAAAAAAGAGGGATGTCTGGGTGGCTCAGAGGTTGAGCATCTGCCTCTGGCTCAGGTCATGCTCCCAGGGGTTCGGGATCCAGTCCTGCATTGGGCTCCCTGCAGGGAGAAGCAGAGCTTCTCCCTCTGCTAATGTCTCTGACTTTCTCTTTGTGTCTCCCATGAATAACGAAATAAAATCTTTAAAAAAAAACAAAAAGAAAGAAAAGAAAAAAGGAAAAACCCCACATACCAGTTGGAAACAAACACACAAAGTGATAATACAAGAAGACTTTGACATGGCTCTGGCTTCCCCAGGCTGAGGGTCTTCACTTTATAAAATTATGGCCTGAAGAGGATGCTTGGGGAAATCAATATATCTGTTGTATTCTATTTTGCTAAGGTTTTATTTAAGGTATTTTTTATCTGTGCCTAGACATGACTTATATATATTTGTAATTGTTTATTATAGATATGGGATTTGAAAAATCAGTTTTGCAAATGTATTAGATTTTTAAAGATTCTTTTGGTTACTTGGAAGATTTTCCACTGAATCAGGGCCAATGCCTTTTATTAGATTATGGTGTGTGTTCCTCTTAATAATGAGCTGCTATAGTTACAGTTTCTTGCTACATAAGCTTGGAAATTTTGTATGTACAAAAAAGTGACTATTGATGTTATATATTAGTGTTATTATTTCTCTCCATTTTCTTTCTTTTTCTTAAGTTCATAACTTCCATTTGTTGTTTTTTAGTCTTTACAATAATACAGGCGAGGAAGTGAAGGCTTAGACATGTCAGTTAACTGAGCCAGGATTAAACAGCTGAAGGAGTCCAAAAGCCACATCAGTTATACAGGTTCCTCAATACGAGGGAATCCTTCTGCAGAGAGTGTAGTCACATATACTTGACTTTATTTTCTATATTTAAAAATTTGACTTAATATCACATTGTTGATTTTATGCTAGGTATTTTATTATTCCTATCCTTTAGACCTTGCCACAAGGAAATCTCTATACCCACTGCTTTTGAAAATTCACCTTTAATTTTCAGGTTAATTAGGTCAGAATCTTGGGTCCATCGCTTACTAGCTCTGTGACTGATTTCTCATCCATAAGATGAAAAGAATACCAGGGTATTGTGAGGATGAAATAAAATAATATATGTGATTCAGTTAACAAATCCTCTTCTTGAGTGCCACATTGAACTAAAGGTCTTCTGTTAGGTCTTCATATAGATAGTAGTCCTAGTGAAAATTTTGGTTGCTCTCAGGCTATGCTCTAATTCTTTTCCAAAGAAACTTGGGACAGTGAATTTGAATCTCATTTTCATAATGTCTGATTCCCTATGTTAACACCTGCTATGTGGGAATGAAAATGAGAATTTCACTAGTGACATGTTATGGGATAATTTATAGGGGCAACTGAAAAATTGGTCAGGAGGTTCTGGAGAAATGAACTTTGAACATTGAAAATTGTTGACTTCCTTCTCATGGTGACTCCAGAAGAGCATGGTGACTCCAGAGTGGCAGCTAAAGACTAAAGCATGCCTGAGACATGATCTGACCTGAGGCTGGGGAAGGAAGGACAATGAGAGCTACCTTTGGCCTGTTTGGTCCTGGGGAAACCATTGTACCCTCCTTTAGGTCTGAAAGGGAGATTGCAGTCTTTTCTCTGCATCAGTTGGAACTAGACTCTATATGATGCTGGATTTCTAATTTGGCTCAAAGGACACACCCCAATGAAAGCCAGGAAGAAGAAGGACTCGCCTGTTGCCATATTTACCATCAACCACAATTATATCTGCTTAAACTCTGCCCTGGCCAAATGTCTCCTGGGTGCTGCCTTCAGAACAACAGCTCACATTCCCCACTTCCTCCCAAACAGGCTGTTGGGCTCCCCAGAGCCTTTCAACAGCTCAGTACCAAACAGCATCTGACCCCTGCCTGTTTCCAGGGCCCACTTGGAAGTCAGACTTTTCTGAATATGGACTATAAAACAGGAAGTGCTCCAAGAGATATTTTCCCAATACTGTCTAATTATGTTTCATTTTTACAAGTAAATTACCCTGTTTTAAACATTTAGTGATTAAAAAGGAGGGTGAAGATGGCAATCTTGTGTTCAGTTATTCATTTAGCAACACTTGACTCAGTGCTGATGCCAGGTGCTGTCCTGGGCTTCAAGTTACAATGATGAGCAAAGATAAACGAACACATTCTTGCCCTCCATAGCTTATAGACCATGAGAGGAGAAACACATTTCTCAATACCCTGGAGATCAACAGAGTTGCGACTCTGATAAGTACTGGGAATAAGAGGTATATAGCACGAAAAGAGCTTAGAGCCAGGGGATATGATCCATGTGGGGAGGTCAAGGAAGCCCCAGCATCTTGGAAATCTAAGATCCAGGGTCCCCGTCCTACCTTTCAGAGTCACCAGATGAAATTTGGGGTAGATATTCAGAAAGCTAGTGTCTCAGCCATCTTTTCCCTAAACCCAATTTCTCCATTCATAGGGCAAAAAAGATCCTTAAACTGATCAGTTAGAGCAGAGATAACCAAAGCAACACAAAGTTTTGAGAAATATTAGAGAAATCAATCAGTTGTTGCTAAGTGCAATTGCTCTTTAAGACACTACTCAAAATTATGAGTACTTTGTTAGGTATGTTTCTGAGACACAAAGACGAGAGGGCCCGCCACCCACAGGAGCTCTAAGGTAATGTCCAGTGTCCTGTGGCTGCAGCAATATCACTAATGACGTAAAAAGCTTGTTGCTGTATTTCACACTTGGAAGACAAAAATCACAATTTACTCTTTACCTTCTTTAAACTATTTCCTTCCTTTTAAAAAAACTTTACTCCAAATATGTGATTTTAAAACCAGACTTTTAGAACAGGAGTTAACAAGACAAATCATCGGAGGCCCGCTGTCTGCCTTCCAGACTGGCTCTGGCACTTCCAGCCCTCTGAGACTTGGGGCATGATGTGTCACCTCTATGGGCCTGAGTGTCCTCGTCTCAATAATGGGGTTAATAAGAGCACTATGTCATTGGGTTGTGGTGAGGATCAAGTGAGATGTTACATTGCAAGTGTCCTTGTTCGGGGCCTGAGAGGCACGTGGGCTCAGCTCTTTGCTCTGGCTGTCCCTGTCTGCGGAAGTGTGGTGAGAAGTCAAGGTGGTAGGGACACTTCTACGTACTGTGTACTTGTGCAAGTTCGCCTCCTCTGTGGCATATTACAAAGCCACACAGACCCTGGAAATGTTAGGAGCACAGAGTGTTCCTTCTCTCCGACAGTAGTTTTCCATAATAAAGACGGGGAAAAATACCACCCGAATAGCGTCCAGTTTGCCTCTGACAACATGAATAAGAGGTGTCTTAAAAAATACTTCTTGGAGCTCTTTGATTTCCATTTGAGTATATAATATGAACATGGACCTAACACCTGCTACACCGTGGTCCTTGGCCCCCCCCCCCTTAAAGAAACCTCAAATGAAGTGATGTGGGAAGGCCAGACTTAACACTCTTGAAAGCAGATAAATTCAAGGCAAACATTTCCTCTCTCCCTCCTGAGCCGACTGGAGTGTTATTCCTGGAACCAAGGCAACAGGTATCGGGTAACAGTGATGGGCTGGAAAGAGATTTTTTGTCTGCTGGAGCCAAGTTCTCATTCTAGGTGACTCTTGTGGGAAAACAGCCTTGAATTCGATTTGCAGAGTTGGACGCTTTCTGACTTTGTTCATGTTCCTAGCCCAGTTTTTTCAATGGAGGAACAAGCACTATAGCAGGAAGAAGCTTGATGGCTTTGGGGGAAAAAAATCAAAATGCTTTATATGGGTTTAGTATTATTCTGTTACCTTTGCTGCTTGTTTTGCTTATATGATAGCAAAGGGTCTCTAAGGGTAGACCCTTAATAAATATGGGCACCGTGTTTTTATTTTGTCATCCATTTCTGCAGGCATTTATCTGCTGAGTTTGTCATTCTACAAGCACAGGCTAAATGTTTACTATGTACTGGGAACAGTTTGGGAGTGGGAAATTTGGACACATGGCTGAGAAGTACAAATGAAGTTTTGAAGAAAATGGGTCGGAATGTTAGAAATCACACATCATACCCATCATACATGGCTGCTGAACCTGTGTCCGTAAATGGAATGAAGTAGGCCAGCGCTTCATATGTATTTTGAGCATTGCCTTTGAAGAATTCAAAGAATAGATTCTATAGCATCTATAGATCCTAAAGGTAGTACCTGTTATAATTTGGCAAAATATATTATTTCAGAGCATTATTTACCTGTTTATTCTTTCAAGTGGGTCAAGATGCTAGGGACCCAGAAAAGTGGGACATACATCTTCACTGCTACTCCCATTCCCAAGGGACTGTTATGTCATCCCTTTTGCAGCCACATCACCCCTTTGATCTGTACGTTGTAGACCAACAAAATTACATGTAACTCTGCAAAGACATTATCCTGTGTTTGCATGCCTCTCTGCCTCCACACATATTATTCCATCTTCTGGTATGCTCTATCTACCTTCCACATTCCAATAAATATCTGCTTATTCTTCAAATTTCAATTCAGGCTTCTCATCCTTTGACCTTCCATATCTTTCCAGCCATTCCTTCCTCTCTGGCACTTAGCCACCTTGTTGTATATCCATTGTTGCAAACGTCACACCAAATTATAATTATTTATATACCTGTATTTTCTTTTAAACTAGGAGGAAGTAGGAGCACCTTAACATCAGTGACAAAGTGCTGTTTTCCAGAAGGTGCCATACTGCCTGGCATAGAGGAGCTGCATCAGAGATGCACAGATGTCTACCAAAATTAGAGAGGCATGCAGGGGTTTCCATAGCTCTTCTTAGGTTAGAAGTTTGCTGACAAACCATTCAACAGATATTTGTTGAACACATACTATGTCCTAGGCACTCTTTTAAGTGCTAGGGTAGAGTGGTGAACAGAACATCCTGGCTGTCACAGAGCTTACAATGTACTCCTTAAGTTGGATGGTCATGGCTTAGCTAAACATTCTATTAATAGGGAAGAAGAGGAAAGCTGATATTGAGACAATCAGCAGTCATTGCCACACTATTCTTTCATGTTGTCTATATTTAAATGGGCAGGTGTATTTTTATTCTTAAAAAAATGGTAGACTGTGGTAGTTCTGGAGTTTTCGCCTTAAATGCATGTGTTGAACTTTGTTGTATGCATCTCAGGAGCCTATTCAATAGGCTGTGTAATTTCTTATTTGCGCGCGCGTGTGTGTGTGTGTGTGTTGGGGAGAGCTAGAGAAAGTCCAGCTCTCAAAGAAAGTGCTTTTGAAAGCTCCCTAACATACCACTGGCTCCTCACAACTCACTGAGCTAGGTATGTACAATAGGTATTATTATTCCATTTTACAAATGGAAAAACAAGGTACAGAAAGATCAAGTAAACTCATTCAGGCTGTAGAGCTAGTTGACAGAAGAGCCATGTCTCCTGACTTCATACTTTTTTACTTGATTAAGAATGTGGTTAGTCAGGAAACGACAGATGTTGGCAAGGTTGCAGAGAAAAGGGAGCCCTCTTACACTGTTGGTGGGATGCAACCTGGTGCAGCCACTCTGGAAAACAGTATGGAGGCTCCTCAAAAAGTTGAAAATAGAGCCACCCTATAACCCAGCAATTGCACTACTAGGGATTTGCCCCAAAGATACAGATGTAGTAATCCAAAGGGGCACCTGCACCCCACTGCTTACAGCAGCAATGTTCACAATAGCCAAACTATGGAAAGAGCCCAGATGTCCATCGACAGATGAATAAAGATGTGATATGTATATGGTCCACTACTCAGCCAGCAAAAGGAATGAAATCTTGCCATTTGTGATGACGTGGATGGAACTAAAGAATATTAAGCTAAGCGAAATAAGTCAATTAGAGAAAGACAATTATCATATGATTTCACTCACTTGTAGAATTTAAGAAACAAAAGAGAAGATCATAAGAGAAGAGAGGAAAAACTAAACCAGATGAAATCAGAGAGGGAGACAAACCATAAGAGACTCTTTCTTTTTTTTTCCATAAGAGACTCTTAATCATGGGAAACAAACAGGGTTGCTGGAGGGGAGGGCGGTAGGAGGATGGGGTAACTGGATGATGGGCATTAAGAAGGGCATGTGATGTAACGAGCACTGGGTATTATATAAGACTGATGAATCACTGACCTCTACCTCTGAAACTAGGAATAGATTATATGTTAATTAATTGATTTAAATAAAAATACATATTTAAAAACTGAAAAAAAGAATGTGTTTAGTCAAATAATAATGTCAGGTAACTCAGAATCAGTGGGTGACTAAAGTATTTACTATCACTTTTAAGTTAAAAGTCTACAGAAACAAACTAATCAAACTAAACCATTCTGTGTAAAACATGGATACTTATTTCAGCTTTTTCCCGGTTTCCACTCAAACGACCACTTTGCCTTCACATTTTTTAGCCTAGTCCAACCAGCTTTCCTTTTCACAGAGAGGCTCCAAGGGCGAGGTCTTCCACAGTGCTTCATTTAGGAAGCCCAGTCTCTCTCTGTGGTCACACTGGCCCCTGTTCATCATGACCTCATGGTTCATGAGTTCTGTGTTTTGCCAGGGCATCGCCCTGCCAGGCCTGAGGGCTGATTGTTTACATTGGTGGCATCTGCCCAGCTTGTCTGCTGAAAGCCAACACTTCTTGCATACTTGCCACTGCCTCCACATTCCTAGGTCACATCATGTCACCTGAACTCAATATATGGCCACGACAGAGTAAAGGATCCCTCTTTGCTTTAGTGGAACAGAAAACTAAGACTTTCAGAAATTGAGAAAAATACGTATCAGAGATGAAGTATAAGTGAAAAAAGAAAATAAGCTTTGGGAGAAAGTCTCTAAGCCTCATATTCCTTATCTGTAAAAATGAGGATAATAATACCTTCCTTGAGAATTACCATAAGGATTAGAGTTGTATACTTAAAATGTCCAGCTTAGTCCCTGGGACATAGGGTAGTCCATACATGGTAGAGAATAAAATAAAATATATTTTCTTCATTTTTCTATAATATTCAAATGTAGGCAACAATCCCAAGGGAAATGAAAATATGTGTCCACACAGAAATTTGCACATGAATGTTCATAACAGTATAACAATAAATAAAAAGTAAAAACAACCCAAATGTTCATTAACTCGTCAATGGATAAACAAAATGTGGTGTATCCATACCGTGGAGTATTATTCAGACCTGAAAATAAATGAGTTACTGATATATGCTGCAACATGAGCCCTGAAAACATTATGCTAAGTGAAAAAAGACACAAAATGCCACAGTTGTATGATTTCATTTATATGCAATGTCCAGAAAAGCCAAATTCAGAGACAGGGAGTAGAGCAGTGGTTACTGGGGGCTGGAGTCGGGGAGAATGCAAAGCAATTTCTAGTGGGTACAGATTTCTTTTGGGGGTGATGAAAATGTTTGGAAATTAGATCATGGTGGTGGTTGTGCAACTCTATGAATATACTAAAAACCACTGAATTGTACGCTTTAACTGGGTGAATGTTAGACGAATTGTATCTCCATAAAGTATTATTTTAAAAAATGGACAGTAAGTATGCCTTAGTTGCTATGCAAAGAGAGGTTCTGCAGGGTGTTTGTGAGAAGTGTACCCTTCTGCTCACTCCATGGTGACTATATCATTCATTGCTTTTTCTGTTTTCTGATTCTATTGCTATTAGACTGAGAGAATTATTTAGACCTTGCCCAACTTGTGCCTATTTGTCTTTCCTTTTTTCATTGAAAATGCTTTCATTGTTTGTGAAAGCAGTGAAGTGATATTATTGCTATCCTCCTGGCCATAGTTGAAATATTGTATTACTCAACTATGTGCCCTGAGTGTGCACAGATGGATGGACCATGGCTCTTATAAGCCAAACTAATGTGGGCTTTGTGTCAGGTCCCTGGTTTCCAGGGATCCCTTATCACGCTGGCACATGTTCATGCATTTCAGCCTAAAACTTCTCATGGGATATAAACAGGCCTTTATTTCTCAAAACCTGGATATCTGACTTCTCTTGAAACAATAGAAAATCTAGGCTTTCTGGGCACACATTCACAAGGCAGCAATCTGATGGAGCCTGGATGTGTCCTGTCCCTCACACTGTTAGCTCAGGCATGGTCCATTTCAGTCCTTGATGTTATCTGTGCTCAGCCTTTGCAGGCATTTGGGTTGGATTCAGTGAAACTTTCCTTGAATTGTTCATTCATTCATTCATTCATTCATCAGGCCCATGGTTAGTGTCTGTTTTACACAGTAAACTCTGTTAGGTGCTGGGATACTTCTATCCTTAGAGAAGAGAATCTGGTAATGGAGAAAGACAAGAGAACCAGTTAATTACAATTCAGGAGTAAGTGCAGTGCTCCAAGTATAGGTAGAGAATCAATGTATAATTACAGATTTTGGGCATCCCATCTAGCCTGAGGTGTTTGGGGGGCAGTGGAGAGATTCAGGGCTCTTGGAAAACGCGTCCCTGGATCCCATGTGTCTTCTCTTTAGTATCCGGACTCTAGTTGTTGACTGTATGGTGAAATATATTCCACTAGTAACTCCATTTCTTCAGGGCACACCCACATAATAAAAAACTTAACAGAACTGGAAAATCCAGCAAGGAAGAGGAAAAAAAAGAAATGAAGAGTGAGTGAAAGGGAGCAGGAAGAAGAAACAAAGGACAAAGGAGAAGAAAAACAGGAAAAAGAGTATTTACACAAATGAGAAACATATTTATCTTGTCACAGATGCTGCCACTGATATTTGCATAGAATTCCAAGAGTTTTGACTCCAAGGAAAATTATGCTGAAGTGAATCTCAACAAAGCTTGATGACAGATGGTAGTTGTGCTTGTGGTGAGCACAGTGTAACATATAGAGTTGTCAAATCACAATATTGAGCACCTGAAACCAGTGTGACATTGTGGGCCAACTATACTTCAATTAAAAAAAAAAGCTCATAGGGAACTAATGAATCTTCCTGTTTTCTTGCCTTGTTTCCTGCTGGGACAAGTCCATCCTTTCATTCTAAGATGATCCCACTGGTCCCGTTGATTAATGTCCTTGACAAGGCAGAGAATTCCTTCTAATCTGACAGGTGCACTTCCACTCTGCGTGGGGGAGTGCTGTGGCAGGAGTTTGCACTAGGGTTGGGATGGGGCATCTGGGCCCAGGTTCTAACACCCACCATTTTTATGGCTTGTGCAAGTCATAGCCTTTCATCCTCAGCCTTCTCTTCCATAATGTGGAGAGATAAAAATAATGGTGAGTTCTCTAATTATAGAGCTCAAAAAATGGATGAGTGCATGACACACAGGTGAGGGATTCATAGTGCCAAGAGGTGCAGACCCTTTAGAATTAAAAGTGTTAAGGAATGGCTCCTTTGTAGTATATTTAATTATGTTCATCTTCACGTCAATACAATGGCATTGGGCTTTTGAATTCACTTTTAACTGGTCAATTGCCAATTTTTACCATTTCTCTTTCCTGCCTTTTTAGGAATGAAATTGATTCCTTGGTTGATTGCATTTCCAGAAACTGATTTTCTTTTTAACATCACTCTTACCCAGTCTTCAGATGTGTAATGCCTATAGTTGTTTCTGGGATTAAATGAGACATATCGAGAAGGGATGTTGAGGGAGTAGAAGTATTTATTTTGTTGGTGAAGAGGGTTTCGTGAGGAGTGAGTTTTCCTGATTTCTTAGCTCATTAGGAAGAACTGCTACTAATTGACTTGGTAGGACCTAGGAAAAGGCTTGTGTTGGGAGAAATCCCTAGCCCCCCCAGACCATGTCCATATCCTTACCCATATCCAGATCTAGTTTTCTACCCAGCAGAGAGGTTCTAGGTCTTTAAACAATTCTACATGGTAACCAAGAAGCAAGAATCCATCAACATATTTTGTCAAGTGGCCAAGCAAATCTATTCCCCTTGGCAGAACAGCTTCTGGTGAGGCTCTCCCTGAAAGCAGAGATCAAGGTGGTAGACTTGATGACATGAGCTTTCTTGAAAATAAATTTCACTAGTTGCTTCAAAAAGTGGAATCTTATTTTTAGGTGGGAGCTCTTTTATTTTCTACACAGATGAGTCTTTCCCTGCTAGATGAAAACATGAGGTAGTTAAGAGGGTAGTTCAGTTTTTGAAGTCCCACATCGGAAAATTCAGTTTTGCCAACTTACTAGTCATGGCGTGAATCGTCTAGGCAATGACTAACCTTGTTGTTCATTCCATCATCGTTCCCTTGAGCCTTGGGGTTTGTATTTTGCAGGTTCTGGAGCAGCAAAGAGCAGGCTCTGCACAGTGTTGCCTTCTTCCTGGCCCATGGATTGCGGTCCTGTTGTTCTGCATCTTCAAAAGTCTAGGCTTCCTGGGGTAGCAGGGAAGCCGAGAACATTCCCTGAGGATCAGCGCAGATGGAAGTAATCAGGAGGACTGTGTCCTCAACATCTGTGTCTCACCTGCTGAGAGATCCAATCCGCATCTTTAACATGGCTCCGGGGGCCCCATGCTCACCAATGTGAGCGTAAGCCTCACAAGCTCAGAAGGACTGGTGATAAAAATAAATGAGTCAGTCTTAATTATTTCAAGTTAGCTGTTAGTTTAAGAGCCAAGACCGGGGAATGAAAATTGACCTTCTGGAACAAGGAGAAATGTCAGGGTGTGTAGACATTGCCAGAGAAGGCTCAATGTTGTTTTCTTGGTGCAGCCAAGTAGTCAAATTGTATCATCCTGCAGACATGTTTATTTACTGGTCTGTTCCATGAGCTCTCACTTTTCCCTGTAACAGTGACAATGCACTTGCTGGCCCCGGGAACTTCCTTAACCAAGGAGAGGCCCTGTACTGTGCTGGTGATTGTATTTGCAGCCTGTGTTTATTTTTGTCCTGATTTGACTTTGACTCTGAGACCAATAGGCCTTTGCTGATGGGCACAGCTAGAGAGGAGGAAACAGGAACCAGAGGCAGAATCAGAGAGAAAGTGGATGGGCGGCCAGCGTTATTGGTGAGTAATGGCCCAGACTTTCCTCTGAGGCCAAGTTGGGTGTCACACTTGTTCCTACCAGCTCTTGCATTTCAAATACTAGCTCCAAAGAAAGCCAGCAAGGACCAAGGCACCGAGAGAGGACTGACCACAAGCGCTGGGGGGCCTACTGGGGCCACAGCTCTCCCAAAGGTGGAGCTCCCTCTTAGTGACTGGCAGGTCCTGGTGCTTCTTAGAGGTGAAGAGAAGCCACTGTCCCATCAGGGCATTCAAAGAAAATTAATTATGTGAGGACTGGCATGGCTCAGGAGCTGAGCCCACCTTTGCTATCTTATCCTGCACCAAAGAGACCCAAGGAAGGGGGGGCGGCAGGTGTCGTTGATTTAAGTGTGTCCCCACACTGGAGAGTTGTGGGAAAGATGGAACGGGCTTAGCTTCCAGGGAGCGTGGTCTTCCAGCCGATGCCTGCTGTGCTTCCACAAACCCTGGTTTTCTAGTTCCACTAGAGACTTTAAATCATATGTGGATCACCTCTCTGGATGTCTCTTCACATCATTCGTTTTCTTCAAGGAATCCCTCACTGGGGGCCTTTCCCAGTCTGATGGCAGAAGGCTTGCAGACCCGAGGCTCTTTCTCTACGGGACTGGAAGGAACTTTCAGATGGGAGCGATGCCTCGACTTCCCCTGAAGGGAGTCACACATTCGGACCCCTCAGCATCTCAGCTCCTCAGCTTCGCACTTTTCTGTGTCTACTTACTTGGGGAGGCTCACAGCAGGACAGGCACCACACTGTCGCATTGTTCTAGGGACTCTGAAAATAAAGCTGTTCACTCAAGCCTCGGGTTTCCTCTGGGGACCTTGCAGCTGGGCCTTTGCTCCTGTCTCTCCAACTCCCTGAGTAGAGCAGCGCCCGGATGCTTTTCTGGTTAGATATGCAAGCGGAAATGCATTGTTTTTTTGGTCAGAGGGATGAAAAAGGCAGCAGTTTGGAGTCTCTGCCTGGATTTCTGTTTATTTTTTGGTGCTGGGGCGGGGTGGGGAGGGGGAGGCAGGGCAATTGGTCTTGAGCAGGGGCTGCAAGGCTTCCCCAGCAGGCCGGTGTGGTCAGTGCAGCTCTGCTTCTGGGATCGTGCAGGAGATTTGGCCCTGCACCTCAAACACCCGTGTCCCTGGACCTCCAACCACAGCTGGAGGATTTGTTCCTTTCCTGGGAAGCCTGAGAACAAAGAGAATCTGCACAATTTCCAGAAGTAACTGAATAGGAAACATTTTCCCCTCAATAAGGAGAGTATTTTAAATCTGTGCTCCCATTTTTCAATTAGCTTTATCTTCGCCTACACCCAAGCAGCTCATTTCTAAGGATGTCAGTGAATAGCAGATACTTAGGCAGAGTGGGGGGTGTTTAGTCTGGATACCAGGAAAATACATTTCATACAATGAAATACATCATACAAGCAAATGCATAGATGTGGGGAGGGCACAGCGAATGTAAGCCCCACGTAGTGAAGACCCTGCAACCAAGGAAAGAAGTCGATGCTGTAGGAATTCTCCTACACTGTTTTATAGTGATTTGGGAATAATTGTAGAAGTCCCATAACTTTTGGCTAACCCTGCAGTCAAGATATTTTTTTATTTTGTTTTGTTTTAATTTATTGTTGCTGCTAATATTTTGAGCAAAGACTATGGGCATTCAAGCTGGTTCTGAGTTTCAGGAATTGGTCTATACATAAGATGAGTGGTTTGACTCTCAAAGTGCCCTTCATGGCTACTTCACTGGACATGGGTGGCAGGTAGCCATGTGTCCCGGTGGATGTCCCAACATTCTTCACTTCTCAGCATAGATGGGGCCTGTGCCCCTCCCCATGTTGCTTTCTGGCCCACTTCCCTGCCTCCTTATGTTACCCCGTTTTTGTCCATAGGTGATAACCTGGTGTCCCTCAACACTGTGAGCTGCACACATTACCACTCTCCCTCTCCAGGTAGTGGAATTTCTGGGTGGGCCTGTGGTCTCCTCTCTCCTGGACCTTGTTCTGAACGGAGGAGCTGATTCAAATCTAATTTCCAGAAGACACTTGAAAGTAGATCAAGGGATGCCTGGGTGGCTCAGTTGGTTAAGGCTCTGACTCTTGATTTCGGTGCAGGTCATGATCTTAGGATTATGAGAGCCCTGCACTGGGCTCTGTGCTCAGTGTGGAGCTGGTTGAGATTCTCTCTCCCTCTCACTCTGTCCCTTTCACTCATGCTCTCTCTTTCTTTCTTTCTAAAATAAATAACTTTAAAAAAAAAAAAAAAAAGAAAGTAGTTGGAATTGGCAATTGGCATCAGCTCCTAATCTTCTATTTTTTTTTTGAATAATATTTTCCGTAAGGCTAGTTTTAGTTCAAATATCCATTTTATAAAATACGATTTTCAAATACTAGTCATATATCTCTATCCCACATTTTTCTATACCCCATGACTTAAGTTACACAATTTCCGGTTACTTGGTGTTTTACAGAAATTTACTCCCTATGTCACATGGGGCTCCACTATACTTTGCTTAACAATTTGTTTTTTTCTCTTTAACATTTCTGAATATTCTCTCCTTTAAATATTTTGTTACTTTTGGAAAAGCAGCGACTTTCAAAAGCTCAAGCAGGAAGAGCAAAAGCCATCATAGATTGGGTTTAACAAAATCCTCTTGACTGAAATTGCCTGTATATGAAAGAAGCAACCACTGTTCACTCCTCTTGATTTGCTCTTACATGTTCCCAGAGAACCACTACTGCTGAGAGTGCCCATGGCTTTTCCATCCAGGAAAAATTTATGTTGCCCATAAATTCTAAGCATTTTTACTCCCTTTTAAGAGTCTCAGGCATCTCTATCTTTCCATGACTCTTCTGTTTACTCTCCTGCTTTCTTCCCTTCTTCCCTTCCTTCCTTCCTTCCTGTTTTAATTTTATTCAGTGTGGTTTTTAAAAATCAGGAATAGTTGTTGAGTTTTGTTAAGATGCTTTTAACATTTACAGAAGTAATCATTTGATTTTTCTTCAGGTGTGTTAATAGAATCAATTAATGGATTTCCTTTTATAATGAACAATCCTAGGCTATACTATGTAATATTTTCATAATAGGATGTTGGATTCTGTTTGCTAATACCTCATTTAGGATTTTTGCAGCATATTCATTAAAAGATATTGGTCTATAATTGTGTGCGTGCATGCATGTGTGGCTATCTTCATCAGGTTTCTATATTAATATTGTACTTTCATTATTAAAATAATTTGGAATTTTCATTTGTTTCTCCTGCGCCCTGGAGAACAAGCTACATAGCATTGGAATTATCTCATCTAGTAGAATTCCCCTGTGAAACCATCTGGACATAATATTTTCTTTTTTTTTTCTCTTTCTTTATTTCTTCCTTAATAATTGTTCTGTTTAAGTTTAATATTTCTACTGAAGTCAATTTTGCTAACATGCATCTTCCTAGGAAATCGTCCATTATATCCAGTTTTCAAACTTATTTTTCATTGAGCTGTGCAAAGTTATTGAATAATTTCTTTCATATCAATCATATTCCCTTCATCCTCGTCAATTCTTATTTTATGTATCTGTGTTGTCTTGATGGATTAATAAATGGTTGCTTTGTTGATTTTCCTCAAAAAAAGCAAAATTTGAGGGAAGTTTGGTGGGAAGATGGGTGAAATAGGTGAAGGGGGATTAAGAATAGACATACCATGATGAGCACCGAGTAATGTATAGAATTGTTGAATCACAATATTGTACACCTGAAACTAATATGATATTTTAATTATATTGGAATTTTACAAAAATAATTTTTTTTTTAAAAGCAAAATTTTAATTTATTTTATCCTTTTTCTGTTTCATGCTTCTGGACTTTCCTTATTTATTTCTTTATGTTTGTTTTGTTTCTCTTGTAGCTTTCTATCAGGAATTCAACTCACTTTTTTTTGTTGATTTAAGGATATAGAACTGAATTTTTCTGTGATCATTGCTTTAATTGTATCTTAAAATCCTGATACATAGTGTTTTCGCAATTCATTTTTAGAATTTCTGAAATTGATTTGTATTTCTTCCTGTACTCAATAGTTGTTTTAAAGAGAATTCTTGATGGAATTCTTTCTCTTTTATTACCAATTTCTAGTTTTCTAGTTTGATCATCAGAGAATGTTGTTTATATTCTTTCAATTTTGTGGAGGCTTTCTGTGTTGTGTAATTGTTGGTCAATTGTTGTGAATGTTCCACATGAACATGAGAAGAAAGTGTCTTCTCTCTCATTGTGTTCTATAGATCCTCTATATATTTACTTCCTCCCTTTGTACCATCTTCAGCTGAAAGTGTTATGGTTTGGTACTCTTCATCTCAGGGTTGTAAATTCAAGCCCCACGCTGGGTGTAGAGATTACTTTAAAAAAAAACTTAAAAAAAAAAAAGAAAGTGGTGTGCTAACATCTCTTATTATTGGTGTTTCTGTTTTTCCTTGAAATTTCTATCCCTTCCATTATAAAAGGGGTTGACAAACTACAGCCTATAGATCCATTGCTTATTCTTGTAAATAAAGCTGTATTGGAATACAGTAATGCATATTCATTTACATATTGTTTATGGCTGCTTTCCTGCTACAAAAACAGATTTAAGTAGCTGCAACAGAGAGTGTATGGCCTGCAAGCCTGAAATATTTACTATCTTGCTCTTAAAGAAAGTTTGCCAATCTCTATACTCTATGAAGGTACAGGGATGCTCATATTTATTGTATCTCTGATGTGAATTGTGTCCTTTAGCATTATAAAGTATCTTTCTTTGTCATGGCCAGAATTCCACCTTATTTGATGCCAGGCTTATAATTCTTGCTTTCTTTCTCTTTTTCAATTGACTGATATATCACTTCATTTTTAAGTGTTCTGAATAACTTTGGTTTAGATGTAAAATGGTTTACACTTGTTAGATGTAACAATACTCAATTGTATTGAGTCGGCAATAAAATTTGAAAGTATTTTCATTCTAATAAGCAAGTTAGGCTCCTTTAGAAGTGGATCAATTTGTTAAACTTTTAAGGTAGAAACAAGTTTTGTATACATTATTTGAAGACTCTTGAAGGTCCTCTAGTTTGTATAAACAATGGTAACATTAATCAAAATAGATAAAGATAATTTAGATTTTTTGAGTCTTATATTGGAAACTGTTGCTTTTCCCTTGAGTGTATGTGATGACAGTACTACTATTTAGCAGTTTTGTTGTGATCTGAAAACAAACTTGAGAGGAAAATGCAAGCAAATTATTGCTAGTTTGATGGTACTTGTCAGGGAAGTTAAAAAGCAGAATTCATATCTTGGATAACTAAAAATTAAGCCAAGTAGGAAAATTTACAAAAAGATTAGTTAACTTACTCTTGGATTAATAAATAAGCATTTTCTGCTTATACAGTTTTAGTACAACCCCTTATTGAATCTGCTATTGGCTGAGCCTTATTTTAAGGATCTAATGACACAAAATTGATTTTAAGCAGTGTCTCTCACCTCAGAAAGCCGTTGTCTAGGTTGGACCATAAGGGATGTCATTTTCATATATACATTTTTTTCTCAGAACTGGTCATTCTCCTTTCAACTGTTCTGGGGTCTTTGGGATTTCCCCCTCTTTCTTTGGATGGCAACTGAGCTATGTTGTACTTTCTCTCATGCAGGGCAGCCACTGATCACAATGTGGATAATACAACAGAAATACTCAGGGAGTGGTTGAAAAATGTACAGAGATTCTATCACTACGTGGAGTGGAGGCCTATGGATGAACCAGAGTGAGTAGCAAGACAACATTTTGTGAACTCTATCTATCTCACTTCCCTTAACCAGTTTTCTAGCCATTTGGGTGTCTAATCTCGGAGGCACTTATGACTTCTTGGTTATCACTGTATCTAGTAAATTACAAGGATCTGCCATTTCTTCCCCTTTTTTTTTTATTTCTTCCTTTGACAGATTTTAGCTCTCTCTTCCTCTTTACTCCTGCAGCTACCAGCGAAATTCAGGTATTCCTTAGTTTACAAATAAATTGCCACAGTATATATTTTAAAATATTGATATTATTAGTCATATTTTAAGTATAAGTCTCTTATATTTGGTGGGTCACAGTGAAAAGTTTTCATACCGTTTTATATATGCTGTGCTTCTTTACGTATCTTATTTTTGTAATCATTCCATAGCAATAATTAAGGAGTTTCTTCATTATTTTATGACTGCATAGTATCCATTATGTGGATGTATCATAATAACAATGAATAGTCAATCCCCTTCTGATGGGATTTAGGTTACTTCTTCTTTTAACCATAGCAATTTCTTAATTGCGTCCATATTCAAGGTCATCCTACATACCATACTGTCAAATTAACTTACCTAAAAAACTAAAGACATGGTTTATTTCTCTGTTAAAAGGATTTTGGTGGCTCTCCAATACTCACAGAACAAAGTTCAAATACTTTAGACTTACACTTTTTAAAGATTCCATGAACTTAACACCAACATCTATCCACCTGTATTTCTTGCTTCTTCCCAAAAGAAAACTGTTTTGTCTAGAATGTTCCTTTTACTGTCAACCCCGAGGTGTTACTCATGCTGGTTAATTCTCCAGGAAGGCCCTTTCTGACTTTGTAACCAGTCTTATGCCAAATCCCACCTACTACAGAAACCCGTTTCTAATTATTCCAGTTACAAAGATCTACCTTTCTCTCTAAACTTGTATTGCTTATTTCCTTCATCATCCTTTTTGACACAGAAATATCCTTAACTAACTTTGTTAATTAACTGTGTAATTTATGCATTTCTTCTAAGTGATTTTTGGGTTCTTTGGCAGAGGTTACAGTATACAAATACTTCATATTTTCCCCTAGTGCTATGTTCTTGGCAGGCACTAAATTAATACTTGTTGGATGAACAAATGAGTGAATGACAACATGAATAAGTGTATTTAAAAATGACTATTGTAAATGTTCCCAAGGCTACTGCAATCTAGTTTTAAAAATTGTAGAAGTAGAATACATTGAATTGCCTGAATTTTTGCCCAGGATAAATCATTTGTTGAAAGCCAAACTCATATAATAATAATAAATGCCATTCCAGAACAGCTCTTTTTTAGTCTCTTTATATAATCATTTCATTATATATGTATATACAGATATATTTCAAATCCTAGCATATGGTCCATATATCAAACAAAATTTAACAATGAAATTTGAACACTATAAAAGATTTTGGATGCTTTTGTGGAGTTTCTTATAATGGAATTTGGCCTAACTAGAACGTCCAAAAAGACTATATACCTACCTTGCATCCTGGTAATTTTTTCTGTTCCCAGATCTTGACTAAATATATTGTATGTCAAGATCAGTGTGAAAAATATTGGTGAAGGCATTTTGGGGGCAATATATTGAGAAAAACAGGACTTCCCCTGATTTTCATTGAAGCAATAATTGGAAAGACATCTTAGAGAATCCCTATGTAGGACATAGTCTTATTAATCTTATTTATATAATGTTCTCATTGTTTTTGTAATTTTTCATTCTCTAAAGCAAAGGTACTGCTAGCGCAGCTATAAGAACTTGAAATGATGGCCAGATTTGGGCTACTGTGACAGTATCAATACTCATACCAGTTGGAAGCTTTCAGAAGGGTTCTTGAGGGTATGCCAACCTTCTTGCCAATGTAGCCATGTGAGAGTCCTGCCCTGGCTGTTTTGTAGATGTTGATAGAGATTCCAATGACATGCATCTGCTCTACGATCTCACTGTACCTGGGACGGATCAGTGTTTTAGGCTCTGTGGAATCCTCTACTGATACTTGATCAAGCAAATTTAACTTTTGTTTTTTTTTCTTTGAAACTCAATTTTTTTGCTGCAAAATTTCTAAGTTTATTTGATGGCAGAATATATTAAAAAGTGCCCAGGAACATGAACTTTGGGGTTATGACTGGATTTAAATTCTGACTGTGCACCTTATTAACTGTGTAGCATTACACAAATAAATGACTTACCCACTCTACACCAGTTTCCTCATCTGTGAAATGGAGAGAATGTTGGTACTATTCTTGGAAGGACTCCTTGGATTCTTCTTAGAAGCCACTGAAATATTTCATGTAAGGATTCTTGCGTACAGTAAGCACAAGTTACTTAATCCCTTTTTCTTTATCTACAATATGAGGAAGATGATAACAGTAATAGTACCTACCTCCTAGTGTTGATGCTTGAAGGTAAAATGAGTTACTGCATATAAACATTTGGGACAGAGACTGAAATATATATTAAGTTATTATTATTATAATATTATTATTATTTCTATTACTATTATCATTATTATTATTTTAGATCTTACCCTGATGAAATTGGACCCAAGCATTGGCCAGGCTCCCGGTTTGCCCATGTGATGAAACTACGGCAGGCAGCCCTTCGAACTGCGAGGGAAAAATGGTCAGACTACATTCTGGTAAAAACAGATGTTTGATTTCTTGACAACTGTTATCTAAAATGTGTCCAAATCAATTCTCCAAAACCTAGGACTGTGGGAGCTATTAAGACAACCTTTTGTTTAAGAACCAACTCCCCCACTTTTTTCCTTTTAAGTAGGCTCCACACCCAGCATGGAGCCCAATGCAGGGCTTGAACTCACAACCCTGAGATCAAGACCTGAGCTAAGACCAAGAGTCAGAGGCTTAACCAACTGAGTGACTCAGATGCCCCTCTTCTACTTTTTGATAAAGACACAAGGGAAAACTTGGGGAACTTAATATTGGGGTACCTAGATTTGATCTCTTTCATGCAATAGGCATAAGAAACTCTGAATCCTTTTAGTTCGTTGGAATGCTCTGGGGAAGATTTCTTCTTCTTCTTCTTCTTCTTCTTCTTCTTCTTCTTCTTCTTCTTTTCTTTTTAAGATTTACTCACCTCTTTGAGAGATAGAGAGAGGAGGGGCAGAGGGAGAGAATCTTCAAGCAGACTCTTGCTGAGAGCAGAGCCTGATGCTGGGCTCAATCTCACAACCTTGAGATCATGACCTGAGCTGAAACCAAGAGTCAGAGGCTTAACCAACTGAACCACCCAGGCACCCTCCCCTTTTTATTTTTTTTTTATTTATTTTTTTTTTTTTACCCTCCCCTTTTTAAAAGAGATTTATTGGGAAAGATTCATAATAACTTTCTGGACATGGTTTTCAGATATAAAAAAAGATTCAAATTAACACCTCCAAAACTCCATTCCTTTTTGTTCCTCAGTGATTTGGGGGAAATGTCATTCCTCTTTTTTAAGAGATAGTGGATTATTACTTACAGTAAGCAGCATGTCCACCAGCATGCTTATGGCAGTTCCCTTTCCTCCCACTTCTCACACAGGTGATGTCATGGGTTCATATGGATGCTCTGCATATAGTGGTTTTGTATCACAGCCGAGGAATCCAAAGCTAAGGGAACCCACTGCTTTTATAGAAAGCAGTAAACAGACATGCTCTTTCTGTGGGAAAATATCTTACCTCATCTCTCAAGGTTATCAGCTTCACAAACAGCCCTGAGAAATGGCCCAGTGAAAGAAGCAATCAGGGCTTTGGAATCCTGGGCAAAGGAATGGCTTGCTTGGCCAAATCACTTGTTTGGCCTCTTGGCTGCTCCTAATCATGTTGGGTTCTCATAATTTCTCTCTGTGAAGAGATTCCATCACTTTTCTTAGGACTTTGGGAGTGGTCCAGACAAATGCTGGACTTAATGACTAGGGACCAGGGTTGTCTTCTGTCCTTGTCCTCCAGGAGCCAAACTTAATGGAAAGGAGGATAGCTTCCTAAGCAGCAAGTTGCTACAGTCCCCATTTCCCTTCTGAAAGTTGACGGGGCTTTTTTTTAGCAAGTTTATGGGAATCAAGTTCTTCATCGGTAGCCCCCAAAATCTACTTAATTCTTTTGCTGAGCATTTTCCAGGAAATAATTCTGGAAATAACACCAATAAAGCAAAAACAATATGATTTCATTAGACTTGTCAATATCTGCTCTTTCACTAAACTCTGATTCCTAAAAGGAATAGTTTTGACCTTTGTCCATCCCCATCTTGTAGACACAACAAAAATCAGCCCAATAGTTTATGACACACACCCTTTCTTTTTTTTTTTAAGGCTTTATTTCTTCATGAGAGACACAGAGGGAGGCAGAGACATAGGCAGAGGGAGAGGGAGCCTGATGAGGGACTTGATCCCAGGACCTGGGGATCATGACCTGAGCCAAAGGCAGACACTCAACCACTGAGCCACCCAGGCCCCTGACACACACTCTTTCAATACAAATAGTTTCATATAAGGTTTCAGCTTGATGATATTTAACATTGTAAAGCTGTTTAAATGTCATTGAAAAATACAAATGCTGAATCACAAATTTGGGGTAAACAGATTTCATAAGAATGAAAGCTTCTGATTATTTTTGCACACATGGTAAAATATCCATAACAAGAAACTTATTATTTTATTTTTTAAGTGTAGAGCTCAATGAGATTATTTATTTTATATAATAGAATCTATTGTTAAACCATCCTTGTATATGAGTCAGCATTAACATGGACTTCTGCTAAGAGCAGGAAAAGTTTCATGAGTTGATATAATGTACTTTCAACAAAAATCTACTTCTAACATTAAAATGATATTGATGGATCTGTTTAGGGCCATTTTGGCATTACTATAGACAACCTAAAAAAGTCTGTTCATTTGTACCTAGTTTGGGCACTCAATGAGTGTTTCTGGATGAATCTTCAAGAGCTCTTGGAAGCTGTTAGTGGTGAATAACCACTCACCTGGGTGTGGGGTGGGTGCTGGTTGAGTGTGTACCCAGTATGGTAGCACCAATTTATTGCTTATGCAGAGCTAAACATGTGGAAGTTAGTCTAAATGTATTTTGTCTGAATGAATGCATTCCAGCTTTAACAAGTTTCAGTAAGTTAGTCTAAATGTATTTTGTCTGAATGAATGCCATCCAGCTTTAACAAGTTTTCAGTAAGGAGTATTTATTCCATAAATAACTGGTTCCATGTCTCATGAGCAAGTTTCTGTGATACTTCAGAAGTGTTGGGTTAGTCTTGAACCCAGTACAGAAAAGTTTTTTTTTTTTACCTGATTATTATCCTTTTCTTTTTCTAGTTCATAGATGTTGACAACTTCCTGACTAATCCACAGACCCTCAATCTAATGATTGCAGAAAACAAAACCATCGTGGCACCCATGCTGGAGTCTCGGGGCCTGTACTCTAATTTCTGGTGCGGAATCACACCTCAGGCAAGTCTGGCTAATGAATTAAGGCTATGGGGTTTAACAAGGCAGCCATGTATCAACCATAGCACCATTTGCCTTTTTCTTCACTTTTTCCTTTGATATGTGTGTGTCATGGTGTTACAGAAGCAAGCATGTTCAGGAAAGGTGGTAAACTCAGGTCTAATGCATAATCCAATGAGTTCTTTTGTATTAATGAATTAGGAAGAAATTTTTCTAATGAGCTTAGTCTTAGAAGCTTTAACTTAAACATTAGACCTTATACTTTTTTCCTCTCCGATTCTGAGATTTTTTTTTTAAATAGGATTTTTTGGTTGTTAACATATAAGAACACTACAGAAAATTTTGGAAATGGAAAACAATAAAAAAAAATTAGGTGACTCCCCACCACTCTAACATCATGGATAGCAGCACGTTGTTAATAACTATATCATCAAGTAGCTATAATGCAATTTGCGTAACCATTCTCTTAGTTTGAAATTATTCAAGTTGTTTGCAACTTTTAACTATTATAATGACCATGATTATTAATGTACGTTTTTCTGTATTTAATATTATGTCCTTAGGACAGCTGCTTAGAATTAGAATTACTGAGTTGAAGAGTATAAATATTTTGATGACCTTTGATATTGTTGCCAAATTTATTTCCAAAGATATCTAATAATCAGAACTGCTATGGTAACTGGTTTTTACAAAATTCAAGTGAAAGACAAAATTTTAAATTTCCATCAAAGTCCAGAACTCTGTTACAGCAAATGCTTCTGGCTGATTGTATTTTTAATTCTCTATTTAATAAATTAGATAAAGAAATACATTAAACTGATCAATGTAGTATATATCCATACAGAATAAAGCCACACCAAGGGGGAAAAAATGCAGGTTAAATGTGTTCTCATATGCAAAGGGCTAAATTTTGAGTCCCTCTTTTATATTTAATTTGGTTTTGGATGCAGAATGAGTCTGGTGGTGTGCTGATAAATGTTTAATAACTGGCTTTCTGTTGGGGAAAAGCCCTGATTGGTCGCATTTGCCAGTTTTGATAGTATAAGTACTCCCACTATGCAAACAACTTAAATGTTGAAGTGAGGGAAAGGTTAAGTAATTGCAGTGTAGCCACTTGGAGATATAATTATTAAAAATATACAAAGCTACTGCCTGTGGTATTTTAGAATGGTGGGAATTAACATGATTTTTTTTTAACAGATTTTAAGCTACCAAAATGTCAACTGGCCTAGAAAATTTCTGAAAATTTAACAAACAGTAGCTCTAGTGCACTGCTGGATGAGCCATTCCTTTTTAGTTATGATTATTTCCTGCAGTTCCAAGAGACTTTGAATGCATGTTATCCACATCTCTCTTAAGGAGACATTAAGTTCATATTTATAAAAGACATTCAATTCCTTGGGGAGAAAATGTTTTATTAAGTTCATTTAAATTCATACACTCTCAGTTAATAATCTGCAGTGTTTCACATAGTACAACCACTGGAGGGCTGTTTTTAATGAGTTATGCATCAACACCAGGAAAAAAGGGTGGATTACCCTAGTAACTACAGTCTCTAGGTTTTTATTATCTCCTTATTTGCTTTAATCATTAAAAGCAAACAGGAGAAATGTGCTCACTTATTTTGCCCAGTGAAATAGAGAGCAACTTAGGGGCAATTCTAGTTTTTCTCTATTTTTTTGGCTTTTTTTTGGCTTTCTACCATCCTCAGTCAGGCTTCTGCTAGCTAGTGCAGGAACAGAAACAGCCAAAGACTTCATAGGCTAAAGACAGGCCCTGGTTTCCAGAGATTTCAAATACATCCAAAACAAAATGACCATGGTGTTGTCTGGCCAAGAACAGGAATTACTGCCAAATCATTCTTTTTTTTTTTTTTTTTGTCAAGAAAAGACACATCTGTCACCTATGCTTGTCTGCAGGAGGCATATTCATCCTCTCTCTCTTTCTTTTTTTCTCTCTTATTTTCTCTGCTTCCTTCCACTCACCCTGAGGATATTCAATGATTCATTGTCATGAGTTTTCCAAACCTTCTCATTCTGAGAATATTGTTCCTAAGTAGTCTAGAACTTTGTATTTGACGTGAGTTCTTGGGCAGTGCTGCAAATAACCAGTGTTTCCTTTATCCCCTGGAAGAATGCTCTACAAATTGAAAGATGTTAAGCAATCCTTAAGTTAAAGGCTAGGAAAATATTGTAGTAATAATGATACTTCAATAATGAATTACAGTTGTCAGAGTCTCTTCATAGATCTTATCACATCATCCATTCTACCACCTGTGAGAGAGACCAATCAGCTATTATCCCATTTTTCAGGAGAAGAAAGTCAGCTCAAAGAGGTTAAGTGTGGGCTGAGACAAACAACTAAAGGAAGGTTAGGATGACCATAAAACTCACATCTCCCCCTCTGTTATTATGTGGTCAGTGTTAGGGTGAGTTCAGCTAGAACACCTGCCCAGGCCCTGAAGGAGACATCAGAGAGGTAGAGGAGGCTGCAGGGCCTAATGGGTGGGTCCTGACATCGCAACAGAAAATGTGACCATAAAATAAGGTGACTGCTTGATGAACGTGTAAGTTCTCTATCCACTGAGTACTGTGCCCTTCAGAGTGCTGGCTCACACTCATTCGCCTAGAACATTTTTGGAAATGCCTTTCAAAGCTTCCACATGCATTTAGCATCTTCATACATACATCATACCATCTTCCTCTTTTCTGGAACAGATGTGAGTTTTGGCAGTGGTCAAGTTACAGTTGGTACCACTGACGTGTAAGCTCCAGTGGACTCCATAGTTTGTAAGGGCTGAGACTGGGGATGTCTATTTTATCCCTAAATCTCTCACATATAACACAAGTACTCAATTGATGTTTTTTGAATGAACAGTTAAGTCTGGGGAGAACACAGCTGGGTTATTCCAAGCCAGTGTGTTCAAAACCACAGAGTAAGGAGATTGGTTGTCCTGTGTGCTCATCCAGAAGGACCTGTCAAAAGCCCAAAAAGAGTATCAAGCAGTGGTGGCTTCACCAGAAGACTGAATAAGGAACTGTGTGAATAAGGAACCCCATTTGTAGGTGTACTGGAGTACTACCTATTGCATTACAAATATTAGCCGTGCAATGTAGTAATTTTAAGATTGGCCAATATTTTTTGATGCTTTCTTGGTGCTTGGCACTGCTCTAAGCGTTTTTCAGATTTTTACCTCACCTAATTTTACCAGCAACCGCATGGAGTAAATGGAGTAAATGGTGCCATCATTCCTGGTTTACGGATGAGGACATAGGCACAGCAAAGTTGAGCCACCTGGCTGATACCTATAGACAATAGGTTGCTGAGGTGGCATTTGAACTCACGCAGCCAGATGCCAGAACCTGTCCTTTTAACTACTCTGTCCCACCACTTCTTAATACTTCCACTTTGTATCCAATTGTACGTCAGCATAATATATACTTTTATGAGATCATTAAATCCAGAGATACGCTGAAACCAAAATTTTTTTTTAAAGATTTTATTTATTTATTCATGAGAGACCCAGAGACATAAGCAGAGGGAAAAGTAGGCTCCCTGCAGAGAGCCCGAAGCAGGATTCAATTCAGGATCCCGGGGTCACACCCTGAGCCGAAGACAGATGCTCAACCACTGAGCCACCCAGGTGTCCCAAACCAAAATTATTTCTGATCACAAGACCCTGTGTTATTTTCTATGCATATAGCACCTCTTGAGCTCCACTGGAAATTCATAGGCCAAGATAAGGAGAATGGAAGTGACTTTGCTTGAGGACTTCTCCTTAACTGGTGGTAACTTAGAAGAGTGAGCCTAGCAGAAGACTGGAAAGATGAAGCCCTCAGGTCAGAGAACAAAGGCCACCTGTGTCTGTCTTACAGGGCTTCTATAAACGGACCCCAGACTACGTTCAGATTAGAGAATGGAAGAGGCTGGGCTGCTTTCCTGTCCCCATGGTTCACTCCACCTTCCTGATTGACCTCAGGAAGGAAGCCTCTGACAAGCTGATGTTCTATCCGCCACACCAGGACTATACCTGGACCTTTGATGACATCATCGTCTTTGCCTTCTCTAGCAGGCAAGCAGGTACTGTTTGCGTTTGGTTGTACTGTCACCATGGAAACACTGCCAATAACCAGCTCCTTTGTTTTGTGCATCTTCTCATAAAACAGTCCTATAGAAAGCTTTTTTCCCCCCAGGTAGTATTAGAGACCATTGTTTGCAATAACCACACCGGCACCCTCGTTGCTGTCCCTGTGAGCACCAATGACCAAGAGCCACTCTCTCTGGACATCCGCTCTCTCTGGAAATCCACTTTCTTTTGTTTTTGAGTGCTGAGGAGACAGCGCTGGTGATGGCAGCCATGAGCAGGTGATGGGTTCTCTGCAGTGCCACTGCATCATTTTGTTCACTGTAGGGATTTGTTTCATTAGGAGCCTCTGACAGAGGCCCAAAACAACACTGGCAAAGACCTCAGACTTTAAAAATAGAAGTTTATCTCTTAAACAAGTCTGAGCTGATATAGTGGCTCCGTTCTCCATAGTGTTCAGAGACTCGGGCTCCTCTGTTACTTCTCCATCTTCCGTGAGTATCATCCTTAATCACATTGTCCAAGCTATCTCATTGGAATGGGTACATTCTAGCCATTGAGTAAAGGCTGGAGAGGGAAGGGAGTCCTCCATTTAAGGAGTTGAACATACCATGTCCATGCATATCCTCTTAGCCAGAACTTAGGTACAGGTCAACACGTAGCTGTAAGCAGGGCTCAGCTCAGCATGTGCTCTTTATTCTAAGCAGTCTAAAGCCCAGATTTCTTACTCTAAAGGAGGAGGGGACAGATTTATGGAGGCAACCAGCAGTCTGCCACAGTCCCCATGAAAGGAAAGGTAGAGCCGATGATCTTTCAAGAACTACTGGGAAGCATTTCCAGTGGGTCCCGCAGGTTTTTGAACAAGACAAGTCAGTAGGAGGGCAAGTGACTTCTCTTGTGACACCCTGCACATGAAGCCAGGGAGGATTTAATTCACTGTGGCAATTCAACAGGAAGGTACAGGACATTCCTAAAGCAAAGCGGTATTCTCAGGGTCATTCAGACCTTCCTGAGAGAAGTCAGGTCCCATTATCAATGAGTCAGAAATGTGCCACTTAAACACTAGCAAAAGTGAGCTTAGGAACCAGGCAGATGGCGAATAGACTCATGTGGCCATATAACTTATGGTGGATGAGATCAGGACCCCAGGCAGTTGAGGCAAGTGAGAATGTTAATACGAATTCAAGCTAAAACTCACCCATCAGGCATCTTTAAAGCTATAGGTGTTCCCACTCATTAGTTGTAGACTTGGTAGGAATGAGAATATCTGGTGGAAATGTAGAAAACTGATTATTTCCCCTTGGCTGCTAGAGCTGTATAGACCCTTTGACCAGGTGTAGGCATTCTTTTAGCCCCATGTCAGGGCAGAAACAGGGTTCTAATCCTCATCTGGATTGAAAATTTCTATGAAGGTTCTTGGGTCGATGTTAATGGAAACTGCCTCTTTTCAATTGGTCCATGATTTGCTCTGACTTCTCCAGGATGGGAACCAGACTCAGGGCCTTGGCATTCCTTTGAGTTGTGCCAGTCCCTTTGCTTCAGAGCTTGCAGTAAGGATGTTTCAAGAGAGTGAACTATTCACAATTACAGCAATGGTCCCTTGCCTAACAGAGTCCTCTTTGATAGTCATTACATAAGATGGTATTGTGATCCGTGCACTAAATTATTAGGATATATTTTTTTAAACCAAGAACCGGATTTGGGGCTGGAAGAGTGACACGGGCTGGATAGGATTTTTTTTTAGCTCTGTCCTTTGCTTGGCCTGTTCACTCAGACTTCATTTTTTGTGGGTCAGACTCCCATAGGCCTTCCCAGGACATTGAAAACAGGTGGAAAGGCCCAAAGCTGTTTTGTTTTGTTTTGTTTTGTTTTTAAGAGAATAAAGGAGAGGGAACCAACACTCTAGGCCTTGCCTTCATGCCTGGCATCATGTTAGGCTCCGTGTTACTTGGGGGAGACAAGATCTTCACATGTGGAAATATGAGTAGTAGTTGTGCAAAAAGGAAATCCAAGAATCACATTGGGGGTATAAACTATGAACATGTCAGGAGTCAGGCAGGAAAGAATGACTGTCATTTGGGGGAGTGAAAGAGCTTTCCTGACAGTCCTTTGGAGATCCAAAGCAAAGCACTTCGCTTCTCCCTTGCAAGAGTCTTGATGAAAGATGATTTGTGTTCTCTTGTTCTCACTCTGTGAAGCTCCCTAGCTGTGTTTCATCCATTGAAGCATCATTTGTTAAAAATCCAAAAGGCAATAAAGGGTAGACGTGTACTTGGCAGGACCATCTAACCACAGACCTTGATCCTTAACCTTTCACTTCTGACTCCAATCATTGCCACATGGAGGCTGATGAATGAGAGAAGAAGCAATCCAAGTGTGCTGGTTCGCTGGGGAGTGGCTGCTGATCTAGCCCCAGAGGAGAGAGCACGGGGGTCATAGACGAGTCTCTGTGGCTACAGTGAAGCCAAGGTCAGGAGTTCACTTGCCACTGTGGCCAGGGATGTGGGCTTTGTACCATGGCCACAGGAGCCATCTCTGGTGCCAACTCATCATCTTCTGAACGTCTGCTGTCAAAAAAGGCAAGAGATGTAGGTGACAGGCAGGGAGATCTGCCTCCTGCACATCACTGGTGATAATCAGAAATGCTTCCCATGTGCAAGGATGGCAACTCAGAGTTATTACTGGTTCTGAGGCTTGGCTTTAGAACCCTGGGCAGATAGAAAGGTACTTGGCATTGGCTCTTTAGGGACAAAAGTTTCATGCTAATAACTTACTGTATGAGCTTGGAGAAATCATAGCCCCTCTGAATCTGATGTGTCATCATCGAGGATAAAAATAAGCATATTAATCCGCAGCATTAAGGTACTATGTAAGTACAAGAAAATGTTGACATTTTCACAAGTTCAGAGCTTCGATATAGAGTTTTATTTACCATTCTTTTTCAAAGGTGAAGAAAATTGTTTTCTCCAGAAGTAACTTTCACCAAGAGTACCAGATTCCTTTATAGGCCTTAATTATCAACACATTTCCTTTTAAAATTTTTATATTTTGTCAAACTATCCATGCACATAATTGAAAAAGCTCAAAGGGTCCTCTAGGGTTTATTATAAAATTAGAAGTCCCCTGCACATCACTCCCCTGTACCATCATGTCCCTCTTCTAGAAGACAGATAACTTTTAACTCTAACAGATGATGAGATAATTATAATATTATATCCATGTTTCTAACTAATATGCTCATGTTGCTACTTCTTGATTCTCTGGATTTACTTTAGACATCATCTATTGGCTGTCCACTATAGAAGACGAGGATTTAGCTCTCTGTCTTCTCTGTGCCCACTCAGGACAAACACATTTTTCCCAATTCCCAGTCCTCTTGATAGAATCACATGGTAATTTAAGATAGGTCAGTGGCCAGTGTTTTTTGTTGTTAGAGTTATGCAAACCTAATTCCAAGCTGAGCCACTTTTCGAATATGGTTAGTCTTCTTTCCATATTCAACATAAAAATGGACTTTTTCTTTTGCTTAGTTTTATTATTCCTAATACAATCTAAAACCAAGCCCTGATTGTCTAAAACCCCTGTTAGAATGGTCAGATTTGTCAGATGTTCTTTTTGCATATTTGTAAAGATGTCTCTCCTGGAGCCTTTTTTTTTTCTCCAAGATTTTATTTATTTATTCAGGAGAAACACAGAGAGAGAGAGAGGCAGAGACACAGGCAGAGGGAGAAGCAGGCTCCATGCAGGGAGCCCAATGTGGGACTCCATCCCAGGACCCCGGGATCATGCCCTGAGCCAAAGGAAGACACCCAACCACTGAGCCACCCAGGCGCACCTCTCCTTGAGCCTTCTGATGTACTCTTATCTGAGTGGTGCCAGTCCTATCCACCCCAACCTAGGATGCCCCTTCTTTTCCTCTCTGTGTTGATGCTCCTGTCAATTATGTCTTACTTCCTCCGCGTTTTCCATGATCTGCCTCCTCCCTTCTTCCTCCCCCTTCTCCTTCCACATCAGCTAGTCACTTTTGAGAAAGTGCAGGGATAAAGTAAATCCTTACAACCTTGCTTGTGTGAAAACGCTTTCTTGTCGCTTCACGTTTGATGAACAGCTTGGCTAGGTCTCATCTCCTCTTTTTACTGAAGCTTTGGAAAGCTGAGTAGTAAAAGGATCTACCTCATTAGGATTGAGAGGCAAGCTAAACATGAAATTGTTTCCCTTTCATTTCCTGATCTCATCATGATTTTGTAAGGGGGTACATTTTGGTTTGAAGCTCCTCAGAAGCATTTGTGTGGACAAACAGTAGAGGTTTTGAGTTCACTTGGTAAAGCAAGAGAAGTGACGGCGCTTGCTGGACCAGACGCAGATTCAGTAAAGGGGAGGCTGAAGGCCCTTTTCTTTCCCCATTCTTCTCTGTTAATGCCATGAGACAGCTTCACCTGATTTGGCAGGTGACATAGCTACCTGGAAGAAATTTCATCTGTACAGCATAGAGAAGTCACTATGCAGGTAATTCTGTCTCTGGAAAGCAGAGATAATTATTGCAATTAGCAAGTCAGAAGCTTGGACCCACGGACCAGAGCTTGGCAGACTCATCCTTGTAACTAAACAATCTTTGCAGTAGTTGGGACTGTCAGTGGTTGGAACACTATGAGTCCCTCTTGATTCCTATATTCCTGGCTCTCTGGTTAAACAGAGATGCTGCATAGCTCTTGGAGTTAGCCATATGGGGCCTGGAAGCCAGTGTTGAATACAAGAGGGCTGGGGCATTTTTCTGATATGGTCACACTGCAGGTTCTTACCAGGACTTGAAATGTAGACTCTTTTGTCCTTTTATGAATCTGTTACACAAGTTTCGTGTCTGCTGGTTGACTCCAAATCCGTGCCTGCTACAAGAAGAGATAAAACCATGAAGAGCCATGGAGAATTCTAAATTTCTTTCTTTCTTTTCTTTCTTTTTTTTGTTCTCCATATGCCTAGATTTAGCTTTAATCATCTGTCAGCCTCACAGGATTTTCCTGTTTGCTTTCATATCAAATGTGGATTTTATTCCTCATTTTCTTGTTATTTCCTGTAGGCAGATTACAGTGTTCCATTCTGTGCTCTGGAATGGGAATTCCTTGCCTGTCCTTGATCCCTTCGTGCCTTTAGTGTTCCTTTCAGACCACGAGTATGCTTTTTCTTCAGAAGGAAAAAAAATCAATTTCCTCTGAGCTGAAGAATGGCCCATGGTTTTTATTAGCCTCCAATGCTGTGTTAAATTTTCTTAATAAAGAGCATTTTTGAGGTCTACAGACAGTGTCTGAAACAACTACTGTTCAGTTTCAGGGCCAGACTCAGCTTTGGCCACAGTCCAAGCTTTTTTCCCCTTACTTGTCTCTCGAGAACTAAGAACTATGTTTTCTGATTGATTGCTTTTATCTCTCTCTTGGGTTCTCAGGCATCCAGATGTACCTCTGCAACAGAGAACACTATGGCTACCTGCCCATCCCCCTGAAGCCCCATCAGACCCTGCAGGAGGACATCGAGAACTTCATCCATGTGCAGATAGAAGCAATGAGTAAGTGACCTGGGAGACTGGGTGATGATGGCTCTTGTTCCATTGCCACCGTGACCATACCAGCTACTTTCCCCCCTCCCACGACTGAGATCTCACAGCCATCAGGCTGCCGTGGCTGAAACATAGCATAGCCATTCATTTGTTCATTCACCCTTAAACTTTTCCTATGTGACAAATGAATATGACAAGCTCCTTAAGGAGCTTCTGACGCAGGTGGTGAGCTGGGCACACAGGAAAGACATCTCACATGATGTCCTAAAGGCTCTGATGGTGATTTGCGGTGTGGATTTAAACTCTAAACTTTCACTGCTTTTTAATGATATGACTTTGGAAAAGTAATCTAACTTCCTTTGCTGTGAAATGGACATAAAACCTTAGAGTTTGGGAGCAAATTCTCTATGATATATGTAAAACGTCCAATAACAATAATTATGATTTCAACTTAATAATAGCTTATCATGTAACAGATACTAGGCTTAACATTTTTTTTTTGTCCATGGTCTCATTAGTCCTTACAACAATCAATGAAAGGGTTTTTGTTATCTCCATATTACAGACGAAGAAATCGAGGTATAAAAGGTGTCAGTAACTTGCCCTAAATCGTTTTGTTAAAGAAATGACAGATTTGGATTTGAACCAGTCTTGCTATCTGCAAAGCTCATGTCCTTAAACACTGCATCATTATTGCCTCTGGGTCTAGCATGGTGTCAGAACCAATAAATGTTCAACGATCAGTTGCTGTACTAATTATGATGTATAATGTGCAGTGGTGGGTAAAGGAAGAGGTAATGGATAAGCCCTGCCCAGGGGAGGATGTTGGAAATGACTTCCCAGAGGAGGGAATGTTTGCAGTTCATTTTCACACAGCATCTGAGGAATTCTGTTGTTCATCACGGGAGTGTAGGATGTGTGTGTGTGGGCAGTGAGGATGGTTGGGGAGGCAGAGCAGGAAGTGAGACTGGAAAGTGGGCAGGAGCCCAGCCAGAAGAACCTCTAATGTATAAGAAGGTGTTTGGACTTTTCCTGAAATGAGGGGACCTCTTAAAGAGATTTGTAGCAGAGGAATGTCTGATTGAAATCTGGATATAGAAAGGTCACTCTCTTGGTAAGAGAAGTATGGCTGGAGCAAGGTGGGACAGTGGATGCCTGGTCTCAGGCCAGAGGTGAAGAGATAATTTTGGACATTACATGGTAAAAGAGGCAAAAGATGGGGAGGATCTGAGCTAGGGCAGGCCTCAGGCAGTGGAGAGAAAGAAAGAGATTAAGAGAACCTTGTGACACAGGCTTGAAGGGACTCAGCCAAGAGTCTGTGGCTTAGCAAAAGGGAAGCAGAGAAAAACTTCTAAGTTCCATCTTGAGTGCTTTGGGATAGCTGTAGGAGTTTTAAATGGTGTAGAGCACTTAGAATAAAGGAGACATTTACAAAGAAAAATAATGAGTTCATTTTTAGGCCCATTGAATGGCCTGTGAATATCTATTTCCTGCTGCCCATCTTCAGAGAATAAATGCCTTGTTCATCCTATTTGTCTTGAGGTGTAGTCCTTTGCCGGTCACCTAGGAGGCTCCCAGTAAATATTTGTTGAATAATTGAGTGAATAAATGAATAGTTTAGGTTGAAATGTCCAGTGAGTAGATGGAGAGATGACTCTATCAAGCCTAATGACGTTCATCTGAGATTCATCAACGAGATATTGTGATATCACAGCATTTCAATAAACCACAAGTGTGAGATGTGGAAGGGCATTCAGGTAAGATAAAGACTGACAAGAAGCTCAATGGGTTTTTTTCAGCTAATGCCCATAACAAGGATGGTTTCAGAAAAGGTTGAATCAGAATTCAAAGTGTTTGAGAAGTGACTAAGAAGCAAGGAAATAGAGAAAAAGCAGATTTTCTTTTTTTAAGAGCTATGGTTGGGATCCGAAGGTAAAAAAGACAATAATAATTTAAAAGATTAATCAGAAGATTCCTTTAAATAGTAGGCTCGCCTACTGAATTTACATAAACTTCTGTTTGCAAAATATCAGTCAGCTCAATATACCAGAAGCACAGCAGTGGTGCTGAGCAAAGTATATCCATAGACTATACTTGGAATGAGGAGAGAAGCACTCCTACCATCACAACCTTTGCATGCTGATGTGCATGTGAGTTTGTAAGCCATTCAGTCTTTAGTCATCTCAGTGTCCCTGGGTTTGAAAAAGACAACAAGAGACACTATTGTTCTCTAAGTATATAGAGAATAATAGGGATGATGAACAAAAAAATCCAGCACTTGTTGGGTATAGTCTTTTAGCAACCATTTCTTTTTTTTTTAATAAATTAATTTTTATTGGTGTTCAATTTACCAACATACAGAATAACACCCAGTGCTCATCCCGTCAAGTGTCCCCCTCAGTGCCCGTCACCCATTCACCCCCACCCCCCACCCTCCTCCCCTTCCACCACCCCTAGTTCGTTTCCCAGAGTTAGGAGTCTTTATGTTCTGTCTCCCTTCCTGATATTTCCCACACATTTCTTCTCCCTTCCTTTATATTCCCTTTCACTATTATTTATATTCCCCAAATGAATGAGAACATACACTGTTTGTCCTTCTCCGATTGACTTACTGCACTCAGCATAATACCCTCCAGTTCCATCCACGTTGAAGCAAATGGTGGGTATTTGTCATTTCTAATGGCTGAGTAATATTCCATTGTATACATAAACCACATCTTCTTTATCCATTCATCTTCCGATGGACACCGAGGCTCCTTCCACAGTTTGGCTATTGTGGACATTGCTGCTAGAAACATTGGGGTGCAGGTGTCCCGGCGTTTCATTGCATCTGAATCTTTGGGGTAAATCCCCAACAGTGCAATCGCTGGGTCGTAGGGCAGGTCTATTTTTAACTCTTTGAGGAACCTCCACACAGTTTTCCAGAGTGGCTGCACCAGTTCACATTCCCACCAACAGTGTAAGAGGGTTCCCTTTTCTCCGCAACCTCTCCAACATTTGTTGTTTCCTGCTTTGTTAATTTTCCCCATTCTCACTGGGGTGAGGTGGTATCTCATTGTGGTTTTGATTTGTATTTCCCTGATGGCAAGTGATGCAGAGCATTTTCTCATGTGCATGTTGGCCATGTCCATGTCTTCCTCTGTGAGATTTCTGTTCATGTCTTTTGCCCATTTCATGATTGGATTGTTTGTTTCTTTGCTGTTGAGTTTAATAAGTTCTTTATAGATTTTTAGCAACCATTTCTTGAAAGAAGATAAATTGTTGGGGTAGGAGATGGATGGTGGAGAATAAGAATTGAATAGGGAGCTCGTTCATTCTGACAGTATTTCTTAAACCAGCTCTTAGGAATTTCTTTTGTGAATTTCTTTAATACACACTGTTTCTGCCTGTTGTCTATGTTCTAGACAAGAGTGGTATCTTACTGCCTTTTATCCCAAGCACCTAGCACAGTGCATGACATACAGTTGGTTCCAAACAAATATTTGCTGAATGTATGACCAAACAAGTAAAAGAATGAATAAGGGAATGCACGAAAATTATACTGCAAAGAGCATTGAATCTGAATCCAGAATAATGAATTTCAACTCAAGTCGTCGCTTATGAAGGGAGAGTTCACCTCTCTGAGCTTTAGTTCCTATATCTATAGAGTGAGGATAATAGCATTTACTTTGCAGGGGTGGAAGAGGCAAATGAAATGATGTACATCAACTCCATAAAATACTGAAGCATTGCTGTTATTATTAGGACTCACTTTGACTCTTGGTAATGCGCTACCCCGTACCGCCCCTGTTTCCTGGCCATCAGACTTGACTCCAAGTAGAGGTCGACTCAGAGATGGCCAGTAAGAGCCTTGCCTTCTCTTGTTGTCCCCATAGAACTGAGAGCACAGAAGCTTCTCTGTATGTAGAAACACACACATTGTCAATAAAGTTTTTAATTATTATAAATTACAAATACACATAACACCATGCTACGCAAGTAGAATTCATCTGAGAAGAACCTGTAATTGGTAGCTGTCATTATTGATTTCCCAATGCAGACCAACTCTAATGCTAGACACTTTATATATGGTGTTTTATTTAATTCTTCTATTTATCTTCTTTAGCTATAATTTTGTTAAAATTTCAGATTCTGAATTTTAAAAGGTAGAAAATAATTGAAGTAAGAAAAATAATTAGACAAATAAACGTTTGAGGGTAATAACACAGAAATATAGACTGGAGGCCCCTGAAGGATTAAGAAAAGGATTAATAATGAAATCATACCTGTCAAGTGTCCTCAGGAAAGATGAGCCAGATGTTGAAAGCATCTGACACAGCATCTGGAACCCAATGGGCAGTAAAGAAATGGTTGCTAAAAGACTATACCAATTGAAGCATTAGAACAAGAATTATATTTATGTACAAACATTGAATGTCTTTTTACAATCAATGAGTCACTCTATCAAGGTACTGAATATTCAACACATTTTAACCAATTCTCTGTTTGGGATATATATATTTAACTGGAAACATAGGGAAAACACAAAAAAGATCCTGATGATGCAGTATAGTGCTTTGTAAGAGGAGCAGATATAAAAGCAGTTGGAATTTGGAATATGAAGAAATTGCTGTAGGCAGGTGTATTCTAGGAGACATTCAAGTCCTGGTGTTTCTCAAGCTGGACTTTGCTAGTGTGAAGTTTAAACAGGAGTGATACAGTGAGGACACTATAGGCAGAGGAAGAAGACCCAGCAAAAATATCACTCAAAAAGCATTCTCACTCTGGAAGAGAGTTGGCTTTGAATAGTAGAAGAAAATTAGATTTGAGGGTTGGGGTGGCTTAATTGTTGTGGCCCTTGAATTTTCCAGCTAAAACAGAATGCCCATCCTAAAAGCAGTAAGGAGGCAAGGAAGTTTTTAGAAGAGAGAGTCAGGCTATAAGTACTTATTAAACACTTACTGTATTCCATGGATTGTTCAAGATGCTGGAGATACAGCAGTGAGCAAAACTAGCAGAAGCTTCACCATCAATGAATTTATTTTTTAAAAAGATTCTATTTATTAATTCATGAGAGACACACAGAGAGAAAGAGGCAGAGAGAGAAGCAGGCTCCATGCAGGGAGCCTGATGTGAGACTCCATCTCCAGACTCTGGGATCACGCCTTGAGCCAAAGGCAAGACGCTCAATTGCTGAGCCACCCAGGAATCCCAATGAATTTATATTTCAACACAGAGAGATAGACAATATATCAGTGGAGCAGCCACATGGATGTTTGGGGAAAAAGTGTTCTAAGCAGAAAGAACTAGAGGGGCATCTGGGTGGCTCAGTTGGTTAAGCGTCCAACTCTTGATCTCAGCTCAGGTCTTGATCCCAAGGTCATGAGATCCCACACTGGGCATGGAGCCTACTTAAAAACAACAATAACAAACAAACTACAGAGACTGTTAGGAGAGCTTGTTGGCAGAGCCAACAGGACTTACAGAGACCTGGATGCAGCTAATGAAGGAGGGGAAGGACTCCAGATGACACCAGGACTTTGGCCTGGCATACCACTTAATAAAATGGGAAAAGATTTGAGGAGGGAAAGTTTAGTCATGTAAGCTTATGATATTTTTTTAAACATCCCAGTGGAGAAGTTAGGAGATATTTGGATGTGAGTCTGGAGTTTAGGGAAGATACTCCAGCTGGAGACAGACATTTGAGAGTCGTCAGCATTAAAAGGACATTTTAAGTCATGGAACAGTGTGAACTTATTTAGTAAAAGATCATAGGAAGAGAAGAGGGAAGAGAAGAGGACAGATCCCTGAGGGAGACAAACAGCCAAAAAGCTAGAAGGAAAAATTGAGAAGTGTCTCAGGAAGGAGCCAGATGCTGCTGAGAAGTCCAGTAAAAGGAGGATAGGGAATTTAACATTGTTTCTGTCAAGATAAAGATCTGTGATGACCTTATAAGAGCCACTGCAGTACAGTAATGGGGACCCAAGCCCATGGGAGTAGGCCAAAGGGAAGACAGTGGAGATATGAGAAAATGGAATCTTGTTGTGATGGGGATAGAGAAATAGGATGGTGGTTGAAAGGGAATGAGAGGTCGAAAGAGAGATTTTTTTTTTTTAAGATAGAATTTTAGCATATTCATATACTGAGAAGAAGGATCCAATATATAAGGAGAACTGGATGATACAGAAGAGAAGAAAGTAGTGTAAGGCCGAAGTCTTTGAAAAAGCAAGAGGAAAAAAAAGAAAAGAAAAGAAAAGAAAAAGCAAGAGGCTTTGTAATCTACGACGGTAGGAGTTGTCCTGGATGGGAACAGAGATGCTCCTTTGCAGAGGGGAAGGCAGCAGGTGTAGGTACAGATGCAGCTGGGTTTGTGGATTTGAGGCGGAAGGAAAAGGTAGGTCTCATTTGAATATTTTCTTTATGAAATATGTAGTACATCAGTACGATACTGGAGATGTCAGGAGAGAGGACAAGGCATAAAACATATCTCTTGGAGAGTGGGAAAGCAAATTTACTATGGAAGCATAGTTGCATCATTTGGCAGTGCTGAGTGCCAATGTGACATCTGTGGTTGTAATTTTAAACTGATTCAGTCAACACAATTGTGTGAATTTCTCTCGCAGTATTCTTGGTGCTAAGTAAGTGGATAACCAAGTTTAAGCAGGATTGGGATTTTACCAAGCAAGAGCAATGGAAGCAAATCAAGAGTCTTTACAAGGGGCTGTGGACTGTGGGCCACCGGGGTCGGTGAAGGATCTCAAGATGGCTGGGCGAAAACTTGTTCTAGAAACCATTGACTGGGTAGCTTTTGGGGACATCATACCCTGAAACCAGAAGGCCATTGCCAACTCCCTGAAATCCTGGAATAAGATGCTTACCTCCAGGTTGGCTACTCTTCCTGAGAAACCACCTGCTATCTACTGGGCTTACTACAAGGCCAATGTGGCAAAGGCTGGCTTGGTAGATGACTTTGAGAAGAAGTTTAATGCCCTGAAGTTTCCTGTGCCAGAGGATAAATACACTGTTCAGGTGGATGCTGAGGAAAAAGAAGATGTGAAAAGCTGTGCTGAGTTTTTGTCCCTCTCAAAGGCCAGGATTGAAGAATATGAAAAAGAGCTAGAGAAGATGAAGAACATAATTCCATTTGATCAGATGACCATTGAGGACCTGAATGAAGTCTTCCCAAAAACCAAATTAGAACAAGAAGTATCCCTATTGGCCTCACAAGCCAATTGAAAATTTATAAACTTGGGATCCCTGGGTGGCGCAGCGGTTTGGCGCCTGCCTTTGGCCCAGGGCGCGATCCTGGAGACCCGGGATCGAATCCCACGTCAGGCTCCCGGTGCATGGAGCCTGCTTCTCCCTCTGCCTATGTCTCTGCCTCTCTCTCTCTCTCTCTGTGTGTGTGTGACTATCATAAATAAATAAAAATTTAAAAAAAAAGAAAATTTATAAACTTGAGTTGAGGAGAAAGCCCTGGCCCTCATATTATAAATGTTGGACATTAAAAATAATGATACGGTGAAAAAAAAAAAGAGTCTTTACAAGGGGTAGTTTGAGTGCCAGCCCAAGAAATCTAGGTTGGGTACCAATGGGCATGAGGACATGAAAGAGGTGATGGATGCAGACATGGTAGTGGGTCACTGAAAGAACGATTGTTGGTGCAGGACCTAGAAGCCCTGTTGTTGGGTACATCACCACGCTGATGCGAAAGTTTTGAGAATGATGGCAGGGACAGTGAGACTGTGAGCCAAAGGCTGTCATCATCAGTGGCTGAGGAGGCGTGATTATGGGGCAGAGGGTGCTCAGATACACTTCAAAGAAGCTGGGGGTTTAGATGGACGGAAGGGAAACAGTTTGGGAGTGAGTCAGGGGAGATGAGAAAAATCAACTTCTACTCTGAGGGGTGAAAGGGAAGCAGTGTCCTCCAAGGAAAGCCAGGTTTTGGCTAAAATAAAAAGATAAAGAGACATTCAGAGAAAGGAAGGGACTTGCAATGTCAAAGAGTTGATGAATTACAGCTGGAGCTTCAGAGAGCAGAGTGAGGAGCTGGGGTAGGGTGCGAGACGGGGTGGAGCACCAACTACGGCACACCGGAAGCACTGTGCCCATCACTCTACACATACCTACTCACTTCATATGTTAGGAGCCATACGAAAATTTGGGAATGTGCTTCCTGTACAGAAAATTGCAGGATGAATGACAGGAGGCTAGATCTTATAAAGGTGAGAGAAGCCCATGGGTTATATGAGGCATGAGGGGATTGGTCTTGCAAGCCAGAGCCTGAGGTGATGGGAGATCTTAGGTGCCCACTCTCAGTAACAACGTTCTGGAGCCACAGAATGTCATGTAAGGATTATTAAGATTATTGGACGTAAAGTCAGAAGGTCCAATAATCATACCAATCACTCACTCTTTGATCTTGGGCACCAATTACTATTTGACTGTGGGCAAGTCTACGTCTGGGTGCGTCTCAATTTCTTCATCTATAAAAACAACCAACCAAAAGATAAATGAAAATAAATGATGTTGTGAATATGAAAGCACTTAATAAATTGCAACATGTCGGGTGCGACTGTTGTGGTTGAGAATAGCGTTGTGCTTGAAGATTATTTTGGCAATAGTGTGTGTAAGGAGTGCATGAGAGTTAGAAAAATTTTAAAACAGCCCAAGCAAGGGGGCGCTTGGGTGGCTCAGTCGGTTAAGCATCTGACTCTTGATTTTGGCTCAGGTCATGATCTCAGGGTCATGAGATCAAGCCCCGCATTGGCTGAATGTGGAGCCTGCTTAAGATTCTCTCTCCCTTTGCCCCTCCCCACCAGCTCGTGCTCTCTCTCTCTCTCTCTACAATTAATTAATTAATTAAATCACATACGCACAAAAATTATCCCAAGCATGGTGAGTGAGGATCTGAGCTAGGGTGGTGGCTGCAGCAATTGAAGAAGTTCAAGAAAACTTCAGGATTATACTGAAATGACTATGATTTAATTAGGATTTGGTACAAGCACAATCTCTCAAATATTTTGGGGCACGTGTCTGGGCTGGTGCCTTTTACGCTGGATGGTGTGTGCTCCAGCATAGACAATAGAAGAAGCAAAAAGTATTGGTCACCCAGAAGCAAAGACTTAGCTAACTGAGCTGCTGTGAACTTAGCCCAGTCACCAAGGCCAACTTGATGCCAATGGCTACCAAGGACTAGCTTTGGGGGCAGGCTGAGTAGGAGTAAAGGGTTCAGGAGTCAGACTTGGGTTCAAATAACAGCTCCATCAGCTCTGTGAGCTTGGGCAAGTTATTTAAGGCTTTGTTTCTTTATCTGTAAAAATAGGGACGCTTGTACTTATCCCATGGTACATGTTGTGAAAATTAAATAACTGTGATTATATATGTCAAGAGTGTAGCTCAGAGTTCAGCAAATAATAAAATCTCTGTAATAGTAGCTATAATTATTATTCCTAGGTCATGAAACTATCCAGGAGCCAGTGGACATATTGTCTCAATTGGTGTGGCACAGTGAGAGACTATGTCTGGGAAGGGATTCAATGAGGGATTGATAAATTATGAACCATAGAGTCAGAAATGACCCCATACCAATACTGGGATATACCTAACCTTCAACTCTGATGAAACAAAGACGCATCCTTTCTCCTTGCACAGTAAATTTCTTAGGTCTAACTTGTATCATTCCCTGCCTTTCCCTGTGGCTTAGCTCTGTCTTCAGTAACAAAACCTAGGCATATTTCTCATATTTTTGCTCAATGGTGGCTTTCAGGAGCCAGCCACTTGTGGCTTGTGGGGGACACTTGTCCTGTGAATGCAATGACTGTCCATGTTTGATGAGAGCAAAGTGGCTAAAAGCAGTCTCTTTGGCCAAAATGTTAAAGCCACGCAACCCATGTGAGTGCCAAACAGAGACCAACAGCATGAAAAGGGTAACTCAAAATATAACCCCCTCCCAGCCCCAAGACCCAACGAGGGAGAGCCAGACAGCTCCTCAAACAACATTGTGAACAAAAAGGAGTTTGTATGTTAAGTTTCTTTCTCTTAAAAGCCCGACTCTGTACATGGTGGCTCCTCAAACAATATTTGTTGATTTAAAAAAATTAATGAGGAATGGGGTAGAGCAGAAAGGAACAAAATATTCTGGGCTTCTAATGGAAACAGAAACACATGCACCGTATATTCACAGAAATGTGACCATAGGGGTCAGGGTTGAGGTAATGAGACCAACTCTTGTGTTTGGCTTAGGAAACCTGTCTCACTACCTTCTAGAACTTCACATCTGTCAATCGTAAGTGAAACTGGATGTCATGGTTTCTCTTTAATATCCCAGGGAAGGGTAAGTTAAACAAATAATACTCTTTCGACAGTGTCTCAGAAGGATGAAGAGGTTGTGCTGGGATATCCAGTAGTGACTCACAGGCTTCATACAGCAATGGAGTATTTCTTGCTATGCAAAGTCCACAGTGGTCTTGGCGTCCTTCCAGGCAGCTGTCCTCCATATGTTGGCACATCATTCTAGGCTGCTTCAAATGTGTGGCTTCTCCGTTATCAACATCTGCTACTGTGACCATTGTGGTGGGCCAGGGCAGAGGTGGAAAGAGGGCTTGGAGAGCTGAGAAGCAGCAGTTCACAAGGCCATGACCAACTTTAAGGGTGAGGAAATGATTCTCTCATCTGCCTGGAACAGGAGAGTTGGGTACTGCTGAATAGTAGTGATGGCCATCACCACCAGTTCCTCAAACCACCCGAGCGACCAGCTCTCACTGTATTTTCTTTGTATTACCCCTTTAAGGAAAATCAAATGAGTATTTTGGATTTGCAATTCCAGAAATCTTCAAGACCTTTCCAGATTCTCCACTCAGCATTGCTTCCGAACTTTCAAATGTGTAGTTTGTAGTGAAAACTTTTTTTGGAGTATCAAATAAATAAATCTTTTATTGCTTAAGATGCAGTGTCCCTCCCACCTGGAAATTTACCTGTTAGCTCTGTCCCAAGTTTTGGGATGCGGGCTGGCCCTCAAAGGCGAGTTCCTGTTAAAATAAAGGACCTTTTGCATACCTGGAGCTAAATCTGCCTGGATGGGATAAAAATAGTCCCAGACTAGTCCCCTTTAAAATATACAGAGAACACATTATTTAGAAGAAGTCTGGCCTACTTTCGAGGTCTTTCATTATGAGCCACAGCAAGTAACAGCTTAAAAGTTACTGAGTTTTTACTGTGTCGCTTTACTGTGGTGAGTGCTTTACATGCACGTCTCATTTAAATTTCACAGCACCCTAAGAGATATGCTTTTATTATCCTGATTTTCTACGTGGAGAAATAGGCTTGGAGAAGTCACTTAACTCTTCCAGACCTTCACAGATCAAGTTCAGACCCAGATCATCTGACACCAGAGCCTTCACTCCTAGACTGACTCCCATCACCTGTGGAGATAAGTCTTAAGGGAAATGGAGCAAATATTGCAGTCTGCATATAAGTGTTCTGGAAACCATCAGGGTTCTTGTGTAGCTGCTCAGTCCTGGAGCACTGCTGAGCAGTTAACCCCTGCCTCAGATATCCAGGTTGTGCTCCTAGACATCAGCCGTGTGGATGGAGTTCTGTTCACTGAGTCTTTCACTAACAAAGCACTCTGTGTGTTTCTTGTGTCTTCCAGTTGACGGTCCTCCAGTGGAACCCTCTCAGTTTGTTTCAAGTGTCCCAAAATATCCAGACAAGATGGGTTTTGACGAGGTAGGAAAGATGTCTGGGAGCACATGTGCACACAGGTACATGTGTACGGTATGATTACATGTTTGTATTGGAGTGCAAGCTTGATCATACATCTGAGAGCCAGCAAAACTGGCTTGGCTGCTAAAAAGGCACTGAGGTCTTGGCAAAATGACCTGGTATTTGTTGTGTCTCAGCTTTCTTACCTTTAAAAAGGAGCATTTGGGACCTGTCTGGCTTCGTCAGTGCAACATACAACTCTTGGACTCAGGGTTGTGAGTTCAAGCCTGCAAAAGAAAGGAAGGAAGGAAAGAAAGAGAGAGAGAAAGTGATGTAATATTGTGTTTCAACTATAAAAAAGTTTTTTTTAAGGAGCATCATACAAAATCCTTAAATTAGAAAGAAGTTACTATTTAATCATGAGTGAATTTTATATATTCTAGGAGCAGATATTGCTATATTTTGTAAACCTTTTTTATCAAGATTCAAGGGTAAGGAGGATATGTGTTTTAAGGATTGGAGGACCTTAACTTTTTTCCGAGTGGATAGAAACTATTCTGGAATGGCCAGTGCTTTATTTTCTCTGTGCTTTTCTTCCATGGAAAAATGTTGAGGACAGGGTTGAGAGGAAAAAGAAAAAGGAAAAAAGAAACCTGTTGTAAAATTCTGCCTTTCAGTGGGCAAGAATTTCATAATAGCACTCCGAGGGCCATATTTATTATAAAGTTTTGATTGTATGAAGAAGGAAGCAAGATTATAAAGAATACCTCTCTTGGTATTACACACAACAGCTCCTTGGAAATACCCCAAGTATGACTCCAAGTCACTGAATCTTTTGTGGGTCTCTTATGTCATATAGCTCCATTGAAAGAAAAGACTTTATCATTTTGTGCTATATAATACATGTCCATGAAGTACAGCCATCTAAAGCTGTTGGCATGGGCATTGGTATTTCTTTTATAAAGTTGACATGGATCTGGGCTTCAGTAATGGGAAAAAGTATTTCATGAATGTTAAGTAGAAAAGAGTTAGGTAGCAGCTATGATGCTGTTTCCACAGAGAGCAGAAGGAGAAGAGATGATTTTCATGTGGGGAGAGGAATTAGAATCAAGTGCAAATAATTTTTAAAAAACAATTGAGGCTGCAGAAAAGTCTGGTCCACATCACTCCGTGTACCAGCTTCCACTTCTTACTAGAACTGTCCTTCCCTGCAACCCTCATCATCTCTAGGTGAAAGAACCCAAGTGTCTTTACCTACATTCATTCTTCTGTTTAAATACATTCCTCTGAGAACCAAACTGAAGGAAATCTAATGGGACAAAACCAGGGTCTTCTCTGTCTATTCCTCCCTTTGGATGTAAGGACTGGGTCACCCCTAGAAGTCTTTTGAAAAATGGCAACTGTAAGAGGTGATGCAGGTGCAGGAAAGGACCACCCTGGGCTCTAGAACAGAGATATGATGGTGGAAAGGAGATTTTCAGAGGCCTTTTCAGTTCTCCCAGTACTCCATGACCTTGGTGGTGGTGTCTGGACTGCATTTGGCTAGGTGGTTCTTTCTTGTTTGCTATTCACTAAGTATGAGCAAGCCGTCTGTGTTTTTCCTTCATGGCTACGACTTTTACTGCACTTGTCCTGGAAGAAACTGGGACTGAATTATTATTTACTAAAGTCTTCCCAGACTAGCGGTCTCTGGTTTGAGGGGACTTTTTGTTGTATTTCTCTTCGTTTTTGTTTGTTTGTTTGGGTTTGTTTTTGTTCTCCTGGAGTGACCTTGGGTAGCTCCATGTACTCACATGAGGAAATGCCCTTTTCTTTCCATATCTTTTAAAATTGTGGGATGAAACATGGCCCATCACAGTGTGATTCTAAACAGGAAAAGCATGAAATGTGAAAGAATACAACCCATTAAGTTATGAAGTCCCAAGTAACAAGGCAAACAGAGGTACCACAGAAATTATGTTAAAAAAAATTACTCAGGTAACCAAGAGAAATAATGACATCATGATGCACCGAATTCACTTTGCCCTAAATCAGGTGGATAGTTTCTTTAAAGAGGACATCTTATTTTCCCATAAGTTTCTTTGCCCAGAACTTTGTAAGTGGATGGAAATGAGAATGTTTCAGAAGAAAAGCTTGAAATTTTAGTGTAATTTTTGATCCAGTAAAACATAAAACATATTGATGATTACATTCAGAATGGCTATATGAACCAAAGCTTCACCCCCAGTAAATTCTGAACCCCAGGCTGGTTACAAGACAAAGTAAGACATAGTTTCTTCTTTTTTCTGAACACAGCATAAAGCAAGCTTTATCTAAACAACATATCATAGACTTTTAATTTTTTAATTTTTATTTTTTAAAATATTTATTTATTTACTTATGATAGACAGAGAGAGAGAGAGAGAGAGAGAGAGAGACAGGCAGAGACACACAGGCAGAGGGAGAAGCAGGCTCCATGCCGGGAGCCCGATGTGGGACTCGATCCTGGGACTCCAGGGTCATGCCCTAGACCAAAGGCAGGCGCTAAACCACTGAGCCACCCAGGGATCCCCTATCATAGACTTTTTAAAAAAGATTTTATTTATTTACTCACGAGAGACACAGAGAGAGGCAGAGACATAGGAAGAAGGAGAAACAGGCTCCCCACAGGGAGCCTGATGCAGGACTCGATCCCAGGACCTCAGGATCACAATCTGAGCTAAAGGTACATGCTCAACAACTGAGCCACCCAGGAGTCCCTATCATAGACATTTTAATCTGTGTTATGCTTGGGAGAGAAGGTTGTTCAACTTCCTCTTTTACAAACAAGGGAAGTGGACCCCAAAGCATTCAATGTCTTCCTCAGAGTCATCTGGGTGATTAAGTCAGGATGAAGTCAATGTCATCTAATTTATTTCTGTGGGTTTCTTATTTTTCATGCTATATGTTATCAGTATTTCTTGCTGGCAGCTGAAGTCTCTCACTCTTGGAGGACTAGTTTAATGTTCAAAGTGAGTTTGTTACTGCTTGTAGCAAAAGGACTTCATGAATACACGTATTTACATGTGATAGCATTCGTGAGTCTTTAGTTACTTCTGTGACTCCTTAAATCTGAGAATAGTCAGGACAGTCTCACTATCCATAACTCCCTCCAGTGGCTTCATGATATGTATGTGTTTAGGGCAGTCTTCAGGAATTTAGGGGCTAAGCTGAGGGGCTACAGATGGACCCAGCCCTAATGGGAAGAAATCTGAATGCATATTTTGGGGGACTTCAAGGATTAGTGTGATGTGGAAATGATGCCTTTTCATTTCTCTCTTCCTCAAAGGGCTACTTCCAAGAGTAGGGCCCCTTCTCTTTACTTCTTTCAGAAAAATTTCCTTGTCTCTAGAGGAATTGAAGAATTCTGGCAACAAAGCTATTAACATTGAGACCTTGATAATTCTGTTTGGAACCTTTGGAAATGCAAGGAATGTGTTAAGATTAGATTTTTCTCATTCTTTGGATGACTTGAAGTTTATTTACAGTGGATATGAACTCTAAGAATAGCTAATATTTAGAACCCATGAAATAGGACCAGTATCACCCCAGTTTTACAGATGAGGATACTGAGGCATAGGAATTGGGCCAAGGCAAACAGTCAGTAATAGGATGTAGACCTAGGTCTGCTGATAAATCTAACACACTTGCCCAACTCTCTCCTACTTCTGAGTCTTCTATGTTTTGGGTTTAATTCACGCTTGGCCTCCTGAGAGTAACTTTTTCAACCTTCCTATCTCAAGAACAGGGCAAACATGTCTACCAACAGGCATCAGAGAAACAAAGAGAGGGTGAAGTCACTGCAGATGGCTCAGTTTCAAAAGTAATTCTGTTTGGATAACTATCATTGGACTTGATATAGAATGTAAATAAATCTTCGCCACGATTTTCCCTATTTTTTCCACTCCTTATTCTAACTAAAACTTTGGTAGTTACATTTACTTAACTTTTAAAACAGCCTAAAGACCTGAATAATCTGTTTCTTTTCCTTTTTTCTTCCTGTGTTAGATCTTCATGATCAACCTGAAGCGCAGAAAGGACAGGCGGGACCGGATGTTACGCACCCTGTATGAGCAGGAGATTGATGTCAAGATTGTCGAGGCTGTGGATGGAAAGTGAGTTGGGTTTTTTCTTGAATCCTTGCAAATGTGGTTGGAGTGGGGAGGTGCCCTTTCTGACAGGGTTAGTGCTGAATGGGAGGAATCTAGTGTCATTAGAAGACAAACGCATTGTTATGATGCAGCCTACTTTGGGAAAAACGTTATGAATCATCACAGCATTTCAATTAATTTAACCATGTATGGTAGGCCTGAAATCCACTCACCATCCATCCATAATGAATTATGCTGAAGGCTCACAGTGGAAGTAATTTTCCTCTTTCTCTGGGGGGGGGGGGGGGGGTGGTGGTGGTTTACAATGGTTGTGGTAGTTACCAGCTTTCCATGGTGTATTGGAAAGAATGCGGTTAGAGCTGCATTCAGAACCTGATTTAGAGCATAGTGTCCAAACTTGGGCCACCTGAGGAAAATCAATGAGGAAAAAATGCATAATGATCTATATATCCTGTTGCATGAGATCTTGCCATAGACTGCCGGGGCTAATCATCTTTCCCAGGAATATGGCAGGAAAGTCACAAAGGGAACTTGGTTGAATTCTTTCAAGAGTTTTGTTATTGCTGTTGTTTATTATTTTGCTTTATTTTGCTTTCCATTGCCCTTCTATTTGACACTTTATTTCAAGGTATAGATTTTTGCAAAACTTGCAGTTCCATGTTTTGTGTTAGTTTGGAATATAAAGGCTCTGAGGAGTTTGGCTAGAAGCTATTGTGAAGCTTCTTATGCCTTTTAGAGAATTTCATCAATGTTTCTCAAAATGTGGCCTGGACACCCATGTCAGAGTATCCACGATTAAGAGAGCAGCTTCCCTGAGTTCCAGCCCAGGGCTGCTGAATCATGATCTCTAGGGCTGGAGCTGGGATTCTGCATTTAAGAAGCCTCAAGGTGTTTCTGAGGTAAGGTTACCACATAAAATATAGGACACTCAGTTAAATTTGTCCCAAACATTGCACGGGCTTACTTATACTAAGAAATTATTCATTATTTATATGAAATTTAAATTTGACTGAATGTTCTGTTTTACTTGCTAAATCTGGCAATCCTGCTCTTTGGTGCACTAGAGTTTGGAAACCACTGCTTCAGATACCTACCTAGGAGCCCAAATTTTATTTATAGGCCACATGGACCAGGGGAAACTAGTTGAATTGTGAGAATTCTTAATTTGTTTCTCAACAAGTCTCTTGTCAGATATATCATTTGCAAATATTTTATCTCATGCTATGTGTTGTCTTTTCAATTCATGATAGTGTCATTACAAAACAAAAGTTTTTAATTTCGATGAAGTCCAATATATGTTTTTGTTGTTACTTGTGCTTTTGATGTCATATCTAAGAATCCATTGACAAATCCAAAGTCGCAAAGACTTATTTCTGTCTTTCTTCTAAGAGTTTTATAGTTTTACCGCATATCTTTTCACATTGAATTTTTCTCCATTTTGAGTTAGTTTTTTATATGGTGTGAGGTAGGGATTCTAATTCCTTCTTTTACACATAGTTTGAGTATCTTTGTTAAGAGATTAACCATTTGTTAAAAAGACTATTCTCCCTCCCATTGAATTGTTGTCACCCTTGTCAAAATCAATTGACTACAAATAAAAGGGTTGATTTCTATCCTCTCAACTCAATTCCACTGATTATGTTAATTCCTATGTCAATACCACATTGTCATGAGGACTGTACCTTTATATGTAAGGAAGTCTGAGTCATTTAACTTTGTTATTCCTTTGCAAGATGGTTTAAGCTATTTTAGGTCCCTTGTATTTCCATATGAATTTTAGCTTGTCATTTTACACAAAAAGAGAGCTGGAATATTGATAGGAATTGCATTGAACCTGTAGATCAAGTAGATAGACCTATAGTGAGTCACTTCTCTCCTGCTCACAAGTTCATCTCTGCTACTTTTATTCTTAACTTTTTTTAAAATTTAGGTTCAAAAGAAAGACACACATGTACACAGTTCTTTCCTGTCCTCATCCTCTCCAGTATTTAATGCTGTTAGCCATTTTCCTTCATTAGAAAGTACTTTTTCTTTTTTAAAGATTTTATTAATTTATTCATGAGAGACAGAGAGAGAGAGAGAGAGAGAGAGGCAGAGACACAGGCAGAGGGAGAAGCATGCTCCATGCAGGTAGCCTGATGTGGGACTCAATCCCAGAATTCCAGGATCAGGCCCTGGGCCAAAGGCAGGCACTAAACAGCCGAGCCACCCAGGGATCCCCAGGAAAATACTTTTTCAAAGCTGTCAAAAAAAATAGGTGATATTTAGAACTACATTGGCAATTGTGAGGCGTATACCAAGTTTAAGACACCCTCTTGTCTTTGCAAAACTTGCAATGCTGTCATGAGTTAACCCTGAGGAGCTCTTGAGAAGTGATAGGAAACCTGAGAAGTCTTCCCCAATGTGCAGAGGGCTCTGAGGAACATCCAGAACTCTTTCTGGCTTCTGTAGTGGGGATGTCTCAACTTGTTAATTTGCAGACATGTTCTCTGTTGTGCAGAGCACTCAACACAAGCCAGCTGAAGGCCCTGAATATTGAAATGCTACCTGGATATCGAGATCCCTACTCCTCCAGACCTCTAACTAGGGGTGAAATCGGCTGCTTTCTCAGCCACTACTCTGTCTGGAAAGAGGTAAATAATGCTTTGTTTAGATATGCAGCTTTGTAATGAGGAGGATGGAGAGTGGAACTTTGTAAATGAATTAGGGCCAGATATGAAGTGAACCCGTACCTGTTCTGGAAGTATGCTTGGAAGTTTCAGTTGCTTCATGTCTCCCTCTGACACAGGCCAGCAATAAACAGGGAGAGGTAGCCTTGTGGCTACTTGGGATGGTAACAGGGGAAGATCCCCATGTTCAAGAAACCATACTCCTTTTTGGTGTGTCCTTATCCTTAGTAGGAATGCCTTATATTGTGTGCATGTAGCATGTTCTCATTTATTAAATGATTTCATACAAGAAGTCACACAGAAATCATATAAAGTGGGTCAGGAGGCATAGGCCCATTTTACCCAAGAGAAAATAATTAAATATATGTCTAGGTAAGAAGTGGCAAAACCAGGACTTGAACCCATGGCTTAGAGATCAGACATTGATAGATGGAGGTATTGGAGTTCTTGATGAAGGGTCAGTTCCCATAAGAAAAGAGAAAGTACCTCAAGAAGGGCCCCGTGAATGCCTTCCCACTTTGACAGAGTCTATGCCTATCTTTTTTTTCCTTTAAACTCTAAATGAAATGTAATGGATACATATAAAATTAAATAGATCATAATATACAGGCAAATGGAATTTCACAAACTGAATAAACAATACAGCCATGTTAACCCACACCCAGACCAAGAAGCAGGTTACCAGCACCCTAGAAGTACCTTGTCCATATTTCCTTCTAGGGAACAGGACCCAAGGGTAACCACCATCTTGACTTCAAACAGCACAGAACAGTTTGTCTGCTTTTGTACTTCAGTTTATGTGAATGGAACCATAGAGTATTGAGGTATATCCTCTCAGTATTACATTTCTGAAATTCATCTATAACATTGCATTTAATCATAGATCATACATCCTCATTGCTGTAAACATACCCCAGTTTATCTATCCGCTCTACTGTTGGTGGCATTTGCTTAGATTCCAGTTTTGAGCTATTACATCCTATGCTACCATACTCTTGATCTTTTAATCTATATTTATCTAATAAATAGGCATCAGACTTCTCATGGGGTCTCTTACCTCTGATGACCTTTACAGGTAATTGACCGGGAGCTGGAGAAGACTCTTGTCATTGAGGATGACGTGCGCTTTGAACATCAGTTTAAGAAGAAGCTGATGAAGCTGATGGATGACATCGACCGGGCTCAGCTGGATTGGGAACTGATGTGAGTTACAAGACAAGCTTATCCCAGAGGACTGAGAGGATTCAGTCCTTTGCAAGGGGCAATGAGCCCCATCTCCCCAGCTGATAGGACGACAGCTCATGTTTCCACTTTCTGGGTTCTCTCTCCATAAAATGCCCCCAGAAACAAGAAAAGAGTGGGGAATAGGCCATGGTTTCTCCATCTATATACTCTATGGACTGAGAAGGAAAATGGGAGATTCTTTGTGAGACTGGGAGCCTGCCTGCTGCTCAAGTGTCTTCAGACTGAGCACTCATGTGAGAGCACAGCAGAAATCCCACTAGTGAAGCAACAGGCACATGGAGAGGTGTGAAGAGAGAGGGGAGTAGCATTCACTCAAGGGCACAAGTCCTGTGTCACACTGGAGAGCAGATTTCCTCTGTAGCCTGACAGGATGGGGGCTGAGAGTGCCATTCTTGGGAAGGGGAGCACGCAAACAATAATAACACTGAGCTGGGTTTGATGGAGGGTCAGAGGCCGTCATAGGAAAACCAGGCTTACAGGGTAATGCTGGTTTCAAACTGACATTTAGTTAATGCTCTGAGAGCTGTCTCTGGGAATTAAATCTCTGTTTCTGTTTCTGTCTTTCTCCCCTCCCCCTGCCCCTCTCCCCATCTCTTTCCCTCTCCCTCTCTCTTTCATTTTCTTTTTAAACCAAATGACACTTTATCCTTCTCTCCAATGAGGCAGAAAGTTCCCAAGCATTATGTACACTTCCCAGCTGTGTGTCAAAGGCAATTTCATCAAATCAGAGCCCATTCCTTTGGAGTGGCTGCAGCAGACCAGCTGTCCCTACTCCTCCCATCCTCCTAGGGAAAGTTAACTATGGGTCCAGGTGGAATACTTGTTCTCTCAGAAAACATACCATTCTGAGCCCAAAAGAAACCTAGTAATGGCTCAACTAATCCACGGGGAATAGACCCAGAAATCAGTACTGTGTAGTAAAAAGAGACTGGCTCCCTGTCAGATGTCAGCCATGTGATTAGACTCTGCACTGTCCCTCAGGATCCTTGTTTGTTCTTATAAACCTCAAGAAGTCCTACACCTCAGTCTGAGTCTATAGCTCTGCAGCCTGTGGCTACACCTCACAAGAATGGAGCCTGGAAGCCATTTTACACTCACATGACCTGCAAAGGCAACTTTGACGTAAGCCTTGGAATCAGACGACTCAACTTGGGGGGTCTAAGGCTTCTGATTGGCACATGTCCTTGTCCACTTGTGGTTTAGCTGGTGCATTTCTTGGGACAAATTACCAACACATCCAAGAATGGATTGGATAAGGATATGAATATAGGGAACAATAGGGACACAGAAACAAAAATCTTTCCTAAATTTCACAGATTGGCCAAGTCCAAATATTCCACTGATCTCAATTATGTAAAGAATGACAGTGGTTTCAAATTTTTCACCTTTTCCTTTCCTTTTTTTTTTGAGCATGAGTGGGGGTGGGGGTGGAAGGACAGAGAAGAGTCTTAAGAACAGTCTTAAGCAGACTCTATTGCTTAACACAAAGCCCGATGCAGGGCTCGATCTCATGTTCCTGAGATCATGACGTGAACCAAAATCCAGAGTGTATCGTTTAACCAACTCAGCCACCCAACTACCCTTCATGTGTCTCTTTCTAAAATTAAAGTTACCGAAGCTCAAAACATGAAAGCTGATAAACTGTCCATGCCAGCTATGTTAGATTTCTCCAGAAAAGGAAATAGTAAATAGGAAGAGTAGAACAAGCCACTGGAATCATCTAGGGCAGTGCTATCCAACAGGGATATCACATGAGCCACATATGTCATTTAAAATTTTCCAGTGATCCTATTCAAATGGTAAAAAATACATTAGGTGAATTTAATAATACATTTTATTTACTCCAACACCACTAAATATTATTACTTTAAAGTGTAATCCATATTTAACATGTAATCAATAATCAATTGATAGTCTATGTGGTTTTGTTTTTGTTTTTTCTTTTTTTAAGTTTTTCTTTTTTTTTTTTTTTCTTTCTTTCTTTTTTTTTTTAGAGGGATAGGCTCTCACCCAGCATGGAGCCCAACACAGGGCTTGATCTCACAGCACTGAGATCATGACCTGAGCCAAAATCAAGTCAGACACTAAACCAACTGAGCCACCCAGGTGCCCCTACGTTTTTTTCTATCCTCTCTAACATCCAGTATGTATTTTATGCTTACAACATATTTCAGTCTAATCTAGATGCTAAGTTTTCAACTGCTTAAATTAACTGTAGTCCTACCGAAACAGTTTTGTTTAATGGAAAAAATACCTTACACATCTTCAGTTTTCTTTTAAAATTTCAGCTTCAACTATGTAAAATGAATCAGTACAAACTCAGTTCCGGTCTCACTCTAGCCACGTCTCAAGTGCTCAGTGGGAGTTTCTCTTCCACTTGATGGTACATGAGAGAAATTCAGACTCTGTAGTCTCAAGGGACAGTGGCTGAGAGGATCTGTGTTTGATTCCTGAGAAGGTGAACAATGACTTATTCTACAAATCGTGGGATGTTTTGACAAGAGGAACCCTTTAACTGTTGAATGAGATCATTTTAAGACAAAATAGAGGAAGTCAGCTTTGCCTCCAGGCAGGAAGCCCTTACCTCCTCAACTTGCTCCAGGCAAGTGGAAGACAGACAAGTTCCAGACAAAAGTGAGGGATCATAGATCCATGGGTAGCCTGTGGGAACACTGGAATGGCGGAGGGTATATCTTGTGCTCGAGGAGGACAGGACCAGCCTGGGTGCTTTTCTTAGAACAAAGTGAGGGCAGAGCTTAGGTGCGCTTGAGGAAGAGAAAGCCAGGCAGGCTTTGTCACTCATTCTCCCCAGGAAGGACCCCCTTGGGGCCACCGGGTTCCTTGGTCTTTTACCACAGACTGGTTCTCTCCCACATCCTTTTTAGTCAGCATCTGGAGGGCTGCCCCAAAGAACATCGGACACTGAGACTCTAGAGACTTGAAAACTCAGGATCTCACATCTGGCCTTTTTTTTTTTTTTTTTTTGTCTACTTCCAACCTTTGTAAACACAGCTGGCAGTCCCTTACCATCTTTGCAAAAATGATCCAAGTGATCTTTTAGTTATAATTTGACTTCCAGGCTGGAGGCCTGTGCTAGGCAAGAGCAGTTGGGATGTTGAGCCAGCAAAGTGGCCCCGTTCATGGCAGGTGACAGTCATAGTGGGTGGATGGGGCGTGCTCTGTGGTGGGATACTTTGGATGTTAGACACCGTTGGTCCAAGCTTTCAAGAACTAACTGCAAACCCATGCTCGGTTCTTACAGATGTCTAATATTCACATGGGAGTGTTTCTCCTCCGTCTGCTTCCTTTTAGCTACATCGGTAGGAAGAGGATGCAGGTGAAGGAGCCAGAGAAAGCAGTGCCCAACGTGGGAAATCTGGTCGAAGCCGACTACTCCTACTGGACTCTGGGCTATGTCATCTCTCTGGAAGGAGCACAGAAACTGGTTGGAGCCGATCCTTTTGGGAAGATGCTGCCAGTGGACGAGTTCCTGCCAATCATGTACAACAAGCATCCTGTGTGAGTCTCCCTGCACTGCCTGCCTGGCTTGGGCACCCCCCCCATCCCTGCTCATATATTATGGAACTCAGTTTCTTGGCAGTACATGGTATTTTCTAAAGCTGTACTGCTTTCCTCAATGATCTTTCCAGAATCATGACTCAGAGAGGCTGACCTGAGTGTAATGATTACCCCCTTGTACAGAAGGGGAAGCTGAGGCAGAAACGGTGAATCTTTCATAGGGGTCCTCCGTAATACCCAATATGTAGTTTAACTGGACATAAGATGCTCAGTCCTCTCCTGGCTTTTTACCTTTTTTTGGTAAACTTGTACACCTGGAGTTGAAGGCCATCTTCCTGAGCACCTTAAAGGTTTCAGTTCACTTCTCAGTCCACTGGGGATGCTTGTTGGCCTGGCAGGGGCCCCCGTCTTCGCAGAGCTCACAGTCTGGTCAGGAATTCAGACTTGTGAACAGTCCCCGTGATGGCTGTGATACCTGCAGTCACCAAGGTGTGTTAGAGGCTCAGGAAGGGTGGAGGTGGCCTTTGAGTGGGGCATCTCTGGAAGAAGGCAGGACGATGCTCAGGGTTCCCATAACACCGGAGCTTACTCTAAGCTAGCATTGTTCGAAGGGTATGGAAGTTGGTGGCTTACCTGTCCTTCTCCCCAGTAACCTGTGAGCCCATTGAGGCAGGAAGAGTCTCACATCCCTGTGTCCTTAGAACCTCGTCCAAACTCTACACATAATAGCTTCTCAATCAATGAGTCCTAAATTCATTAAGGAACAGGAGACCAGGTTCTAGCCTCTGCTCCTTCTCTCAGTTGCCGGCTGATCTCCTTACTAGATGGGCTTTATATGAGTGGTTGAGAATTCCTGTCCTGCATCTCGGTCATTTTGTCTCCTGTCTTCAGTTGGAGCTAGCTCCTCACCCTGTTCGACACAACTGACTTTGTATCTGCGTCCTCACAGGAACATGGAGGCCAACCACCATCCTTGTAACCGAAAGGAAACTAACACCCACGGAGCACTGACTGAGCTAGGGGCGCAGGAGCCTGGGGAGGGAGGGGAGGCCGAGTCATTGTCCCCTTTATACCCACAGGGAGGAGGGATGCAAAGCCAAGTTGGCATGCCTCCAAGCCTACACTGTGTCACTTATCCCACCCCTGCTGCTCAGATCTCAACTAATTTATTAATCCAGGAACAGGGCATCTTCCACAAAGTGATCACATTTATCTATTGTTATGTCCCACTCAGCTTTTAGAGTAAGACCTAAAATTCATCTTTTAAACAAGTCTCTCCAAATATAACAGAACTATCCTGACCTTTCTCTTTGTGTGTTTGTTTAGATCATCTAGAAGCTGTTTTTTTTTTTAAGATTTTATTTATTTATTCATGAGAGACACACAGAGAGAGGCAGAGACACAGGCAGAGGGAGAAGCAAGCTCCCCATGGAGATCCTGATGTGGGACTTGATCCCAAGACCCTGGGGTCACGACCTAAGCCGAAGGCAGACGCTCAACCACTGAGCCACCCCAGGTGCCCCTCCTCTGAAGGCTTTTAAAGAAATGTTTATTGTGTTTGTAGACTAAACTTTTCCACAAAGGACACAACTTTAAAAATAATCGAAGGCATCCATGTCAATGTAAGAGACAACCAGCAGGACCCCTCTGCTCTTTTCCTCTGTTCTCTAAATGTCCTACCCCCTCACGCACCCATATGCCTCTTCTTTGCAGAGCTGAGTACAAGGAGTATTATGAATCCAGGGACCTAAAAGCCTTCTCTGCCGAACCCTTGCTCATCTACCCCACACACTACACGGGCCAGCCGGGGTATCTGAGTGACACAGAGACCTCGACCATCTGGGACAATGAGACAGTGGCCACCGATTGGGATAGGACCCATTCCTGGAAGTCCCGGAAGCAAAGTCACATCCACCGCAACGCCAAGAACACAGAGGCCCTGCCGTCGCCAACCTCCGTGGACACTGTGCCTTCAAAGGATGAGCTATGAAGCCTCCATGGGGGGATTCACCACCCTTGATTTTTCTAACGGGCTATTCATCTGTTTGCTCCAGTTTCTTTTAGTGGCCCCTGTCATCTATCAAAGTGGTCTACTGTGATTGAGCAAAATTAATATATTCTTGACAGGGGAGGATAAGAGGGAAACTTAACCCAAATTTCCTAGGATGGCTAGAAGATCAATTTCCTGGCAACCATCGAGACAAACCCCAATCCAGATACCTAGCCCCTCAGTGTATTATCCATATGCTACTGCTTCCCACATTAAGAATGAACAGTATGGCCCAGACACTCACCCCTGAGGAAGGTAGTCACATCTGTAAGTGGGCAGGCAAGGCAGCCGAGCCAACTGGATCACATCCATTGGTCTCAAGGGCCTGTTTTCTATCATAAGTGTGACCTTGAAAACTTGTGCACCTAACAAGTTTATAGGTCAGGGGGACCAGATCATTTAAGATCAAATTAATTTGGGCTTCGGTTTAAAGGAATTCTGTGATGAGCCAAAGTGAGCTGTTCATCCTAGTCCTCGTTATCCAATAAGGATGAGTATTTGGGTCTGTCTGAGACTTGGCCTTTGACTATCATGGCATTTGAAGCTCTCATCATGAGGCATCAAGTTTGCCATGTGGGTAGAGTTTAGTAGATATTTGAAGGTTTGTGTAGATATTTGAGGAAAAAAGAACTCAGACTTTGGCCTTTTACTGTGGTCACTCGAGTTCAGATGCTCTATTTATGAAGAAAAATTTAATATATAAGGGGGTTCGGGCCGGTGTCTAACTTCTGTCCCAGGGGTCACTGTGCCTCTGTGGCCTGCCACACTCTCCCCTTCACGCCTGAGGCTGGGCGTGAATTGTGAGTGTGAGTTTTATGAGTCACTGCTAAGAGGCAGAGCGCATTTTCAGGCCAGCAACTGTCCTTGCCTGGATCTTTCGTTCTATTTTGAATTATTTATTCTACAAAATGTGGGGGGAAATATCTGTAGGATTGGGCAGAGAAACAGATTCTTCAAGCTTTCCTAGCACCCTGGGGAGTAGTGAGTGTGAGATCTGGTTCTCTTGCATTTCCCAGCCTGGCTCTTCCAGGGAGGCCTGTTGAGTGGGAGAGTCTCACCATCTGGAAACAAATGCTCTTCCATTTCGGATGACAGAACTTGCTCAGAAATAATGGACTGATCAACTGATTGAGGCCAACAACCAGGGAAGCTCTCGGAGCCAGCATCCCGGGCAGAGGACCTCTCTGCTTTCCTCATGGATTGATTTTCCGGAAGGTGCAGTGTTGGGCTACCTTCTGTGCCAATTCCACAATCTGTGATGCTCAAGATCTCTCATGATGCTTCTCCTCAGGTTTGTGTTCGCCCGCCTGCAAGCAGTAAAACTCTGCCTCCAGAAATACCCTCCCCACACACTCCTCCCCGGGCTTCACGACTTGGAGCAGAGCTCCCGGGCAGGGTTGCTGGGTAAACCCAGCCCCGCTCCCTGGTGACACCCCCAGGCCGCAGGACAGCAAGGCCACTCGCCTTCCACACCACACCAGCCTCGGCTTCCTTCTTGACTCACTGTCCATATTCTTCTGCATTGACTAGGAGGCAGGGAGGCTGAGGAAGGGGATCTCAGCCCACTTCAGTCTTTACTGCTTAGACATACCTGTCAGAGCCTCTTTTTCTTTTCTAAAAAAAAAAAAAAAAAAAACCAACCAAACAAAAAAGAGCATCTGGGGAGCTAGTGAAAAACCCTTAGGTGATCTCCAAGGTTTCCTTGGGTATTTTGAATTTTGTTTGCATATTTGAGTGTGTGCAAGTGTGCCTGACTTTCATGATGTATTTTTTTTAATAGGATCGGAGGTGGTCGGGAGGTTGCGGGTGGAGAAAGATTGAATTGACTTTTGTGTGGTTTTGTTTAGTGGAGAATTTTGTTTTTTCCCTTTTACTGTCAGCTGGTCTGATGGGTTTATAAATTCTCATTCTTAAAAGATATTGGTCTTAAATTCTAGAATTTTAGATTAGGACTGTTCTACTGTGAATAAAGTTCTGGCTCCGTTAGCCCAGCCTTTGCTTCTGCCTGCTTGGGTCTGGGATCTCAAGCAGCGCTGTTTTGTTGTGAACATTGTGCTCTGCACACCCGCGTTTGTTTTTAAAAAGCCGCCTCTTCAACAATCCAGGGGTTCCTTGACCTCATTTACTTCCTGTCTCCACTCTAGTCTTAAGTCGTGACATTTGCCCTTAGCAGTGTCAGTGGCCTTTATCTCCGGCTGTGGCACCTGCTCTTTGCCTCTGGAAGTAAAACCCTGTCTGGAACCCCCACCTGGATCCATCTCTGGATCTTGGGATCCAAGGTGGGACCTTCTGGACGACGAGCTTGACTTTAGCAGTGCTGGTGCTGCTGAGCATGGACTGAGCACCTAGGACTTGCAGAGGCCACACTGCATGGGCCCTGCTTTGGGTTCCCTGGGGCGTGAACTGGGCAGGAACTCCGGAGGACAGGAAAGAGCCGGCATCGCGGCATCCTACACTGTCTATCGTGCTGTGTCATTTCAGGAGGAGAAATGATAAACTACTTGCCTTCTAGAGATCTTTGTGAAAAATAAAAAAAAAAAAATAGCTCAACATTGTGATTGTTCACTGGTTCTGCCAACATTGACCACTGGCCAGTGCCAGTGGAGCTTCCAGGTCTGCATTGGGCTGAGGATGTCGGAGGCCATGGGTACTGCTCACCCCCATAGCGAACAAGAAAGGGTGGTCACCAATCTTCCTGTCCAGTGGGAGTTGTTTTAGCCTGCTGGGTGGAGGTGGGTAAGTGGAATAATTTTCTGGGCTACGGAAAATCAGGAGCCCCAGTGGGAGGGTGGCAAGGAAAGGCCCATCTTGTATTATTGTGCTATAGGTGAGACTCGCCATTCATTGAGAGATGCTGTCCAAGACTATAGGACTGTATCCTGGGGAGAAAAAAAAAAGGAGCGAGAGAGAATCCATGTTGGCCTCTGTGACCCCTTGAAATTCAGATCAAGCCTCCCCCAACCAGATGGGAGCATGGCCCTATTTTAGGCCCTGTGCTGGACACTAAGATGCTCAGAGGATGAGGGAAGTTCCCCACTGCTGGAGGCTCCACAGTCCAGGGGAGCAGCCATCCAAGCAGGAAGGCTTTGTTTCAGGGACAGGAACAAAATGGGCTATAGGACCTCAGAGAACCCGGTTCTGCTGAGGAAGACTGATGGGCAGCTTTGTTGGGAAGGTGACCGGGAAGGTGACAGTTGTGTTGGCTTTGGGGACATGAATGAGCCTTCAAAAGAAGGAGGAGGGTTGAGTATGGTGGGTGGGGATGCTTTCTAGGCACTGAGAAGGGGCTGGGAAGGGGCCTGCTGGGGAGTGATGGTGGCCTGGAGGTTCTGAGAAGTCGGGGTTGTGTTGGGGTTGGTGACAGGAAACAAGATTGAGACTGGATCACAATGACAAGGTGAGTCAGCTACCCTTCCTCCCTGGGTTATCACCTGTCACAAATGAAGAGAACTTTGTTTCTGGGAGAATTCTTGGTTACTTTCCTGACAGATATGCAGAGGTTTCTTTTCTTTTTCTTTTTTTTTTAATTTATTTATGATAGTCACACAGAGAGAGAGAGAGAGGCAGAGACACAGGCAGAGGGAGAAGCAGGCTCCATGCACCGGGAGCCAGACGTGGGATTCGATCCCGGGTCTCCAGGATCGCGCCCTGGGCCAAAGGCAAGCGCCAAACCGCTGCGCCACCCAGGGATCCCCATGCAGAGGTTTCCAGTAAAACACTGATGTCTAAAACAAGAGAAGTTCCCCTTCAGCTACACATTTGAGGATCTTTTTCCCTAATGGTGAAGTAAAGTGTAAAATAAAGAGAAGTCTTCCCAAAAGGCTTCTACAATGTGCCTTCGAGACATTCTCCCCAAGTAAACAGAGTGGGAGAGAAACGATCCAGAAGTGATAGCTACGAGTGGGGTGCCGGGGAGGCTCAGTAGGCCGAGCACCCAGCTCTTGAGCTCGGCTCAGGTCTTGATCTTACGGTTGTGAGTTGGGTGTGGAGCCTACCTTAAAAAAAAAAAAAAAGTGTTACCCATGACTGACAAGTAATCAGTTCACTGAAGAGTTAACTAATGACAAAGTGAGGGTCAAAACGAGGCTACTCATTTGATAAGAAAATAGCATGACACGGTGACCAAGGAACCCAGGAACGGGCAGCCTTGGAAATAATCGCTATGCCCATGTTTTATGTTTGTGGGGAGGTTTGTAATTTTAGAAAGAACCTTCCCTCCCAGGATGTTCTGATTAAACGTGGTAGAGGGAGGAGGACCAGGAAGGGGCAGTGGCACATGAGGAGGCCTGTGGGTGAGCCGACTGACGACGGCCTAGAGTCAACGCAGCGCAGTGGGACAAGGATGAAGAGTCTGACTCATGGTGGCCAGGAAGTCCTTTTTGCCTCGTTGGAAAAGACAGAAGTAACGCTGGTGGGGTTTAGTGCATTATCGTAGATTACACAGAAAACGGTGCCTCCTCGTCTCAGGAGCACAGAACAAGAGGCCGTGGCTGGAATCACAGCCTGAAGAGTTGAGGCGAACTTTCAGGAAGAATTTATGGACAGAATCCTTCAACACTAAATAGGATTCCAAGGCAAGTAACTCCATTAAAATGTGCTATTGGGCTGGAGAATGGCTCCCTTCTGCTCTGTGAATTTACCTAAAATGGCCCATATTTTTGCTTCCATCCGTAGCTGTATTAATCCTTGGGATGATCTTTGCTCGGGTCGCTTGGCTGACACCAGCTGGGCCGCACCAGCCCAGAGCCATCCTCCCATCTGCCCGCAAAGAGGGTGGAAAGAATGAAGGATCACCTCTGCACATTGGTTTCTCTTTATTTTTAATTTGCTAGGTTTGTTTTTATGTCCCTCCCTGTAGTTTCTCCGGCTCGGCTGCCGCTGGAATGGGCGTTTTAATAAAATCTCACGTTGGAGTAATTCCAAGGCCTGCAGAGCTGACTCGCAGCCCCCGCAGCCCAGCCGCCACGGGTCCAGAGGCGGCTCCTCTGGGGTGGCGCGTCCTGGCGGAGGCTGGTCACACGCTGGGAGACTTTGATCAGAGTGTGGTGGCAGCGCACTGAGGTCTTCCGAAGAGCTCAGAAAATAACGGCAAAGCGACCTCTCCCAAAAGAGACCCGGCAGTTTAGGGAGGCCCCCCATGCGCCACCCCGGGCAGGAGTTGAGGGGTCTAAGTGTTGGTGGTGTGACCTGCAGAGTCTCGGCCGCTTTGAAAACCGCTGGCCCTTAGGGACGCTCGGGGGGCTCAGCAGTCAAGCACCTGCCTTCGGCCTGGGGCGGGATCCTAGAGACCCGGGATCGAGTCCCACGTCGGGCTGCCTGCTTCTCCCTCTGCCTGTGTCTCGGCCTCTCTCTCTCTCTGTGTCTCTCATGAATAAATAAATAAAATCTTAAAAAAACCCCAAAACCCACTGGTCTTGATGTGAAGACTGGCGGAGGCTATTATGTCCAGGCTGGGCCCAGGGAGGAAGCGAGTGTGGGGACAGGGAGTTTGAGGGGAGAGGGAAGTGGGGCCTCCAGGGCGGCTCCGAGAGCCCAGGCGGGAAGTGCAAGGACAGAGCAACTGAGGCCAAGTCCAGGCCGGGAGAGAATGTGAAGCTGGAGGCCCTGCCAGACAGAGGAGGGAGAGGCCCAGAGGGAGAAACCAGACAAGGCGGCTTGGGGCGGAGGTGGCAGCCGGGCCGCAGGGGTCGGGCGCCTGTGGGACGCCAGCACCTCGCCGGGTGCATGACCTGGGCCATGGGCGCGGGGGAGAGCGGGCCCAGGTGAGCACAGAGGAGGGGGGAGGGGAGCGGGCTGCTGGGGGGACACTGCCCCGAAGGCAGAGGGAATCAGAGGAGCCCCCCTGTGTGCTGGCCCAGCTCCTTCCCGGGGGGGGGGGGGGTGCCCTCTGTTCAGACAGGGCCCCTTCACCCCGGCTGCTCCGTCGGAAGCCCGGCCTGCGGCTGGGCAAGGCCAGGGGCCCACCGCCTGCGCCCGAGCTGCTGGGCCGCGGCCGAGGGTGACACTGCCGGGTGGCCTCCCCCGGGGGCCCTGCGGCCCTGCCCGTGCTGCTGCCCCGGGCCTGCGCCCGATGGAAGGCTGCCCCGCCGCCCCGGCTCCTCCCAGGCCCCACTTCCCAGATGAGGCAGCAGCTACAGTAAGTGACCCAGGTGGTGAGGGGCCTGGGCGCGCTCTCTCCAGCTCCACGCAACGCTTCGTGTGCAGGTGTGCCCCGTCCTCACTAACACCCCACGCGCCCACCTCGGCCTCTCTCTCACACAGACTCCAACGTGCAACGGAGCTTGCACCACCGGCCCCAAGGCCAACGTCCCACCTGCGAAATACCATGTGTGATTAGTGGCCAAACCGAGTCCTTGGGTGCCTGGGTGTCAGCGTATAAACGAGGGTCGCGGATCCACGTCTGGGAGCGAGCTGTCTCATTTAGGATGCTTCTCTCATTTTGAACATGGTACCTTGCTTTCTTTTATTTAAATGGCTGCAGCAATCCAGAAAGTTTATTCACTTTTTAAAAATTAGATTTATTGGTACCCTTTGTGTAAGAACTTGGAACTGTGCCACAAATGGTTGCTTTGCACTTAAACAGTGGTGGGAATAAAAATGATTGCTTCTGGGAAGCCTGAGATAAAGGCCTTGGGGACCGAGAGCTGGCTTACAGGGAGGCTGAGCCTGGTTCCGGTGCCCCTGGATGGCACCCAAGCCCGGGTCACGTCCACTCCTCCTGCAACTCCGTGTCCAGTTGGTGCTCTTTGCAGGAGACTCATCCCTAGCTGCCACCCCAGCCCCCAGTTGGGGGGTGTGTAGGAGAGCAAGTTCATGGACCAGAAATGGATTCCAGTCCTAGCTGGGGATCTCACTAGGTCATCCTGATCCTTATGGCTTTGCTTCCTCATCTGTGAGATGGGGTAATGCCCAGGAAAACGGGTAGCAGTGCTCGGACCCGCAGCAGGACGTTCCCTGGAGACTTTAAAGAAACGACCAGATGCCCATCGAACCAAGACGGCTTGTGTGAATTCTCATCATCAGAAGGCTGGGGATGGAGCCAACAGACCCCAGGCATTCTCTCATGTTCCATGTGGAGGAATATATGTCAAGAGAGCTTCCCGGATTCGGTGCCCAGCCCAGTGTGACATGCACACAGTGGGGTTCTGATAATTTAGAGCTTTGCCCCTAATCTTGGGTCACTGACTTGACCGCTCCGGGCCTCAGCCCCTATGTCATAATCTGAGAGGATTGACTGCATCTGTAAGATGGCTTCCAACGCGTAAGAAAACGTGCAATTCACTGGATTCCTCAGACTGTTAGCTAAGTGAATTGCTTCCCCAGTTTTCTGGGTAGGGGTCCTGAGAAACCACACCAAATCCTAGATTTCAAAATCTGAGGCTACAAGAATTAAATTTGCCTGGCTTCTATTTCATCTCATGATTTACGTGCCAGCACTTCAAATTTCCTAGATTTTTCTTTTAACTTGACATACAACATCTGAAAAACAGATCCTACTTTGGTCAAAGTAGGGACCACCATTAGAAGCGTGTAAATTGGTGGTCGTGGCAGCTAAAAGCTAAACATAAATTTATTAAGTCCAATTCTAGACAGAATTAAATTACTCTTTCTGGTATTTTCTCCTTTGAGCGCCTCCCTCTCATTAGCCCTTCCTTGGTTCTCTTCAGCCCCATCTCAGGTTCTCACTGCCATGTGTTCCAAACACACACTTGTTCACTGACTGAAGAAAGAACAAATCCATGCACCCTACTAAGGACACACAACTCCTTTGTGGCAGAGATGGTTAATGCTCCCCATCCACTCCGGGTGTTCTCCTACACCCCCGCCCCCACTCCCCCACTCCCCTGCATTTACACGAGGGCCATGGACTGGCCAGGCACAGCGAACGGAAGCAGCACTGTGACCTTGGTCTAGGCAGTTAGGAACAGTGTGAGTTCCTCCCATCATGACTTTGTGTCTTGAAGGAAAGGCCCTGAGATGGGAGACGCTGCCTGGGTCCTGGAGCCACAGTAGGGGGAATGTCCCTAAGGAGGGCTGCCCGATTTGCATCATACCATCACACGACAAAACATGAGGTTACTGAGGTTTCATGGTTTGTTTCTTCGGCTTAACTGAACCTAGCCTAAGCCATCCCTTCCAGAGGTATTCTGCTCCAAGAGAGATTCTAGGGGCAATAGCAAAGCAAAACACGGTGCAAATAACTTCTCATAGTGGAACTGGGGTTAGCTGTTGTAACCAGTGGCAACTACTGCAGCAGCATCTGTAGAACAAGAGGACTGGCATCCAGGCAGCTTCCTGCCACCACTGGTATCAGGACATGGAGCAATACTGTCTGCTTCCTCATGGTCTTGTGCTGCGTGATGGATTTGAAAAGATTCCAAAGGCAGTTTTAAGACATATTTCTTTGGGCAGAAAGTAACCAAGTCCAGCTTCTAGACAGAGGCAAAAATAAGGAGACCAGTTTTCTAGAATGATCTTGAAAAAATCATCACCTAGTGCCACACATAGAAATCTCTTTTTCTTGTCCTGCCCCCATATTATCAATTACTTTTTAAAGATTTTATTTATTTATGAGAGACACAGAGAAAGAAGCAGAGACATAGGCAGAAGAAGCAGGCTCCCTGCAGGGACCCTGATGCAGGACTCAATCCCAGGACCCTGGGATCATGACCTGAGCCAAAGGCAGATGCTCAGCCACTGAGCCACCAGGGGCCCCCCGTATTATCAATTATTAAAACACCTAGTTGGCTCTCTCCAAAATCCCATGAGGGCCCAGAAAATTTGACCACTTGGAGCCATTTAAGAATCCAGTGGACAATAATTCTGGAAACTTTTTGGACATAGGATGAGATGACAATAATGTTCATCTATTGAGTGAAGGTGGCCTGGTTCTGATTGTTTTTTTGGGAAAGCCTTCTTTCTTCCTTTCATAGAGGACCCCCTGGCATCCAGAGCACTGTGGATGGTTTCAAGAATTGCATAGATGGTAGCCATTACAGGAAGGGAAAAGGCTGTCAGAAAGGAGGCAAAGTACTACCCTGGATCCTAACTCTAAGTTCAGGTGGGTTTTTTTTTTTTTTCCTTTTTTTAGTGTCCCCCACCCACATGACTCCTAAGAATGGCCATCTGTCAAGGCATCATATCTGATATATCATATCTCTCCCCCAAATGCTCGTGACACCAGTGGAGAGGATCCCCTCTTAAGTGCCACTGACTTCCCCTCTCCTCCCTCCAATAGGGTCAGAGCGGGCTTCCAACAAGCTTACTGACATATCTGGAACCCAGAACCCACCTGAGGAATACTCCAGATACGATCCCTTTGGGTCTGGCAGCACATGCCAACCAAGTCCCAAACCAGTTTATTAGTTTAACCAAAAGGTAAACAGGTGATGGAGATGCAGAAAGACAAGCATGCGAGCAGCTAAAAGCATTACCCGGCTGTCCACCAGGAAACAAATTTAAGACATTTAAAGTGGCATTAAATAAATGAGGCTATGTTTTATCTACTTGGAGTTTCCATTGTCTTTAAAAAAGGAAAATATATATATATATATATATATATTTTTTTTACATTGCAGTATATAAATCTAGACTCTACATATACAGTACAATACATAGGGCGAGCACACGGGCACAACATGTATGTCTTTGTAGCCACACCCTAAACCAGGCCAACGGTCCTATATTTTGCGACCTTCAAACCAAGAAATTCAGGCTGAGGCTACGTTTACTTCCATCTCCATGATGTCTAGCACCCTGGCCATCTCTCCTCCAAACACAGAAGCACAAATCGGACGAGCCTTGCAAACGGAAGAAAGTGCTTTTCGACTAGCTGACACCCAGTCGGTCTTCCACGGCAGTCTGATCTCCTAGAAAGACCTAGAAGAAATCTGAGGCCTTCCTGGCTCATTCTTTGGTCCACTGCCACACATCTCTAAACTTTCCCTGGTGTTTCTTGCAGATATCATATGGCTATTTACATAACATAAATCTCACATAACCTTTGGGAGCTGTCTTTACCAGAATTAGGAAAAAGAAAAAAAAAAAAAAAGCTTCATGTTACAATCTATGCTTCGTATCTGGGTTGGTTCTTTTTATTTTTGGAATAAAAACTGGTATTTTGAGAATTTTAGTCTGAAAAAGGACATTCTGAAAGTGCTTCTTACACATGTCAATATCCCACATTATGGCTTTTTAGTTCAAACCCCAGCACAGCTCAAATCTAGAAGGGAGAGGGTTGGTGGTGTTACTAGAGACAAAAATGTCACTTAACAGTAACACTGTGACATCAAGTGTGGGGACCTGAAAAAAAAATGTTATTGATTCCATCTGGAATGTACCTCATTAGAAATGGTTTAGATGATATACGTAGCCCCATTTCTTTCCCCGTGACTAGGCACAGTAATGCTACCAAGGTTAGTAAGTAAACTAGTGTGCTGCTACCAGCAGGGCACATCTTCCCAGGGCCTATTGACAGAGCGATCGCTGTTCAGAAATCTTTCACAGGCTCAAGAGGATCAAATGTGGTCAATTGCAGTAGGAATTTCTACACCTGAGGAACAAATTGCACATAATAGAGAGGTACTACGATCCAGATGGCAAAAGACTCCAGACATACAGTTTTACATGCAAAAGAAGGCGATCAGAAATGGCAATGAAGTAGTGGCATTCCAAGACATGTAAGAGTCCAAATGAGTCACCATTCTTTTGTGCTTTCTTTTCCGGCTGATAAGTTACCAAAGAGCATGGCTACTTGTGCAGTAATGATTGTGATATGTCCGTCGGGGGGGTGGGGGGAGGGGCAGAAACACAATGCCAGAAATCAAAATGGGCTTGTGTTGACTCCAGAGGTGTCATGAAGGCTGGCCCAGTGGGTCAGGTGGGCCTCCGAAGCTCCTCCTGGCCCTCCCTGGGACAGCAGGAAGTGGCAGATGCAGGCAGAGGTCTAAAGCCACTGGCTCATCCAAACCCTTTCCGAAGCGGCCTTTCATTCAGCCACGGCAGTTCTAGCCTCTGCAGCTCTTCTCTTCCGGTGGCACTTGATGGAGGAAGTAATTCTCTTCCTTTATAAAAATGGTTTGGACTTCTTATAATACTGGCACAAAGGACACTCTGTATTCCTAGGATTGATTCCATTTACTCGGAAGGTATGAGACTAGGTTTGCAGTTCTTTCTATTTCCCTGTAAAAAGTGACCTCAACTTTCCAGGCCATTGTGCAAATTCATTTTTCCATAGTCCAGAATATCCCATAAGTCCCTCATATATTTATATATATATATATGTATGTATGTGTGTGTGTGTGTATATATATACGCATACACACACATATGTACCAAATATGTGTACATATATATATATTTATAAAAGTGGATAATTTGCATTTCAGTCTCAAATAGGTCAAAGAGAATCAGTGAAACATTCATCCTTTTCATGTCAAATTCATCTCCAATTTCCCCAGGAGGCCCATCATAGTGCCTTGCACACCAGAGGTACTCAATAAATATCTGTTGACTTTGCCAATGATCCTCTAACACTGGATGGTCGTTGCAATCAGCATGGCCTGTTCTCAGCCCCAGTCTGCCTTTGGCAAGCAAGGGGCCACTGGTCCCTCCCTTCAGAGGGTGATTTTGCTCTGTCTGTTGCTCCAGCAGCCCCGTTTAGCTGTCCTGGGCAATGTCAAGCTGGTCCGGCTACGCAATTTCACTTGCTCTTCCATGGAGTTCTTTTTGCGTAAAATGAAGTCAAAGTTCACTTGGCTGTTCATGGCATAAAAGACATTGGCTGAGTCCGGAATCACGAGTTCTAAAAGAGATAAGGGAGAGAGAAGTCAGCTGGTGTAGGTCAGCCCAGTGCTGACAGTGGCAGGGGGATATCTTGCCCAGTCACAAGGCAGGGACTATGGCCCTTTGTCCCTAGGATGTGAATGAACCAGACAATGACTACCACCCCCAAAATTGGCTGGCCCAACTCCATGATCCCAAGTTTTAAAAATGAAGTGCAAAGAGGATCTTAGAAATTTGACCTATGAACTGAACATTCAAATACAGACTATTTTAGCTAGAAGAAAGTACAGTGAAAACAGAAAGACCAAGAGACATGAAACAACACTCATAGGATCGCAGCTAGTCAACAGTAGAACTGAGGCCATAACCCAGGTTATGGGTTATAATCTTCCTCCCATGGTCCATTTTCTACTCCAGCATGCAGCTTTTCTCAGCTACTAAAAGAATTCAATGACGTGGGGGAAAAAAAAGAAAATCTACAGATTTTTCCAGAACTCTCTACCTGGAATATTGAAATATTTTTTGAAGTCATCCCAAATCAAATCGGTTTAATACTAAACAACATCTAAATAAAATAGTGTATACCTGTTAACATTTAAACTGTATCTACAGGGATCCCTGGGTGGCTCAGAGGTTGAGCATCTGCCTTCGGCTTAGGGCGTGATCCTGGAGTCCCAGGATTGAGTCCCACATCAGGCTCCTGCATGGAGCCTGCTTCTCTCTCTGCCTGTGTCTCTGCCTCTCTCTCTGTGTGTGGCTCTCATGAATAAATAAATAAAATCTTAAAATAAAATTAAAAAAATAAACTGTATCTACTTCAGTGATTCCCAGTCAGATAGCTGCAATTTCTGAACAAGGACTATTCCAAGTGTAATATGAAATTATCAAGTAAAGTTATTTTAATTTGTTTTTGTCTTTAAAAGAAGGTATATACTATTTAGCACTCAGGGGTAACGGGTATCTAAAAAACCAAACAGGGAATAAAAGAGGTAAAATGGGCGAGTCTACATTTGTGGCAGTGGAGTCGGGGAGGCCACAGATAGAGGTATCTGGTTGCAGATTCAGTGAAGCTTATGTTTACTTCAAACACTGAAATTCCAAAGCAAGACTGGTGCAATCAGGCTCTCAGTGACTCTGTGACATTTTGCCTAAGTGTTCCATAAAGAATAACTAAAGTACTCCCAGTCTCCTGCCCAAATATTCCTGGGTCAGTAATAACTCACCTCACAGCTATATGTCACTAGGCATGCCTCCAAAGTACCTGTGGGCACATTATTTCTTCTTATCCTCACAACCGCCCTGTGATGTACGAAGAAGTAGTAGGGTATTGCCTCCTTTTCACTAAGGACCAAGGCCCGAGGAGGTCAAGCAGCCCACCCAAGACCACCCAAGTGGTGAACAGAGCTGGGCCCAGATTACACCTCAGGGCTCCTGGTTCTTCAGACCCACCCAGCCTCACCTTAGTGTTGTTTTTTGGGCAACATGGTCAAACTCAAGAGACTCCATTTTAGGCTTAGAATTTTAACTCTAATTACAAAAAAAGATGTAACTGACAGGAGTTTGTCCCACAACAAAGGGACCAGCTGAACGAATGAGAAAACTCCCAAGAGTTCACTGAAAAATAATTTCCTTAAAGGCTATAGCTTTTAGGAAATTACTTCTTTAGGAAAAGGGACAGTCACTCTTCTCTGGGCCCAAGATACAGCCCAGGGGTGATCTGTTGGCCAAATGGAGTGTGAAGAGCTGCTCCCTTCCCATATCCCTAACTTGTATAAATCTTCTTTTCATTATAGGGTGCTTGTTGGTGAACAGCCCTACATGCTTGAATTGGTTAGTGTTGGGTCTGTCAGCAGACAGGGTTGGCCTGAGTCAACAACTGTATTTAGAAAGAGACTTATTTTGATGGAGTTTGTATGATATGTCAGGATACAGAGGGGCCACCTACCAGCCTCTCTCCTCCTCTCAACAAATACAATCCCGAATTAAGGTAGCAAATAGATACATTTAGGGTATTTTCCCCAGAATATTCCTAAAAGGAATTTCTACAAACAATGGGTTCTTAGGCATACTGAAGTACGATCACCAGTTCTTTGACTCAGTACATATGAAGTAAAGAGCCTTCAGATTCTGGAGTTAGAAGCTCTTGCTACTAACTTCGTAATTCATGAAGATCAATCATGAATTATGATAAACTGAAAGATAATCCTATAAGGCCCTCACACATGACTAATTGAAAAAATGAGAAATTATTATAAGGACCGCTACATTTTAGGTTCACGTGCAACTTAAACGTGTGTTATTGGGTAAAGGAGATGTGAGGCCATCAGCAAAGACCCACTGGGCCCCACCTATGCCCCTCCACACGCAGGGTGAGACCTCTTCCTAGAAGAATGCTTGATACAGAGTTTACAGAGAATGAGCAGGAGGGTGCTCAGCAAAACTGTAGAAAACACAGGGTTGTTGGGGGAGGACAGCTTGAGATGCTTCATTCTACACGATGACACTGGTCCCCACACAATCCCACTCTTGCACAATTAAAAACTCCTAATTGGTTTCATTGAAAAAAAAAAGCCCCACAAAAACATTATATTCATTTTCTGACTTCTTAACCTGCCTAAAGTAACCTAAAGTAACCTGCCACGGGAAGCTACACGTGCCCACCTTTGTCCTCTGAGATGACCTGTACCAGCTCATACTCCTCAGCCGGGTCTGAGTCCAGGTTGTGCTTCAGCATTGCCCTCTGGATCACGGCAGGGGTTTTATCTTGGCTCGTCAGCTGGAAAGACAATGGATGAGTTTCTAAGTATTTCGCTTCCTGTTTCCTGAAAGGGTTCTCTCGATCTCCTTGTTCTTGCTGTTTTGTGCCTTCTTGGGAATAATGGCCCAAGTGGAACAAGAACAGGACCAGGAGCCAGAATTTCTGGGTTCTAGTCCTGGCTCCACCCTCAGCAGTCAAATGAAGATGGGCCACCTACTCTCTGTCACCTACTCTCTCAGAGTCAAGTGGCTTTCCTTAGTAAAATAGAACATGTGCCTTGTCCATCTACTCACATCTGCTGAGGTTCCTCTGCGGGGAAAAATATGAGGGTGTGGTGAAAACTTTGCTCCTGGGCCAAAATTATCCTTACCTGTTGAGTACTTGGTTATGACCTGAGGGTTGCAAATGGTCACAGTTCTGCACACTGACCATTTCAAAAACACAAGCCACTCTATGATCCAGCGAACTCACTCCTAAGTATTTGCCAAGAGAAATGAAAACCTATGTCCACGGAAGGACTTCTACTACAGAAATGTTCACAGCATTATAGCCCCAAAGTGGAGTCAACCTAAAATCTCCTTTAACAGGGAGAGCAGGGGCATGGATAAAGAGACCATAGAACACTCTCGGTAGAACACAACGTAGCAGCTGCTATAAATTAGGAACTGACCTGGGCAATAATGTGGATGAATCTCGAAAGCATCACATTAAGGAAAAAAAAAAAAAACACTAAAAAACAGACACAAAAGATTACATGCTGGAGGAGTCTATTCTTTGAAAAACAGGCCAAATTAATCTATGGTGTTAGAAAACTGACAATAACAAATCTCAGTCTTCACTAAGGTTAAAGGGGAAATGATTGGAAGGGGCACAAGAGAATTTTGGGGGGGATGAAAATTGTTCTTTATCTAGATTCGGGGTGGCAGTTACACAGATATAATAGAACTAAATGCTGAAGACCTGTGTACATAGTGGTATGTAAATTAGGCTTCAATAAAAATCAGCCTCTGAGTGTTTAAAAATAACAGATCAAACACGTTTTAAGTGCAAGTAAAGGTTCTCCTCACCCCAGATTCTGACTATCTCAGCACACCAGCCAACTATTTGGAGAGTGCTCAGGGCAAGCGGAAAAGAGGGCTGACTTCCATACCATCCTTTGCGTGATTTCTTCACATTAGGAAGAATGCAAAAGAAAACACTTACTTAAAAATAAAAGCTGTTCTGATCACAAGGTAAAAGGAGAGATGGAGAAGGAGGAGGAGAAAGATGAGGAGGAGAAGAAGGAAAAGGAGGAAGAGGAGGAAGAGAAGGAGGAGGAAGAGGAAGAGAAATGTCCTCCAAGAAACTGTCATCAAGAGCCTGAAGATGGGGCAGCCCAGGGGGTCAGCGGTTTAGGGCCTCCTTCACCCCAAGGCGTGACCCTGGAGACCAGGGATCGAATCCCACGTCGGGCTCCCTGCATGGAGCCTGCTTTGCTTCTCCCTCTGCCTGTGTCTCTGCCTCTCTCTTTCTCTGTGTCTTTCATGAATAAATAAAAACTTAAAAAAAAAAAAAAGAGCCTGAAGATGGCAGGGCCATCCCTGCCTGGTCTGGAGCAGCAGCAGGGATTTGTGATTCAGTAAACAACATGCATTCCGGTGGGGTCCTTGCACGCAACAGAGACCTTGTTCATTTGTCTATCACCTAAACAACCGGTGGGTTCATTTCCAAGGGAGAAACAGATGCGCACAAAATTCTGAAGGAAGAGATTTGTGTTTTGATAGTCTAAAGAAAATATTCCCACAGCTGGATCAAACGGGACCAGGAGCGTAAAGCTAAAGAGAAAGGATCCCACTCTGAGGATGCACGGCAGGCTGAGGCGAGGAACGTCAGGCTAAGCTGTCAACTTTAAACCTACCGAAGAAGAAAGCCAGCTCCCCCCTATTTTCTTTAAACTTCCCCAGGTGTGTCCAAGCAAGGTGGGCTATGGCCAAGGGCTTTCCTCGGGTGCTTGTTACTCTGTCCCGTCAAAGGTACCGCATGGAGTGGAGGATCACAGTTAGGATCACTCACGCCGCCTTTGGCTGACACGCAGAACCAGCACCAGTCCGTAAACGACGAGAGCCTCATTTCTAATTTCAAATGTCTGGGAGCCATCGTAAAAAAAAAAAAAATCTTTTTAAAAGGAAAGCTAGTTTTAATGATGTATTTTATTTAATCCAATACATCCCAACTATTTTTTCAGCATACAATCCGTATGAAAATTGTCGATGAGAAATTCTTTCTTGTGTACTAAGTCTTCAAAATCTGGTGTATGTTTTATGCTCACGGCACATCTCAGTTGGGACTATTCCATTTTAATCGCTCAGCTGCCACACGTTGCTGGTGGCTACTGTACTGAATGGCGCTGGGGCGTCCCCTTCACGTACCTTAAGTACAGAACGCAAAGAATTCCCTGTGGCTCTTCCCTGAGGTTAGCCTCTAATACAGGTTAGGTTGGCCTCTTTTTGAAAGAAAAGACTCCTGTGGCACATAACCTTTTGTCTGGTTTCTTTAGCTCAATGCGGTACTTTAGACATCCATCCACACAGTTGCATGCGTCAATTCTTAGTTTTTACTTCAGAGCCACCAAAGAGTTACAAGGTGGGACTCACAGGCCAGCATGCAGAAGACAAAGCCCTGTGAAGAAGCCACACCGAGCATACAATAATGACACCGATGACACGGCTTCCCAGGGGGGTTCCCCTGTCCACCCAGTGGGCCAGACAACTCCTGGATTTGTCTCCAGCACCAGCCTGGCACCAGCAGGGGCTCTGCCCATCTGTTAGACAATGTCAGTCCTTCCAATTGCAGCAAAACCTTCCTCCTCCTCCTGCAGTTCATACCTCACTTGATAGGACCACCAACCACCAAGCTGCCTGGACAGCCCTCAGTTTTCCCTCTTCCTCATCCACCACTGTGGCAACACAAAGTTGATGACTAAACTAATTGATTCTACAATTCTACCTCATAAAAATCTTTCAAAAATCCATATTGTCTCCAGCCACATGACTGTCATTCAAGCCCTTATCATCTCCTACGTGGACTATGATAGCAGCTTCTTAAAAAAAATTTATTTATTTATTCATGATAGACAGAGAAAGAGAGAGAGAGAGAGAGAAAGAGAGAGAGAGGCAGAGACACAGGCAGAGGGAGAAGCAGGCTCCATGCAGGGAGCCTGACGTGGGACTCGATCCCGGGACCCCAGGATCATGCCCTGGGCCAAAGGCAGGCGCCGAACCGCTGAGCCACCAAGGGATCCCTGATAGCAGCTTCTTAAGTTGCCTCCTCGCCTCCAATCTACACCCCAACCCCAGCACCATCTCTCCAGTGGCAGCTACCTTTTCAGTGAACAATCTGATCACTACTTAAAAGCTGTCAACGAGACGCTATTGCCTGTAGGACATAAACTCCTTCATGAGGTTCGCAGAAACTTTACAATCTGGTCTGACCTCTACTAGACAATTTGGTACGTTTTAAATATTGCTTATCATCTCCCTTTTGATTGTAAGTTCCTCAAAGACAGAAACACCCCACTCATCTCCCTGTCCACAAAGTCTGGCCCAGTGACCAGAACACAACCAATGTTCAAGAAGGATTTTGTTGATTTGATGAGTGACTTGGGAAAGCTTTTCTTTGGAATGGGAGGAGACAGTGCCCCCATGTTACTTATGTCATATTCAGAGCTGAGCCCGTAAGCACTCAGTGGGCCCCCCAGAAGGCAAGCGATGAAGATAGAGCATTAGCGGTGGGATTCGCTGCAAACGAGAAGCTGCTCTTTAACATATGACATGTCCTATAAACAAAGGAGTCTCTTCCTGTAATTACAGACCCAAAGTTACTACCAGGAGACGCTCTGTGTGCGTTCCAAAAAGCCTGCCATTAATTCAAAACACTTTTGGGATCATGTCAGAAATATAGTTTTCACAAGAAGGGCAAAAAGGTCAGGCTAATTAAATTTTTAAATATAATTCCTCATGGGCTCAAACTGCACTTCCAGTTCGATCATTCACCTTACTCAGTCTGATTCCAAATGACTAAGGGAGAAAAACCTGCCATCACGGGAAGACGCTGCTGAGAATGCTTGGGAATTCGTTATAAATCCAGACACGTAATCCCACAGGGAAGATTTCCCAGAAGGCATGCATTTTTACATTTACACAGTCATCCAAACTGACGGTTTTGAAAAAAAGTGACAAGGATCTAGATGAGTAAGTCTTAGCAATTTTAAGATGTAAAAATTCTATTTTACGGGCACTGATGGTGGATTTTTTTTTTTTTGATGGTGGATTTTTATATAAACACACAACTGGCGTACACACCCAGGGAGGTTTGGGCGCATGTTTGTTCTGGGCAAATGTGCATGTGTGCCAACACTGGACACACTCAGGGGTCGGTCCGAGGGCCTTACCACGATGCTCTTGTACATGTTGCCGTTGTTGTCCTCTACACTGATGCGGATTATGCAGGTGTCTTCGTTCTGTTGGTTGTAAACGGGAGGCAGCACTGTCGAGGTAATGGATGTCACAGAGACGGAGCGCTTGTGGATTTTGGGGTTGTTGTTGCAGGACGGAGGGGAGGAGAGGGGGTTGATTAAGGACGACATCCCTGAGGAAGTGGTGTCCATGGAATGGATAGAGGAACACGACGAGGAAGACTCGGAGAGCTGGAGGAGTGAACACAGCCCAGAGGCGGACAGACTGTTAAGGACCTTGGCCAGTGGTGCGCCTCGCAACTGTCAAAGCAGAGGTAGATGCTGAGATGAGTAAGCATCTCCCCCATGACAGCCCGCAGCACATCGGGTCTTGTCCCTGGTGGAAGCACCCTTTGGCAGATGCCTATGAGCGACTCCGCACTTGCCCTGGTCACCCTGCGTCCCGCTGAGGACGGACACAGGGCAGCTCTAGCAATGCCCCAGGTTTTAGCTGCTTTTAAGGATGTGACCAGCAGATGGCAGCAGATACCAGAAGCTGGAGGGAATATGGACTGGGCGGAGGTCCGAAGCTTCCCCGCTGGAAGAAAGCCTTCCTTACTTACCAACAGTTTGTCCAGTCCTGCTGCCTTGAGTGGGGATGCTGCTTAACAAGCCCAACCAAGATCACTTCTATCCTGGCTCCACTTTACAATCAGACTTTGTAGCAGGACAGAAATGTCTGTACTCTTAGAAGTTTCTAAGACAAGGACCACAGATTATATGGGCTCTGCATGGACTATTAGTCTCGGGAAGGCCCCTGGAGATCACCTGGGGGCAGTAGCTTCCTGCTGCTGGGGGACCTGAGGCTAGAGAGAAAACTGCTGGCAGCACCACCAGGACCTGCTCCCAAGTTCCCAGAGTCCCACAGCCAGGTTCACACAGCAAGTACACAGGGCTCAGTCTGAAGTTGATGAGAAGTGGTAAACGAACACAGGACACCACTACCTTTGTGGTGTTTGGCACTGATGTTTGTGATGAGCTTTTACATACCTTATCTCATGTTGCTCTCACAACTATCTTGTGAACAAAATGCAGAGCCTTATACAGATAAGGGAAAAAAGACTCAGAGGAATAGTGACCAAAGGGAACACAGCCTATGAGCAGGTTCCATTGCTTTCTACATTTGCTTCTAGAACCAACTGTATACATTTTCACTGTTGTAGATCAAAAACAATTAAGGAACGAGGTGCTACGGTTAATGTGTTTTTCAATTAACTACATGGTTACCTTACCATAAACTATGCAAAATTAATTACCAAAGAAATAGGATCCCCGAATCCCCCAAGCTGTGTTAAAAAAAAAAAAAGCCAATCATTAAATTGAATCATTTTAAATATCAATTCTTACTGTAGAAAATTACAAATAATTTCTCAGAGTGTATTAAGCTAAATTATACCACATTAATCCTATCAAATATTTTGGAAGTCATTTAAAAACTAAATGAACTTAGTACAAATTTAGTACAAATTTCTTCCATACCTGTTTGCCTTTCCATGGAAACAGAGTATAGAAATTTAGAATTCTGAATATCAAGCTTCCAAGTAAAATGTCATTTACTCAGTTTTATTTCCTATGGATTTCGTCTTCCTATGGCATGACTGTACATGAAATCCACCATATGATTAGTTTAATTGGAGCCAGCAAGCTGATTTGACAACTTTAACTGTGACTATCACACAATATGGTTTAGTAACATTTTGGATCTGTTTTTGTAAGTGAATTGGTTCTGTGGCCCAATTTGGGGGCTGACGGTGCGTAATTTTAATAGCATCACTTTGCTTGAATGTGCACCACACTGTAGCCTGGACAGTCCATTTTCTCATTATCGGTGCAGTTTTTTCACCTCCCTTTGCCCCTATGTAAATCCCTTTTCCTCTATTAGATTGTTCCTAATTTTAATGACTTTTATGATTAAGATACAGCTTTAAAGATGCCTGGGTTACAGCAGCTTTAAATGGACCACCCGATGAGGCCCAGTTCTTACTGAGAATTTATGCTGAGGAGCAAGTGTGAAAATAATGTTTAGAAATTATGATCGGGGGAGGAAGAAAAAGGAATACAAAGTATACTTCACTGAAAAGGGTGACCTCATAGGGTACCACTGGGAAAGGCACAGTGGACATCCTGAAAGCTGCAGGACCCACTGCAGGGAGTAACCATGGAGGTCATTGAGGTCCCTCTATGCAGTGAGCAGCAACCAAGACCTTTCCAGTTGCCATTCAAGGATGCTGGAGCCCAGCAACTACCTGCATTCAAGTCAGTAATGCAGCTTTAAACCCAGAGAAATTCCTGGGTTTCTCCTTAGAAAGGTTCATCTGAAGAATAAAAATTCATGACTTGTATAAGACACTGAAGCACCAGTGTGTTTAGGGAGGAGCCAGAAAGGATACAGCAAGAGGTGTGCAAGTGACACACTGGGCTTTTGGGTAGTTTTCAAAGACATGATCTGGACCTATGCACACATCCAATCCACTGCCAGGAGCCTGACGCGGACAGGGAGAAATCCCAAAAAGATGCATGCAATAGCTCTACTCTCACTTTTGTATGTCTACCATCAGGAGAGGGGGCTACAAAGCACAAGAACTTGTCAACAGGTGAATAATGAGACTTCACTCCAGATTTTAACAAGTTCAACGCTGTATGTCAAGTCATGAAGAATGATTACATCACTGGTTTAGGAAATATGCCCAAGAAAATAAGGAACAGATTCATAGGTATTTATAGAGCTTTTCTTTCAACATTTGGAGGATGTGTCTCTGGATTTCCAAGTAGAATGGGAAGAAATCCAGCAGGGGCAGCACCTGAGACATCTCAGCCTGATGAGTCCTGATCCTGGATTGGTTACACTGTGACAAGGTCACTTGAGGGTTCCCATACTGTTGTTGTTTGTAACACAATGTGAAACTGTACACTGACCCCCTTATAGAATGGCAGATACGAACAATGGAGGAGTTTTTACCTCCAATAGTCCACCTCACTGGCCTATGCATAAGCTAATGGGTCAACAGTCTCTCCCACAGCAGGTCTGGCTGCCCCAAGTCTCCCCCAAATGGTGCAAGTTCTAGTCATGTCACACTTGAAATCTCTGACTCAAGCTTCTTGATCAACAGATTGAAGCAGATGTGTACAGAAGATTAAGACAAATCTTGTTTCCTTTTTATTTCTTTATAAACCCATGGAAAACGGAAACCCTCTATGAGAATTCTTTTTACTTTCTCTTTTCTGGGACACAGCAGATTTTGTAATCGATACCAATTCCTTATTCTCCTCAGCATCCATGCCCTTTGCCCTGTGACTCCACAGTTCCTCCCATTAGAAGGAGTTCCCTGCCTCATTTATTTATCTGAGATTTGGCCACATGATTTGCTTTGGTCAGTTAAATGTTGGTGGTTATGATCAAAGTAGAGGCTTGATACATACTTGTAGGGTTGGGCTTGCTCTCCTGCTCATTTGTCTTAGCATACTAATAGCATGACCTGGATAGCCTCATTATTCCAAGAAGAATGAGAGACAGGTAGAGCAGACCTGGACCAAATCCATGGCCTTGTGCCAAGGCCAGCCTACATCAACCAACCTGCAGGCACACAAGAGAATAGGGGTTGTTGTTTTAAGTCACTGAGTTTAGGAGTCGTTTCCTATGTAAGATTCTGTGGTAAAAAGCTTGTAAGACAAGGTATGACACCAAGAGCCTAACACATCTCTGCCTCTTGATTTTTTACTCCTTCTAAGAAAGTCCTATGCCTACCTAATAAAGTATACTCATGTCACAGGCCACAATCTTTCATTCACCATTGGATGTGGGTCCAGAACAATATTTCAAAGGCCAGGTGAATAAACCAACATGCTTATTGTTTTTAGACCAGTTTCTATAAGGAATAGGTCCTCAGATTGAACTCTGCTTTGACAGCTCTTATAAACATGACTTTCAAAATACTGTAGAGTGATAAACTTGAAAACAGACATCCTCATGTGGCAAACACTACACTCCATCAGGTACTTAGATTAGGAATTGTGGGAAGGTAATAAGCATATACCTTTTTTTGAGGCTCATCAGGTGTGTCCATGGGAGTGATACAGCCCTCCTCAGCCTCTGAGTGGTTTGACTCGCAGGATGACACACTGACAGAGTCCATGCTTTCGCCAGAGCTCCCACTGGCAGTGGACTTGGGCTGCTCTTTGGTGGGAGTGCTACTGGTAATAAGGTCCGACCCCAGAAACAGTCTGTAAAAAACATAATGACAGGCATTTGGGCTCTTACAAATCTGGAATCTATGATTAAGCAAATATTTTGTGTTAAATAACCCCTTAGCTATTTTGTCAATATTGCATTTTCCATTATTGGAAAATGTTTCCTATAAAGTGTCTAACATCACAGGAAACATCTTATCCAAATAGGTAATTTCCAACCTCAAAGAATACACAGATTGATTAGCTGAATGAGAGGCCATATTAATCTGAGGTCCTTCTAGGTCAATAGTTCTCCATTTTTTAACATGCTGTAGATGACTCTGGTAGGATCAAAATACCATCACCACATCCCTATCACTTTCCACCATAAAATGAGCTATGCATGAGGCTAAGGAAGAAGGCTGGCACTACTTTGGCCAAGAAACCAAGGAGGACAACTTCTGTCTCCAACAATCTGGTGAACTACAGTAAGCTAACTGCTTTATTATAAAACAACTAGAAAAGAAACATTAAAAAAGTTTTTAAAGTTGAGCTTGCAAGACAGTAAGGAAAATCCCTACAGGTCATAAATGAAAAGGGAACTGAAAACCAGAAGCAACGTGAGCTAATTCTGCAGCTGCTTTGGATGCAGAGTGGGAAGTACCAATCTTGGTAAACTAGGGATACGGGTTTTAACACAGACACAGACCCAAAGATGAGGGCTTCTGTTTATGTAAGGTGGGGAGATGAAACCGAAACTCCTTATGCAGAACCAAGACCCTCAAAGGGCTGTACCCATGTAAAAAGATGGGCTAGGAAAATATCTTCCTACTGGCACAGGAAGGCAACGAGGAAGCTTATCTGTCTTGGCCTGAGCTTGGGTGAAAGAAAAATGTCTCCCCTGAAATCATGTGTGATCTTGGCCAGCATCTCACTCATATTTGCTACCTATGTGACCTAGGAAGTAGGAACTCTCAGACCAGTAATACTTATGCAAACTAGAATTAGAAAAAGAAAATCTTTCTGGAGGAATATACCTTCAAATCACGATGAAGAGGATTTTCTGATAAGGATGAGTTCATAATACAAAATTACAAAATACACCTAAGGAAATAGCCCACACAAAGAGAGTCAAACAAGCGTAACAAACAGGAGGTTTAGACTCCTGAGGGCTTCAGAACTTCTGACCTACAAGACTTGTCAGAAAAAAACCCTAATAATTTAGTCATTAATTTGACAAATATTTGAGTGTCTACCATGGGCCAGGGTATAAAATAAATAAGCTTAAGATATTAAAGACATAAAAAAAAGATATTAAAGACATAAGAAAAGAAATTGAAAACAAGAGTTAAGAACAAGATCCTGACAAAAGAACAGGAAGACAATTTGAAAAATAAAATTCACTTCTAGAGTGAAAAATTTAGTGATTTAAATGAAACTCGGTGGAAGGATTAAATAAACATTGAAGAGAAAAATTGGAACAAGATGACAGATCTGATGAAAATCTTCAGAAGTCAGCATCAAAATATAGAGACAGAAATAAGAAAGGTTAACAAAAGGCATGGGGATTGGAATAAGAAACGCTGACATATGTGTAAGAAGAGAAAACAATTGGGAGAATGGAAGAGTGACCGTATCTGAGAAGATTCCAGAACTACTGAATCCTCAGACTCAAGAACTATGTCTTGAATAGAATAAATAAGACTCAATCCTCACTTTAACTATCTAATGGTATATCAGACAAAAGTAGTTCTTAAAAGCAACAAGGGCGGGGGGTATAATACAAAGGAATAGTAAGTAAACAAATACCAGACATCTCAAAAGCAACAACAGAAGTCAGAAGACAGGAAATAATGTCTTCAAAGTATTGAGTGAAAAGAATGGTCCTCCTTGAATTCTTTTTATTTTATTAAGATTTTATTTATCATGGGAGACACACAGATAGAGGCAGAGACACAGGCAGAGGGAGAAGCAGGCTCCATGCAGGGAGCCTGACGTGGGACTCAAACCCTGGTCTCCAGGATCACGCCCTGGGCTGAAGGTGGTGCTAAACCGCTGAGCCACCTGGGCTGTCCTCCTCCTTGAATTCTATACCCAGCTAACAGAATTCGGAGAGTGAGCACCAAATAAAGATGTTCTCAGACAGAGACGGAGAGGGTTTACGTTAATTGATGCCATGGAAAGGAGTAAAAGGAGGGAAGGGTAAGAGGCAAGAAGGAAAGGCATGTAAAGAAATTAGCATATGCAGCCAACCCCAAACAAAGCACTGACTGTATAAAACAACAGTAGAAACAATAGTAGAAAAGTAGCTTGATTTTTCATTAACTATTTCAGGAATTACATGATCAAATTCTAAGACCTGAAGCACATCTTTGTTCTGCTTCATCTCTACCCCACCACCTCTTGCCCCATTTTCTATGTCGTCTCCTTTCTAGGACCTCTAAGCACTACTGGGCTAAAGGGGAAAGAGCTAAACTCTGATCACAATTCACAGGAGAAAAAATGACACCGCTGTTGTACTCCTCCATGAATTACGAGGAGAAGACCTTTGAAGGCTGTGGATCCGTGGTCCTCGGCCCATCTTCTGAGAGTCTGGCTTAGAATGAAATTGTTCAAAGGGTAAATAAAAAAGGTTCTTCCATTTGTACAAACCTCTGAGGTCAATTCTGCTTTGTAAAGGTTAATTCTGGCGCAATAGTAGGCATCTCCGACCTTCAGACCAAGCGCACCTTCCACTAAGTCCCCCCAAATTCTTTCCAGACTCTTTGGAAAATGGGTCATTAAATGTGAGGAGGGCAGAAAGTACATTTTACACATTTTTTAAAATGCCAAGATCACAAAACATTCTGGGAATCGATAGGTATACAAACACCCTTATATGTACAAGAAATACGATGAGTGGCAATGTGGCCTGTTTAATTCACGATAAATGTTCAAACTCAACTGGAGACACCAAAGGTTAAACTCAAGCATCTTGGCAAGATTTCACCAAGGAGACATGTATTTGATGTCTACCCACTTTATGGAGGACACTGCACTGTGACAATCCTGCTTCTCCTGATTTCATGTGAACGTCCCTTCATTCACGTGCCAGAGTTGGTGCAGAAAGAGGACCCAGGGGTGCTAGAGTCCCCAGCACAATACATATGGACAGCTACGTTGGAGAAGGTAGTGGGAAGTAGTTACGTAAAAATGTGTTTGCAGTGGCTACTGCCTACGGATGGGGAAGGAAAAGCAAGAGAGCAAAAGTACTAGCACTTACGATTGGATCTACCTGTGCAGACCTCTGACTGTCATAGAAGGTCCAGAAATTTCTAATTATTTCTGATGCAGAGGACCACCAAGATGCCTGGCATTCCTTGACTACTTTGTCAGGGAGCCTGATTCCCTGTGTAGGTACCAATCTTAGCAGCTGACAAGACTTGGTCAGGCCCTGGGGTTATCTCAAAAGAGAGATCATTCTCCTCCATGATTGCAATGATGAAAAGATAGCAAGATACTATGGAAAATTCTATAGGAGTCAATCTACAAGCTCATAAATCTAGAGTTCAGGAGGGCCCAGTTAGGCATCTAAACAGAGAGAGGCCTGGCAAGAGATCAAGATTACCTTTAAAATGCTTTCTATACAATCACATGGCCCAAAGTCATCTTCACGTGTCACCTGATATCAGGCAGAAGCCCAAGCAGCTTCTTTAAGTGGGACATCATGCCATCACACCCAGTAAGGACTTTCATATGTCACATCGGGGAATATGGCAATATCCAAGTTCACGTGCCATGCCTGCTTCTATGTCCCACTGTGACTCACTGAGGTAGGTGGATAGACAGTGCTGGAAAGCATCAAAAACCCACAGAAACAGTCAGAATCCTGACCCCCTCCCCCCCCCCCCAAAAAGACTCAAAAAGACAGTAGCAGAAAGTTGTTTCTTAAAAAAATAACGGTAGCTTTCCAGGTACCCTCTGAGAGCGAGGCAGCATTTGAGGAGTGTGACAACCCCACCAGTCCTAAAACAACCCATTGAGATGGACATGACTGGTCCCTTTCTCACAAATGATGACACAGACACATAAGTTCACACACCAGATAAGTGGTGGAGTTGGGGTCTATTAGGTCAGTATGGCTCCCAAGCCACCCTGCCACAAAAACCTGTTCAATATTCCCTAATCACTGTGCTTGCTTGTCCCTGGCCAACACCCACTGGGACACCCAAAAGATCAGACACAGGAACAGGTCTTCAAAGGGAAGAGCAAATTGACTAATCAAATGACGATCCTTGCTTCCTTGCACTGACTTCTTGAAGCCTTCATTGGGTTCATTAGTCTGATGTCCCTCAGAGTCTAATGTCTAAGAGATTAACTTGGTGACATAGACTCGGCCCCTTGAGGCTCTTCTGTAAAAATGGCTGCCGTGAAAGCACAGGTTATTAAGCTACCAGTCTCTCATTCTTCCCTCCCACCCTCTGCACCCTGTCCCTCCCTTCTCTTCTCCCTCCTCCACTGTTTACCTGATGCTCCAATCTTTCCTTCCTCTCTCCCTCAGAAAGTATTTTTCCCACAGGCAATATGGCAAGAAGGTTACAAGTTTGGCTCCATGGCCAAACCTTGGGTTTGAATCCAGATCTCCCAATAACTAACACACTGGTTCCCCTCTCTGTGCCTTACTTTCCTGGTTTATAAAGTTTGTATAACAGTAGGACCTACCACTTAGGCTATTTTGTGGATTGGATGAGATGTGTTGTTCTTAAAATGGTGTTGGCACATGGCCCGATTTATTCTTTTGATAAATATTAATTATCTACTGTGTGCCAGGCACCACTGTAGGTTTTGGGGATACAGCAATGAACAAAAAACAGATGTACACACCTGCCTTCGTGGAGTCTGCATTCTAGATAATAAACAGATACACACAACCTACAGTATGTCAGGTGGAGGTAAAGGCAATGGAGAAATTCAAAGCAGGTGCAGGTGAGAGAGGGTGCCATGGGCAGGTAAGGTAGATATGTTATGGTATTAAATAAGATGGTCGGGGGAAGGCTCACTGAGAAGGTGACATTTCAAGAAACCTCTGAAGGGAGTGAGGAGTGAGTCATTTGGCTATCTGGGCAACAGTGCTCTAAGCAGAAGAAATGGCACACCTAGCATGCTGGGAGAGGTCTGGGTGGCTGGAATGCAGAGTATAGTGAGCCGGGAAAGATCAGGACAGACAGGTATGGGATGGGCAGGCAGGGCTGGGATGACACTGCAGTTCCTGAAGAGTCCTGAGGGCCACTGTAAGGACTCCTGCTTTCACTCAAAGGGAGACAGGTATCATGAAGTTAGCTGTGGAGTGTCTTGCCCGCCTGGCACCGAGTAGGGCACACAGCCATGCGTATGTTCCACTGTAGGAAAGAGCCAGTATGACTGAGAGGGATAGGGGTGGGCAGAAGCATCAGAGAGAGAGAAAAAAATAAAAATAAACAAACAAACAAACAAGCATCAGAGAGGGTGCTTCTCAGGATGTAACACTGTTGCCTGCATCTGAAGGAGCCAGCCACAGAGAACGAGCATGCCAGGCCAAAGAAACGTCATGTGCAAAGGCCCTGAAGCAGGAGCAAGCCTGGGGCAGTTGGTGGATGGCTGCAAGATTGGCATGGCTGGATTCCGGTGAACAAGGGGGAAGGCTGCATGAGGGGAAAGTGGCCAAGAAGACTGCAGGAAGGTCATGAAAGTCCTCCTAAGCAAGGCTAAGGAGTCTGGGTGTTATTTTCAAATAAAACCATTAGAGGGGGACACCTGGGTGGCTCAGTGGTTGAGCATCTGCCTTTGGCTCCAGGCATGATCCCACGGTCCCAGGATCGAGTCCTGCATCAGGCTCCCCGCATGGAGCCTGCTTCTCCCTCTGCCTGTATCTCTGCTTCTCTCTCTGCATCTCTCATGAATAAATAAATGAAATATTAAAAAAAAAACCACGAGAGGCTTTTTTAAGCAAGGAAGTGGTATAATCTGGTGAACGTTTTAAGAGGTTACCAGACTATTTGGTGGAGAACGACCTGTTGAGGCAAGGCTGGGCCCGTACGGCCGTTGGGAGAGCCGGTCCAGGCTGGGAGATGATGGTGCTTTGTACCAGAGAGAACAGTGCAGAAGGAGGAAGAGATTCAGAAAGTTCACGACAGAAGGTCAACCCCTCAATCGGGGAGGGAACTGCTCTTCACTTTTGTCCTGGCTCAGGGCCTCGGTATTAAATACCCTTCCTCCCTCTGACTCTCGGGCCCCAGGATCCCCGGGCGACACTCACAGACTGAGCCTCTTCACCATGCTCTTCCGCGGCTTGGGCGAGGTGGCGCTGGCATCAGCAGCTGCTTCGATCTCACAGGACAGGGCATAGCTGGGGAAGAGGAGGGAGCTCGTGAGGTCAGAGCTTGAGAACGAAGAACAGACTGAAATTCACACGATTTGCCGATTTTGTTTTAGAGGAAGTCTCTGGTCATTAAAAGAGTAAAGATGTATATACCATGTTGTTCCACCACCAGCGTCAGAGCGGATGGACTGAATGACCAGATTTTACAAATTTACACATGTGCCCCCTGCTCTAATCCCCAGACGGAGACCCTTTGGTGCCACATGCCTCAAAAGAGGGATTCGTGCGCTTTGGCAGCATCAAAGGCCGACTCCACTCTGTTTCCTGATCATTCTCATCCCACTACTAAGCCAGGGAGAGAATGATTTCTTGTCTGCTACCTCCCTTCATTACTGTGTGTGTGGGGGGCACATGTGCTCAACTTCCTATCTAAGAGAAATGAAAGAAGAGACTTTTGCAAACTGTTTAATCTTGAGTGAACAGACATAGGCAGTTATATTATTGGTAAAGATATCTGAATAGGATTTTTAATTGCCAAAACATCCTAAATTTAAAATGCTCCAAGTTCAGACATCTACCTGCCAGGCAGAAATAACTTCCATAAGCACAAGAGGGATTTAGAGCTGACTTGAAATGTCTTTTATGAAAGCTCATAAGTCTAACTAATAGATGTATTTGGCTCTGGGTAGGTGTGGAAGGGTAAGTGTGTTGACTAGTAGCTTAAGCTGTTAATTATGTGTACTTTTTTTTTAAATCTAAAGCTGTGTCCAGGTGTTTGCTCATGTGTGGGTATTCACTGATAAAGGAATTTTCCAAATATTAACTTAAGCTCTAGAGGTGGTGGTAAATAGGATGAAAAAAATGGGGTATATTTAGCAAGATTCCTCTAAACATTAAAAAGTCAATTTTTACAATTGACAAAATTTTAATTTTTACAACTAATACTGTGAGCCTAGACTCTCTGATTCCGAACACCAGCCATGGTATGCACGTCCCATTTGTGAGAAGGATGTACATCTAGAGAGGAAGTTAACTCATAGAAACCGATCATCAGACCAGAAATGTAAGGTGAGGCAGTAACTGCTTTATTTTCTACGTGGCAAAGATAAAAATTTTTACCAACTAATGAGTACTAAAACACAGGTTTTGTTTTAATGTAATAGGACCAATCTACTCTGGGATTTAAAAAAAGAGCTCTGAAATCATCTATCTTCTGAGGGAACTGAGGCTTACAGAGGTTATATGATTTGCCCCCACATTATACAACAGCCTTGAGAGCTTAGATTGTAGAGTCAAGAAGACTAAATTCTATCACTAACTAGTTCAGTTACTCTCTGAATCTCAATTTCCTCATTGGCAAAATTCGTATTTTGCTGTCAATTTTGCTCTCCCTGATGATAAACTTTCAAGGAAATCCCCTGGTCTATGGCAGGGGTTAGCAAATATTTTCTGTAAAGGACCAGATGGCAAATATTTTAGGCTTTGCAGGCTACATGGTCTCTCTTCCAACTACTTAACTGTCTTTAAAGCATGAAAGCAACCATAAATAAGATGTAAATGAATGGGCTGTATTCCAATAAAACTTTATTTATGGATTCTAAAACTTGAATGTCAAATAACTGTTCCATGTTACAATCCTCTTTTTTTTTATTTTCCAACCATTTAAAAATATAAAACATGTGGTGGGCTGGATATGGTCTGTAGACTCTAATCTGCTGGACCATGGGATAAAGACTATGTCCCTTCTGGGCGGACATTCAAGGCACTGGAGTTAATGTACTTTTGCTTGCTTGTCAATCATGATTTTGAAATCTGTCCCATCCACAACAGAGTTCTCACTGTTCTCCCAGATGCCAACCCCTTCAAGCCACCAAGCTGTTGCTCACGTTCTTCCCTCTGTCTGGAATGTTCTTCTCCAGTTCTCCTGGTGAAATCCTGTCTCTACTTTGCAGCCTAACCCAAACGTTCACACCTTACTGATTATCTTCCCTACTTCTCCCGTCCTCGGCCAAATTGTTTCTGCTTATAGATCCTATAGCACTTTAGTTACCTGCTCCACCCCCCATATTTCAATTCTTCATGAGTCTGTCTCTCCTTCCCAAATGTAAGCTCCTTGGAAATTGGTACCAATTAACAAAAATGACAAACATGGTGACAATGGGGTGGTAGTGGTGGTGGTGACGATGAGGATGGTGATCAGCACTTAAACAATGCTTTTCCAAATAGGACATTTGATCCTCACAAACATTTTATAGAGAGTATCCTGAAGATAATGAAGAATATGTAATATGTGACTTGCTCAAGATTTTAAAGATCAATAAATGGTAGAGCAAGAATCTGAAAGCACATCTTCTGATGCCATCAATTCAGCCTTTCCTGCTATACCATTACCCTTTGAAAACTGAGGATCTAGAATCTAGTAGCTTCTCACTAAATAGCTGCTGAATAAATGACCAAATAAGGAAAAGGAGATAGTGTTCTTCTCTCCAACACCATAGCTCCACCCTGATGGGCAATATGTGGACCTACCTCTCCTCCTCTGTTAGGAGCTGCTGCCTCTGGAACCACTGGATGAACTTTGGGTCTGGTGTCATACAATAGCTGTTGCAGGCAGACTGCAAGAGCTTTATCTGGGCAATCACTTCAAATTCCTACAGCAGACAGAACACCAAAAGAGAGTAAATAATAAGGCCAACCAAATGTATCTTTTTTCAGTATGAAGACACAACATAATTAAAATAAACAATGGCAAAAACCAATGAGGAGGACTCGAAGTACTGCCTTTCTTAGAAATAAAAGAACTGAATAACTTAACAATTCTAACTCTGAATCTCTGAGGTCTTTGTATGCTTGTCAATCCTCCTTCTCCTAGAAAAAGCAATTTATATGACCAAAAACAGGCTAGCAGAGCAACCCAAACTAGTTATTATCGAAAGCCACAGTGGCTTCCTTTTTTATGTTTTCATTCTAGGGATAGAAAATTTATTTTTTAAGGTATATTTTAAATTTCCATTTCTATTTCCTAAAAGATAAAGAAAAAATTTACTGTAAGTCAGGAATCTCTAAAGTGCCCCATCCTCATCTTCTTCAATCCTGACCCCTCAGTAAATAAGTTTTGGTAGAGATGAATATGTAAGCATTCTAGGGCCTCATAAACTTGAATGTTTGGATTTCCCGAATCCTTGGGTTTTTACAACTCCAGTAAATCCTGTAACTAAATCTTTTAAGGCTCATGAGAGAAGCAAGTACATAATTATGTCCAAAATTATTTATACTTCTTTAGATGTTTCAATAAAGTTTTTTTTTAAGGCAGCAAAGAGTGTAAGCTTTAGCTTTAGGTTTTATACTCAAATTTTCCCAAAGTCTTAAAAGGAAAGAGAGTACCAGCCAGGGTTATTCTGAAGTTAAAGGACAAAGATGGGTAACTCTGGAGGCCAATGAGTGAATTTGTTTCATCATCACAGGACATGACAGAAGAAACTCAACAATGGGCAGGTTCTATGGGTATCACCTTCCCATCCAATGACTTCAGCTCTTGGTCTCAATATCCTCAAGAAATATCTATCATCACGCTAGAGAAGAAAGTATTTGTCTATGTTAGCTTATCTTGCTACTAACGAGCTCAGTTTGGTTCCCAAAGTTTTGGTTTTAACTCAATCGTCATTTCCTCCTGGAAGTTTGTCTGACCCCACAAATTGGGGTTAGATTCCCCTCCTACATCTTCCTGTGATACTCACTACTTCTGCTCAGCAGACCTTATCAGCTGTACTTGCCTACCTTCTTCCTGGACTGTGACGTTTATGAGGGCAGGGAGCACCAGGCTTTCTCTACAGCGATTCTCAAACCTATCAGAGTGCTTAGCCCATGAGAGGCATGCCATCAATATTTGAGGAATGAGAGAGTGAATGAGTGAGTAAGGTTCCTTACTCTTGAGTGTTATAGGGTGAAGGCATTCCTTTGCTCATTCAGTTTCCTTTGTATCATTTAAGTACCTATTGAAACACACCATTTTTACACTAAAACTATAGCAAAATTTCAAAGCTCTGTTTTCTCTTTTTGTGCTGTGCAAAACCATCCACTGTCCTCACCACAGAAAAATTCACCCCTTCCCATGCTGACAGGAAAGGAATTATCCACATTATAACAGTGAACACCCTTTCCTCTCCATCTTTATTAACTCTTCATCATCTTTACTAAATCTTCCATATGTCATTTACTCTTTCAAAACCCCTATTCTTCCATAGGATGAACCTGGTGTTGCCGAGGCTGACTACAAGGAAGAGAGGAGGAGTGAGGAAAGAAATGTGGGCTTTGCAGCAGCAGGACCAGATCTCATCCCTGCTCTACTACCAGGCAACCCTCGGTCCCGTTATCCCATCTCTCTCGGGGCAAGTTTCCATACCTGGGAATCGAGGTAGATAAAACTTATTTCATGGCACTCTGGAGGAGAAGTACACAGGATTGCACAAGGCACAATTGCATGTAAGTGCTTGATAAATGCCAATTCTTTTTTTTTCTTTTTTTGCCTCTACAAAAAAAGCCTAAGTCCTTGCTTCTTTTTTTTTTTTTTTTTTTTTTTTCATGCTCAGGTGAAGTAAAATGGAACACTACAGCCAAGGCCTCTACTTACCCTTCTCCTTTTCTCAAAGTTTATCAGCCCACCCTGAAATGAAAAATTAATAAATAGTGTCAAACCAAGCTACTTTGAAATACAGCCCCTTTACTACATCTCATAAAAATATGTCAGAGGGATGATAAAGTCACAATTATTAATGACACTGCAATTATAGCTGCTACGTAGAAGAGTAGCACCATTTGCTTCAAGAAAAATATTCTTTTAATTATAACAGGACAGGATAGGCAGACAGCCTTCTTATAATATGTCCAAAACCAACTAAAATAGTCATGATAAGGAAGTTACAATTCAGAATCCAAGTACATTTGTAGAGCCAGTTAGGGCAAACGCTCGAGTAAATGTTCCACTTTATTTCTTAACCAAAAAGCAACAAAAACAGATGGTCATTGACTCATCCTGGAAACCAAATTGTCAATGGTTTATCAAAAGGGAAGTGGCTTCTACATAGCCTTGTGAAAAGTTAAGTTTCAATTCTTCATCCCCCAGCTCCAGTAGGCTGAACTTAACTTCTAAATCATTGGTCACTCCCCGCAAAATTCCCCCAGTGCTAATGAATGTTTCCTGAGATAAGCTGAGACAGGGGATCTGAAGAGACAGAGCTCGGGAAATGCAAAACATGAGCAAACCCACAACATTATGATGAGCTTGGAGATAGGTTTGGAGGTAGGTTCATGCAGAAGGGCTACTAGGCCTGCTAACTCTCATAGAGGAAAAGTAGACTCATGGCACGTTGACAGCCAGGGAGGTGACGGAAACTTAGATATACAGCAATCCTTACATCTCAATTCAAATGTCAAATTTCCTCTCCACTTAATAGATTTTTTAAGATTTTATTTATTTATTCATGACAGAGAGAGATAGACAGACACACAGGCAGAGGGAGAAGCGGACTCCATACAGGGCGCCCAACGTGGGACTCGATCCGGGGTCTCCAGGATCACGCCCTGGGCCGAAGGCGGCGCTAAACCGCTGAGCCACCCAGGCTGCCCCTCTCCACTTAATATTTGATTACAGCTACTAACTCATAGCTTAAATTTCACTTCTCTTCCCACAGAGAGGGAAAGAACACACACAGGAGAGAAAGCACAAGAGTGCCTCAGGGCAGGTGACTATATGAACAAAGGAAAGAGTAATTAAATATCCAGATCTGACCACCTCTCTACCCTACCAAGGAGACGGTTAGGGCAAATCACCTCCTCAGCCCTACCTGCCGAAGTGCTCCTCAAGGACTTTCTCAAACCCACTCCTTCATAAGGTCCTGCCATCACTCCTGCCCTCCCCACCCCCACACATGGAACTCGCTGTACCCTCCCTTCATCTCTCGCTGCACTTCTGTTTGAATTCCTAGTATTTCCACAGTCCCTGCAGCTTTGATATATACCTTCCACTGGCTTGTGAGCCACTATTGGTGTTACTCTGCCTTGTATTTGGCACAGCACCTGACACAGTGCTGTGTAAATAATGGGCCCTCAACAGACACTGATAAAATCAATTTCTCTCTTGGGCATCCAAGTTGCCACCTGCATACAACTCACCTCAATGTAGTCCTGAAGAGCCGTGTCAAGCATGGTGAGGTCAGTCAGGAAGGTGCCCAGGTAGGGCACAGTTCCTTGCATCACACCCTGAGGAGCAAGCACAGCAAAACAGACATTACTAAAAAGTTGAAGGGTTTCGATAGCCTCCACGCTGGAGCAAATGTACCTACTGCTGGCTAAACTGGGCAAGATACCATTCATAGATGAAAGCAGCAACCTCTGAACGGCCAGGTAAGCCTTGACAACATCTGGAGAAAATGAAGGACCGTTCAAGACCATTAGTGTCATCCTCCACAACTGAAATTTTTAAAATTGTTAAAAAGGATGGGAATTCCGTTATCACCTAATCTCTAACTTTGAAAGTTAGGAAAACAGGCCTCAAAGCCAGGAGAGCATACAAGTACCAATCCTCAAGAGTGTTCACAGAGGATTCATATTTTGCTTGCACAGTTTCAAGCGATGCCTGTTCTCTTTCAGAGTGTGCGGATGGATACTCCTGGTGGTTTGGAGCGGCCTCACCAGTGGTAAAGGTGGGTGACTGTACACTGAGGAAGAGTGTGACCCACAAGAGCATGGGATGTCACTTATTAAAATGGCCTCTTGGGTGGCTCAGTTGGTTAAGCAACTGCCTTTGGCTCAGATCACGATCTCAGGGGTCCTGTAACTCCACAATAAAAAGTTTGGTTTTTAAAAATTGTCCCTTGGAAATGAAGGCTGAATCACTTCAGCTGCAGGTATATACACGGTATTAATTTCATAAAACTTGGGGATCCCTGGGTGGCGCAGTGGTTTAGCGCCTGCCTTTGGCCCAGGGCGTGATCCTGGAGACCCGGGATCGAATCCCACGTCGGGCTCCCAGTGCATGGAGCCTGCTTCTCCCTCTGCCTATGTCTCTGCCTCTCTCTCTCTCTCTCTCTCTCTCTCTCTCTCTGTGTGACTATCATAAATAAATAAAAATTAAAAAAAATAATTTCACAAAACTTTCTTTGAGATCATCTCAATTCTCCATAAGGCCACTGAGGCACTAGCCTTTCTAAAGAGAAAATAAAAAGTGGCTGCCATGGATACCTTCTCTTCACTTCCATTCAGGCACTTGGGAAATTCTGGAAGGAAACAGAATCCCAGCCAGGGCAGGCCCAGGTTGTTCAATGTGAGGTTGGCTGTCTCCTTGCCCAGAGCTGACTAGAGAGGTTCACCCCGAGGACTCACTCTCAGGGGCAGTTTGTCCTCCTCTGTTATGTGCACAAGGTCTCATCCTGAACTAAAATAATCTTTTTTTTTTTTTTTTTTAGCAGCTATTTTTAACTTGTCTTTGAACAACCAAAGAAAGTCTGAAATGCTGTAAAATGTTTTATCAGCTTTATGGCACAGAAGAGTCCTATCATTCAAAAACAACATTTCTGATTTATGTCCAGCCTTCCAAAGAAGGAGAAAATCCTCCCAAAACCAGGATGAGGAGATACAGAGGTTGCCAGTGTCTAATCCCCTCTCTGGTTTTCCCCCTTCCATGCTAAAAGGAGAATTTTTAAAATAAAGCTTTAAGATAAAGCTAAAGATAGTAACTATCTTTCAGTCTTAAGGAGGGAGGTATGTCCTTTGAGTATGGAAAAATGAGGTTTGGTTAGTCCTTGGGATTAGTATGGGGAGCTGGAAAATGGACAGAGGTTTTCAAACAAATGAAAAGATCTGCCAGTACACAGACCAAGTCCTCCTGGGAGCAGACACCCTTTCCTCAGCACCCATGTCCTAGGCTACCATGCACCCAAAGTTGACTTCAGTAGGCATTCCCAGGAGGTCTCAAGGCCCCGGGGCAGTAGCTCCTAAGGGCAGGAGTTCATGGAGGAGGACAGTAAGAGAGAATAAAGTCTCCCTACTGCAGATTTTGCTCCCTACCTCCAGAAGAAAGAATATTCCAGAGAACGCTATGATTTGTGACTGTTAGTGTTGATTTCCCACTGGATCAAATGGGAGTGATGATATGTCTCCTATAGACCTGCCAGGGCTGCTGAGAATAAATGAAGGATGGAGAATGTTCTTGGAAGCAGGGGAGCCCTGCAGATGGAAGGTGTCAGTGCCATGCAGAAGCCCCGCCACCCACACAGGGCTGCTATCTGTTGGGTTCTCAGAAAAGACTGAGGGCCCAACGTACCATGTCCTTCTGGAGCTGAAGCCTCCTCTGAGTCCGCTTCTGGTTTTCTTTCACACTGCTGTCCAGGTTTGCAAATTTTGAGGTTCCTTCCTAAGAAACAGAAGCACACACACAGATGGAGAGCGGCACCACAAACAAGCAAAGGGGCATGGAGGGTCAGGTCCGGAACCCCTGCACAACTGCCTGGATGCCATGCAAAACCAAGAGGCCTCCAGCAGGCTCTGGGCTCAATTATGTAAACATTTGGCTGGCTCGTCACAAGAGGTCTATTTGCAATAAGGTCTGGTGGCCTCGGATGATCCTATCCCCTCCACCCCTCTCTAAGGGGAACCCCTGATTCAGTGATAAAAATCAATGGTCAATACGAGGCCAGCAGTTCCCAGAACCGGAGGCAATTTTTATATATCCCAAATTTCACTCAGAATAATCACATGCCCTGGAAATGAAGACCTCTTCCTCAGTACATTTTGTGATTTCTTGATCTTGGCCTGAAATACATGTGCCAGCATTCTGGGAGAGAAAAGGGACTCTTTCTGGGGACTCTTTCTGTGGTATTTCTTAGCTAAATGAAACTTTTATTCCGGAAGTTTTCTGAGGAAGTCCAATATTGTGCCGCAGCACTAATCTATGAAAGCCAGACCGTCACCTCTTTTTTCTCCTTGTTTTCCTCCCTGGTCCTCCTAGGTTGCTTTTCTCAGGTTTGGAACTCCTACAAGGTAATCCTTCCTCCTGGCACCTGAGGACGGGCAGCTACCCTTCCTCTGCTCCTGCCAAACTCTTCAACGGTGATGACTAAACTCCCGCCTGCTGATGGAACACAGTGTGTTGGGTTCTGTGGTTTCGGGGTCTTGTTAAGTTCTCATTTTCCAGGAAGTATATGAATGGGAGGCAAATTTCACAATCTGGATGGGGGATACGCGTTCCAGTAGCTTCCTCCGTCAGTCTCGCTGGGGTTTTTGATGTGACCATAGCATGTGACCTTCCCCGACCACACACAGGAGTGTGTGTCTTTTGCAGACTTGGCCTTCCCGATGGCAATGAGGCATCAATATCTTCCAGCATTCATCAGCCTTAACCTGGGTCCAGAACCCACCGTGACTCATGATCTATTTTAACTCTACTACAAAGGGTGATAAGGAGCAATACCGTTTAATGACTCCTGCCTACAGTTTCTCCTGGGGATGAAGGAAAGTGCCATTTACCATGTGAGGTGGTGGCGAGTTCTCCCAAATTCTTGAGAATTCGCTAGAAGTGAGAAAATACTTCTGTCTGGAATGAAAGCAAATGACCATGCCTTTCCTATGTGGATCCCTCTGGTTCCCTTCCAGTTCTTGATCATTGGCAGAGGTATCAGGTGTGGAAGTTATTGAAGGTATCTCGAAAGTTCTTAGGAAGGATTTCTGAAGTTTAAAAGGCTCCAGAGAGCCACAGACCAGCAGAGATGGAAAGCCACAGACCTCCATAGCACTCAGGACAGCCTCCTTACTGGGAGGCCAGTAAAGACCTGAGGTGAGCGTGAGCAAGCCTGCGGATTTCATGACTTCATGATTTCAAGAGACTGAGCCTCCAATCCTGACTGGGCAACTGAAGAGACAGGCTGGTGCCAGTTCTCCCAGATGAGATGTCAAACGAAAATCCATCAGTGTCAATTTTCTCCTTCCTTGGCCCTAAGTCTTCTGCTCTGCAGCTCTCATACCACCAATTCCTAGAAACCCGTTGGAACTTTTCACAGGTATGCTGATGGCATTGGTCTGGTTCCTTTCTTCGCACTCCTTTGCTGGCCATGCTCATGCTCACGGTGTCTTTTCTTCCTGCCAAAGTCACCTTCATGTTTTTCGCCACATTCACATCTTTGGAAATGCCATCCTTCATGACTGCCTCTGTTTAGATGAATTTCAAATCATTCCCTCTCCTTCCACCAACCTCCTGCTCCTCTCTTTTTCTCTTCCCTCTCTCTCCCTAGTGAAAATTTCTCCCCTGAGTCCCACCTTCTATCTCCATCCTTGGCAGAGTTCAGCTACCCTTATCTATCCTGTTTCTGGGCCTCTTCTACTAGGATGTATAGAGGCACTGAATTCTTCTCAATCAATGTTAGGTACATTATCACCCAGAAGAAGTTAATGGTAACTCTCTGAATGGACCTTCAGAGTCTCCTGCTCCCACCCTGGCCTGAGTGTATGTTGGAGCTTCACTACATATACATTTCCATTACAGCCAAATTGTTGGGCTGTTCTCAGAGTTGTTTTTATCAATTCCACCAGGGAGAGTTCTCACTAAAAGTCCCAAGAACAGGGATGATTTGGTGGCATTCTGCTTTCCTGCTGTTTTAAAATTTATGGACTCTACAGTTCACCAGCTCTGAGTTACTTAAGTTCGAGAAATCATAATCAAACCTGTTTGAGATACAAACAGGTTTAAGATAATCTTTGAGAAAAATAAAAACATTTTCCCCCAACAATTAAAATGAAAATCTTAGGTTGTGCTAATTGTTATGTTGCCTCAGCCATAATATCATAAAGGTGGATCATTACATCTACCCAGAGGTGGAAGAAAAGATCAGTGTTTAAGACTAAGATCACCCAATGGTAAATCAGGTTGAGTCCAGGAATGGTATATTAGAAACAGAGGCCAGCAATTTTTCCCAGGGGTTTTTTCGAGAACCTAAGTACCTTGATTTCATTTTTTTCTTTTTTACAACCATGCTGAGAATTAAGGCTCAGAATTATATGAAGAATGATATATACTTCACATGAAGAATGATCAACAAAGGTGACTGGAAAGGGACCTACATATACATATGGCTTGCCCAAAACATTACAACATCGTTAATGATAATGCACAGACCACAGGAATTCATAGCCAAGTTTTTCATTTCTTTGGGATTTGAGCCATGTATAAGAAATTTAACTTCGAGCACGAGGGCCAACTTCTACATTTAAGAAAGGTTTATGGGACCTTTAATGTCTAGATATGGCTTTGCTCCTAAGGTTTCGGCCAGAACACTGCCACCAGGCAATGAGCTGCACAGCATTCAATTTATCTACGTTGGAGGGATGACTCAGAGCTATTGGGATTTGAATGTGTGGCTCCGGTTTGTCTAGCTTTGTGTTCCTCACAGGGAGACCACTAAGCCATCTCCTTCCAGCCAGACGAGTTTCCATTTAAAGTCTACAAATCCAGGGGGATGTGAAGCAGGGAGTAACGTGATCTCAGCAAGCACTGGTTAGCATGCCATTAATCAGGTAGGCCAAATCCAGAGTCAGACATCAGCATAAACTGTCTTGCTCATATCACCTAGTCCAAGGAGGGCAAAGAGTGGGCAGGGTCTCAATGTCACATGACTATTAAGGCCCACCAATTCATGCAGTCAAACATACTTTCTGAACACTTGCTGCATCCCAGGCACTGTGTCAGGCATTAGGGATAGAACAGTGAGAAAACAAATCCAGTTCCTTCCTGTCAGAGGCTTGCAGGCCAGCAAGGAGGCAGGCTGAGTACCCAGCAGAGCCCACGATGAGACATGCAGGAAGAGCAGGACTTAGGAGGACACCCAGTCAAGAAGACTGTAACAGAGGCCCTTACGGGAATGACAAATCTAGCAGGTACCAGGTGGGTGCCTTTTCTTAGTGACCCCACCACCACTGGACTTTCATCCCCACTCTGTGCCTGTCCTAAGCTTGCATATGTAGTGCATACTTTACTTACTTGCATTTGTTATGCATACTTTGGCTTCATGTGCACAAGGCATGCCAAATACTAAAAATACATTTATTTGCATAGCGCTTTCAAATATTTTATCTTAGTCAATCTTCAAAACAATTCTATGAGGTCAGTGGGCTAAATACTATTATTATCTCCAACTTGCAGCAAAAGAGACTAAGGACAAGGATCATATCCTCTCATTGCCCAGTTCAGGGCTATGGTAGTGCATATCCTACGATTTTATAATTGTCTTCTTCTCTACCATCAGCCCCCTGACACAAGATGTAATCTCTTTAAGATCGGAGACTGCCTTCAGCGTGGGTGTACCTCTGACATCTAGCACATTGTGAACACTCAATCAACAGTTGCTCAATTACGGATTTACCTTCTCCGTGAAGTTTTCTCAGATCTACCCTGTCCCCTACTTCCAAGTGGCCAAAAGAAATAGTTTTATGCCTACATGATACAAGCACAGGTTTTAGAGTCTTGCCAGGTAGGGTTCACATTCTAGCTCCATGACCTACCAGGTGTGTGATTTAAGACATAGTACTTACCTCTCCAAGTCCTGGCTATCTGCAAAACAAGGATGATAAAATCTACTTTATAGGAAGGCTGCGAAGATAGTACCTGGCCTATGTTTCCCTCTGATGACCATTCACAACCTGTTATTTGTACCTTTATTGACTACTTATTCTCATTTCGTCCTACATCCACCAGCCAGAGGGTGAATTCTTGAAGACAGGTTCTGCGTTTATCACCTTCATGTTCCTAGAGGCCGCTCCAATGCTTTACAGATACCGGACATTCAAAAAATGTCTCGAGAAGTAAAATCAACCAAGCTACACTTTTACCTGCCTTTAGTTCAGAAGTCAGCACTCACTTGGCATTCAATAAATATTGCTGATGGACCATGCAACTTGGTCCAAGTAAAGGATGTGCAATTACAGGCTTGGCCTCTGTCATTCTAGAAGAAGTTTTGCTGAGAAGGAATATTCCAGGGCCTCTCGCCCACCAAGCCACCAGCACTTGGTGTCTGCAGCGTGGCTCGTTAATAAGATATGCTCAATGAGCACAAGTTTCACAATCTGGTTGTGTAACCGTGAAACCGAGGAGCTGGACATTCAGTTTTCTCAGCCCTGAGCTTCTCAGATTTGGCCCCAAAAACCCAAAAATTCTGTCTTCTAAGTCACTGCAGGCTTTCTCCTGGGACAGGCAGGAAAGTAGGGAGCCATCAAGCCACTCTTGCCTTAACTGGGTTCCAGAGCCATCAGCAATGCGACCCAGCATCCCCACACAACTGCCTCACCTTCATGAGAAGTTCCCTGCTGGTCAAATGGTTATTATGGTCTGAGAAGATATCTGAAAGTTCTTCAAACATCAGCATCCGGTCCCTGTGAGAGGGAAGAAAAAAATATGAACAAATAAAGGAGTCTGTGGAAGCCCTACACTTTCAGCCCTGCTGCCCTCAGTTACTGTGTCTACAGAGAGATTGTACTGAGCTCAAGATCAGTGGGTGACAGGACCACAGAGGAGGACAATGACTTTATTCATCCAGGCTAGGTGGTTTTTGTTTTGTTTTGTTTTTTTAAAGGTACACATGGTCACCTATGTGAAGAGAGGGATTTTTCTATCTGTGCATGTTATAATCATAAGAAAGAATTATTAAATTGGGACATCAAGTTGCTCCATTGGGATGTGTTCTTAAAAAAAAAAAAAAAATCTATCTTAGCAATACACAGAGCCCAGAGCCCTATGGGGCCTGAGAAATCATGTTAGCCAGTCCCCTCATTTAGAGATGAAGATGGCAGGGTCAGGAATTTGCTGATGTTTCCATTACTAAGTGTTGAGAATGGCAGGTGCAGAAGCCAAATTTCCTAAGTCACAGGCCTGGGCTCTCAAATTGGCATCAGAGTAGATGGAAGCAGAATGGGCTCTGGTTTGGGAAGTGGGTTCAAATCTCCACTGCCATTCTCTCCCCAAATGCTTTCAGGCCAACTGCTTAATGTTCCTGAGCTTCCATTTTCTTACCTATACAACAAAAATACTAGGAGTCTTCTTGAGGGACCACAGTAAAGTCAGCAGGATCATATCCCTAAAGTGCCTACTCGGCCCTGTCCCTTCTGGAGGCCTGCCCCTCTCCATGGGCCTCAGGTTTTTCTCTCAGCCCTCTATGGTTACTGAGTGGAGGACACTGAAGGCAGAGAGTTAATGGAGCCATATCATTCTACATGCAGCATGTCATGATCACAAGAAAGTCATTATTAAGTTATTTGTTTTACAATGAGGGTGATATTATTCTTGTAATAAAGAAAACCAGTAAAGATATTTGTATTTTGGAAAAAATAGTTAGGAACTTAATTACATGTGGGCCTAAATAAAGGGAAATAAAGAGATGGATTCTCTGTCCTCTGAAAGTAGTTAGCATAAAGGATTACAGGGAAGGTGATAACCACATAAGGTATCTTAACCCTGTCCCTTGAATTTAGCAATGAAAAATATGGAAAGCTGATATGAAAGTGTCTTCTCTAGGAACTATGACACTTCTATAGCATCCCTGCTAAAACATGAACCGACCAACTCACAAAGAAACAAACCAGACACTCACATTGTACAGAATGTGGCTTTGAGGTTTGTTTTGAGGGGAATAGTTTAAAAAGCCAGCTGGAAGGATGGACCTCATATGGTAACCAAAAGATTAAGATACAACCCCACTAATTTTTTTCTTTGTGTTTTAGCCTCACATTTGCTGTGAGGAAGAAATCTTTGGCTGGCTAAGTGACTTTCCACAGTATGCTATTTATCAACCACCAAAGAAAGATAGGATTACCTGTCATTGCAATCAGAGAAGGCTGCAATCAAGCACAGGAGGTATTTTTTTTTTTTTTTTTTTTTTTTTTTAGCACCTGACCATCCCTTTGTTTTTGTTTTTGATACCAGGGCTGGGGAGTACCGATGAAGGGAAGAAGAGGGGTCTGAGTTATTGAGGATGAGGAGTCCGTATGCATCTGATCTTCCCACTGTATTTCACCAAGGTCTACCATCTAATGATTTTATATGACCCATATCTTTCATAAGATTTATATGCAAAGGAGAAACCAATCAACTCGTCTTTCTTTCACATCAGAGTCAGCTTGATTTTTCAAACTAATGAAGAGGAGAAAGAACTTAAGAATAAGTGGTAATAAAAAAAATTGCAATAGACTTTGAAAAACCTATCTGCCAGATTTTCTCCTAATAGATAACAGTGTTGTAAATAGAGCATGAGCTTTGGAGTCTCCCAGTGGCTAAGGCTCCTACAGCATTGTAACACCAGACATTACGATCAGTCACTTCCAGTTGTTTTCTACTGACTCATCAAAGCCTTATGTAATAAATAATTTGACTTCCCCCAAGCAGACATTCTGCTGATTGAGAATATGAGCCCATTGGTATGCAAGAGTACTCTGGCACTCATTTTTCAGCATAAATTTATGAAATTCTGGTGTACCAATCGGGGTCTCTTGGAGGTTTGGACCCTGTTAGTCCCTTAGGGTTTTAATCAGCTCTGAGTGGACTGATGAAACTGAATGCCTAGACCTTCCACTCCTAAGGCCCGAAGCCACCAATTCCACAAGGGCAGGCCTGCCTGGGGAGCCAGCTGGCTCCTCTCCTGGCTGAAAGTGATTACACTGCATATACTATAGACTGTAAAGTTTACACATTCTTCCCTGATACAGCTCGACTTCTTGATTAGTTCAAACCCAGGTAGACCTGTTGAATGTAACTGGCCTAGTTTGCAGCCATGACACATTCCCCAGCTTCTAAATCTGTACTGATAGGGAATCAGAGCTGCCTCCTCATTCACCTTTCCCTCCTCTGCTAAAAGTTCTCTGGTCTACAAGGGAAGCTCTGGAAATTGGGGAACGAAGATAGTAAAATCATGAGGACATGAAATTGTTAATTGTTCCAAAGGTTCCACCAAGATATAGGACAAACGATATAAAATGAAAATAATATTAAAAAATAAAAAATGAAAAACAAAATGTGGCCAGTTAATAACTTTAGTCAGGTACGTGGAAGGGACACTTGAGGGTTTTTAATATCACTAAGAATAGCTTTTAGCATGCTGAAACAGAAGCAAACTAAATAGATTCTCACTGAACAGCAAGTACTAACATCACATCTACGCACATGATCCCTCACATCTTGGAACAGCTTAGGGCTTTGAAAGGCGGCTGACAAATAATTGAAGTAACAGCAAATTGCAATAACTTTATCACGCCGCAAACTTACCCCTCGGAATCTAGATCATAAGCACATCTTTAAAATCATCCTCAAAGCCTATAACCTTGGTTTTGGCACACTTTGCCCATGAGTCTGACTCCTGTGGCAGCCCCACCTAAAAACTTATTAATGATTACGTGTAAAGTGCACCCTGCCTGGGACACACAGAGCCTTTCAAATATGTTTCTCTAGTTACATAATATGAGCTTTGAAGGCGAGGACCCATACCATTTATACACCGACTGGTCGCCCCAGCCAAAGAAAGCAGAGCAGGACACTTGGGAACTTACTTCGGGACGGCAGCCCACGTCTTTTTTAACCTATAGATGGAATTGGACTGTAGTGCAGAAATGATGGCCCTCAAGGAGGAAAAATTCTTCAGGATTCTACATTCCTGTATGGAAAGTGATTAAAACATAAAAGGCCTTTAAATATCAATAATACAGTGAGTTGGTGGTTTCCTGTTTTAGAGGTATCACAGCTGCTATGAATTCTTACCACTAAATAGGCAGCTGTATAAATACCGAACATCAAAAAGTGGCTCCTTACTCCCACCCCAGTCACCGAAACACTTTATAGGTTTTGGCACCGTATGCTTGTTTTTCTCCCTTTAATATATTTTTTGCGTTGTTGTTACAGTTTTATGGTTTCCAGCTTTCCTAGTAAAAACACGAATGGAGGTGAGTCTGCAGTGCTGTGCTACGGAAATAAGCTTTCTTCACACAGATGCCCTAAAAACACACATGACAGTTCACTATATCCTTTAGACCCACAAAAGGAGCCAGGCAGCAGCCATTGTGAGGTCAGATGGTATTGAACATCTCATGGCCATCCCTTGCCCAGAGAGGTGTATATAACTTGGCAATAAAAATTCACCGCAAGATGAACTTTGGCTTTTATGTTCTTAGCCAAGAGGGAATATTTTTATACACATTCATTTGGTTTCAAATTGGCCTGTGCCACAATCATAAACATTCAGAAACACCTTGGTACTTTGGTGTTTCCAAAATAACTTGGGCTTTTAAAATAAAATTCGCGTTGGCAGCACTTGAAAACAAAATAGAAAGAACAGGAAACATTCTGGATGTCATTTTCTGGGTAAGGAGAAAGGCTCTCTGATCCTGAAATTGAAGCTACCGCACGGAGTCTGCAGCCTCAGCAGCCAGTGACCCTGGAGTCAATGTCCTGCTGAATGAATGGCAGGGACAGCAAAACAGTAAGGGAGAGAGCCCCATTCTTGGCAACATGGGGAGACTGGGCTATGCCTTATGTCAAAGGAGATGTTTCAATATACAGGCATTTGAGAGTGTAATATATCCACTGTTTCCCATTGAGTACACTATGTGAGCACGGGCTTAGCTTTGTGCAGAACATCTAAAGCAAGAGACCCCGGGGTGGTTGGGCATAAATGCACATTGCTTAGAAGGTCATTTCATGAAGTCATGCTAATCCTGAATAGGAAGGAAAAACAGCATTCTCTAACTTAGCTTGCCAAAAATCTGGCTACTTAAAACTATGCCAAACAAACAAACAAACCTCCAAACATTTTCTTCTTAGAGTCAATGCCAAAGTATTTTACAAAAGTCATGCCCACTCTCTTTAAATGCCTCAATGCCCTCCCCTTATTTGAAAAGAAAGAGCGAGTGAGCGAGGGAGCACTCTGAAACATGGTCAGTCTGGAAACCCAAGCCCACGAGAGCATGGTTCAACAAAGGTTCAGAATTCAAAAGTCATGTTCCAAATATCAAGAAACTTGCAATAAATAAAAGATACTTCATACAAATTGTAATAGACATATGGAACACATTACTCAGAAAGAGGCTTCAGTTAAGGGTTTAAAGGAGCACAAGAGACATTTGGCCGCATTTCTAGAAAGGGAGGTATCTTCCAGGAGATGCACAAGCAAAATAAAAACATAGCAAGGACAGTCCAAGAAAATACGATCACATTAGGTCACAGATATTTTCTGTGTGTAAATTATTATCATTTTTCAAATATCCTCTTGGTAGAAATTAACTGTGATTAATGCAGGAAAAGTAAAATAAATCTTGGCAGGAAACCACCTATGAGTTTCATTATTAAATTACTCCACATAATTTCAAGGGACACAAAATGCTCAATATTAGGAAATTACATCGCCAAGAGCAAGGACCCCTGGCTTTTAAACACGTGCTATGGACCTTGGAATATTCCCCAAATTGTTCAACTTGTATTTCTTATTATCACATAAATGCACAATTTATATTTAATTTAGACCAAAAGTCATTGTTTGGGTCACACTATCAAACATACAGATGTTGTATTCTTGCTATAGATCTTCTAAGCAGTTGAATGGATTAAAGGATATATAGCATCTGTGGCAAAAAAAAAAAAAAATTTCCTATCATTTTAAGAAGACAGAAATTCCATGCTCTGTTCCACCACTCTATCTATAGAACTTTTTTTGTAGCTCTTTAGAAATAAGCTCAACTCAGAAGAGGAGAAATTTAAGTCATAAGATATTTTTTTCCTCCTTTTTTTATATACTAAAACATCTGTGGTAATGGACCACCTAAAAACCCCAAATAAGGCAAATTCCCTGGTACAATTATGTTCTTGTTTTTTTAATCAAAGACAACAAAAGAGAATGTTACAAAGAGAGAGAGACTGAATTCAGGCATTATGCCCTAAACATGAGGGCTTAATGAAAAATATATATATATATTAGCATAGAAAGCAAAATGGGTTTTGGTTGAGGGTTGACCCATATAACCTAGAACATGGAATAATAAAATATTTATATAATACTTATTTTTCAAAGTTGTTGTTAATTACATAGCTTTTGGTGATGTAATTTCTTCTGCCTACCAAAAAACAAAACAAAACAAAAAAATCTTACCCAATCTTCAAATACCAAAAATTCTATCTAGATGCAAAGCTAAATCCAAATGTCTTCCTATTCATGAAGGCTTCTTTGATCCCCCCAGCCAGAAGTGATTTCTCCTTCGCTACAACTCTAGCTTATGTCATAGAGCCCCACTCTTCTTCTGCCTTGGTTATGATCATTCCAGTATTTCTTAGCTTCCTTGTTTGACCACAGGCTCCTGTAAGACCACATTAATTGAGCTTATCCTAATGATGTCACCAAGTACATAAAACTGTAGCTCACATGCATTCAAGAGCTCATGAAATATCTGGTGGTCAAGAGACTGAATACTGTCCACCTTTTCTGGATCATGAAGATATTGACAAGCCAAGGTCATAGAGTATATAAGCAGCTGACCCAAGAGACTAGACTGACACTCACCAGAATGTGATTCAGCCTTGGAATAAACTCTTTCCCTCCAACTTCAGATAGAAAGTCCTTTGGAAAGCCCCAGATCAATGTAAAATCTGTGCATCTCAGTCCTTTAGCAAAGAGATTCAGGATTCTGAGACAGCACCAGCTCTTTAAATCTGTAGAAGATACAACGCTTCTGGGTGCTGGAAGTGTGCATAGGTAGGTAATCATTCTGTGTGGAAGAGTCTATCTGACACTTAGACAATATATCAAGTTCAATTTACTGAACGTAGGCAGAATTGACACTCAGTTTGTGAATATAAGGGGAAAAGCAGACGCTGTGCTGGAGACACAGCAGTGTGCAGGCCCGTAAGCAGAAAGAAGAAGCATGCAAGGGACCAATTTTCTTTAAAGAGGAAAAAGAAGCCCCTAAGTTAAGAGAGGCATTTTTTTTTTCTTACTTTGGAGGAACAACAATAAGAGCAACAAAAAACCCAATGGTTGTTCACATATGATTATTTGATTGCCTTGCCACCCAATGCATAGACCCATTTAAACAGAGAGATGGAGTAGTCTCTACTATCTAGTATAAAAACAACGAATATTTTTAAAAAGACAATTACGTGGGCAATGTTGATCCACTTCTCGATGACTTTGGCTCTCTGCTGAGTTTTGAGTTCTTTGCCCCCCAGGATGGTGCTGACAACACACTTGGTGAGCGTGTTAAACTGAGAGATGGTAGCACGGATTGTAGGAGCCAAATGTTTGTTCTCCTTCTTATCCCTTCGAGACCAAATGCAGCCCAGGCAGTGGTGAGGCACTACTTTCTTGAATAGTTGCTAGAACAAAAGAGAAACTGACTTTAAGGACCACATAGACATTTCATACAGCAAAGCATGTCATCTGGCTCATCTGTGAATTGATATTTTGTAAATGCACAAACAACCCTTTTCTACTTGACTTGCCTCAACCGTGTCTACTTCAATGGACAGGAGTAAATAATTAATATATTAACTGGTCAGAAAAGCCCACATGTTCCTTCTAAATCTGCTGGACTGAACAAATGGAACACAATGGCCAAAAGACAATTTTAAATGACTGACAACATTTTGACTTATATCTCGAAAAACAGGTACAAATCTATAGTAGTGGTTCATATTCATGGTGCATTCTGGGCACTCATGATCATGAACTGTGTACGATGCGTATGGATGCCCAATGACCACCTGACAAGTGACCCAAAGAAGTACAGTGCATGTGACATCGTCATCAATGTTGCTATTTTACATGATTTTAAATGAAAAAAATTAGCATATAAAGGGAAAACCCATTCAATGTCACAGAGTAAAAGGAAGAAAGGAATTTATAGCCTGTCTTTGCCTAAAAGTCATCCAATAAAGTTTCCTATCTTTCTTTTATCCTGTCAGTTGTGGAACAAAAACAAAGGCAAATTCGTTGGCCAAATCTGATTCTTATCTGTATGACAACTCAATACAAGACATGTAAGGGTTTGTATGGAAGAGAGAACACCAGGATTTACTTTATGTAGACTCTCTGATTTGCTTCTGATAGTTTGTGTGCTCACTAGATGGAAACTCTGTCACTCTCTCTTCTGTTTTCTTCAAAAGCGGTAAGTGAAGAAGAGCTAAAAGCATCAGGATGATCTATAATGGCCCTCTTTTCTTTAACTGGTGTTTACCAGCTACCATTGCACTATGACATGTGACTAATCAAATTTGTATGGCTAACAAACATATTCAAACTTTAAAAGCATCGGAGCACACGTAGGAATGAACTGGCAGATAGAGTCACGTGTGGATTCAGTGACCTTATTTTATCCTAATTTATACTTTGACCGCTTTACAATCCTCCAAATAAACAGTTCAGATCTTGAAATATTTATGAGTCTAGAGGGAGAGAAAAACCCACGGAACAGGGTCGATTTTGTTTCACGAGAATTAGAATTCTTACTTCCCTCCGTGTATCGAGTGCCAAGTAAAAAAGCACCTTCCCCCAGAATTGCAAGGAGAGCTTAGGCCTGAATTATTCAGATGATTGATTCAAGTCACATCTTCTCTCTGCATTTACAGGCACAGCCTCTCTCAAGGATTAGAAAAGACTTAAATCACATTACCCCACTGCCCTCCCCAGGCCACCGGTATGGTCAGTCCCCACATTTTAAGTAGAAGCACATCTCAGGCACAGAAAGAATACATACTGCGTCCATATAGGTCAGCTGCTCCGCCACGAGATCTTCTGGGAAGCACGTGAATTCTGCAGGCCCTCCACCTTCCAGTTCCTCTTCCTCTTCCAGGCTGAAGAAGATGGTGTTGGGAAACCCATCTGCTCACAGAAGGGGAAAAAAAAAAAAAAAGAGTACTTTGGTGCCAGTGTTTATGACCTTGTTAGTAGAGTCAAAATGAACTTCTTTTACTGAGAAAGAAGATGGCGAATCCTTCTAAAAACCCATGGGAAGAAATGATTAGCACAATTAATCTGAGGGAAATGGAGCTCTGCTTCATCTCTGTTTGGAGATTCTTTATTAAGTTCAGAGGACTCATGTTACCCTTTGATAAACCAGATTCTTAGGCCAGGGACAGAGATGGATTAGGCAAAGTCAGGCTACATTCTGGGGGTTTCTCTCATCTTGGGCTCCCCTCCTACCTCTGCTTGGTGTAAAGACAAGCCACTTCCTAAGCCCCAATGATGCAATTTTTAATGACTGGCCATTTATAACCAGAAACCTGGAAGGAATGGGAATGAAACCAGGCCAGGCTTTAGGGAAGTAGAATGCACCCTCTGGGTGTCAGGAGTGCCGATGAAGTCCTCAGAATTCTAAGAAAGTCCTTGGAATTCTCAAGATGTTTGGGGCAGCTTTCAGTTTCCCACCTCAAGTATGGGTGAAGCAGAAGAGCCTGAAGCTAAATTCACCTGAGCCTTATTATAGATAAGCTCTTCCATTAGCAAATCACAAAGGGCAGAGACTGAAGAAGTGAGAAAAAAAAGATCACTTTAATAACCATCTGGATTTCAACCCAAAAGCTGAAGGACTCAGCACACGAAACAGGAACTCCAGACTCCATTCTGAAAGATGGTAGAATGGATGAAATTGCATTTGCACCCCAGCCTTCCTCCCCTGGAACCTTTCCTGATTCTTGGGGTTCCATCCTCATCCCCCAACCTCATCCCCTTCACACTCCCTGCTCTGTCAAATCTGTTCTCAAAAACAAACAAACAAACAAACAAACAAAAAAACCCCCAACATGTAGTTGCATTCAGTTACATCTTAGTGGAAACTTAAATCAGTGTTGTTACTACAGAATGTTTACATTTTAAGCTTTTTCTTTTTCTTTGTAAAAACTTTTATGCATCTTGGGTCAAGTTGGGGTGGTCTTTTCTTAGTTTTCCAGGGGAAAGGGGTGCGGAGAGTGGACCCTATGTCACTCCCCCTATCACAGCACCACATGGGTACATGCCAACTCCAGTGTGGGGCATGTGGTTAAGGACGGCCCCCGACACAGCCCCCCCATCCCCACCCACATGGCAAGCTGAAGGTACTGATGCCAATGGGCTTGGGTTATGACTGCAGAAGGCAGGAAGGAAACACTGTCCACCTCCGGAGTCTGAAACACAAACCAGCGTGAGCTAAAACCCTATGACTTCACCACTCTGCCTTCACACAGCTCTGAGGGTACTCTCCAATTCAATGGAGGAATGAGAAATTTAAAATCCCAAACAAAAGTTCAGAATGGGCGTCCCATCCCTCTTGCTAGCTACTATACCAATGTATCCCAGTGGCTCTGGAATGCAGAAGGTGACCTACTTCAGCCACAGAGGAAGTGTGGTAAGTTTGGATCCTCTCTTTCACTCAACACACACTCACAGCGACCCATATGTGCCTTGGATGTTGCTGTGGGTGAAGATGACGTGGTCCTTTCTCTCTGGGGCCGAAGCCAGCCATGCCTTCGCTGTTTCTGCTTTTGGCTCTCTTCCAGAAGTAAGAAAGTAAAAAACTCAGAAGCGAAATTTTACTGTTGGAAAACAATGTAGGAGAACTTTTGCTTTTGCCAGCATGAAATTGGGCAAGATACGCCCAGGTGAACCAAGCTCCTAAAAACTCCTTTTCCATAACGACCATAACTCTGTTCCTAATAAACAGAGAGCTTAGAGCTTTCTTGATTAAAATTTTCCAAACTCAGAAAAAATTCATTTTCGAGCCTGGCCTAAAAGCCTTTCCAAAGTCAGGCAATCTCCCTCTCCCCAGCCTCGGCCTGCCAAATGAGCTCTGCCTTCCAGTCGCTGGGTCGGAAACAATGAACGACTGGTCCCACCGGTTCCCCAATTAGGCCCGGAGCCAGGGGCAGCCCCAGTGGGGAGAGCTGGGCTCTCACACAGCATTTTCCACTCCGGCTCAAAGACAGGCGGGGAGGCCCTGAAGGGAGTGCAGGTCCCGCAGCTGGAGGAGTGGCCCTGGGATTCCAGCATTCCCGGCAGCTGAAGTCATCTGAGATATACAGTACTTGGCAGTCGGCTTCTCGTGATGCGATTGCATTTCCCCCCTGCTCTGATCCCCCAAACGTAAAACAATTCCACAGGTACTGTCTGGAATGCAGGCTTATTTTCTTTGGCACTGATGCAGCCTCTCTTATCGATGGCGAGGAACCACTTCCTTTCCCTCACTGAGGAAATCAGGCATCACTTCAGGGAAAGGCCTGTCAAAAGCTCCAAGTGGGTCAGCCACCATAGCAACCATCATCCAGAAGGCCAGCGAGGGGATGGAGCGGCAGGCTGAAAGCCTGTCCTAACCTCTCTCGGGCTTTTTTCAAAGATAATTCCACGTGGCCCACGACCTGTAGTGATAGCCCTTCCTTTGGCCTTGAAAACAGGCAGTCTGTTCCTCCAATAGGAAAAAACAGCCACAGAAACTTCCTCTGATGAGGCCGTCAGCCATGCTCAATGGCAGTGATGTCTTCTTGCTTGACAAACACCTTTTCAGGGCTTTTTGAGCTTTTCTGAGGGCAGGGGCACAACTGGATTTAATTCTTTGCCTGCTGAACAGGGGTGGTCGTGATGGGTTTCCATTAATTAGAGGAGCCAGGAGACAGATAATAAAAAGCAAAGTCAAGTTCAGCATGGGACATGTTGGCAAGAGAAAGCAAAAGATCCTCTTTATGGTATTAGAAGAAACCCCAGGAAATCTCTTCAATTCTCAGAGCCAGTTTCCTCTTCTATGAAATGAGAGCATCAGACTAGGTGGTCCTGAAAATCTTCTTGGCTCTAAAAGTCTGAGGCTCTGTAATTAGCACTTTGATAAACTTCAGAATTTTTACCCACCACCAGTCCCCCAGCAGTCTGTCTCTCTGAGACAAACCGAAGTCATTCATCAAGTATAGAAAGAACATTCTAGTGGCTCAGTCGGTTAAGCTTCTGACTCTTGGTATTGGCTTAGGTGGTGATCTCAGGGTTTGAAATCGAGCCCCACATTGGGCTCTGCACTCAGTGAGGAGTCTGCTTGAGAGTTTCTTTCCCTCTCCTTCTCCTCCCAACATCCTCTCTCTTTTAAAGAGAAATTTTTAAAAATGTTTTATTTATAAATAAATAAATCTTTCATCTTTTAAAAAATATTTTATTTATTTATTCATGAGAGACACACAGAGAGGCAGAGACATAGGCAGAGGGAGAAGCAGGCTCTCCAGGGAGCCCAATGTAGGACTCCATCCCAGGACCCTAGGATCACGACCTGAGCCAAAGGCAGACACTGGGCTACTGAGCCACCCAGGTGCCCCAGTAAATACATCTTTTAAAAAATAAATCTTAAGAAAAAAAAAAAAACATAGGGAAAACATATCTTCAACATGGAATTTACAGAATCAGAATCTAGCTTGTTTTTGGAACTTAAGCAAGTACTCACTGTCAGTTTCCACTTCTTGCTTGTGAAACTGCTCAAGTAGATTTTGTGCTCTTCTCTCCGGATCAGAGCCTGGCATCATCCGTTTGAGATAATCCAGCAGTTTCTGTAAGCAAGGGAAGTGAGGGGGCTCTCGGAAGTCCTCTGCGCACTGGTCAAGCCAGGCCCTCAGGATGGAGGCGATGGCACTGAGGAAGAGAAAGGGAGAGTTTCTGCACCAACTGGCTGTGGAGACTCAGAAAAAGCCCTGGACAGCATAGCCTCACCCAGGAATACCCCCTGAGACTTGGGGTCAACAGAGAATTCATCAAAAGTTCCTGGAAATGTCAATGAGGTGAAAGCACTTGAAAACAAGCTGGTTACATTTTATGGTTTTAAGCGGTGGTTGTAGAGCAACAGGGAGACTGGTAAGTTCCAAAAAAGAAAAAGGACCATAAACTTTGGAAAAACCTGCACAGGGAAGGGAAAAACAAAACAAAAAAAAAGGACACTTGGAAGATTTAGTGAGTCCTGAAGCAACTTCAAAGCAATCTGTGCACAAGTGAGATTATGTGTTTCCAATTCTGGATTTACTCAAGTCAGAGACCACAAAGTCAACCGACTCACACTGTAGGAAGTCACTGACAGTAGGCCGGAGATTTGTCTCATGATGGGAAGTGCCTCCGTTTGGAAAAGCAAAAAGCATTAATTTAATTTTACAAAGATTCCCGGGGTTTCAACCTAAGTACCAAAAAACGTCCTCCCCAAATTAATCTTTTGCTTCTGAAATAACAAGAGGAGAATATGTGGGGAAAACTGTACCTATCAGAGAGGCGGGCCTTTGAAAGGTAAGGGAAAAAACACGGAGATGCAAAGCCACTGTGAAGGTGATTTCCTCCGCTGGCTCAGCAGAGTCTGTGCTGGGTGAGACAAGGGCCAGGGCACAAGGAGACAGGACCATCATGATGCGCAGCTTCCCCCAACCATGCTACTAACAACACAGTTGTGCTGTCTTTGGACCACAAGGTGATATTATCCACTGATGTGGACCTGAAGAACGGGCTTTCACAGGTCTAAATTCCACAATCCCAGTTTCCTACCATGGAGCCACACTACGATCCAGGCATATATGTACAACTAAAACCAATTCAACACTTCACTTCTGGAAGTAAAGTGCAAACAGAAGAAAGATAAATTTACTGTTTTCACAGCTATGTATATCGTTGCTTTACTAATGAGGACATGAAGGTATCTGGAACTATAATATTCACACGTGCACACTGGAAGTAGGTGATGTAAAATCATCAAATAAATGTTGAAATTTAAAACCACAGAAATCATTAAAATATGCTCTTACTCTTTAGTCCATATTAAATAAAAAGCCAAACAAAATTTTCATTCCCTTCCAAAAAGTTTGAAGAAATTAATATGTGCTCTGGGATTAGATAAAAACCTAAATAAAATGAAATTAATGGGCTTCTAGTCAGTGGGCCTTCGATCCTTGGTTTGCCTGTTGTATCATCTGGTATGTATCAATGCTTGTGTCCCTCCCCGCCATTCTTAGGCTGAAACCCTCATCCCACTCCCCCAAATTGATGGACTTCTACTTTTTGGGAACCCACACAAATCATTCATTATTTCTCTTTTCTTCCCAAAAAACAGATATCATGAATCAAAGAAGAAAATGAAGTGGCATTCGAATACCTCATTTTTATAAGGAAACAGGACTTTTCCTATGAATAATTTCTCTTCTTCTGGACAAGCACTGTGCCCAGAACTGAGGTAGGCACACAGGTGGGTTAATAGCCTGAACCCAGGAAAACCTGACATCTGCATAAATCAGATCGATTCTTACATACATTTTTGTACTTCTCAAAAGAAGAGTGAATTGATTTAATGAGTGTAACTACTCATTTAAGAGTTAGTATTTCAATGAGATGATACTCCTCCAATGATACTGATGGAAAAATAGACATGGAGGGATGGTAATGCACATTAACCAATAAAAGTAAAAAGGATCATCCACCTAATAACAAGACCAGCAACACAATGACCCTAATGACTCCTTGGTTTCGTAACTTAAAAGAAAATGCAAGCAGAAATCTAGAATCACAGTTAAAAGACAGATAGTAAAAGATATTAATATATCATTGCCTGCTTGGCCTCTCATAATTGTCAGTTTTAAAATTATAATACCGATTATTTATTGCAAAAGAGTAAATATTACAAATGTATATAAACTAAAACAGCAAAATACCTACAATCCCTTTCATTCTAATCCGATTTCCATGACTACCTATTAACAGTTTGGAGTATATCCTTCTAGACTTTTCAATGGATATGTATATATACTTAAATATATACTATGTATACATAAGCCAATATGGATTTTTTTTCCCCAATGAATAGTGTGAAACAGACACTTCTTCATTCACTACCTTGAGATCTACCTTACTGTTTCCCAGAGTTACATATTCTATTCCACTGCACGAACATAGCATAATTAACGTAAGCACTCTTCTACTAGTGTGCAAATATTCAAGTTATTTTCATGTTCTTACAACCGCAAACAACTACAAAATGTGTATCCTCGTTCAAATCTCTGGGTATTTATGGGCTTCTATACGACACATTATTTAGAGTTTACTGTCACAGAAAGTTGCGGCCTTGGAAGGTCTAGGGGAGTTCTGAAGAGAGACTTGAGTCCAGATTGAATGCAGACTTGAGTCCATTTTGTCCTCCTCAGTCTGATATTTTTAACTAGCTCTGGTAATCTATTCGTTCTACCCTTTGTCACAGTGCCCTTCCCACAGCTTAGCCTAAGAGGACTTTTGAAAGCTCACTACAAACCCAGACACTGACTTGGCTAGAAAAAGCATTTTCACAGAAAAGAGGAATGAAAGGGGGCGGAGAGGAAGAAGGAAGGGAAGAAGGAAAGAAACACACAAACAGCCTAATACAACACGAGGCAGACCCCTGCCCTCCTATCAGCAGGGTGGTTATCAGCATGCCAGGAAGGGAGGTTTTCTGGAAAGGCCTGGACACGTGCCCAAAGCTCACAGTAGCTTTATGTTTACCAGTCCTGGGAAGAAACTTCCTGTTCTTGATAGACTATAAAGCAGATAAAATGTGAAACATTTAAGATTTCAAAAAAGAAAGCAACATCACAAAAGCATGGCAGCCACCGGGATTGCTGGCCAATGCCTTTTCCATCCTACCTTTCATGGCTCCATTCCTAAGATCTAATTCCATACCAACCAGAGCTAGTTGTTTAGGAGAATGTAAAGAACATCCATACTGAAGGGAAACCTGGTTTAAAATCACAAACTTACCAGAAAGGTGTGACTGTTAAGCTGGGGAAGCTACTTGGCTCTGGGATTCCCATCCCAGCTGTCCTGCCTATGAACAAAGGGAGTTGGCCAGGTCACTCAACTCCACTGGCTCCTACCAAGAGAAGATGTAGAAATACCTGCCTGCATCTCTCTGACGCTGTCCAGTGCCTTCACACAACAGAATGGCAATAAGGACATTTCAAGGTACCTAAAGAGAAACCTAACTGTTGGCAATCTTAAAACTACTTGCCATAAGTCACAGAAGGGACTGAAATAGGTGAAAGGGCTCCATGAAAATCAATCAGCACTCATGGAAATCACTCAGAGACTCCTCTACCTACACATGGAAATCACTCAGAGACTCCTCTACCTACACAACAGAAAGGATGACATGGAATCCAAACCGTGGCACAACATGTGTGGCTCTGGACCTGCTGTAGGAAGACAGTCATTGTGAACTTTCCCGCACACGCACACCCCACCTAAGGCATCCTCCTTGGGACAGATCAATTCAGGGGCGTCAGACTCTATGCAAACTGCAAGACATGCTTCTTGAACGACCTGTGAAGATCGAAGAGGTACTTTCCGAAACCAAGGGGAAAGACTATGATTGTGACATAATTGAAACTCAGCAAGGAGGAAAAGCAGTACATGACTTCCTTTTCCAGGGTGATCTTCTATGTGCTACAGAGCAAAACCCCTCAGTCCCAAGTAAGCATGCTGGGTAGGAGGAGAAGGGGAAGGGGGCAGGGTGGCAGGGGCAGGAGCCCAAACTGACAGCCAAGGGGACAAGCAGGATTGCTCTTTGCACCTCAGGCATTCCTGGCAACTCCTTCCAACTGACCACAACGGTCCATAAGGGACAGGAAGCCATGCTCAGATGTCAATGTGTGCAACTGACGGACACAGCTTCTGAGGTTTTTACTTCTAAGGAAACAGACCCATGGGGAGAATGAATTCACTAATTACACTAACACCATTTGAGTGCCCTTGGTTGTCTGTAGTCACAAAAACTACGGGGATCCCTGGGTAGCGCAGCGGTTTGGCACCTGCCTTTGGCCCAGGGCATGATCCTGGAGACCCGGGATCGAATCCCACGTCAGGCTCCCGGTGCATGGAGCCTGCTTCTCCCTCTGCCTGTGTCTCTGCCTCTCTCTCTCTCTGTGACTATCATAAATAAATAAAAATTAAAACAAAATAAAAAAAAAACCTACGTATGTGACTAATGTCACAACAGGGATCCCGAGAAGGACTTAGGAAATGATGCGCAGTCGAGATCTTAGGCGTAGGGAAGAGTTAGTGGGGAGAAGACTCTGGGGCAAGAGCATGAGCAGAGATCTTGAGGTGAGAGAGGGCAAGACACTTTGAAGGGATGTACAGGAGACGTGTTTAAAGAACAGGAAGACAGGGGAGGAATGCAGCACAGTGAGATTTGCTATACTCATCTGATTTCTTAGCCAAACAGAAATCACACTTAATAATACACCTGCTTGGAAAACACTAGACAGATGTCTTCACTGAGAGGTACAAGGAAACAGTACAGAACTGAGAGCCGCCGTGGGGAACTTCAGGTATGCAGCGCAAAGTAAGAGGACTGCCCCGAGGTGAGCATCTAGGCTGCCAATATGTTCAAACCACAGATTTTTAAATACATACAGGGATTTGAATGCATAGGTACTAAATCATATTAAAATCCCATTGGTAGTAAAATATTCAACAATTGGTAAAAGGCTTAATAAGACATTTTCAAAATATGAAGTCATCTCTCCCATGATGTGTAACCTCCAAGCCAAAAAATAGGATTATCATGACAGAAAGAATAACGCTGTCCATTTAGAGCTCTTTTCTCTCCCCAGAAATCTGAGATACTAATTTAGTGTTACTTAATAAGGCATGGAACCATTTTGTCAAAAGCAGCAAAATGGTTTTTTTCTGTTAGGATAGTCTCCAAAAACTGGATCTTTTCCTACTATAGATAAAGAAAAGATAAGAAAATCTATGTGGAGGGTGGGCCTTTGAATCAATGCGGCAGGTGACACTGCACACCCCAAGGGTGGGAACAAACGCAGCTTGCTTTTCAAGAAAAGGAAGCCAAGTGACCTTACCATTGATTCTGAGCTAGACCTCTCTCCACCTTGTTCTCCTAGTCACAGAGTTTTCCTCTTCTGAGAAGCCTCTGAGACCCCTGGCAAGATGGTCTCTCTGACAGGAACAAACAAAAGAAGGTACGGAGAATTTGTTTCCTTTCTTTTTCCCCCCTGAAAAATCCTGGAAAAAATGGGAACATGACTATCTGGACTTGTCAAGGTCATCTCGCAATGCTCTCCTGTACAATTTCCATTGTGTATTTTGGTGCAGAGGCTGAGCAGGGATTAGAACTCTGGGAGGGAAAGTGAAAGAGGGATTAGGAGAGGTTCAGGGAAATAAATGCAAAGAGGGCCCAGGGTCAGAGCTAAGCAGCAGGCAAGTACAGGGCACAGAAGCCAGCAAGGGGCCAGGAGGCAGTTAAAGACAAAAATGTCCAAGGCCAGAATGAGGAGGAGGAGGAACAGGAGGAAAGGAAGATTGTGACAGAGGGGACACACAGAAATTCAGAGTAAATATGGGTGGGGAAGGGCCCAGAGTAGGAGATGAGCCCAAAACCAATTACCCAAAGTCGAGAGCATTTATACACCTGTCCCAAACTAGATGTGCAGGTCCCAGCATCTGGTGGCAAATTTACAGAAACTGAAGAGAATTATTGTGCATAGACCTAACCCCGTGTCACCAAACCTTACTCAGTGTGTTAGTGTCTGCACTCCATTAGAAAAGGAAAAAAACTAAAAAAAAAAAAAAAAAAAAAAAAAAAGGAAAGGAAAAAAACTAAGAGAGCTCTGAAACGTCTGCTTTTTCATGAGCAGCACAGCCAATGTGGCTAAACAGTCTCTGGAGGGCCTAGCTGGGGCCCTGGGTCTGTGGCTCACTAGCTGCAAGCTAACCTCTTTATGCCTCAGCTTCCTCACCTATAAAATGGGTACAGTAATCAGTGCCCCCTCGTAGGATTATGAGGCCAAGAGATAATACATGCAAAGTATTTAAAATAGTTCCTAAGATATAGTGAGTGCTCAAAAAATACTAGCTATTTTTTATTATTTTAAAACAGAAGAATGGCCATCTATAAGACTAAGGACAAAAGGCAAAAGGAACTACACATAAGCATCATACTCTAGTTGATAGTTTCCCACAGGGTATGAGTTGACAACTCTGATATTGCCATACATGTACCCTGGAACTAAAACATAAAACAAGTCAGTGAACGTGTAGTAGATGGTAGAAGCCACTTTTCTCTACAAATAGGAATTTACAAATAGGCAACGGGAGCAGGCTAGAATGATCTATGTGATAATGGATTAGAATTTACAAATAGGCAACGAGAATTTACAAATAGGCAACGGGAACAGGCTAGAACGATTTATATGATAATGGATTAGAGTTGGAGACATTGGTAAGAACTCGTGTTTAACATAATATAGACGCAGATGGTTATACATAAATATTCCTAGATGTGTGTATTCACATAACTAGTGTAAACATAAATCTTATAGCCCTATTAGCTGAGAAGGCTAAAAGTGAGTAGTAGTGAATAGAAATAGTGAGCAGTAGTGAGTACACCTAGCACCCAGATCCTGGTTTCTGATACCAGTCTGAAATGAAAAGAACCAGATCTCCTTGAAGAAGAGGAGATGGCCAATGCCCAAAACTGGAATAATCTGAGTAACAAATAAACTAGCACTGTATTATAGCCCAAAGCAAAAAAAAAAAAATTACCCACCAAGTCTATACTGAAAAAAATTATTAAATAAATTAATAAATAGGGGAAACAAATGTCCCAAGAAGTAGTTTTCCAAATATATTGATTAGATACTTTACCCTAACAGAGGGGGAGCATGACTCCTCACTCTTTAATTGGGGATTATGCACTGTGATTTCCTTCCAAACAATATGGTATGAGAAGATGTTTTCCACGGAGAAATCTGAAAACTACTACTACAGCTAGGTGGTCAAGGCCAACAACAGTCATACATCATGTTGATCATAGGTATCCTTGATACCATGTGAGAAGAGTGGCATTTTACCTCTCTAGTATTACTCTCAAAAACTTGTAGGTTCAGTCTAATTATGAGAAAAATATCAGTCTAGTAATGAGAAAAATTCCAATAGATGAGTTATCCTACAATATACCTGACCTCAAAACCATTAAGGTCACTGGAACACAGAAAAGTTCGAGAAACTCACAGCCAAGAAGAACGTAGGTCGATATGACAAACTAAATATAATATGGTATCCTCGATGAGATCCTGGAACAGGAAAAGGACATGAGGTGAAAAGTAGGGAGATCTGAATAAACTATAGATTTTGGTTAACAATGTGTCATACTGGTTCATTAATTATACCAAATATACTATAGTCACATAAAAGCAGTAGGGGAATCCGTGAGGGAGGTAAATGGGAACTCTCCTGTACTATCTGTTCAATTTTGACATAAATCTAAAACTTGTGAAAAGCAGCTTAATTTTACGAAGAAAAGCATGAACAGAGGGTCTGACCTCCATTCTTATGAGAAATCATCTCATTTTTATCACAGGGAAAGAAGAAGAGGCCACCGAGCATAGAGGGCAAGGCCTGGGTTTAGAGCTCAGCTTTCCTCTATTCCCCATGTGACCTTGGACATACTCCTTAACTTCTCTATGTCTCAGACCCTTTATATGGAAGAGAGGAGTAATACCATAGAGTTATTATGGGAATAATAAAAGGATATCCAGTACTTAAGACAGGGACCATTCCTACCAAGCATCAATGCATTCTAGCTATTGCTATTAGAAAGGGACGCTGCCACTCTCACCAAAATTATTTCTCAGGGACCTCTGTAGCTCCATATTTTCTGATTCCTCACAGTCAGAGGCAGGCATTTTGAGGTTATAAATGGCCCTCTAATGAAAAAATTGCTGAGGCCTTCTACATTTTCCACCATTAGGATGGAGTAAGTTGGTAAGTTGGTAAGGACACGTGCGATAAGGCCCCAAGAAGAGGAAGCAGGCACTCAGATCGATGGGCCTGACTAATCTGATCTTCCTTCTTCTTTCCTCACATTCTGAAACCCATCTCCTTCCCCAGGAAACAAGCCTAACTTCTCCATTTCTAACAGCTGTCTGGGGACCTGGCTCGTGATGTCCATTCAGTAATAAGGCCAAGCAAAACAACATAGGGCAAAGTAAATAATCCCAAATTAAAAGATGCCAGGATGCTAACAAGCTAAAATAATGTCATGACAGTGATAATATACCTCAGCTCTTCATGTACTTCTGGCGGCAACTGGATTACTGTGACCTAGGCATATGTGGGCTGGGAAACCACCTGAGATCCCCATACCCTTCTGAAATGGCAGGTCCAAGAGTAAAATGGTGAGAAGCCCGGGTCCTGGACCTGAGTTCAAATACCAGAGCTTGCTTAACCAGCTGCTTGATGTTAGTCAAAGTATGTAACTTTTCTGGAGCTTTCATTTACATGCCTATAAAATGAGGAAAACATCTCACAGCAAATCTGTGATAGTAAAAGGAGACACAAAGCACTTAGCAGAAGGCCTCACACTAGTAAGCACTCCACAAATTGCAGACAGGGGCGGTGGCCAGGGTGGTGCTGGTGGTATCATCACTGGCATCATCTGCAAGGCTACAGGGTCAATCGAGTGACAGCGTCTCGTCGGGGATGCCTGTTTGCCGCTCCCTAACACTTCAAGAACCACATGAGATTCTTAGGGGACTGATTTTTCTTCCTTCTGAACCACTGATCATTGGCATTGTTTTACTCCTCCTTAATTTTTAGAAAACTGATTTCTGCTTGGCAATCTACTCTCTTCCCTTAAAGGCACAATTCTGATTCAATATTCTGATGACTTTTAAGACTATAATTTCTACTTTTCTTTGTCTAGTATGGATGTTTTAAAAATACCTGGCTCTCTTGTGTAGCATGTTACTTCTCCATTTCTTCTTTCTTTTTCTTTTTCTTTTTTTTGTTTTTTTTTTCCATTTCTTCTTTCATTCTGCTTTTACTTTTTAAAAATATTCCTTTCACACATAACCTTTCATTCTTTTAAATTTCAAGTTTTAAAACTTATTTTTGCTCTGTTCTTTACCCTATTTTTCTTTGCCCTATTTTTGTTGAAATAGCCAGATTAATTTCCACTGCTTTCTTAGGGTATTTGGGTTTGTTGGAATGAATATTGATTGAAAACTCTCTGGGAAGATTTTTTCAGTACTTTCCACTGTAAAGTTTCTCAGGCATTAAGGAATCATAGCCAGACTTCTTTAATCCACGTCCCTTTTCTTTAAAGTGGTTTCAATGTCTTGGATTTACTACTATTTGTATGATTCTTTACCGGTGACTCTAAAATCTAGTGCCACTATTTACAACTTCTGGGAAAAGATTACAAAAACAACATTCATATTGTCTGAATGTGCAGAGATGAAAGCAGAATGATTTCAACAGTTTAAAGCACTGCTGTGGTATAAAAGTTTGAGAAAACAAAACACAGCACTCCAGAAGGGAAGTAAAGAGAATCAATAAAAGAAAAGGAAACAGAACTATTTTGACATTACAATAGTCATTAATGGAAAGAAATTAAAAAGTGCCATTTCCTAAAGAGTCTTAAAGCTCTTCAAATAAAGTATATAAGGTAGATAGATATGATAGAGATAATAGATAGATAGATAGATAGATAGATAGATAGAGATAGTATTCTAATTTCAGAGAATGCAGATTCATGGCATCAAGTTTCTGTACGGTTAATATCCCTTCTTTATATTCTCTTCACTTCTGAACTCAATGATTATAATAAATCTGCACTAGGGAAAGTTTCCTTTTCCATCTGGTTCTGATTTTATTATTCTAAACAGACAGCATTTTATCATGTAAAAGTGTCAGCAGGAAGGACGAAAAGGGCATAGGTAGAATGAATATGGGCAGAGATGTTTTCTCCTGTCACAGGAAGTGAGTTTCCTGATTTCCAAATAGTGGCAAGTCTAGGGATTGTAGAAATAAACCTGGTATGCCTTATTATATACAACAGCCTAGCGCTAACATCAGAAATCGCTATGTGGCAGATTCCAACATCTAGAAGCCTTGGAAGCTGAATTCCTTGCAACCGAAGGAATTCTTGTTTTGGCTAGATGACTTTAAAGATCCCTGAATATTGCACAAAGCCTGAACCAGGAACACTCAGGGCTGGAATTACAAGTGGGAGTCACAGCACAATCTGATAGTTTTTGAAATTCATGAAGAACACTAGTCAGTTGTGGTCCAAGACACCAGAAACCAATCTTTCATCTCAACTGTTCCATCTGTATTTCCCCATTTTCTTTCTTCTAAGTTCTTTTATCCTCTGAAAGGTTGATTAGATCCATATTTAGAAATACAAGGAAGGCTGTTATCTTGGAATTTGGAACCCTATATGAAATGTTAGCCTTGCTTTATGCTTTACATTAAAAACTGAAAAACCAAACAAGAGTTGAGGATTTTTCTGTTCGAGGTTCAGCCCAGCAGTGATTCCCCACCCACACCACACCCTATCTGCAAAACTGAAGGCATCTGCCCTAAAACAGGATGTTTACTCCTTAAAAGTTACTGAATTCCTGCTGTCTGTTTCCCACCTGAAATCACAAGAAGACAGATTCACAGCAAAGGAGAACAATGGGCACTTTGCCCCCCTCTCTTCTCCTCATCTCTGTACTGAGAATCACAATGAGCAGCTGTGATGTCACGACTAATAACAGGCAAATCAAAGAAGATGTCTGCTTTGTTTCCCTGTTTTATCGAAACTGGTTGCACAGCCTCTCTGATCAAAGAAAAGCAGTCACGGGTACCTCTCAAAAATTCAGTGTAATATTTGGGCCATATCTTGGTTTCTGATATTCACTTTCATTTTTTGAAAATATGAAGAGAAAACTAAAAAATTTTATCCCAGGGGTCATTATACATGAAAGGAACCCAGAGATCCTACATTCCAAGCACTCATTTATAAGGTCAAGAAACTGAAACTGAGAAGTGAAGTGACTGGGTCATCTGGCTGGGGAGTGACAGTGCCAATACCATCTCTGCCACCAAGTTAAGACAACAAAAATCCAGATGTTGCCAAATACCCCCAGGGGACAAAATCAGTGCACTGAGAACAGCCATAGAGCTCTATCTCCTACACATGCACCAGCCATCAGGAAGCCTTCGCTTGGTCGTGGCCCCATGGCAGATGCCAGAGCTCTGGGCTGGTGGAGGAACTTTCGATAGGTCACATATGGAATGAAGAAGGTGCTACCCTGATTCCCTCTCAGAAAGATGGAGCAGTGACCCTAGCCAGCCTCAGAAATGATCAGGAGAAGGGTAACTGCAGAAAAAAAAGACAGCAAAACAGTAATGGTGAAATGGGATGAAACATACCAAAAGGGGAAATGGGGGGAGGGTGGGGAGGAAGCGGCAGGAAAGAAGGAAAACGCGAGGAAGAAAGAGGTCAGCTGAGAGAAGGGATTTTAGCATTCCAGTGTTCGTAGGACAGAATGGCCCATTATAAGATAAAGTGGTGTATTTTCATCAGGCATAGTTTTTTTTTAAAAGCCAAGTCAGTCTGAGGGAAAGGGTCAAGAACTTTCTACCAATCCATTGTGAGGCTTTAGGAAAGGACCATTGTCCCCGGATGATGGACCCCTCCGGGAGCTCTCTGTGAAGCTCTTTGTGAAGGACTCATATGCTTAAAACTGGAAAGCCCTTTAAAACAGCTTATCCTGGAGTTTCACCCACATCGCACTGTTCCTGGTGTACAATGAAGCTGAATAAAATTGTATAATAGGACTTTAAAATAATGAGCGTGATTCTTCACATCCAGGGTACAAACCAATTTCCTTTAACGTGCTACTTCCCAGAAACCTACTTAATCTCAAAACACCCCCTGGGAAACAGAAAAGCTCTGGATATTTTTCAGACTGTTACTCTCCTTGGCGAGTTCAGGTGGCTAGTTGAATGGTAGCTCCAGATGTAACTCAATCCCAAAATGTGTGGGGAACAATATACTTATTTCTGAATCTGGTCACAGGTGGAGGTTACATTTGACAAGCTGGCCACTCAATTCTCCTTTTGTATATGCTTAAAAGGACTCATGATGAAAGGGGTCTTTTCAAAAAAATTATTATTTCAGTAAGTTTTCAGAGATCAACACAATTAACAACAAAACCTCTCTAATCCTATGAGTCTCAAACCTTAAAGTGCATGGGGATCACTCAAGGATCTTAACTGAAATGGCAGGTTCTAATCTAGGTCCAGATTCTACATTTCTAACAAGCTCCCAGGTGGTGCCGATGCTACTGGCCCACGTACCTCACTCTAAGCAAGCAGGCCGCAAGTCTAATGCATCCCCTCACCTCACCTCTGTGATTATACTGTTTTCATCCTACAGAAACTTTGCAGGGCTGACCGCTACTGCTCTTGGAAGAATTAACCCCCTTCAGTATAGCTTCAGCTCTACAATTCCCCTCAACCTGGTACATATGCCATCATGAAGTGGCTATACCAAATCTGTGTTATTCCCAAAATGTCATACACTGCATTTCCCTGATTTGGTCCTACTGGTCCCCCTGCTTGGATGGCTCTACCACCAAAATCTTCACCCTCCTTCAGAGCCTACCTTAAATGCCAACTCCTCCAAGAAGCCTCCCCAATTCCTCTAAGAATAAAAGTATTTGTTCCACTCACCACATCTTGCATTTGACATTCAAATATCTACACTGGTGTGTCTGATTTTCTGGAAGGTTATGGTCCATCCAATAAAATAATAAAACTACCTAACTCAGAACTTAAAAAGATACTCAATTTTCTAACCTTCACATCCTTGGCTTCTGAAGAAAGGATCCCATCAGCCAATTCTCTGAGGAGTTAAAATATTCCACAGGATTACCACCCAGACTTCTGGCCCCAAGATGAAAAATTAGTAAGAGTACTTTCAAGCACGCTGGCATATACTCCATCTACTCAAGAACATCAATCCTATAATGGCCTGCACCCCTGCATCATGGATTTTTCTTCAGTGTCTCCGAGATTATTCTCATCAGATTAAACTATCACTCAGTTTTAAGAAACACATATAAAATGAAAAACTTTGCCCCAGATCGTTCTCCAGCCTATTTCTCTTCTCTTACAGGAAAACTCCTTCAAACTCGTCTTCTCTTGAAAAAAAAAAAAAAAGATTTGATTTATTCGTTCATGAGAGACATGGAGAGAAGGCAGACATTAGCAGAGGGAGAAGCAGGCTCCCTGGACCCCAGGATCATGACCTGAGCCAAAGGTAGATGCTCAACCACTGAGACGCCGAGGTACCCCTGCCCCCAACTCCTGTCTTCTCTTAGCCCATACCTCCATCTACCAAAACTGCACTTGTCAAAGGGACCAAAGACCAACAGGTTGTAAAAGCAGTAGTCTCTTCCAGGTGCCTCTCACTTGATGTATGAGCAGTATTAGACATAGTTGGTCATGTCCCCCCAAAACTCCTTTTTCACTTGTCTTCTAGACACAACTACTTCTTTCTTCTCATTCCCCGCTAGCTCCTCTGTTCCAGTCTCCTCTTGCTGGACCTTCTATCTTCCTAATCTAAACAGTGGAAGAAACTAAGGCTCAGTCTTCGGATCTTCCTCTGCTCTATACCCTTTGTTCCCAGTAGGGCACGCCCAGTCCCATAGCTTTAAATACCATGTATAAAGTAAGGGTGCCCAGATTCATACCTCAGTCCAGACTTCTCCCTGAACTCTAGACTCACCTAATTGTCTCAAAATTAGTTTAAGATGAAATTATTGACACATGCTCCCCACCACACCTGCTCCTCCTCACCAGTCTTTCTTATCTCATAAAAACAAGGTTCTATTCTATCAATTATTCACACTGTGACCCTTGCAGGTATCCAAACCTCTTCTTTTTCTCTCATATGCCCCATCCGCTTCATCAGTTCAACCTGCCAGCAATACCTTCAAGATCTCTGCAGAAGCTCTTCCCACTACAAGTTACTTCTACATTCACTACTACTACTATCACTACTAATAACACTACCACTGCCACTATTACCACCACCACCACCACCGTCTCTTCCTCCTCCTTCTACTACTACCACCACTACCTACTACTACTACTACTACTTACCACCAGCACTATCACCACCACCACCTACTACTACTACTACTTACCATCAGTACTACCACCACCATCACCTACTACTACTACTACTACCACCACCACCATTACTACCACTACTGCCACCACCACTCCTCTTCCTCCTCCTCCTCAAGTCCATGCTACCAGCATCCCCCACCTGGATCCTTGTGAGGGTCCTAACCAGGCTCCTTGTTGCTACTCTTGCTCCATCCAACTGCCAGTGTCTATTTTCCATGTAGAGCTAGAGCAAATAATGAAATATAAACCAGGCCACAACACCACTCTCCTCAAAACCTTCTAAAAGCTTCTTATCTTTCCTAGAATATAATATAACATCCTGCCCAAGGCTTTCGAGTCCCCATGTGATCTGGGACCCCCACTGCTTTACACATCTCATCCCCTAGCACTTGTCACTTCATGCACTCTGCTCTAGTCCCACTCAGCTGCCTACTGTTTCTCCAGCCCTGTTCCTGCCTCACAACTTTGTCTCTATTTCCCCTGCTCAGATCTTCAATAAGCCCAGCCTGTACCCCATTCAGGACTCTGTGCCAGTGTCACCAGATCAGAAAGCCCATTCTTGGTACCCTATGTGAATCAAAGTCTCCATCAGGTTCTAGGATCTAGCCCCCTTGGCCTACTTCATTCTTTTTTGTGTGTGGATTCTTTGTCTCTCTGCTCAAATACAAACGTCCTAAGAGCTGAGATTTACTTATTTTGTTCACAGCTGTTTCCTTTAGCATAGGGCCTGGCACATGGTAGGGGCCTGATATATTTTTAGTGGATGAATAAAGGACCATCACTGGATAGTCAAAAAATAATTCAGTGGTAGGAAAAATGACAACATTAGAAAGGAATTTTTAAAAACTCTTAAATTACATTCTTTTGGGATAATAAGTCTTCGCTAAGAGCTTGTAATGCATAGAAAAGACACACTTACTTCCTGATCACCGTCTTAGACTCCGATGAACTCGGGCTTCCATCTTCTTCACAGTTTGGGCTTGTCAGGTTTCCATACCTTTACAGATAATAACAAACAAAAAAACCCAGTCAGTGGTGGGGGGACGCAACTCTATTCTATCTCAAATGAGATAACAGTTCCACCATTCGGGAGTAATTGAGGAAAGAAATATTTATGAAATAACATCAAAAACTGATATTGTGTGATATTTGCTTAATGGGTATATGTAGAGCCTAGACAAAAAACTGACTTCACAATGAATCACACCACTTAAAACTTTCTCTTAATATTTGATATTTCTTTGAAATCCTTTAGATGAAATTAGGCTTTTCCTCTTAGCAGGAAGATCTGGTATTACATGGCTCAAAGATGGTACATCCATCATGGACTGGAGCACCCAACCCTACACTCCTGCCTCTCTGCTCTATCTACTGAAGTTAACATGGCTCTGCTTGCGTAGCTTTCACACTTGAGCTAAAATAAGCACACAATGACGACTCCATGCTATATTATGAGTCTGGTCTCCTTGAGGGTAAGTCCTGTTGGAGAAGGATCGTGGAAGTAATTCTGGACACTCAAGGAATAGCTGAGACAAAGACTGATGAACAGGATTTTCATGCAACGAGGAGAGCAGCTGTGGGGACATGGAGGCTGGCAACTGGGGAAGGGGACACAGGGGGATGATTTTTTAGAAACAATAGGTGCTTACATTTTTAAAATGTGTCTCATTAAAAAACTCAAAATTTACTAAATAATTAATTGGCCCCTAATTACAGTTGGCTGTTCTTCCAACCCCATATGTAAGCAAGCCTATTTCATACAAATATGTCGCATTTTGTTTGGTTGCAAGTATATACTTTAAATTCTCGAGGAGGACTCTTTTTATGAACTTATAATGAATGCCCTGACAAATTTTTGCAGTTTTTCTTCCCCTGAATGAAGAATCCAGAGATTCCTTGGTATCTCACAAGCTGGTACTCTGTCCCAAAGTTTTGATCATAGAAATTCTATAATTGGTGGGTTTACATTTTTAAAAGGAACACTTTTGTCTTCTACTAATGGGATTAAAGGCCCCAGTACCCTTATGTTCCTTGTTTCTAGGATTTACAAATCCTTTTAGAAATAAAAGCCCACCATCTGGTTTGACTGAATGCCAGCCCATCTGGTCTCCCTATCACCCTATCCCAGTAGGTTCCAGGCTGCCCCCTGAGGCATCAGCCCCCCTCCCATCCACCAGCTCCTCTCCGGAGCTCATCAGCCTTATGGACTTCTTGGCCTCTTAAACCTATTTTCCACGGGCCTCCACCCTCCCTATTCCTTTTCATTCTGCCTGCACCTGTTGTTTAGAGGGCTTCCAGAGCCACCCTTTGCTTTTCCGGAGATAAGACCTTAGATTAAGATTTTCAGCCTCATGTGAGTAAGGCAGGAATGGGAAATGAGATTTCTCCTAAACAAACAGATTTTTTGGCTTTCTCCTTGGCCACCATCATAGTGAACCATGTATTCACCTTCACTCACAACAGGCTTTGTGGTTTAGGTAAGTAGGAAAGATTAGGGTGAGTGTAGTGAAGAGTGGGGCTCTGGGGAATCACTGTACCTTCCACCTATCTGACTAGAGAGATCCATAATCTCTTCTCCTGCCAACCCCCAGTGACTAAACGTGGGACTTGATCTTTTTGTTTTTGTCATAGTCCATGTTAGTTCATTAATTCTCTCTCTGGTTATCCAGGAAATACTGCACCTTTTACTGATCACCGACAAGAGATGGAAAGGGAAAAATGTGTTCCTGATACTTCTCCTTTTTGAGATGTTTGTACTAAAAATTTCCTGGTCTTCCTCTTCCTTGCCTTCATGTTAGCTCCTCATACTCTGCTGCTCTTTCTCCACATTCTTCAGACTCAGAGCTGAGCTGCTGGTTGTGATGACTTGAGCACCTATCACAGGTCTCCTCTGAGAACGGGATGCCACAGGTGCAGTCAGACACTGTGGAAATGGACTAAGCAACTTATGCTGGTGAATGAGGTTCACTCTCATTAATTAACCTGGTACTGTCTGTTTGGAACGTGTGCTCAGAAGACCCCAGGGGATATTTCACTCAGCCGCTGGAGTGTCTACAAATTCATAATCGGGACCAGAATGACTGCTTGACGATACTTTGGAGACCAGTGAGGACCATTAGGAAGAAGGCAGGGCACATGTGGCAGTATGCACAGTCCAGGTGCTCAGGCTGTCCTCCAGCCAATCCACCAAGAAATCATTAGGGCTCTGCCTTTGTGACATATCCTGAATCTTAACACTTCTCATCACTTCCACCCTGGCTCAGACTACCACTACCTTTAGACCTTTAGTCTAGATCAATGCAACAGCCACTTAATCAGTCTCCCGCCTTCAGCTCAGCTGCCACAGAGATCCTGAACGATGTAAATCCCACCATGTCACTGCTCAGCTCAGAACCCTCCTCTAGCTCCTGTTTCAATTCCAAAGAAATACCAAAGTCATACCTTCCTCATGCAGCCCTAAAGAACTTGCTCTCATGTCTCTGACCATGTCTCCTATGCCCACTCACTCTCCCTCAGCCTCACTGGCTTCCCTGATGTTCCACCCACATCTGGGCATTCTCCTGGCTTAGAATCAGTGTGCTCCTCTTCCCACCCCTGTGCCACCAGCACCTCCCTCATCTCCTGTGGGTCTCTGCTTAAATGTCGCTTTATCAGTGAGGCTTACCCTAGTCACCCTATGTAAGACCAACACTCATGGCACTGCTTTATTTTCCTCCACAGCCTTTAGCACCTTCTCACATATGGTGTGATTTAGTTACTGTGTTCACTATATTAGAACACAAACTCCATGAGAAAAAGATTTCTCTTTTGCTCACTACTCGTTAGTGCTTCAAATGGTGCTGTGCACCCAGTAGGCATGCTGACGGCTACTTGGTTGGGGGCAAATGAATGGTCTGGTGGGGTTCTCTAAGCAGATATGAAAACAGACTTCTCAACTATTAGGCTTAGATTTGTCACTGCAAGGGCATCATTTGGCTTTCTTGCTTATACAAGTGTCATAACCTATCCGTGCCTTCATTCCTAAATGCCTAAGATCATTTAAAAAAAAGCTTTAGGATAGCTAAGATTGAATCTAAAACTGAAATGCAAAAAAATAAATAAATAAAGTTTTAAGATCTTAAATCTGAGCTCTTGAAGGTATAAGCAGTATTAAAAGACAAAAAAACACAATGTATATATAGTTTTACAAAGGAGACATTCAGAGTGAGATAAAATTAAAGAGTCTGTAACCCTCTGGAATTTCATGG